>NC_141687.1:641834012-642535922 GCF_964263255.1 Lissotriton vulgaris | reverse complement strand
TTCTAGCTCAGGCTGGCAGGGATAAAATGGGTTCTAAATATAGTGATATTGTGAGGAGGTCCAATATCAGGGGACTGGGGGTGGGGAAGGCAGGGGTTGTTGGAAGGATGGCAAGATTGTTGTAGAGTAAAACAGAATACAAAGAGGCCAAGTCCTCGTTAGTCCTGGAAAGGGAGTGATGGTACCCGCATTCGTGGGTAGACATCATTCATTCATGTAAGGATGAGTGGTGCAGATGAGGAGGGGGTGGAGGAAGGAGAGATAGTGGTGTGCTGTTGCAGCATTTAGGCTCTCTCTGGTTGGTCCATATGCAGAGTGGTTAGGCAGTATAGAAACAAAAAGGTAATAACAACATTGCATTATCATAAGTTCTTGAATATACTCATCTGCCTCTGTCAGCCAGCCACAGGAAGTTGCTAAATTACCCCTCTATCGGTTGGCTGCAACAGCTTGAGGCGTGATCAAAATTTGTCCCTGGTGTTGTCTTGTGTGAGTTCGTCCACATTTCTGATTACTATCTCTCTGTCTGTCTGTTTTCTAATGACATGGTCATGCATTCTGCTGTTCCGATGTACACTCAGTCATTCTTTTCGTTGGAGTCTGTCAGCTAATGGTGGAAGTGGGTGAGAACTATCCCTGTTCATCCAGCTTTCCAGGAAACATGCCAGGTCTTCTGGTTCGGTATAGTCTTTTGATATTCCATCCATCGTGATCTACATTGTGGCCAGATCCAGGAGGCCGCGTTTGATATCCCTCTTTTGGAGTTTAGATCTAAGCATCAGGAAAGCTTTGTATTTGGCATTAGTTTCCACTGAAATATTTGTGGCAATCTAGACATTGTGGCCATCTAGATCTTAGGGACCATTCTTCCGAGCAGTTGTCAGGGTCTATCCCAACTTATGAGACAGATCTGTAAGCAACTGAACATAACCCACATTGAGGCGTCTGTGTACCATCTCAAATCAGACGGTCTATTGGAGAGGGACAATGGCTCCATAAAACTTACTTTAAAGAAAATGTAGACTGGATAGGGAAAAATGTTGGACAAACTATTGCCACTTGTCCTTTTTATTATCAGGGGACAGGTTCAGAGTAGCTTGGGGTTTTCTTCATTTGAACTACTATATGGTACGAAGCCTCAAAGCCTTCTATAAAGACTAAGGAGGTATGAGAGAAGGATACAGGATAGGAGGTGGGAGGATTATTTGACTATGCCAACCAACTGTGTACCCGGATAGGTAAACTCTGAGACCTGACCCATTACTATCTGTATAAAAGCCAAACCAGGCAGAAGACAGTATATGATAAAGGAAAGAAGTGGCGTACCAATCAGGTAGGTGACAGGGTGTTGGTCTTACTCCCTACTTCCCTCAAGAAGATGAGATTAGAGTGGAAGAAGCCATACAAAATTGTCACTAAAATAGACAATGTTCCTTACCAGCATTGAATGTCACCTGATGGTGCACGAAATTACCATGTTAACCTACTAAAAAAATGGTTAGGGCTTTTATCTTGGAAAGTGCATACCACCCAACCTGTAAAACCCAATCCTGACACCTTAGGCCAGCTACCCATGAATCACACCCTAACAGAGAAACAAGAAGTAGAACTCCTTACTACACTATCCTAACTCAAATCAAATGAAATCAAATTACGCTTTATTCGATTTAAAAATGTCAAATCATAAAAGCACAGTACATTTGAAAGAAGATAAAATTACGGCAGTATGTAAATATTAAATTCAACAATCCAATAAGAAACATGTTAATTACAATTTAAATAGAACTTATAACAAAATAGGAGGGCAATCAGAGCATACGATAAATTCATATACAATTACGATAAAGCATTACCCTGCATGCTGATTCTGGATCTTACCCCCCTTTCAGGAATTTCGCTATGTGAACAATAAACATCACTACATCGAGAAATTGTAACTTAATAAAAGCAGGTGGACATTGTCTCAAGTCTTGCCATTTTAAAATAGGCAGGATCCATCTTTTGCTGATAAGGGTATCAAATTTACAAAAAAAGATAATATGGGTTGTAGACTGAGCTGAGGTATCGTCTCATGGACATGGGCATAAGGTACGTGACCAGTCATTTATCTTAGGGAACATAACCCTGTTATGAAAGTTGCCTCTGCGTAGGTGCGTCAACAGGATCCTATCATAATTACCTGATGTTATAAATAAATAAGGTTGTGGCACCGGTTGTGTCAGGAGTAGTTGGTGTTCTCTGACAGACGATTTCATAACATTGGTAGACAATGTAATCGTCTCCAGGTGGTCCAGACATACTAATTGTAGTTCCTTCCTGATAACACGGGACAGAATATCAGGGTTGGCATAATACTCAGGATGTCCTAAATTGTTCATAAAGTTTTTAACAAATGCAAGCCATGTAATGCAAAGTGCCTGTTGCAGGTTCTGGCAATTATTAATCACGTCCCGATTAAGCCTAGTTGCAGTATTGGTCCAAACATTGTGCCAGAGTAAAATTGGCTGAATTTTAATTAAGTCGGATAAATATGGTAGACCCATCTCAGCCTGGTAAATATACGTGGCGGTGCTGTTCGAGACTACTAAAAGATATTTTTAAAACCTATTGCCAACCAGCTGTAGGGACGCTGTGTTTGCAAAACCCCAGATGCCCCCAGATACATAGCTACAGGAATGCATTTAACTTTGTAGATGGTCAACAGATCATCAATAGGGAGCTTGTCTAGTTTCCTGGAGAAATGTATTAGGGCTCCTATAGCTTTTGCAAACAATAATTTTCTGCTCTTGATGGCTATGCTCCGTGAGCCCCTCTTTTCAAACACGATACCAAGGTAAGAAAAATAATTAACTGCTTTGAGGTTTCTATCATTTATGAAGATATCTTGACACTTAACATTTGGTTTACTACATTTCATAACAAAGGTTTTGGTGTTGTTTACATTAAGGTCGAGCCTGGACATAAAAGACACAAAACTCGAAAACAAATTCTGCAAACCTATTGGGGTATGAGACAGGAGAACAGCGTCATCTGCGTTTAACAAGGCCCCAATTTGCTGCCTACCAATGCTGGGTAATTCCTGCCTTCCCTTGACAGTGTGGCACCCAAACTATTATGTATAAGGTAAAGAGTAGGGGAGCCAAGACAGAGCCCTGCCCCCTTCCTAACAGGGAAATTGCAACTGCGTTAACCTGTTAACCCATAACGGACGCTTGCCTGGGCATCTAAGTAGGACTGTTTAAAAAAGTTAATCAGCTGCACTTCCGCCCCCATGGACTCTAAAATACTCAAGGTTTCAGATGGTTAACACAGTTAAAGGCCAAACTTAAATCGACGAAGCACAGGAAGAGACTCCCCTGTTTAGCCTTTGTATATTTACCCCATAGGAGGCTTACATTTAGGCCCTGCTCTATGGTCCTAAGCCCTTGACGGAAACCATACTGTAGCTCCGAGAGAACACCCCTGTCCTCCGCCCACATCTGTAGTCTTTATTTATTTTATTTATTTATATAGCGCTGGCTAGACCCAGAGTTATTAGAGAGCTTTACATGAGTATAAGATCATAGTTGCAGGTTACATCGTTACAAAGGATACACAGTTATTAGAGCATGGCAACATAATTACTTGTAAGGTCGAGATAAACAATAAGCACATATACGTAAGGGAAAAGCAGGCAAGGGGAGAGATTCTGGGGAGGGGGTAGGAGCAGGGGAAGTAGACAGAGAATGAAGGAGGGGAAGAGGAGGGGATGGTGAGAGACACAGCATGGAAAGAGGAGGGGGGGCGACGGGGACACAAACCGGTTGATGAGTCAAAGCTCGTCCCAAGACCAGTAAGCTGTGATCCTAGGGGAAGTGGTATCATTTCCCCGTTTCTGTTGAGAGAGGCTCCCTTTACGCAGTGGACTCTCTCAGAGAGGTCTCTGAGACTCCAAGGCCTTCATACTGGATCCTTCCCCAAAAAGGGAAGAGGGAGTGCTTTGGCAAGGGGTGCCATACCATACCTCAGCTGTGAGTGGCTCCCTTGGCGCTGTAGACTCTCTCTCAGCAGGTTCGCTGAGACTCCAGAGTATAAATATTGGATCTTTCCCCCAACAAGGGGAGAAGGAGTGCTTAGTCAAAGGGCTCAAAGAGCACAAAGGACAGGGGGGTATGCGGTGTAGCAGGTAATGGGAGAGATTCAGGGGAGAGGGGATAGGAGCTAGTGTTTTCTATGAGGAACAATAATGTTACAATTTTGCATCAGTGACAAGTTACATCAGTATCAAGAAAAGCATTTAAAGAACATAGGGGACAAGGTGAATGGAGTAAGGAAGGGTAAGGGGATAGGGTAAAGGGGTAGGAGGAAGATATGACACAGAGAAGCCAAGCATTTTTCTGTTCTTTCCTAACAGGAAAATAGTCTGAAATGCGATTTGAGGCAGAAGTGCTAAAATGACTGGATTATATTACAGGTCTCTGAGTTCCAAAAGTCAGCAGTTTTTGGAACTAGATAGCAACATTTCCGAAATAAAATTATAATTATTATGCATTATTAACACAGTCAGCCTCACACCAAAAACAGTAGTTCTAACAAGTGAATTAACTTTGTACAAAAGCCAGGCATCTTAGAACTCCAGAACCAAGACGACATGCCCGTCCACTTTCACGACAGAGTCCAGAAGTGAAATAGTTCTGTAACAGGCCGGATCATTGCGGTCGCCTTTTTTAAAAATAGGGACAAGTGTGGACTCTGTCCAGGTTGGGGTGAAACCCTGTGTGCAACATGCTTTTAAGACCATAGTAATTAATGGGCCCCATAGCTGAGGACAAAATGTATATATGTCCACAGGGACACTATCAGGTCCAGGGGCTTTTCCCCCAGGCTCTTGTTTATTGCCAAAATCACCTCTTCCATATTAAAATCAATTTCAATTGGGAGATTACTTGTGTGTCTGGAACTAGGCTCCTCACACTGAATTAGATCTACGTTGTCACAATATAACCTGGAAAAGTGGGTTACTCATTGGTCCTCCCCAATCGTGATTTCAATGCTGGGGATTAATTAGGGGACAAGAACGGGGCATTCACAGACTGCCAGAAGCTTTTATTATCTTTAAGCTCTGAAGCTTTCTTGAGTGACAGCCACAGTTCCGTTCTTATCTCCTCTTTGTGTTCTTTAAGGGACGTTTCATACATGGCTCTAGCCCTTTTTATTAGGTTTTGCCTGGCGAAAAGATGCGCTTCTGCGCATCTTTTTCGCGCAGGCGAAAACCTAATGAGAACTGTAGTGTGGTTTGGAACGGCCCCCGTCATTTATTGGCTAGCTCCATAAATGGAGCATAGCCATTGGACGATGGGCCTGTCCGTCAATGCCGGACCAGATTCGGGGGCGTTCCCAAGATTCTTTGGCTTTTGCCGACGTCACGCGACGTCAGCCAAAAGCCGGGAACGCCCCCGAATCTGGTCCGGCCGGGCCGTGCGTTGCTTGTTTCTAAATTGGCAACAATGAAAGCTCCTCAAGAGAAGCAACGTAAGAGACAGCGTATATTCTAACAAGTCTCCATTTCTTTGGTTGAGGGCAGACTGTTGACTCTGATATAAATAAATGCAGTTCCTGATGTCTTCTCGGTGTTATCGATTTCTCTTCCCGGATTGTCCTTCCTTCATTTCTTTCATTGTAGGCCAGACGGTGACGCGGGGTCGCGCGCCGGCCGCTGTGCGCAGGAGGGGTTGTGGTCTGAGCGATGCGGAGCCGGGCGCACTCACAGCGGCCGCGGCAGGCTCCTGGAGACGGCTGTGTGAGTAGCCGCGGCCCGGGATGGGTCTGCTGAGATCCGGGAGGGGCGCGGACGGGGCAGCTGTGGGCCAGAAGGGAGAGATGTGCTCGGGACGTGTGAAGTAAACCTTTAGCACGAACAAATACTGTTGAGGGAGGCAATACGGTGTCACCCTCTGAAGGAGAGGCAGAGCCAGTCTGTCCCGGGAGAGAGGGGTGAGAAAGGTATGTTCCTTGTTTAGGGTTAAAGGGACTTGATACGGGGGCTAATGAGCTGTTTGCCTTTAGAGAAGGCAACGAGATCCCTGGGGACCGGCGCCATGTTGCTCTCATTCTGCGGCCGACCGACGTTGGAGGAAGTCCAGGTGGGTGAGTGCTTGTTTTTCCTTTTCATTGCCTTCCCACCCCCCCTCCCGCTGACCGTGTGCTGTTCCCGCCCCATTCCCGCCCTCCCCCCCTCGCTGTCCTGTGCCCCGTTCCCGCCCTCCCCCCCCCTCGCTGTCCTGTGCCCCGTTCCCGCCCTCCCCCCCCCTCGCTGTCCTGTGCCCCGTTCCCGCCCTCCCCCCCCCTCGCTGTCCTGTGCCCCGTTCCCGCCCTCCCCCCCCCTCGCTGTCCTGTGCCCCGTTCCCGTCCTCCCCCCCCTCGCTGTCCTGTGCCCTGTTCCCGCCCTCCCCCCCTCGCTGTCCTGTGCCCCGTTCCCGCCCCCTCCCGCTGTCCGTTCCGCCCCCCCTCTCCTTTCACTCTCCGTTGCTTGTTTGTTTTTGGTGCCCAGGGGGTTGCATTCAGACTTGTATCGCCCAAGCACGTGGTTGCCATACTATTTAGAGCAAGTTTAGGCTTACTATTTGACTGCAGTTAACAAGAAATCATCTGGAATGCACTCGGTTTACATTGCCACTGAAAACGCAAAGGTTTAAATGGTTTCTTCTGTATGGCTTTTATCTAATTGGGAGCAGGTCATGGTGCTATTAAGAGGATTAGCAAACTTTTGATTAAATGCACTATGCCTTGAATTTCTTATGTTGAAGTGGACTCTTTTGGCAGTAATCACATCGCCAGGAGAATAATTGAACACCGTGTGCTGTTCCCGCCCCCCCCTCGCTGTCCTGTGCCCCGTTCCCGCCCTCCCCCCCTCGCTGTCCTGTGCCCCGTTCCCGCCCTCCCCCCCTCGCTGTCCTGTACCAGGAGGTGAGTGACCAATACTCCTCTGACTGGATCCAAAGCCCACTGTGTACATCATTTTATTTTTATTATGTCTCACCTCTGTCTGTTGCCAGACGTTTTGGTACTTTACAGTGGACTTAGCGCCCGCCCATTTCTACTTCGGTTCATTGTCACTCTCCTTTGCTTGCTTGGAATTCTTAGCTTCGGTAGGTTTTCCTCCCTCTACTTTATTTCTTTTTTTTTTTTTTCTTCTTTAGCGTTATGGACGCACTGCTGCACCGATCTCTTTGGCAAACGGAGCAACTCTGCTACATTACCTTCTTATTACGTCATCTCACGCCTGCTGAAAATATTGTGCAAGCCTTTATAAGGTGATTATAGTCTCCCACATAGAATAAAGCAGAAATTAAGAGTGGGTGTTTATTTACTCCACAGCTGGGGTTCAGTACAGGAAAGCAGGATTCCACCTGCGTATTACCGCACATTCAACACTTAAAAGCTGGCCTCGAATCTGATTTATAATGAACTACTGGCGACGTGTTGGCACAGTTTACAAGCTGCGTAATGGTGTGTTTAATTCCACAGTATAGATTTCAGACACCCCGTCAGGCTATCACATGTAAACACATGGATTTTTATGAAATCATGGGGAGCTCGAAGATGTATTCTGGATGGAAAAACACAGTTCCCTAAAACATGGATTTAGTAGGTTCTTACAGTCACTTCCTATGACTGCCCGTCAACCTTAATGTGGTCCCCACCCTATCCCAGGGGCCAGTCCATCCAGCCAGGGCAGACTGCAAATTGTTGCTGGCTCTTCAGAGCTGTTGCTGCAGCAGAAGACACCAAATATTCCAGCTATGCTGAACTCCGGCACGAAGAGGAGCACGAGGCACATCTGGGGACGCTTAATTCCCACCCAATTTTGCGGTGTGACCTCTGTGGACAGTGCGTAAGCTCTTCCCTCGCACAGAAATAATTTCATTCATTTTCGGGGCTTGTTTTCGTAACCGGAGACATGTCAGGGCCTTCCACCTCCAGAGTGATTTAACAGCTTGTGCGTCAAAAAACCCAACCCGAAAGTACAGCCACGCTAAAATATTATTAATCACGCAGCCTGCACCTCCTCTGGGAGCCCCTGGAAGAGCGGCGGGGATGGGGGTTTCATCTGCCCTCACTTCCAGGTTACTGTCGGTGCCACACATATATACTCCCTTTCCTGAGCGCAAGCACGTCTGCGGGAAAATATCTGCCTCTCTGAACCTGAATGGCAGACGTTTGACATCCGCACACGGTGACCTTCACTGAGCATGGGGCGTTGCGCAAGTGGTACCCAGACTACAGGCACTCATACGCATCTTTAAATCAAGGGAGGCGAGTGGAAGCCATGCTCTGTAAGTGACGTCCTGGCTCTTGGCATAGTGATAGTCAAATTATCGCCGCCCTAAGCAGCAGTGCCTCCTACTAAGACATCTATACCTTGATCTTCATCCAGGAGTGCGTACCATAAATATCACAACTGGTCATTTGCCACCAAGGTGCCCAGAAACGGGGCCTGGTATGGTGTATAATCAGGGTGAGCAGGCGTCCCGTGTTTGCCGGGGCCGTCCCGTTCAGAGTGCAGAGTGCAGATTGAGAGTGCAGATTGAGAGTGCAGATTGAGAGTGCAGATTGAGAGTGCAGATTGAGAGTGCAGAGTGCAGATTGAGAGTGCAGATTGAGAGTGCAGAGTGCAGATTGAGAGTGCAGATTGAGAGTGCAGAGTGCAGATTGAGAGTGCAGAGTGCAGATTCAAAGTGCAGATTCAGAGTGCAGATTCAGAGTGCAGAGTGCAGATTCAGAGTGCAGATTGAGAGTGCAGAGTGCAGATTCAGAGTGCAGAGTGCAGATTCAGAGTGCAGATTCAGAGTGCAGATTCAGAGTGCAGATTCAGAGTGCAGATTCAGAGTGCAGAGTGCAGAGTGCAGAGTGCAGAGTGCAGAGTGCAGATTGTGTGGGTGACTCTATGTGGGTGTAAAATGCAAGAGGTCATGCATTTGCGAGCGATTAAGCTATTGGCATTGTAAATGACAATGCCATTTATTTATGTTTTAAAAAAAACACATAAATAAAAATAATGTCAAGAGCAATGCCAATAGCTCTAACTTTAACAAAGGCAAAACCATTGCATTGTAAATGCTTGTTATGACTTCCTGGTCTCTCCGGGACTTACATAGGGCAGCTTTCAAGACAGCATGAGCTTTACTACATTTGGAATCAAACCAACCTGTCTTAGCAAATTAGTGTTTTTTTTTTTTTGTCTAATAGCTGGTTATTGTGTATGGCCAGGGTGATATTTAGAAAAGAAGTAAGAACATCAGGGTCCGCAGCAGTCTCGTCGAGGCAGACAGCAAAATCTTTTTTACAACTTAATATTGATTCAGTTAGCTTCAGAGAGTCTACCCCCTTCCATTTTATGGTATAGCCATTGGTTCTTTTTATGGCTATGTCATGTTCATGCATGGCTGAGTGTCCCTCTGTTAACACATTAGCGGGTAAATCCATGGTAACACTAATGGGGTAGTGATCACTGAATGCAACAGTGTGAATTTCGAAGTTCTGTAATCTTTCTGCATATCTGCTGGAGATTAAAATGTGATCTAGAATAGAAGACAACCCGCGGCCATTAAAAGTGCTATTAAACGACAAAGGTGGTGAGCATAAATCATTCGCAAAACCCAGGTCCATGGTGCATTTAATCTGATTTAATTAATCCCAAAGGGAGGAGTGCGGAAAGTGAGAGATGTCTGCTTCGTCAATGGATATTGAACCACAGTTACCACGTTCAGCATGGACACAGTGGCCAAAATTGAATCACCTACCCAAATTAAACCCAAGTCCACATTAGTTAACTTTTGTATTTTATCCAGATGCTTCTGTAATTTCATCAAGACTACCTCTGTGTGCTGTGCAGGAATATTGTTATAAAAGTTTAATAGGAAGGTACTATGTGAGGCATCAATATTCATTTTTATAACCTGGTAATAAGTGTTAGATACCAGAAGGTCTAGCATGTTTACATTTAACCACCCTTTTTTCTCCCACGCCTGGATGATACGGCCGGTGCAAAAAATGTTTTAAACCCGCTGATATGCAGTGGGCTATCAACCCAGGCTTCTTGAATGCACAGAATGTCAAAGCCATCCATGCAGTTAAGCCAGGCAGGGTTGGTAAGTTTGGTGATTAAGTCTGCCACATTCAAAGATAGAATTTTGGTTATGCTAGACCTATTTTCAGTCAGTTTAGTACTTTTATCATGAACAGGTTCGCTGTTAAGAACAATGGGTTGATGAACAAGATTTTTGGGAGGGATTGGATGGGGGTAGTTAGATTAAACAAATCTGCTCCCATCTCGCTAAGGCGGTGCACGATGGTATCAGCAGGTATGGCACCTTGAAGTAGGACATCAGACTGGGCCCGTGCTACCATTACAAGGACCAACATGTGAGTCATCACTAGCTCTTACGAAGCAGTGTTTAAATTCATTGGGATCGCTAATTGTCGGTTCCAGGTCAGATGGATGATTAACAATAACCCGTCTATGATCTACATAACTGTGTGTAAAGATGAGTCAATCTATATCTTCTAAGTTTGTAAGTGTTGCAAATCTATTGTTGGTAGGTATGGTAAATCGATGTTGGTGATTGTGGTTAGTAAATCTCGGCTGTAAGGTATGAGAAAATTGATTTGTTGGGGGATAAAAATATCCAAGTGGCAGTACATGTATTCCTTGGTTTGTCACATAATCACTCCCGAGTCTACGTAAGACTTCACTTATCAGTCTTGGCGTTCTAAATGTGAGCACTATGCAGTCACCGGGGTGCAATTTTTCCCTTATCCCAACCCAGCCTACGCTTCTTACCATCTTGAACTCACAGAACAGTGTTTCAGTTAAGCCGGTTTTAGAGCCAATCCAGCAAAGAGATTTATTTCTCAGTGCCTCCCATGTTTCATTTGCCTGGTGGGAGAGACGTGGTACTTTTGACAATCTATACTACTATTATAAAGAGAGAACTTGCACCTTTTGGCCAGGTAAACTCGGGAACCACAGCGCCAATCTACACACCCGATACATCTATGAAAATGTCAGGGTGTGTAGATGGACATAGGCTATATAAATAAAAAAAAAAAGTAAATTAAAAAAAAGTAAGTTTGAAAACAAAGTAGTCCCCTGAAAGTAGCGCCGGCCGAGACCTAGCGCTGGCCGCGACGCGACGTGCGTGATGACCGCGACGACGTGCGTGATGACGACGAAGGAGGAGCGGCGGTGCAGTGACAAGCGGCTGTGCAGTGAGGAGCGGCGGCACAGGTAAGAAAAGGGAAAGTTTTTGAGCGCGGCTGTGCAGTGAGGAGCGGCGGCACAGGTAAGGAAAGGGAAAGTTTTTGAGCTTTTCCTGCAGGGGGAGGTGTCCCAGGGGAAATGTCGGAGCGGGAGTGAGTCGGGCGGGAGGGGGGGCGGGAGTCTGGGCGGGAGGCGGGCCTGTTCTGTGTCCATGCATGGGCATGCACGGACAATGTCGGGGCGGGCGGGGGCCTGGGCGGGCAGTTGGCCCTCAAGCCTCATTGCCCCCAGGCAACGCTGGGGCGGGCTGCTAGTATTATTGTATAAGGGGTAACCTCAGGCGGTAGATTGAGTGTCACATCCTCTATATCCCTGGGTGTAGTACATGAGGGAAGGGACAAGTGATTTACTCTGGGCCCTGTTAAGGCAAGTCTGTTGTTTACAGCACTACTATTTTTATTTACCGGTGCATTTTCTGTAATTTGGGTGTAATCCATCCGAATGGGGGCATCTAAATTTCCTGTGTCTGTTAGGGATTGAGGATTTGCTAGCGGGGGTAATAAGACGGGCACCATGGTTGTTTTTAACTAACTTGTCAATGGCTGCAACCTTAACCAGTAATTACTCTACGGACTCAGTAACTGTTTAATGAATGGCATCTAAACTGAGACACAATTGTTCATGAAACACCTTATGACTGAAGTTATCAGTGGGTGAAATTGGAGGTTCTAAAGGGCCCATCCCATAATTTTTTTGTTTATCTATTAGTTCATTGAGCAGTGCAAAAACTAAAACGAAATCTAAGGCTGACTCCCCAGCAGTGTCTAAGGCAACATCCCCGAAAGCGCTACATATAGGTGCAGAAGAAACAGCGTCGGTCTGTGTGCTGATAGTGCAAGTTTGTGTCACCTCAGGGTTAAGATGTCAAGTCAGTTTCTGTTGTTTAGGTTTTTGAGGGCCCGTACCCGTACCCTTCCTTCGCTTCACGGGTGGTTCTTTAGACTTAACCTCACTATGGGGCTTAATAGTCCGTGTCCGTGTCCTTGTGACTACGCTTGGGCCGACTTCAGTGTCCATAGGGGATGCTTCCAGGTCGGGTGCGGGATGGGGCTGCGGCTGCCCCTGTGTGATGGGGGAAGAACAGGTTTGGAGGACATCACCCAAAAAAGTAGAACCCAAGGAAGAACACCTCTGCAGGGGTAAGCGTCCTAAGGTCCCTAAAGAAAGTTGCCTCTCAGTCAATTTGATCTCATGGCTGAGCATAGATTCAGTCCTGATGATGAAAGCATCCATGATTCCCACCACTCATTTGCGTTTACTCATTTTAAATCAAAAGTAAACAACACCACTAACACGGATGGTAGAAAGTGAAGTAAAAGGGCGTGGGGCCAACACAGTACCTGGAGGTGGTTGAATCCAAGATCAAATTTCCCGTGCCCTTCCTGCCGCTATGGCTGCCGGTAAATGGAGTCCTCTGCTCCGTACTGCCCCCGGCTCTCCCGACAAGCGTCCTCATATCCTAACTCAAGAAGGGGTTGCAGTAAAAAATGTAAAAATTTGTAAATTGTTACTTGTATAGCGCACTACTCACCTGCAAGGGTCTCAAGGCACTTGTATGAATACAGCTGTGGAACCCATCCTGGCTTTCCCTGTGAGGTGTCCATTCCTGGGCACCCCCAAGGTGGAGGCCAGGCATCCTTAGCATTGTGGGAGCCGTTGTGGAGATTAAGCAAGCTATTGCCCAGAGTTGCCGAGTGGGACTCCATGATTGGAATAGGAACCAAGGCGAGAATTATCAGGTCCGGGCTAGACCTCTGCATCAGGGTCTGCCGCTCTAATCATTGAGCCACACTTCTCCGATCCAAAAACTATATATATGATTCCTGCCGCACAAAGAGAACCAATCCAAAAGGAAGTTGAGATAATGTTGCAGATGGAATGATAGAAGCATCACAGAGTATTTGGCCCTATCCCATAGTACCAGTCTCCAAGCCCAATGATATAATCAGGTTTGCATAGACTTCAGTGCAGTGAATAGATTTTCAAAATTTGACACATATTCCCTCCATAGAATTGACAAGCTAATAGAAATGTTATGCGAGGCCAGATATATCACCACTCTAGATCTCACAAAGGGGTACTGGCAGGTGCCCCTTAGGAAAATAGACCAAGAAAAAACTGCCTTCTCTACCCCCACAGGCCTATCCTAGTTCACAGCCCTGCCATTTAGATTAAACGGGCCTCTGCTACTTTCCAGCGCTTAATGAACAGGGTCCTACAAAACCATCAGATGTATTCCTCATCTTACTTAGATGACATTGCCATATTTAGCAGCACATGGGACCAGCATTTCATTCACTGCCAAGTCCTGCAAGAGCTACAAAAAGCCAACTTGCATATCAGTGCAAAGAAGTACAGGGCTGAATATCACAAAGTAAAGTGCCTAGGGTATGTCTTGGGGAACGGTCTCATTGAACCCCAAGATGAAAAGGTGTGAGCCATCACAGAAATACCATTCCCCCTGAACCAAATTAGATGTCAATGTATTTTTAGGTCTTCTTGGCTATTATAGAAGATTCATACCCTGGTATTCAGACATTTCAGGAGCCTTGACCCACCTCCTAAAGAAAGAGGCCACCAACAAAGATTTCCAAAACCCCAAGGTCAAAGAGGCCTTCAATCACCTCAAACAGGTCTTCACTTCAATCCTGGTATTGACTTCTCCTGTGAATAGGCCCTGTTTTCAGGATAACACTACCCCAGTTATTAGTGCAAATATCCTCCCTGACCAGTGGGTTAGACACTTTGAGGGCCTGTATAATAACACCAAGGGGCCCACACAAGAGGGATTGTGGGAAGGTGACAGGAGTGTAGACCTAGCCTTTACACTTGAAGAACTCAAACTAGTGATACAAGGGCTCACACCCAATAAAGCACCAGGCCCTGATGGAACACCACCGGATCTGTATAGAAGCAACATAGACCTATGGGCACCTATCCTAACAAGGGTCCTAAATGCGGCGTTTAGGTCTGGCCTCCCACGCTCCTGGTCCACCGCACTGATAGTACCCATTTTTAAGAAAGGGAGCCGAGAAGATCCTAAATGCTACAGGCCGATTTCTCTAATCGATGTTTCAGCAAAAATTCTAGGGAGGGTGATATTAAATCGGCTAACAGAGTGGACCGAGGAACACCACACCCTAGTGGACACTCAGTATGGTTTTAGATGTGGTAGATCAACTAGCGACCAGTGTTTAAACCTATATCTGCTAACTGCTAAATATACCAAAGCCAGCAAGGGCACTGTTTATATGGGGTTTATGGACCTGGCAGCCGCATTCGACAATGTCAACAGAAGTAAATTATGGGCGATGATGGTCACGATGGGCATGGAAATGGAGCTCATCATCATCCTAAAAGAGCTCCATTGGAACACTACGGCTAAAGTGAAATTTAGCCCAGAGGGGGGACGCATGGAAGCTTTCCTTTGCTTAGGAGGAGTAAGGCAAGGTTGTATCCTTGCTCCGTTTCTTTTTTCGTTATATATCAATGGACTAGAAAGATCCCTCATCTCCCTTGCCCAGGATTGCCCAAGAGTAGGATCGCGGCAAATCCCAGTACTTTTGTACGCGGACGACGCGGTGTTGCTGGCCCGCACACCGAGGAGTCTACAACACCTGGTAAACGGCTTTGTGGAGTTTATGGCAAACCTGGACCTTGCAGTGAATCTAAAAAAGTCTTTTGTCATGGTGGCCGGCAAAAAACCAGCCAAGAAACCAGTGTTCAAGATAGGGACACATACTCTTGAAACGGTTAACACCTTTCCCTATTTGGGCCTTTTGTTGGATAGTGACATGCACTTTAAAGCGCTAGTGGAAGAAAATTGCTCAAAGCTTATATCCTCCAATGGGGCAATTTTAAGTTTTGCAAATAGACTTGGCCGGTGGTGTCCTGAACAAATAATGACCCTCTATGGTTCGATCACCACGTCAAAAGCAGTATATGGAGCTGAGGTGTGGGGATTCAAGGACCCGACAAAACTACAAATTGAAGAAGACAAGTTCTTCCGTAGAATCCTCAAAATTCCACAATCTACCCCCTCAGTCATTGTACACCAAGAATTGGGGATGGGATACATCTTGGACGAGGTGAAGATTAGGCCTATCACTGCTTGGATTAGAATATGGACCAACCCAGAGGCTGAATTAACCAGGGAAATTGCAAAAGACTGTCTGCTAAGGGACAATGCACTCCAAATCCCCTGGTTGAAATATGTTAATGTTACTCAGACAACTATTCACCAGTCTCATTTGTTTCTTGATCACGCGCTGATTACAAACAATTGTAAAATGACAGTGAAGAAACTGTTATTAGAAAGCTTTGCAGCTGCCAGACTAAAAGCGGGGATGCTTAAGAGATCAGTAACAGCGCATAGCCTAGTAGACAACGGGGTGGGCATGGAACCCTATCTGTTTTTAATGTATAATCAACAGGACAGATTTTTAATATGTCGTTTTAGGCTCAATCTTTTACCTAATATTTTAGCCTATCCTTCGGGGTTTACTGTAACGATTGAGCAGAAGGGTGCCTGCGGCTGCGACAATAGGTCTCCGCAGGACACCCTTCATTTTGTACTTTTATGTCCATTTTATCAATTGCCTAGGCGTCGATTTCTGGTCCACATACTTAAAAGCCAGAAAATACGACATGCGAAAGCAGCCCTGTTGTTTCTACAAAAAGCAAATGATACGTATACCCTGTGCGCCATTTAAAGTTTTCTAAAAATAGCTGTTAGATTAAGAAACACAAGAAATTAACCTTAGCACGAACTTTGTTGTTGAATCATGATCCATGTACAATGTGCCCAGTCAATGTTTTAATCTTTTTCAAATAGGCGTAATGTTCAGAAATGTAATTTAATTTAATAACATTTTATGCACTGTTTACCATGTATTTTTATGATGATTTTTAATTATCGAAATAAAAAACGAACTGAACTGAACTGACTTCTCCTAAATTCAATAAAACATTCATCATGTAGACGGATGCATCTGAAGTGGGAATAGGAGTGGTCTTTTCCAAAACAATGAAGAAGGGCTCAAAGTTCCCATATTATTTATTAGCCGGAAGCTCTTTCCACGAGAACATTTGTACCCTGTAATCGAGAAAGTGTGTCTGGCTATAACATAGGCCATAGAGAAATTGCAGTACTACTTAGAGGGTAAACTATTCGTCCTCTATACAGACCATGCCCCCTTGACTTGGAGAAGCCGAATCAAGGGTAACAATCCGAGAGTGTTGAGGTTTGAGGTGCGGCAGCGGAAGGGTAAAGAACACTGTAATGCTAAATTTTGTCTCGGTTTTCTCTTTTCCCGGAGCCACAAAATCCTGGGTGGTGATGTGTCAGGATGGCCTGGACAAGGACAGCAATCATGAGGACCTAACAGATGAACTGCCCTGGTCTGTTACGGTGCGGTTCCCGAAACCGGTCAAATGCCAGTGTTTTGTTTGCAGCATTTATCTATGCAAGGTCAGACAACCTCAGGCGGGAAAACTGGAAGCCCCTCCTTTCTTTTTGCCAACCAGAACTGGGAAGATATTCAAGGCAGGAAATTGGGACAAGGTCCCTCTAAAAAGGAAGCAGAGGAGAGACATGGAACATAGAGAGCATGAAAGGTTCGCCGGTTTGCTGGGTAACAGAGACTCCGATGCAGAAGGGTCGTTGCTTGAAACCAGAGATGCTGATGTGGAAGAATCACTGCTTGGGATCAGAGACTGTGGAAGACACAGGAAAACTGCTGCTCAAGGCGATAGTGACTGTGGAGGATGAGGGAGCCTTAGAGAAGACCTGAGGTCGCAGGCAAGACACTGCGCTCCCGCCCCGCCACCCTCACGGCAGGCACAGGAAGTGGGAGGGGGCTGATGAGGGGCGGGGGGGGGAGGGACTGCTGACAACCAGTCTTGACTATTGCAGCTCTTAAGTGCTACTACTTACACTAATACTTATCTTTGCCTAGTAATGGAAACTGGACACTTTATTCTATTTTGAGCTGACAAAATTCCACCAGACTCAGTGGGGAAACTTTACGCTCGCATAGCGCGTTTGTGTGTGTTTTTTTAAATGTACTTTTTATGATTCACTGGGTAATGGGTGATGGTGATGGTTGCATGAGGTAACGGACAGACAATAACCCTCCCTAAACCCAAACCCTAGCATAACGGGTAACCAAGCATCCCAACTGAAAACTTACCTGCAACATTTCTAGGGATGGGCGGTACACTCCGCCAGCGGAGTTTTCAGAGATTTGCCCACTACGAGCTCCACTTGGATGAGCGCGGAGTTTGGCAAAAATTACGTGGCATCCGGTGGAGCGGATTTTACCCACGCACTCATGACTTTGAACTGCTTTGGGGGTGGTGAATGGTTTGCTGTTACGCAGATGTGTTCATTTGTATTATGCATTTCCGAGTGTTTGATATTTTGGAAGGAATGTAATAATAAGTTGCCTGATTCCATTGAACGTCCCTGATCATGCAGTATGCAGTCACCGCACAATGAGCACATTTCAATGACTCACCCTATTTCTTCGGGACTTGGTGTTATCGAAGGCCGCACTTTTGTGTCCATGCAACCGCCCGTTTGCCCAGGCTGTTGGTAGTGGGAAGTATTGCAAACAAAACAGGTGATGGACCGAATGTGGATCAATGTCACACATTCATCCCAGTCAAAAGATCTGGGCCCAAATCCATCGTTTTTTTGCACTCCACACCACCCTGGGTTAGACAATGGCGATATGCAAATCAGCTCTGACCCTGTGCCCCATGGGAACAGTCCAGTCCGAACTACAAAAGCCATGTCCTTCCCAGAACGGAATCAAGCATCCGAGGACCGGACCGGTTTCGAGGTAACACCTCTCATCAGCCCGGCTAGCTTGACTCCAGTGGTGTGGAGTGCCTGGGACCCACGTCTGAGCATCCCCAGCGCACTTATGGCGGTATTGCAAACAAAACAGGTGATGGACCGAATGTGGATCAATGTCACACATTCATCCCAGTCAAAAGATCTGGGCCCAAATCCATCGTTTTTTTGCACTCCACACCACCCTGGGTTAGACAATGGCGATATGCAAATCAGCTCTGACCCTGTGCCCCATGGGAACAGTCCAGTCCAAACTACAAAAGCCATGTCCTTCCCAGAACGGAATCAAGCATCCGAGGACCGGACCGGTTTCGAGGTAACACCTCTCATCAGCCCGGCTAGCTTGACTCCAGTGGTGTGGAGTGCCTGGGACCCAAGTCTGAGCATCCCCAGCGCACTTATGGCGGTATTGCAAACAAAACAGGTGATGGACCGAATGTGGATCAATGTCACACATTCATCCCAGTCAAAAGATCTGGGCCCAAATCCATCGTTTTTTTGCACTCCACACCACCCTGGGTTAGACAATGGCGATATGCAAATCAGCTCTGACCCTGTGCCCCATGGGAACAGTCCAGTCCGAACTACAAAAGCCATGTCCTTCCCAGAACGGAATCAAGCATCCGAGGACCGGACCGGTTTCGAGGTAACACCTCTCATCAGCCCGGCTAGCTTGACTCCAGTGGTGTGGAGTGCCTGGGACCCACGTCTGAGCATCCCCAGCGCACTTATGGCGGTATTGCAAACAAAACAGGTGATGGACCGAATGTGGATCAATGTCACACATTCATCCCAGTCAAAAGATCTGGGCCCAAATCCATCGTTTTTTTGCACTCCACACCACCCTGGGTTAGACAATGGCGATATGCAAATCAGCTCTGACCCTGTGCCCCATGGGAACAGTCCAGTCCGAACTACAAAAGCCATGTCCTTCCCAGAACGGAATCAAGCATCCGAGGACCGGACCGGTTTCGAGGTAACACCTCTCATCAGCCCGGCTAGCTTGACTCCAGTGGTGTGGAGTGCCTGGGACCCACGTCTGAGCATCCCCAGCGCACTTATGTCGGTATTGCAAACAAAACAGGTGATGGACCGAATGTGGATCAATGTCACACATTCATCCCAGTCAAAAGATCTGGGCCCAAATCCATCGTTTTTTTGCACTCCACACCACCCTGGGTTAGACAATGGCGATATGCAAATCAGCTCTGACCCTGTGCCCCATGGGAACAGTCCAGTCCGAACTACAAATTCGGTCCATCACCTGTTTTGTTTGCAAATTCGCCATAAGTGCGCTGGGGATGCTCAGACGTGGGTCCCAGGCACTCCACACCACTGGAATCAAGCTAGCCGGGCTGATGAGAGGTGTTACCTTAAAACCGGTCCGGTCCTCGGATGCTTGATTCCGTTCTGGGAAGGACATGGCTTTTGTAGTTCGGACTGGACTGTTCCCATGGGGCACAGGGTCAGAGCTGATTTGCATATCGCCATTGTCTAACCCAGGGTGGTGTGGAGTGCAAAAAAACGATGGATTTGGGCCCAGATCTTTGGACTGGGGTGAATGTGTGACATTGATCCACATTCGGTCCATCACCTGTTTTGTTTGCAAATTCGCCATAAGTGCGCTGGGGATGCTCAGACGTGGGTCCCAGGCACTCCACACCACTGGAATCAAGCTAGCCGGGCTGATGAGAGGTGTTACCTCGAAACCGGTCCGGTCCTCGGATGCTTGATTCCGTTCTGGGAAGGACATGGCTTTTGTAGTTCGGACTGGACTGTTCCCATGGGGCACAGGGTCAGAGCTGATTTGCATATCGCCATTGTCTAACCCAGGGTGGTGTGGAGTGCAAAAAAACGATGGATTTGGGCCCAGATCTTTGGACTGGGGTGAATGTGTGACATTGATCCACATTCGGTCCATCACCTGTTTTGTTTGCAAATTCGCCATAAGTGCGCTGGGGATGCTCAGACGTGGGTCCCAGGCACTCCACACCACTGGAATCAAGCTAGCCGGGCTGATGAGAGGTGTTACCTCGAAACCGGTCCGGTCCTCGGATGCTTGATTCCATTCTGGGAAGGACATGGCTTTTGTAGTTCGGACTGGACTGTTCCCATGGGGCACAGGGTCAGAGCTGATTTGCATATCGCCATTGTCTAACCCAGGGTGGTGTGGAGTGCAAAAAAACGATGGATTTGGGCCCAGATCTTTGGACTGGGGTGAATGTGTGACATTGATCCACATTCGGTCCATCACCTGTTTTGTTTGCAAATTCGCCATAAGTGCGCTGGGGATGCTCAGACGTGGGTCCCAGGCACTCCACACCACTGGAATCAAGCTAGCCGGGCTGATGAGAGGTGTTACCTCGAAACCGGTCCGGTCCTCGGATGCTTGATTCCGTTCTGGGAAGGACATGGCTTTTGTAGTTCGGACTGGACTGTTCCCATGGGGCACAGGGTCAGAGCTGATTTGCATATCGCCATTGTCTAACCCAGGGTGGTGTGGAGTGCAAAAAAACGATGGATTTGGGCCCAGATCTTTGGACTGGGGTGAATGTGTGACATTGATCCACATTCGGTCCATCACCTGTTTTGTTTGCAAATTTGCCATAAGTGCGCTGGGGATGCTCAGACGTGGGTCCCAGGCACTCCACACCACTGGAATCAAGCTAGCCGGGCTGATGAGAGGTGTTACCTCGAAACCGGTCCGGTCCTCGGATGCTTGATTCCGTTCTGGGAAGGACATGGCTTTTGTAGTTCGGACTGGACTGTTCCCATGGGGCACAGGGTCAGAGCTGATTTGCATATCGCCATTGTCTAACCCAGGGTGGTGTGGAGTGCAAAAAAACGATGGATTTGGGCCCAGATCTTTGGACTGGGGTGAATGTGTGACATTGATCCACATTCGGTCCATCACCTGTTTTGTTTGCAAGTTGGTAGTGGGAAGGGCTGTGAGAATGTCCTGGTGACAGAAAGAATCTGGGGCCTGGCACATGAATAGCTCATCCTTGAGTGACATTGCAGTCTATGGCCTGGCCCACCTCCTTCTGGAGTGGGGGCTGAGCCTGCGGCCAGGTTCCCTGTTGGGTTCCTTGGACGGCCCTGATATAAGACCTCGTTATCCCCCTCTAGTATGCGCAGCAATCTTGGATGCTGAACTGGGAGCCATTCCAACCGCCAGGCTCCCGTGAAGCTAGTACCACGGAAAAGCACTCCATTTGCTGCTGATAATAAGTTGGTGAGTGCTCGCTCTCCTTTAACTGCTGTGGACATGAGTTTATGCTTATGCTTGATTTTAACTAATCGGACGAGTGTTTCCCTTACTCTGTCGGGCTCTCTCTAGGGGTTATTTGATAAGTGATTTACTGTCTCTGGGCATTAAGGTGAGTGAGAGGTTTCCCTTATCCTATCAGTGATTGTTTTTCTCTAGGTGGCCTATCTCTACTTCCGGTCCCCTCTTCCAGTGGATATTCTCTCATTTCTGGGGGTAATCATCCCCATTCACCAAGAGTATCCCACTGACCTGTGTATTCAGTAGGGCAAGCACACAACAGACATTGAGCTGACATGACTTAGCTCCCCTCCCCCGTCAGATTCCATCGTCCGGGCTGAGTCTGCTGCTTAGCACTTGCCCCCCAAAAACGGTTGACTATGCAACAAACAAGACTCTGTGCTTGTCCGTGTGTTTTTTCTTTAGTAGCTTCTCTTGCTCCTTTAGTATTACTGCGCATGCACATTGGCTGACGCCAGGAAAGTCCATGTTACTTACTAGGGTAACCAAGCAATACTACCAGAATTCTGTACTGAGTTGTTTGCTAACTCCAAAACTCTGTGAGGTATGCCCCACCCCCACCCCTGGCATTTCTCGTTTCTCCGAGGGGCGAGGACCATGGAACAGACTTCCAGGCACCTACAGGAGAGAAAAAGAGAAAGAAGAATTTTAGAAATTTACCTAGATATAACAAGCCCTTGAAATAAAATAACTACCTAACTAATGCTTCTGGTCGGAGTCAAAAGTCCTGCTTGTGCAACACACCCCCAATAAGAAAACTGTTCCAGCAACACTGCTCACCACCCACATCTTACAGGTCTGACACACCTTAACTGTGTAATCCCATACATTCACCCTACGCCTTAGGCTCTTTCCTCTCCTACAGGACTGTTCCACTAACATGATGACAAACAGCAGCAACAGCTCCCAAGATGTATGCAGCCAGACCCAAGAGGAGGAACTTCACTGAGGAGGAGGCAGATCGTATAGTTACTTTTGTAGTTGTTCATTGCAAGGAATGATACAATCTGCCTCTATACACCCTCAGTGGAACAGAGAAGGTGGCATGCACCATGGGGGAACATCAACAAAAAGTGACGAAAGGAGGTGAGCAATGGAGAACGTTATATAGATGGCAAACACTGTTCCTCAAGGCATACCTAGATCCCCTTGAAGAACCGGGGTTTAACCCAGCAGCGTCAGGGGCACACCTAAGATCTTCGAGTTCACCAGTCTTAGTATACAGAGACACGGAATACTTCTGGATGGCATCAGAGACCAAGTTTATTAGCTGCAGCTAGTAACAGTGATCCTAGAAATACATCACAGTGTAAATTCTCAGGAGACTGCTCATTTTACTAAGGCGAGACGTCTCGCTTTATACCCAATATTCACATTATAAATGTACACCCACTGCACAAAATTTTAGGCAATAAGGTATATTTTCAAACAAAGTAACACATAACAAAAACTCAATTTACAGTATCCCAACCCAAAGGTTAATTATTAGGAATGTCCCAAATTCAATCTCTACAAGCCGGACAAACCTATAATTGAAAGCATAACCCATGTAATGAAGAAACATGAAAAAAGAAACAGTAACAGATGCTGAACAAGATAAGGCATGTGCAAGGAAACTAAAGTTAACGATGTCCTGAACATTGATTGGCAATCTCAGACAAAGATCGATCAGGGAAATTGGCTTTGCGAGGTCAGTTTCAGGTGAAGAGGTCAGTTTTTTACAGTTCATTTCAGAGTCAAGAAGAAACCTAGTTAATGTATACATGAACTAAGAAGGCCAGGCCACTTTGTTCGCCAGGCTACCTTCACAGGCCTACGTGAGGGCAACACAAAATGGTGGCACAGAACAAAATGGAGTCAGACTCGAGAATTACAAAACCTCAGACCCTCCTTTTGCCATTACGTAGGCAATAACCTAAGACTCATGTTAATCTGAATCTAGGTCTATATCGATATACATTAGGTCATCAAGGTGTTGCTGTAGCATCATCTTATTATTCTCTACTTCTCTTGGGACAAGTCTCCGAACACACATAGTAGCACACAGACTACAAATGGCGGGACCACACTGGATGCAAAGACAAGAGAAAAGGAGGGTTAAAACCATACCAAGGAATGTCAGAGTCTTCCATCCCCATTTGGACAGCAGTCCCCAAAACCATCCCGTCAATGACCAGTCTCCGTTGTCTACATGGATAGACTCAGAGATTTTATACAACCTAGAGATGGCTTGGTACACTGTAGGGGCATTATCTGGTATGTAAACACAGCAACTGGATCCAATCAATTTACATACTCCTCCTCGATCTGCAAGTATGATGTCTAATACCATACGGTTCTACAAAGTCATAAGACGGTCCTCTTAAAGCTCAGCTGTAACATTACTAAGAGCACCTGCTGTCTCATTAATAGTAGCTTCAACAACGCGGACAAGCTGTCGAATATGCCTACTATTGATCATAGGACCCCAAAAGGGCAGGAAGCCCTTGAAGAAATCTCCTACTTCGTGTGCTGCAGTATCTTCCTGATTGAAGACACCTCTACCATATCTCGTTCTATGATATCCTGAAGCAGTGGTGTATGTAGGGGGAAGCAGAAACGCCACATAACAAGTTCCTGAAAAATCAGGTGGCAACCATGTGTAGGCTCTGTCATGAGAAACAAAATATGTGCCTTTAGCTGGCACAAACGGAGGAGAAGTCCGAGATGAATAGACATAGGTTTGAGCACACACACTCTTACCTAGCTGAGCTTTCGGATTCCGACCATTACCTTGCAAACAAAAATGGCCTCGGTGGGTTTCAATCCAAATAGAGGGAGACCTTTTTTGTCTCTCCTTCTCTGTCAAGCTGGTACTATATCCAGTCACGTTCCAACCAATGTAAGCCTGCACCTCATCCTTAGGGATAGCATTATATGCATCAATATCTCGGACCATAGCTACTATTCCCCTTATCAAGGCACTATTGCTTGAGTTATCTTTAAGGGAACGTAAGGGGCGTACCTCATTTACATAGATAAACATGGTCTGAAAAGCCCACACAGACCCATTAAAAGAAAAAGGCAAAACCAAATATGGCATAACTTTATCTGTCGTATGAGGCATAATACTACAAACCCAACAATTAGGAGTATTTACTACTAACTGATGCTGATGCAACAACTGTATGAACGAGTTGTTGACAAATTCTGATCTCCTTGTCTGTTCATGTTCAGGCAACGTATAAAACTGGTGCAAAGAAACAGTAGTGAAAGAAAGCATAGTTTGGGAGGTGGGTGCAGATGTCTGTTGTGTAGCATAGACCGTCCAACCCACAAAAGCTAACGTGATACTTAAAAACGTCAAAAAGCACAATATTATAAAACATTTTCTATGTATCAATGTACAAAATCTTGTCAAGATCTATTCTCTCAACATCTCTTTCAGTTACAACAGACTCCATCCTCTAACGTGCTGCTGACGGCAATTTTCCTTCTTCACTCAAGTGTGCGTCCAGGCGTCCTAGACGTCCCTAGAACCGCAGACCTTTCGTCAATACGCGGGCCACCCCTTAAGTCTTATACCGCGACCCTGCAGCTGAACCCAGATGGTGGTTCGAAAAAGAAAAAGAAAAATAGTCTCTTGTCTGAAAGAGTGTAATTCACAAAAAAATTCAGATTTTATTTGTCCTTTTTAGACCTTAAGCTGTAGCGTTCTTTACCAGGCACAGTTTGATCCTGAAAGAGTGTCTCTGGGTGCATAGTATCAAGTCTCAAACACAGCGGCACAACTTCTTGCAAGACTCCATCATCCGCACGTTCTGACTGAGTCCCTTCCAGATGTGCATCGCTAAAAGGTACAAATCTCGGAACCCTTTCACTCTCGGAATCAGCAACACCTTCCCGGACCCACTTATCGTACGGTAAGGGCAAAGGAATCTTCTTGGAATGGGTACCATGTACCCAGTTTTTCTTGCTGAACACCTTAATAGCAGTCCGAGTTGATAACTGGACTTGGTATGGACCGGTCCATCCTGGTTCCAAGTTCTTTGACCTCTGGAAATTCCTGGTTAGAATCCAGTCGCCAGGTTGAATCGTGTGGCCTGCGTCTACAGAAACTGAAGGCAAAGAGTCATGGACCTGTTGGTGAAGAAGACGCAGTCAAATCATGTAAGTAGTCAACCAACATAGGGTACTCGATATCACTGTACTTCTTAGGCCTTGGCACACCCCAGACATTCGCTGGACGTCCAAAAACAATCTTGTATGGGCTAAGTCCAACGCGAGAATGTACTGTCGTTCTCGTGGACAAAAGTGCCAATGGTAAGGCATCGGGCCATGTAAGACCAGAGCTCGCTTGCACCTTGGCCAACTTCAGCTTCAGAGTGCCATTATAGCACTCGACCAGGCCTCCTGACTGGGGGGTGATTCGCAGCTTGAAATTTCTGTTTAATACCCAGACCCGCACATACTTTCTTCATAATCTGACCCACAAATTCACTTCCATTATCACTCCATACCATCCTCGGCAAGCCATATCTGGGAAAGAATTCTTTGAGCAAAACCATTGGCTGTAGACAAGGCAGTATTATCCTTTAGGGTGTAGGCCTCTATCCATCTGGAAAAGGCACAAACAACCACAAGGACATACTTCAAGTTTTTGCATCTTTCCATATGAATGTAGTCTATCTGCAGCACCTCGAAAGGATACGTTGGAGGAGCAAAATGACCCGCTGGAGTTGGGGTTCCCTTTCCAGGATTATGCATCAAGCAAATCATGCAGTGTTTAACCAAATTCTCAGCACACCTTGGAATTCCACCATTCTGCCATACCGGAGCCAACAACTTGCATATCCCTTTTGAACTAATGTGAGCCAACCCATGAGCCTTAGTAACCACCAGAAGCACATATGCATCCGGTAACAACCATCGTTGGTACTCTGACAACTCAACCCAACAGCCTGTTGAATCCAACATTCCCGTACTCTCTCTTCACATACTCAATTCTTTCTCAGTTGCTTCTGCCTGAATCATCTTCACACTTTCTGTTGTATCTTCACACATTCCTCCTTCCACAACCCATCTGGCAGGACCTGCAACATACATCCGACTCGTCACATCTTTCGCCGTTTCTCTCGCGACTTCATCTGCAAACGCATTCCCTCAACCCACATCATCCGCAACCTTCTTATACGCACTACAATTCACTATCGCAATTTGGGTCGGCAAAGTAAGTGATTCAAGAAGTTCACTCACTAATTGTCCATGCTGAATTTTTGTACCATGGGAAGCAAGAAATCCTCTCTCTTTCCACAAGCGACCAAAACTGTGAGCCACGCCAAATGCGTATTGGCTATCATTATAAACATTCACTCTCTTTCCTTTTGACAACACACACGCTCTAGTCAATGCTATCAATTCCGCTGCTTGCACTGAATTCTGTGCAATACGTGCTATTTCAACAATCGTGTGCAAAGTTGTGACAGCATATGCTGCAGTCGTCTTTCCATTCGGAAGCTTAAAGCAAGAACCATCTACCCATAGGGTACCATCAGGATTCGAAAGAGGAGTGTCTTTCAGATCAACTCTACCCTTCGTTTCCTCCTCTGTCCGGAGAAAACAGTCATGCTGTTCCTGAGCATCTATCTCTACAAAAATCGGCAACAATGTAGCTGGATTCAATGTGTTGCACCGCATGATGTGCACATGGCTAGCCAAAAGCGTCAACTCATAACCTGACAAACGCGCACTGGTAAGATGTTGAGTCTTCGTACTATTCAATAGGGTATCCACTGCATGTGGGACCATCACAATCAATGTATTATCCAATACCAAACCAGCAGACTTTCGGATAGAAACAGCCGCTGCCGCTGTAGCTCTTAAACAACTAGGCAACGCCCTAGCTACCGGATATAAAGTAGCTGAAAAATACGCACATGGGCGCTGCTTGTCTCCAAATTGTTCCATCAACACTGACAATGCACAACCTTCTCTCTCGTGTACATGAAGTGTAAAAGGTTTACTGTAGTCGGGGGTACCCAACACTGGAGCAGAACACAATGCATCACGCTATTCCGAAAAACTCTTCTGACATTTGTCAGACCAAGGAAGAGGGTGTGGTGTGTCTTTAAGAGTAAGTGCCAACAAAGGTTTCGCTAGCAAAGAAAAATTCGAAATCCACTGCCTACAATACGAGGTGATACCTAAGAAGGCACGCACCTCTCTCTGTGTGCATGACACAGTCATTTGGGCAATCGTTTGAATACGCTCTGGGGTCAATCGTCTTCCCTCCTTCGACAAGAGATGACCTAAGTAAGTCACTTCTTGGTGGCAATACGGCAACTTCGAAGGTGACACTTTATGATGAAGGTCAGACAGGTGTTGCAACAAAGAAAGAGTAACTTCTTTACAAATCTCTTCATCATCAGCAGCAACCAACAGATCATCAACATACTGGATAAGAGTAGCACCAGCAGGCAATGCAAGAGTATCAAGCTGAGTTCTCAAAGCCTGACTATAAATGGAGGGACTCTCACAATAACCTTGAGGAGCGCGCTTAAACCGGAAACTGCGGCCTCCTAAAGAGAAGCCAAAAATATCCCTACTTCCCTCAGCAATCGGAATACTGAAGAAAGGGTTCTTCAGATCAATAACAGAAAAAAAACACCTGAGGCAGGGATCATAGTCAATAAAGCAGTAATGTCCGGGACAACAGGAAACTGTGGCACAACAATCTTATTGACATCTCGAAGGTCGATCACAAACGGATACACAGATGGCTGAGAAGAGTCAGTACGCTTAAGGACAGGCAGAACAGGACTGTTACACACATTACCTCTCGTTTCTTCAACCACACCTTTCTCAAGTAAATCATAGATAATCGCTAAAAGAGCTCTTTTGCCATCACTGGAAATTTTATACTGAGGAATGCAAGGTAATTTAGCATTCGACTTAAGGGTAACAACGTAGGGTTGAATCTGCAAGAGACCAACATCATTGGGACCTGTAGCCCAAAGTGTATCAGGGAGAGAACGCAGTTCCAATGGAAGGCGATCCTTAGACAGGTACATCGGGGAAATCACTTTCTTACCCACCGTAAGATGTACTCCCGAAGGAGAACAATGTAATATTGCATGCAATCTTTTCAACAAGTCCAAACCCAACAGATTCTCGCCACAGCCAGTCGTTAGAATAAGGGGAGCCTCCAATTCACAGGGACCAATAGAAAGGGGCAAAGGACAAGAAACCGGGTTACGAACTGGGGCGCCAAAAAATCCTACTGTAATATTGGTCAAGCCAGACAAAGGTGCGTCAGGGAGTTTAGAGTGCATGATAGAACTCTTTGCTGCACCAGAATCCAAAAGAAAAGGTTCTGCCACACCTGATGTAATCACTTCAACATAAGGTCCACTCTGGTCTACTGGAACTGACACTACTCCCTCCCTTTGTCCATGGCTGTCCTAACTATCATTAAAACCAGCACTCTCACTTCCAACATAATAATCATCAGTGTAGTACTGAGCGGACTGGACGGTCGGAACATTCTGTTGGTCAAAATAATTCATAGAATTCTGAGGGGAAAAGGAACGTTTATTCTGGGAACACGTACCACGTCCCCTACCCCTAGGTACTTGTTGGAAACCACCACGACCTCTCAGACCAGACATACCATTCGCACGCTGTAGCAAGATCGGTCAACTTTTACTTGAAGTGACCTTCTTCTTTACAATAAGCACACTGATTAGGGCCTAGCGGGAGTCGCGAAGCAAAAGACTCAGACTTCTGCAACAGTTTCTGAAACTGTGGGGGTTGCTGAAACTGACGCTGATTAGGGCGAGGCGGGTAAGCCTGCTGCAGAAGAACTTTCGTTTTTAATTCTCTAGTCTTCTTCTCTACTTTATCCTTCTCATCTTTATCTCTATTCTCATAGTATTGTGCAGTAGCCAATATCTGGGCCGAAGAAGAAACAGCCCATGAACTCTCAGAGTCCTTTAACTTATTAGAAAGTTCAGGAAGTAAATTAAAAACAAACTTATCTACAAACAACCTCTGACCACCTTCTGTACTCATGTCCTGACCACTATGATCAATGAATGTTTCCTCAAACCCAGTGAAGATATCAGACACACTCTCGCCTTTCTTTTGTTTGCATGCTGCTAACTTGTCCCAATTTACCCACAGAGGAGGCATCATAGTTTTCATTAACACCTTAGCAGCTATGGAACGTCCAGCTCCAGTGCTGAACGTTCCATTGCGCAGGTGCAGTTGGAACGTCCAACGGCCGACGGCAGCACTCCCAAGGTAGTGGTGCAGTCGGCCGTTGGACTGGCGCAGCACTTATGAGGTTAAATTAATAATCCTACCAGGTAGTTCTGCAACTAAGGGTTCAGGTTTGGCACCTCCTACCTGCCGACCATCTGCAGTAGTAATATTAACCCACGTATCTCCTAACTCTGGCGCGTGATCCTTGTGACGGATCTTCGCCCACAAGGGTTGAGGAACTACATTACCCATCAACATATCTATGTCAGCTAAATTCATAACACACACATCAACTGTCTGAGACAACTCCTTGTAATAACCAGCAGGATTTTTACGGGGGTCAGGCAAGGTCTGCTTAAGAGCCAGGACCTCAGCTCTCTTCCAAGGGACATGCACCCACACTCGCTGAAAATGAGACGTTGCAGCCGCAATACCATGAGCGGCATCAGCCACAACTGCCTCTCTCCATACAGGGGGAACCTCGCTCATAGGATACTGCTTCACTTTTCTCCTAACAAAAGGGTCAGGTTCGAACAATGACTTGGGTGGAAGTCTAGACCTAAAAGTGAGTAGTGTCTCTACCGCTTCCTCAACATCGGAACCTACTATCGTCCCTTTAGCAAATTCAGACTGAACATTAAGCAATTCCAGTGGAATTGAACCCAACTCATTATCTTCCCACTCCTGACGAAGGAAGGTACACATGACATCAAAAACATTCCTTTGTTTTGGTGCCTCCCACTGTAGGAAGATATCCATAACCACTTGTGGGCTGTACTTGGAGGTATTCGAAACCCATCTACGAGCAAGGAGATCTAACACTGCCCGCTCTTCGGGACCAGGGACCTGACTACGTCTCTGCTTACGTTCAGAACAGGGGTCATATTCAGTGACCCAAAGAAAGGAGACAAACGACTAGTGACAGTCTCAGTCTTTTGTTGCCCAGCAGAAGGAGAAGAAGTTGACATGAGAACAGGAGACAAAGTGTTTTGAGGCGGCAGAGACGTAGGGACAGAAATAAGAGAGGTCAAAGATAAAGGAGTGTAAGGCAAAGGAGTTTGAGGCAAGGCTGGTGGCAAGGCTGGCGGCCCTGGAGGGGGCTGCGCCTAGGGAGGAAGAACCACCTGTGAAGCAACGGGTGGCTGAACAACAACAGGGGGTTGAACGACAACAAGGGGTGCAACAACTGGAGGTAACGGAGGTGCAGTAGCACCCTGCACATAAGGGGGTGGTAATCTCAGTAAATGTGACATCAAAGGATCCTTTTCAGGGTCTTCAGTCACATTTGAAAGGGGGGGTGGCAAAGCCGGGTAACATTTGTCAATGGCCATGCAATGTTGTCTATCTGACATTTCAATCGCACGATCTTATTCATCTTCCTTAAACTGCCTAGCAGCTTGCATTACCAATATATTCCTTTCCTTCCTATCTATCTTAGCTTGCTTAATTTCTCGCCAAAGCCGGAAAGAGTCAAACATCGCCGGCCGGGCTTTCTTCTTAAATAGCGCAACTTCTAGGTTATCTAAAACATCTGATTCAAAACTACCATGTTGGGGCCATCGTAAAACACCATCTTTCCTTGTATAACGGACCCATACTTCATTTAAGGTAATGGGACCTACACCATACTTTGAATAGAGCTCATAAGTTGGCGTTTCAACCGGAGGTATCAGACAAGAGTCCTCCAATCGGGAATCCCTATTACAACTACAACAAAACCATTTCCTAAATTTGCTAAAACCAGGTATCTTTTAGCTCACTAGTCTTGCTTCAAACTTCAAGCAGTTATCAAAAATGATACACTCGCAAATATACGAACCCCTCGGCTTCGACTATTGTAATGGCCGAATCAAAACCAAGAAACAAAACAAAGTCGTGGGAGCGACCCACTTATACTTAACCAAAATGTCTGTCACGCCACCAGAAGACCGTCTAACGTCTCGCCTTACAAATCATCACAAGTGGGTCCAAGACAGAGCGACAGTCAGGGCAGCAGTCCTTCGCAGCCGTCGGAAAGGGGAAGCCTCGCAGAAAAAAACCTTCGGTCCACGTCGACATGCAGGGGTCGATGAAGTGGCGGCCGTCCTCCAGAATTTCCTCACGGGGCTCCTCACAATCTTCGGGCTTGGACCAGTACCGCTGAAGGCGCCCCACTTTGGGCGCCAGTTGAAGAACCGGGGTTTAACCCAGCGGCGTCAGGGGCACGCCTAAGATCTTCGAGTTCACCTGTCTTGGTATCCAGAGACGCAGAATACTTCTGGATGGCATCAGAGACCAAGTTTATTAGCTGCAGCTAGTAACAGTGATCCTAGAAATACATCACGGTGTCAATTCTCAGGAGACTGCTCATTTTACTAAAGCGAGATGTCTCCTTTTATACCCAATATTCACATTATAAATGTACACCCACTGCACAAAATTTTAGCCAATAAGGTACATTTTCAAACAAAGTATCACATAACAAAAACTCAATTTACAGTATCCCAACCCAAAAGTTAATTATTAGGAATGTCCCAAATTCAATCTCTACAAGCCAGACAAACCTATAATTGAAAGCATAAGCCATGTAATGAAGAAACATGAAAAAAGAAACAGTAACAGATGCTGAATAAGGTAAGGCATGTGCAAGGAAACTAAAGTTAACAATGTCCTGAACATTGATTGGCAATCTCAGACAAAGATCGATCAGGTAAATTTGCTTTGCGAGGTCAGTTTCAGGTGAAAAGGTCAGTTTCTTACAGTTCATTTCAGAGTCAAGAAGAAACCTAGTTAATGTATACATGAACTAAGAAGGCCAGGCCACTTTGTTCGCCAGGCTACCTTCACAGGCCTACGTGAGGGCAACACAAAATGGTGGCACAGAACAAAATGGAGTCAGACTCGAGAATTACAAAACCTCACCCTCTCCATCTTATCCCCTCCGACGAGCATGTTTTCACCACCATGCTCTCTGGCCTGATATATGGTCCACCTCTTCCTTGGAAGTCCAACATGGGCAAAGTAAGAGCTCAACATCCCTCGATTGCAGGCAGCTTTAATATTTTCCCTTATGCCATTCTGACCTCCCCTGTCTTCACAGACATGTACACATCCAATACACGGCCTCAAGTACACACTCTTTGGAGAAAGTAAACTGTGAATATTGTTCAGAAGCCCCTCTACCTTTGTGACCAGCTCTACCTTCATGACACACAATAGTCTTAACAATTCCTTTGTCACCAACCACTAGCCATTGTGCATTTTGGAGGATGTTAATTCTGGCTCTGCCACACCTCCATAGGCGCTTTCAAATGTTGCTAGGTTGCAGGCCGCTGCCAATAGCCTTCGAGCCTTTCTCTGATCCATTGGGTTCTTTTTTCCCAGGTTTTCTCCCATGCCTCCTTCCAACCACTGAAGTGGAGAGGGCAGAACGAGCAGTCCAGGGGCATCTGGGGTCTAAGGCTTCTAACCCCTGAATCCCGCTTCATTTTCCACTCCTTCACTCAAACAAATGCAGCTCTAGCGGCCCTTTGCTGAAGCGCAAATCCGTGTCATCTGCAGTGGGCCTTGCAGGGCAGGAGCCTGGCTGTTACCAGTTGACAGAAGCCCTTATGCCGTACTCAAGCTACCCCTGCCACCCGAGGTCCCCACTACCACCCAATTCTTCCCTACCAGGCACTTTCTGCTATCCCTCACACTTTCACACTCTATGAATCTGTAACTGTAAAACTTTCGTGTTGAGCTTTCCCGTGCGCTTGTCCCTGGGGCAGTATTTGTATTAGAACCTGCTGTAGTAATACACCTATCTGTACCATAGCACGGCTATCCGGGAATCTGCTGCACAGGAAGAATAGGGCTGAGGCTGAGGGTCTGATGCTGACAATGCCCCTTCACCCCCGCCCCTCGAATCCCTACCTCCCCCGTGTGTCGAGGAGATGGACACTTATTAGCCAAGACAAGCCACTGCCCCTCCTGACGCCAGGACAGGGAAGAGTGTGTTTGCTTATTCATCGCAGTGGTTGGAGATTAATCAAAAATAATTGTAGGGGCCTGTCTGCGAGCAGAGCCCGTGCAGTAAATGATGCCAGCCGTACGGTGGCATTAACCTTTGGAGGGGAGCGCGAGCCTCGCGCTGTGACATAGGTCGGACTTACATCTTGGCAGTAATTTCCCACTCCGCTGCATAACCACGCGGTAAGTAATGAAGCGGCCCGGGGATGTCCCCGCACCACCTCATTTGCTCCCCAGGGACGCAGGATGGGGAGAGTAATTAGGCTGTCTGCTCCCGCCCCCTCCCCTCGGACCTCAAGCTCAGTAAAACGCAAGGGGACATATTTACAAGTCCCTTGCGCCGCCGATGCGTCATTTTTACCCGTATTAAAAGAGACGCACCGGCGGCGCAAGGAGCATGTAAATAAGCCCCAAGGTGCATTGTACTCTCGCAAACGTGGGCTGTCAGGATACCCTGTCCGAGTAGCTTAGACAGCGTGTCATGAGCGCTAGTGCAAGGAGAGAACTCGCCCCCTAGCTGTTGTTTGAGTTGTAAAATACAACAATAATGTGGGCTGAATGGCCCCCTCAGGCATCGAGGCCCAGGTGCACAGCACCTGCTGCATCAATGAAAGCTCCGCCCTCGACCCCTCCTCCGGAATGATAAATACCCTACTTCGGCGTATTTCGTAAACTTCCACACCTGTGGGGTCCGTAAGCACAATTTACCAGTGGGCTGCCATGTAAAGGAGTGCGTCCTCCGCTCCACACCAGACTTTGCATGAGACATTCCTCACTAGACGAGCCCACGTGAGAGAGCGCAATAAATCACCTTTTGTTGACACATTCATAGGTTTATTTATGGCTCATTAATTGAACCAAAAAGAAAGCTTGTTGGCACAGGAGGGATTCGGTGCAACGGCCCAGAAGTGGGAAAAGACACTGTGCGAGGGAGTCGGTGTCTTCCTGCTTAATAAGTGGTATGAATATAACAGAAAGGAAAAGTGCACCGTACATTCTTATAACTTAAGCAACAGCCGTGGCATTGCCTACTCATGGGGTCAAAGAACGCGAAGACTCGTGGGGCTGTAGATAAGGAAGTGAGGTCAGGTTATCTTGACATATGCCTGGCTGGTCCTGGCACAATTTCTCCCACTGTCCAAAAAGTTCAATCGGTCCTCCTGGCCTCTGCCCAAGAAGGTAGGGGTGCTATACTGGGCCTGGGAGTCCAAGCGAAGCTAGCCTTAAAATAAGCTAACGAGCCACAAAGGACGCAGGCCCTGTTATACAAACTGAGCCGGTGCACCGCAGTATTGTACTGTGCCAGGGAATATTGCACAACATTTTGCACTAACCAATGCAAAAATATGATGCAGCAGTATATTCTGCTTTCTTTAATTACGCAGGCCTATAGTTTCTATAATTTGAAGTAGAGCAGCATTCATTTAACTTGAAGTTCAGACTACCCCTCTACCAAACGCAAATATGATTCAACTATTTTATAGGATTGTAATATTGTATGGTATTGTATTGTATTGTTATTGCATTTGTATAGCGCTTACTACCCTAGACGAGGTATCAACGCGCTTTTATATTGTTTTTTTTTAATTACCTAAGCCCCTCCATTTATTCCATAAAAATAAGTAGCACAATGATATATGTATGTCTGATAATGCTAAGGCAACATTCCATTCTCCTTCTCTTTTCCCCTTCTATTGACAGTTTTAAAAAATATTTCATCATCTTCATTAGAAATATGACAGCGCGGAAACTGGTCAAAGCGCCTAAGCGGTGCAATGCGTCAGGGAAGATGAGCTGGCCTAGATCAAAGAAGTTCAAAAGAACAGATTTTTATTTCTTTTGAAATCTCTTAGAGTCCCCAATAATCCTAATTATATTTCTTTGATGAGAACTTTTAGTAGGGAGTTTTTAATCTTGATTTCTATGTGCCCTTCCTGGCCAAGTACAATTTTGTGAAGAAAACAATCCGCTGGTGGGATATTAGAGAAAATTGTGGTACATTTCCCAATAGCACTTGCTCTTCTCTATCACTAGAGGATGGCCTTCTTGTATAGCATCTGGGTGGCTGCAGGTAACCAGTGACCTCGGAAAGACATTCTCTCGGGAGAAAACCTTTTTCCAACACTCCCAGAAAGTCTAGGGAAGATTTATTCTAGGGGTGGGCGGCCAGCTACGCTCCGTGCACGGAGTGTACGTAGTGCCGCCTACTCCGCATTTTGCGGAGCGGGCGTAGCCAGGCGGCACTACGCACGCTCCGCAGACGGAGCGTAGCTGGCCGCCACCCGCCTCCCTCCCGCCCTCCCTAAATACTTTAAATTAAAGGAATGAAATAATTTAAAACGCACTTACCTTGCCCGCCGCTGCCCGCCGCATCCCCGGGGCTCGCTATCTTCCGTCTTCCGTCTTCTTTACTAATGCGCATGTGCGGGCGGCCGCGCATGCGCATTTTATCGCGCATGCGCGGCCGCCCGCACATGCGCATTAGTAAAGAAGACGGAAGACGGAAGATAGCGAGCCCCGGGGACGCGGCGGGCAGCGGCGGGCAAGGTAAGTGCGTTTTAAATTATTTCATTCCTTTAATTTAAAGTATTTAGGGAGGGCGGGAGGGAGGCGGGTGGCGGGGCTGGCGGCCAGTGGTGTTTGCGGAGTGGGGCTACGCGGAGTGCGGAGGTGGGCGTAGTTTCTCGCCCACTTCGCGTAGCTCCGCGAAGCCCCACTCCGCCAACTTCGCCCAGGGTTAATTTATTCTCATTTCCATACTGGAAGGGGAGTTAATTCTCTGATCACTTCTAGTGGGAAAAAGGGTTGGATGGGAGTTTGGGAATGCCCACAGGCATACAGGCTTGGGGTCTTCCCAAACTAATCTACCACGGAAAACCACACCCTGAGTACCCAATTTCCCAAACTTGAGTGGGATTTACTAATTTGATATCTGTACATTAATTTTGCACAAATCTACATTAGGGAATGGGTTTACGCTCCCCATACCCAGGTATTCATTTGTGAATTTCTGTTGGGCATGTGCTACAACAAGGTACATTTGTTCATTTACTCACATTTTTGACCATATTTACCTTTGTGTATAGGGCCATTGCTGTGTGCAGCAAAAGTAGCTACACGCTGAAATTCCACATATCTCCAGTACAGTAGGGAACGGAAATTGAACTGATTTTGAACCATTGTCTGCATGCACAGGTTTCTGTAGAGATCAATGTACATATGTGTTGGTATTTAGAGAGTGTGAAGCTAATACTAAGATATTTTACACATCCATCCTTCTAGATTAATCACATTTGGCAGGCGCAGACGACATAGGATGGGCGTGGGGCTGAGGGGTGGGGTGGGAGGGAAGTCGACAGACGACAGGATAGGTAAAAATAATTATCCAGTATTTCGGCAGGCACGGACCTGCTGTGAGGAAGTGTTGACCCACGAAACATTGGGTAAAAGTTTGAGCCTGTTTCCGGGGACTGCTGGTCGAGCGAACTCTTCGGCCGAGCCTGAACCTCCCTGTGGTGCTGAGCTGGCATGATGATGACCTCTGGGCTGCCCTGAAAGGCCCGTTTGCAGCCGCGACTGTGGGAGACAGAGTGTGGGATTTCGGCACCTGTAGGTCCTTGAAGCAGGGTTGGATTGGGATTCAAAATCGGCCCGGGCACGCTAAAAAAAAAGTGGCCCAACTTTGCATATTGCCTTTCCTCAAAACACTGCTTTGGTGAAATTTTATTTTAAAAAAGGGGAGGTTACCAAAAAATGCACGGATTCGTTTACAGTGGTGACTGAAAACAAGTGAGGCCACTTCTGCTCAGGCCCCCTGCCACGCTAGGTATGCATACGTTAATGGGCCCGCCCTGCGAGAGAAAGAAAGTGACACTTCTGCCTGTTGCTAAACAAGAAGTAATGAGCACCCATCTGCCCCCAGAAAGGCCACTCAGACACCCACTGGGCCACTAGCTTTATCCGAACAACAGCGACACCATCCAAGTCTGCCTCCCCAGACTGCTCCAAAAAGCAGCCCACAGTTGGAACTCGGCACTGGCCCCTCGGGCATTGCCAGAGTGCCCGCATTACCAATCCGACGCTGCCTTGAAGATCAAGGCGGTGCCCAGAAAAATCATGTGTATCTGCCCTTTGGGAGAAGGAAGCCTCCCTCATTGCCGGATATACTGAGTGGCCTAGGGGACGACTGCTCAGCAACGAAGGGGCTGAGAAGAAAAGCAAGTAGTACTGGGCGCAATCCCCAGGAGGAGCTGTGTGCCTCGCGGCGCCGGAATACCAGGCATACCAAGGCTTCCCAGATGAAGGAACAAATTAAGGCTGCCAAAGAGAAAGCGGTGCTGGTAGGTAAGAACTGCAGTGATGTACTCAGTAATAATAAGTGGAGGCTCCTGGTCTCGGAGGGCGAGGACAGTGGCTTGGACTGGACAGAGATGGCGATGGAACAGGAAACGGAAGACAAGCAGCTGAATATTAACTGCTCTCCCCCAACCTCCAAGATGGAGGATTCTACAAATAAAGCTGCGGATTTCGCGGTATTCTTTGCCAAAAAAGTGAAATCACTTGTGGATCAGGTCGCTCATCCTACCCCTCCAGAGGAGCTCAACTCACTAGTCATTTGGCAGAACTTCGACCCGATCTCTGAAGTTGTCCTCCTCAAGTGCATCCTCGAAACAAAGCCCACCCAACCGTTCTCTTGACCCCATCCCTAGTGCCATTGCCATTGAGTTTTATACCCATTCTCTTCCCTATTGGACCACTCTGGTCAACCTCTCCCTCTGTCAAGGCTCCCTTCCTGTTCCCTTCAAAACTGGGCAGGTAACCCCTCTGCTTAAAAAGCCCACTGCGGATGCAAATGACCTCAACAACTTCCGCCCCATCACTAATCTACCCTTTCTTGCGAAGATCACAGAAAGATGTGTTGCGAACCAACTCTCTCGTCATATCAAGGTCAATGATCTTCTTGCCAATTATCAGTCCGGCTTCATCCAAAACTTCAGCACTGAAACAGCCCTGCTGCAAGTGATTGATGATGCGCTGCAGATACTCGATTCGGGGGGGTCTTGTCTTCTAATTCTCCTTGACCTTTCTGCAGCGTTTGACACTGTCAATCACAACACCCTCCTCAACACTCTTCAACAGAGAATGGGCATGGAGGGCACTGTGCTTAAATGATTTGCTTCCTTCCTCTCTGATAGATCCCAAATGATCAAAATAGCGGACAGTCTTTCATCTCCTTTGGCGGTGGGTCAAGGTGTTCCTCAAGGCTCAATACTTGCACCCACATTGTTCAATCTCTATTTGGAACCACTGTGAAATCTTCTAAGTAAATCTGGGGTACACTATCATCTCTACGCAGACGACACTCAAATCTACCTCAAGGTTGCCTCCACTTATGATCTATCCGTCCTAAGCTCTACTTTGGACTACAGTAAAAACTGGATGTCAACACATCAACTGATTCGGAATCCCTCCAAAACTGAATTCCTCCTCCTCTCCTCCTCATTTTCTCCTCCCCCGGTTCAATCATGGATGGACCAGATGAATCTACTGAACAATAAACCCATCATTGTCGACAGCGCAAAATCCCTTGGTGTCATACTCGACACAAAACTCAATCTACTCTCCTACATTAATTCAATTGCAAAGTCTGCTCGATACCAACTGCGCCTTCTTTGGGGGATTCGTCGCTTCTTCCCGGAGCATGACCTTAAAACCCTGGTCCAATCGCTGGTCCTCTCCAGACTGGACTACTGCAATTCTCTTCTTACTTGCCTCCCCCAATCCCACCTGTCCCCCCTCAAGTCTGTTCTCCATTCAGCAGCTCGTTTTATTTATGTGGCCAAAAGAAGCAACCACTTCACACCCATGTTATCCACCCTCCGCTGGCTTCCCATCGAGGCACGATCTATCTACAAGACTGCCTGCATTACCCACAAAGCCTTGCACTCCTCCTCTCCTCGCTACCTGGCGAATAAACGGAAACTCTCGGGAGGCTCTAGACCATCACAAAATGCGGAAAATCTACTGCTTGAACCTCCCACTTTTAAGAAGGAAAGATCGATGGCCCAATCCTTTTCAGGCAGCGCAGTGAGAATCTGGAACTCACTTCCGCCTCAGCTCCGGACCACCACCTCCTCCCAGGCCTTCAAAACTGACCTCAAAGTTCTCCTCCTTCAAAGACACTTCCAAACTTAATTCACGCCCTCTCTATTACCTGGGTGCTGCAGCGTGGAGGTCTTTGGGTGTTTCTCTGACTCGTGACATAAATTTGGAAAGCACTTCTGCAAACTGTGGGCTCTGGTGGAGTGACGTTGGGCCCTTACCTGTATCCTGGACTTGTAGAGAGACTCCGGAACACCAAGGCAGACTCCAAGTCCCAGAAACCTTTGCCTGACAACAACTGGGCCGGGAGCAAGCTACGCCCACACCCTCAGGCGCTTTATCAGACCTCGCCACACCCGCTTCGCGGGTGCTGCAGCGTGGAGGTCTTTGGGTGTTTCTCTGACTCGTGACATAAATTTAGAAAGCACTTCTGCAAACTGTGGGCTCTGGTGGAGTGACGTGGGGCCTTTACCTGTATCCTGGACTTGTAGAGAGACGCCGGAACACCGAGGCGGACTCCAAGTCCCAGGAAACTTTGCCTGACAACACCTGGGCCGGGAGCAAGCTACGCCCACACCCTCAGGTGCTTTATCAGACCTCGCTACACCCGCTTCGCGGGTGCCACAGCGTGGAGGTCTTTGGGTGTTTCTCTGACTCGTGACATAAATTTGGAAAGCACATCTGCAAACTGTGGGCTCTGGTGGACTGACGTGGGACCCTTACCTGTATCCTGGACTTGTAGAGAGACGCCGGAACACCGAGGCGGACTCCATGTCCCAGGAACCTTTGCCTGACAACACCTGGGCCGGGAGCAAGCTACGCCCACACCCTCAGGCGCTTTATCAGACCTCACCGCACCCGCTTCGCGGCTGCCGCAGCGTGGAGGTCTTTGGGTGTTTCTCTGACTCGTTACATAAATTTGGAAAGCACTTCTGCAAACTGTGGGCTCTGGTGGAGTGACGTGGGGCCCTTACCTGTATCCTGGACTTGTAGAGAGACGCCGGAACACCGAGGCGGACTCCAAGTCCCAGGAACTTTTGCCTGACAACACCTGGGCCGGGAGCAAGCTACGCCCACACCCTCAGGTGCTTTATCATACCCCGCCGCACCCGCTTCGCGGGTGCCGTAGCGTGGAGGTCTTTGGGTGTTTCTCTGACTCGTGACATAAATTTGGAAAGCACTTCTGCAAACTGTGGGCTCTGGTCGAGTGACGTGGGGCCCTTACCTGAATCCTGGACTTGTAGAGAGACGCCGGAACACTGAGGCGGACTCCAAGTCCCAGGAACCTTTGCCTGACAACACCTGGGCCGGGAGCAAGCTACGCCCACACCCTCAGGCGCTTTATCAGACCTCGCTGCACCCGCTTCGCGGGTGCCGCAGCGCGGAGGTCTTTGGGTGTTTCTCTGACCCGTGACATAAATTTGGAAAGCACTTCTGCAAACTGTGGGCTCTGGTGGAGTGACGTGGGGCCCTTACCTGTATCCTGGACTTGTAGAGAGACGCCAGAACACCGAGGCGGACTCCAATTCCCAGGAGCCTTTGCCTGACAACACCTGTGCCAGGAACAAGCCACGCCCTTTGAGGTTCCTCCCATATAGCCCTTCCACATTCCCCGCGTCGCGGGAGCGTCCCAGGAGAAGCCCGGGACAAGGGCGGGACCGTTTGTGACCTTTAGTGGCCGGGAGTGGTCGGGTCGAGCCACCCCTCTTGGGTTTGTGAACTGGTGCCTGCATAGTCTGTTACCCTTGATAGGGTCTTTGCGAACTAGTAATCAGTGTAAAACGAGTCGTTTAATACATATAGCCATCGCCGTATACAGGAAAATTAGTATTATCCCCTAGTACCTTTTATTGTGTAATTTATAGAGTTGTATCTGTTAGCGTTTGTCGACAGCACAGCACGCGCGCCCACAACATTAACCCCTGTATACATAGTGGTAAAGAATGGGAAAGAACAGTCCTGTGTTATCTTTCCCTGCCCCAAAACAAAAAGCAGTGCTAAATCCTCCGCTACCCAGTCTGACAGCAATTGATCGTATGCTGCAGAAAACCATCGGGGTGGTGGCTAATGCCATTAAAAATACAGAACGCTGCCTCTCGCTCCCTGCTGGCTCTCTTCCTACTTTTCCACTTACCAATATATCGACGTTCACTATTTACTTCCAGGACTCGATATTGGCACCATCTTTTGTTGCTTTTCCAGGGGTCCACCATATTTCAACATTTCAGGATATTGCCCCTACAATGGCCAATGTATCCCCCGAGTTCATGCCCTTATCAACAAGGCTATCCTTGACCCCTACTACTTTCCTAAATGAGGCTATTCCCGATCCACCTCCTCAGGCAGAGGATCTTATGGGTAATGGGTCCTGTGACACGCCACTAAGTTCAATCTCGGTTTCTGCCTCGTCGCCGAGTGTAAATAATGACAGCCCGCGGGTAACAACTAGAGGGCAGAAGGCTAGGCGTAAGACAAAACACACTAATAGGGAAGGCCTAACTGTAAAAAAACGTTAAGGGGAATGTAGGTGGTAATTAACAAAAGAAAGTTGCTGCTAAACATAATGTAACAAAAGGGAAAAATGTTAATAACAACGTACCTGACACTGTATCCACCTCAACCAATGATAGGGGTGGCCATGTCTTAAACACAGAAAAACCAGTCAATTTCCCACCTTCTCCCTTACACAACGAGGGACTTCTGGATAAAATTGAAATTCTCATGAAATCCTTAATGGCACCACTCCTGGAAAGGGTAAAGCGCATAGGCGAAAAATTGGATAATCTGAAGCAAGTAATGAAAAACAGCCCCATTACCCCAGGGCAACTAACGGACAGAGCACACATAAAGGCTACGGACCCACAACCGCGCCCAAGAGCCCAAAAAACTGGTACCAATAACACTATCCAGCCATCACCTGACTGTAGGCCCCTAGTTGCTCAAACAATTAGGAACACTGAAAACATGGGTAGGCTTTCACAGAGAGCTACGAGGGTGGCTGAAGTCAAGGACTTGGAAATAGGGGAGGGTGCCCTGCACAAGGCCACAGAATCTCAGGGATAGGCAAACAATAACCTCTGCGCAGCCAAGGATTCTTTCCTGACTGCTAAACCAAAGAAGTCATTCCCACATATCGATCTACCCCCACTATCAGCATCATATACCGTAGTGCTAGTTTGTGTCCCGGAGCTGCCCCAAGAAAAATCAGAAACCTATCCTGAGCTAGGAAATAAAGCCGCACACTGGCTAAACAAGAACAGGCCCCTCCCGTTTGACACATCCTGGGAAATACTATTTGCAAGAAGGTTAAACTGGCTGGGCTATAGAAGAAAGGATCTCCCTGGGGACTGTGTTGTCATCAACATATATGTAATTGGCCTGCTAAGTTCGGTGGGAGCGAAATTCATACCAGGGACCTGAGTTCTTTCTATCCCCAATTCCCCTGTCACCAACAACCATGTGTCACAGGGGATTAGCAAACGCGGAACTGATGAAAGGGACTAGAATCATATACAACATCCCAACTTTTAATTATTTCGATAAGCTATCCGAACTGGAAAGGGTGGATTGACTTCAGTCGGAGGGTCTGTCTTTTAACATCATGACCAACATATTTACCCCTTGTGTACACCTAGATAATTCGGACCAAGATGGTGCTGTGAATGAAGAAGTTCCTCCTAATATCACCCAGGTCAGCCATTATGAGGAAACCACGGAATGGACTCCGAACTTGCAATAAACAAGGACGACCCATCCCTGAAAATAGTATTCTGGAACGTTGCTGGTCTGCGTGCAAAGGTTGTGAATGACATCTGGCTGGATTTCGTTCACCACTTTAGCATTTTATGTCTACAGGAAACATGGGCGCCATCTGAATTACGCATTGAGGGCTATAAAACGTATTTCTCTCCTGCACTACCTTCTACCTCTGGTAGAGCAAAAGGAGGACTCACCATTTTTGTATCCAATATCCTCCAATTTACAAGCATAGTTCCCATTAGGTTGGATTTAAATTTCCAAATACTTATTCTCCATCAGAATAACACCAATGCCCTGGTATTTGTGAATTTTTATAATAACCTCTCTGTGGACGATTTAATAAAAGCTATAAAGGAAATACACTCCTGCCTCCATGAACTATCCAACAAGGTACACAAGGAGTTGGCCATAATTTTGGGCGGGGACTTCAACCAAACTCTTTGTAAGCAGAGCACAAAAACAGTCTGTGGCTTTGCGGATGAAAACGGCGACCCGGTAACCCATTTTCCCCACACTTTAGTCGGGTATTGCCTGAACGAAACCATGTGTGGCCTAGATCTTGCTACTTTTAACGGTAGAGGCAGGCCAAGTGCAATCGACTTTATTTTTATCTCTGTGACAGGGGGAAAAGAATTACTTAACTGTAAAACCCATGACATCACTATCAGCGACCACTACCCAAATAGTATCACCCTAAAAATCATCAACAAGCGTGAGAGGTTTAACATCAAGACGACCTTAACTCAAAACAGCCTAACACTAGATAGATTAAATGGCTATTCATTAAGGTGGGAAAAAGTGGATCCGCTGGTCATTACAGCAAGACTGGTGTCAAATCTAAGACCAGTGATTGATAAATGTCTTGACCCAGCCACTACCAATGAGGGAATTATGGCAAATGTTGCCATATTGTTAACAGCAATAAAGGAAATTCTATTTGTTAATACGAAACTTGGCAAAACTAGAACTAAGGGATGGTTTGACAGTTCCTGCACAAAAGCCTATCAGAACCTAAATATTTACAACAAGGGGTGGTGAGGGACAGAGTCTCTGAATTAAACAGAATACTCTCACCCAGTCAAGAGATCAGGGCTAGATCCAACACCGTTTTTTAGCTCACTGCACCATCCCAGTTTCAGAACCTGGCTGTATGCAAATTAGTCTGTTCCTGTCCCAGTGCATGATGGGAACAGGGCAAACCAAACTACAAAAGCCAATTCTTACACTGGGAAGGAAACAAGCTACCGGGGACCGGTTTCTGGCATTTCAGCCGTCTTCGGCCCGGCTTGCTTGAATCCTGATGGTGCCATGAGCAAGGGACTCACATCTGAGTATACCCTTCCACGCTTAGGGTGGACAAAAATATTTACAACAAGGGGTGGTGAGGGACAGAGTCTCTGAATTAAACAGAATACTCTCACCCAGTCAAGAGATCAGGGCTAGATCCAACACCGTTTTTTAGCTCACTGCACCATCCCAGTTTCAGAACCTGGCTGTATGCAAATTAGTCTGTTCCTGTCCCAGTGCATGATGGGAACAGGGCAAACCAAACTACAAAAGCCAATTCTTACACTGGGAAGGAAACAAGCTACCGGGGACCGGTTTCTGGCACTATAGGTGTGGCAGGGTATACTCAGACATGAGTCCCTTTCTCACTGCTCCATCAGGATTCAAGCAAGCCGGGCCGAAGAGGCTGAAATGCCAGAAACCGGTCCCCGGTAGCTTGTCTCCTTTCTGGTAAAGAATTGGCTTGGTAGTTTAGTCTGCCCTGTTCCCATGATGCACTGGGCCAGGGACAGACTGATTTGCATATAGCCAGGTTCTGAGCTGGGATGGGGCAGTGAGATAAATAACGGTGATGGATCAAGCCCTGATCTTTGGACTGGGTAAGAGTGGTCTGCTCAATTCAGACACTCTGTTCATCACCACCCCCTTTTGTAAATCGATTTTGGCCACTATAGGTGTGGCAGGGTATACTCAGACATGAGTCCCTTTCTCACTGCTCCATCAGGATTCAAGCAAGCCGGGCCGAAGAGGCTGAAATGCCAGAAACCGGTCCCCGGTAGCTTGTCTCCTTTCTGGTAAAGAATTGGCTTGGTAGTTTAGTCTGCCCTGTTCCCATGATGCACTGGGCCAGGGACAGACTGATTTGCATATAGCCAGGTTCTGAGCTGGGATGGGGCAGTGAGATAAATAACGGTGATGGATCAAGCCCTGATCTTTGGACTGGGTAAGAGTGGTCTGCTCAATTCAGACACTCTGTTCATCACCACCCCCTTTTGTAAATCGATTTTGGCCACTATAGGTGTGGCAGGGTATACTCAGACATGAGTCCCTTTCTCACTGCTCCATCAGGATTCAAGCAAGCCGGGCCGAAGAGGCTGAAATGCCAGAAACCGGTCCCCGGTAGCTTGTCTCCTTTCTGGTAAAGAATTGGCTTGGTAGTTTAGTCTGCCCTGTTCCCATGATGCACTGGGCCAGGGACAGACTGATTTGCATATAGCCAGGTTCTGAGCTGGGATGGGGCAGTGAGATAAATAACGGTGATGGATCAAGCCCTGATCTTTGGACTGGGTAAGAGTGGTCTGCTCAATTCAGACACTCTGTTCATCACCACCCCCTTTTGTAAATCGATTTTGGCCACTATAGGTGTGGCAGGGTATACTCAGACATGAGTCCCTTTCTCACTGCTCCATCAGGATTCAAGCAAGCCGGGCCGAAGAGGCTGAAATGCCAGAAACCGGTCCCCGGTAGCTTGTCTCCTTTCTGGTAAAGAATTGGCTTGGTAGTTTAGTCTGCCCTGTTCCCATGATGCACTGGGCCAGGGACAGACTGATTTGCATATAGCCAGGTTCTGAGCTGGGATGGGGCAGTGAGATAAATAACGGTGATGGATCAAGCCCTGATCTTTGGACTGGGTAAGAGTGGTCTGCTCAATTCAGACACTCTGTTCATCACCACCCCCTTTTGTAAATCGATTTTGGCCACTATAGGTGTGGCAGGGTATACTCAGACATGAGTCCCTTTCTCACTGCTCCATCAGGATTCAAGCAAGCCGGGCCGAAGAGGCTGAAATGCCAGAAACCGGTCCCCGGTAGCTTGTCTCCTTTCTGGTAAAGAATTGGCTTGGTAGTTTAGTCTGCCCTGTTCCCATGATGCACTGGGCCAGGGACAGACTGATTTGCATATAGCCAGGTTCTGAGCTGGGATGGGGCAGTGAGATAAATAACGGTGATGGATCAAGCCCTGATCTTTGGACTGGGTAAGAGTGGTCTGCTCAATTCAGACACTCTGTTCATCACCACCCCCTTTTGTAAATCGATTTTGGCCACTATAGGTGTGGCAGGGTATACTCAGACATGAGTCCCTTTCTCACTGCTCCATCAGGATTCAAGCAAGCCGGGCCGAAGAGGCTGAAATGCCAGAAACCGGTCCCCGGTAGCTTGTCTCCTTTCTGGTAAAGAATTGGCTTGGTAGTTTAGTCTGCCCTGTTCCCATGATGCACTGGGCCAGGGACAGACTGATTTGCATATAGCCAGGTTCTGAGCTGGGATGGGGCAGTGAGATAAATAACGGTGATGGATCAAGCCCTGATCTTTGGACTGGGTAAGAGTGGTCTGCTCAATTCAGACACTCTGTTCATCACCACCCCCTTTTGTAAATCGATTTTGGCCACTATAGGTGTGGCAGGGTATACTCAGACATGAGTCCCTTTCTCACTGCTCCATCAGGATTCAAGCAAGCCGGGCCGAAGAGGCTGAAATGCCAGAAACCGGTCCCCGGTAGCTTGTCTCCTTTCTGGTAAAGAATTGGCTTGGTAGTTTAGTCTGCCCTGTTCCCATGATGCACTGGGCCAGGGACAGACTGATTTGCATATAGCCAGGTTCTGAGCTGGGATGGGGCAGTGAGATAAATAACGGTGATGGATCAAGCCCTGATCTTTGGACTGGGTAAGAGTGGTCTGCTCAATTCAGACACTCTGTTCATCACCACCCCCTTTTGTAAATCGATTTTGGCCACTATAGGTGTGGCAGGGTATACTCAGACATGAGTCCCTTTCTCACTGCTCCATCAGGATTCAAGCAAGCCGGGCCGAAGAGGCTGAAATGCCAGAAACCGGTCCCCGGTAGCTTGTCTCCTTTCTGGTAAAGAATTGGCTTGGTAGTTTAGTCTGCCCTGTTCCCATGATGCACTGGGCCAGGGACAGACTGATTTGCATATAGCCAGGTTCTGAGCTGGGATGGGGCAGTGAGATAAATAACGGTGATGGATCAAGCCCTGATCTTTGGACTGGGTAAGAGTGGTCTGCTCAATTCAGACACTCTGTTCATCACCACCCCCTTTTGTAAATCGATTTTGGCCACTATAGGTGTGGCAGGGTATACTCAGACATGAGTCCCTTTCTCACTGCTCCATCAGGATTCAAGCAAGCCGGGCCGAAGAGGCTGAAATGCCAGAAACCGGTCCCCGGTAGCTTGTCTCCTTTCTGGTAAAGAATTGGCTTGGTAGTTTAGTCTGCCCTGTTCCCATGATGCACTGGGCCAGGGACAGACTGATTTGCATATAGCCAGGTTCTGAGCTGGGATGGGGCAGTGAGATAAATAACGGTGATGGATCAAGCCCTGATCTTTGGACTGGGTAAGAGTGGTCTGCTCAATTCAGACACTCTGTTCATCACCACCCCCTTTTGTAAATTTATCAGAACCTAAAAGCAGCCTTAAATAAAAACGATAGAAACACTAAGGAAATTGCAGCTCTCATGAAGAACTACACTCAGGCCCTAAAATGCAGGAAGAATAGCCTGAAAAATGACCTTTGGGATCAACTGCATAGATCATGTACCCTGAGGGACAGCGCCGCCTTCTGGAAGGTTGTAAAGTCCCCATTTCTATCAGACACAACGGCTAATCCCAGTATTGACGTTGCGATTGATGAACAGCTTTGGGTTGACTATTTTGAGCGGATATTCAGCCTCCCATCAATCGCAACGCAATCGATTTTAGCTGGGTCAAATTTAACACCCTTTCCGTTGTCTATCCATATATAACACGAGGAGGTGGAGCTCGCCCTGATGGCCAGTAAAAATGGTAAAGCGCCAGGCCCCGACGGGTTTCCAATTGATATCTTTAAATTTAAGGAGGATCTATGGTCGCCAATTTTAACTAGGGTTCTTCAAGCATCCTGTGCCCTGGGACTTATTGACTCATGGTCCCAATCAATTCTCGAGCCCATCTTTAAATAAGGGGATCGCCAATCACCATCTTTCTACCGGCCTATTTCCCTGCTGGATTCACTGGGGAAAGTGGCCGGCCGCGTTATTTTAGAGCATCTCCAAGAGTGGGCATCAGACAATAAAGCCCTATCTGACCAGCAATTTGGGTTTCGTGAGGGCCTGGGAACAACAGAGCAAGCCCTTAACCTATCTTTATTAATAGGCAAATATGTAAAAGCTAAAGGGGGGGCACTGTATATGGCATACGTCGATCTCTCAGCAGCATTTGACTGCGTTAACCACAACAAGCTGTGGAGTATCTTAGCGGATATGGAAATAGAGAAGCCCCTTATAACTTTCTTCTGTGAACTTTATTCAGACGCCACAGCTAGAGTTAGATACGGCCTGGGGGGCGAGTTAACAAAGTTGTTTAGAGTAGAGCGTGGGGTAAGGCAGGGCTGTTTCCTGGCCCTGTTTTTATTCAATCTATATACCAACGGCCTGGAAAAAGCCATGATAACAGGGTCCCAGGACCTGCCCACCATAAACAATCGCCCAATACCGGTCTTACTCTATGCGGACGACGCCATAGCCTTAGTCCATACACCCATGGAATTACAGCGTGCTCTCGTGCAATATCACACTTTTATGGCCAACCTTGACCTGAAGGTTAACATTAAAAAAACGTTTGTTATGTCCGCTGGGTCGAGGATTAAGAACATTAAGGCCATGTACATTAAAAATCAAAAATTAGAGAGCACAATCACGTATCCTTATCTGGGCATTGTATTTGATCACAAATGCTCCTGGAAGTATGCCATCGAATCCAGGAAACTTACTTTCACGAGGACAACAGCTGCCTTAGCTAACTTTGCCAATAAATTAGGCAGACGACCTATGGTACAACTCTTGGAAATGTACAGGGCAAAATGTATATCCAGCGTGACATAGGGGGCTGGTGTTTGAGGATATGCCAAGGTCGAGGAGGTGCAAAGGGTAGAAAACAGTTTTCTGAGATTTTTATGGGCACTCCCGCGGACTACATCGACCTATGCATGTCATCTGGAAGTAGGTTTGCCTTATCTAACAGATTTGATCAGGATCCAACCCCTTCTCTTATGGCATCGCATTTGGTCGTCCAGCGAAACCACTCTCTGCCAAGGGTTCATAGAGGACTGTATTTCCCTAGATAAGGCACATAAGATCGGATGGATTGCTTATATCAAGAAATTCCTTAGCAACCTGGGCATGTTACAATACTATCACTCCCCCACCTTAATCACTGTAATACCGAGAAAACAATTTAAAAAGGTTTGTCTGGCTCACTTAGAATCTCTAAGGCTGTCTAGCGAGGTCTCCAAAGTTACAGTGTAACACTCGCTAAAAATCCAAACAACTATGGCGGTTCAGCCTTATCTAACTTATAATCTCTCGGGCTACGATAGATTCTTGTTAACTAGGTTCAGACTAACCATCTTCCACCACCTGGTCACTTTTCCAAAAACTAACATCTGGGAAAAATCTTTAAAACTTTGTCCTTGTGATGAAATTTCTCTCCAGACGACGATCCATACAAAACTGTTTTGTAAATTCAGGATCTGAGGAAACAGTGGCTAATACCAATTTTAAAAGTCTTTGGCCTACGCAGGTGCCGTCCTGCATTTCTTGCCCTTCAATTTTTAGATGCTGAACCTTTTGCCAAACTGATAGTAAAATTCCTGCAACTGGTTGTTCAGCACAGGCAGAACCTGGAGTAATTGAAAAGTAACATGGGCTGCATCTTTTCCAACTTGAGTTTCTCTGTAACTGACAACGCCTGTTTTGGCCACGTTTTGCACTAATTTTGATGTATTGAATTTTTATATTTGTTTTTAACTTGCTGTTTTTAAGATTATTGTTATTTTTCTGTGTACGCACCTAGCACTTTATATATCTCACGTTGAAGCTCTCTTGTTAGGAGTTATATCTTAAGAAAACTATTTGTCTCTCTTTTATGATGGAAGATTAAGAGAATTCTATGGTCCCAATTTGAATTTGCTATTCCTATGACATTTTATCATGTTGACTATACCTTTTTAATTGTATTTTGTATGTATTTGCAAATATATTGTGCTTTTATGGCTGTTTTCTACAACCAAATAAAGCTTTATTGACTTGACTATTACCTGAAGGAAGACCTTCCATTATAGAAAATTCTTCATTCCATGACTATGGAAGTGCCTTCCCAGTGTGTTCTTGTGGTTTGAGAGTCTGCCATTTATTGCAGTATTATCCTTCTACCTGTGTTTGGTACTCGTTTATAACATGCACACATCACTTTTCTCTTATATCACACTGTTTGCTACCTCTTACATTTTGTTTGCTTTCGATACTTGACAAGTGCCACCATTGCCTATGTAACGTTTGTTCTTGTGTTTGAGTGTCCTCCATTTTATGCAGTATTATACCTCTATTTGTACTTTGTACGCTTTTGTAACCTGCACACATGTCACTTTTTCCTCCTGTAATGCACCGTTTGCTACCTCTTGTATTTTGTTGGCTCACGATTGTCACTTTTGCCTCATGTAATGTAATGTTTGCTTTTGCTTTTGTAATTTGTTCACTTGTAATGTTCTCATGTATCAGTTCTGTTCCTATTGTGAAGCGCTCTGACACCTTCGGTTAAGGTCTGCGTTATATAAAAACGCATAAATAATAATAATAATAATAATTTGGTATAGAGGGCAGGGTCCGCCCGCCTCCACCTTTCGGACTGACAGACATCAGGGTGCAGAAAGACAGTAACATGCTCTGGGGTCTTGCTGGCTGCAGGGGACAATAGAGTCTACTCTGGTGGCAGGGATGTATGATGTTACAACGCATACTTTCACGACGCATACCATTACAACGCAACTTTTACAACGCAGGATCCATTACAACGCATGCCTTTACAACGCTTGACATTACATAGCAGATGCTATTACTACGCAAGCCATTACAACGTAAGTATAGGTAAGTATATATATATTTTTTAAAATGTAATTAATAAATATTTTATTTTTTTATTAATTAATTTTTTTGTGAACTTTTTTATAATTAATATTAAAATAACTTAAAGTAATTTATTTAAATTATATAAAGTACTATTTTATAAACAAAACCCTTAAAATACCCCTGTACCCCAAAACCCAAACCTAGCCCTAAACCCTAAAAATACCCCTGTACCCCATAAACCAAACCTAGCCCTGAACCCTAAAAATACCCCTGTACCCCATAACCCAAACCTAGCCCTAAACCCTAAAAATACCCCTGTACCCCATAACCCAAACCTAGCCCTGAACCCTAAAAATACCCCTGTATCCCATAACCCAAACCTAGCCCTGAACACTAAAAATACCCCTGTTTCCCATAACCCAAACCTAGCCCTGAACCCTAAAAATACCCCTGTACCCCAAAACCCAAACCTAGCCATGAACCCTAAAAATACCCCTGTATCCCATAACCCAATCCTAGCCCTGAACCCTAAAAATACCCCTGTACCCCATAACCCAAACCTAGCCCTGAACCCTAAAAATACCCCTGTACCCCATAACCCAAACCTAGCCCTGAACCCTAAAAATACCCCTGTACCCCAAAACCCAAACCTAGCCCTGAACCCTAAAAATACCCCTGTACCCCATAACCCAAACCTAGCCCTAAACCCTAAAAATACCCCTCTACCCCATAACCCAAAACTAGCCCTGAACCCTAAAAATACCCCTGTACCCCATAACCCAAACCTAGCCCTGAACCCTAAAAATACCCCTGTACCCTATAACCCAAACCTAGCCCTAAACCCTAAAAATACCCCTGTATCCCATAACCCAAACCTAGCCCTGAACCCTAAAATTACCCCTGTACCCCATAACCCAAACCTAGCCCTGAACCCTAAAAATACCCAAACACCCCAAAACATATACCTCAGTACCCCAAAACATATACTCCTATACTCATACATATTTTAAAAAAATTCTTACATTAATATATTTAATTTATTTTATTAAAATACATAAATTAATATTTGTATTTATTTTTAATATTAATTAAATTAATTAAATATTACTATGAATTAAATAAAATAAAAAATAAAATTATATACTTACCTATACTTACGTTGTAATGGCATGCGTTGTAATAGCACATGTTAAGTAATGTCATGCGTTGTAAAGGCATGCGTTGTAATGGATCCTGCATTGTAAAAGTTGCTTTGTTATGGTAGTGCGTTGTAAAAGTTGCGTTGTGATGGCTGTTTCCCGGTGGCAGAGACTGTGAGGCAGGAGGCGTGGGCTTATGGACTGCCATGTAAGTGAGGCCTCAGGTTGCGTCCCAGCGACAGATCAAGAACATTGTTGTAATGTTATTGTTTAGATGTCAGACATACCGTGAATTGGATGTGAGTTAGTTTCAGGACCACAGCACAGTCAGGTATGGTAGTGGGTAGTTTAAGGGGCAATCTTCACCATATGGGAGCACCAAGGTACAAAGGGAATCACAGGACATGCACATTTAGAGATGGGATACATGGGAGGTAGGAGAGACAAGCAGCCACCATGATGCAGGCACAGGGTTTGACGTTGTTATTCTGGAACGTCAACGGGTTAGGTAATGAGATCAAGAGGGGTCTAGTTACAAAAGCCATAGGGTGGCACAAACAGATGTAGTGTTCCTGCAGGAAACGCTATTTTGTGGGCAGACCTGCTGTATGGGGAAGGATAAATACAAGTTGACCTGCTATGCGCATAACATTGAAGTCGAGGGGAGTGATGATCCTTCTTAGGCGGACCTTGCCTTTCCATGTATCCTGCACTTGGATGGAAGCTAAAGAGTGCTATGCAGCATTACTGGGGGGAAATGAGGGCTAGAAAATACTGTTGGTTTCTATATAAGTGCCAACAAGCGGGGAGGGGTTTAACATAGCACTGGATACACACTTCTATAGAATGAGCAGCAGGATGGAGGGAGAGACAACCAGAATGAAATTGGAGGGTTTTACACATGTTTTGTGCCTGGGTTAGGCCCATGAAGCAACGCAATGCTGCCCATTTTCACTTTCAGCACCATGGTGGATCTATATCTACTATTTACTCTTTTGGTGCATGAATCACTTTTATTTGCTTCTGTCTACTGATTATCGCAGCACACATGTTCTATACAAGAATAGTATTGGTTCAATAAATATATTAAATATGTCCCACTGTGTATTCTCTGTATATTTCTCTGAGAACAAGATTGCACAAGTCACTGAGCTAAAGGGTTCTAGATCTGTTACCACGATCCCAGAGGGGTCTAGTTTGTCATGTTCAGTGGTTGCCAGAAACCATTTGCTCCCTGTTTCTGTTTGGGGGGCATATGATGGCACTGTGAGCTAGCTGGTCTCTAGGCAAACATATAATATGGGGTGCATGGTATCAATCTAGTCAAATGCGCAGGTCCTATGGATTAGTGGGAACTACACGACACACAGGAAATGGAGATTTCTGATATTTGGAGAGCTCTTCAAAGGAGCAAGAGGGGTTATTTCTACTACTTGAGTGCACATGTTATGCACAAGAGACTTGACATTTCTTTTGCCCTGGATCCTCCTTAACTAGGTTCGTTGGGGTAGAGTACTTGGCCAGGGGGATTAATGAGAACTTGCCTTTGCATGTGATTATGACCACGGGTAAACGCAGGGACAGAGGAATCTGGACGTTTGAGACCTGACGTCTCTTGAATAGGCAGGAAGTCAAGTGACTAGACAAGGCCCGCAAGCTATTCTTCAAGGAAAACAAGGAAAACGTGCAGATTCCGATCTCACTGTGGGAAGCTTATAAAGCTACAATCCAGGTAGTGATTATTACTGGAGAGATAGGCAATAGAAAGGAAAGACATAGTAGGATGGCTTCCCTGGAAGGGGAACTAACACAGCTAGAAAGGGAGTATGCAACCACCCCTACATCCCACTTGAAAACGGAAATGGATCTGAAGAGGGCCGAATACCTACCTGTTGCCAAACATGAGGTCAAAACCACTTGCTTATCGAAGCAGAAACAGAAACACATATATGAAGTCAGTAATAAAGCTGACAAACTACTGGCATGGATAGGAAGCAAGGAAAAGGAATCAATGTACATGTGGGAAATCCAGGCAGAATAAGAGGGAATGGTGAGAGACAGCATGCACACAGCAGAGATCTTTGTGGAATATATGGAATCCCTCTACAACACACAGCTACAGGTCACAGAAGAGGAGGTATTGTCCTTTGTCAGGGACTGACCTGTAAGGCATCTTACCCCAAATCAGCTGAGGGACCTAGATGCCACATCACAGTTGACAAGGTTTCCCTAGCACTGAGGCAGATGCAAGTAGGGGAGGCTCCATGCCCGAATGAGCTACTGATTGAGATGTTCTGTAAGTTGTCTTGGAGAACAGCAGAGCCCCTTCACACTGCCTCTGTAGCAGCATTTAAGGAGAGGGGACTGCAAACGACAACAGTTATTCTGATCATGAAAGCAGGAAAATCCCACGATAGGTGTGGTTTTTATCGACCAATTTCTTTGCTCATTGCCGGTATTAAAATCCTGGCAAAGGTCCTGGCAACACAGCTGCTGGTGGTGCGGACAGATTTAGTGCACCCAGCTGGGTTCATGCAAGGTTGCTCGACCAGGCTTAACCTGAGGATACTGCATAACAATTCGGCTGTGACAACAGCTTTGAGTGAGGACAGGATTATTGCCTCGATCGATGTTAACAAGGCCTTTGATTCTGTGGAATGGCCATATATCTTTCGAGTCGTGGCCAAGATGAGCTTCGGCCAAAAATATATTAAGTGTGTCAAACTGCTGTTTGACAGTCCAAAGACCAGAGTGAGGGTGAATTCCCACAGTTATTTGGAGTTTGGGGTTTGGAGAGGGACGTTACAGGGCTGCCCACACTAAGCGATGCTGTTTGCACTACCAATAGAAGCACTGGTGGCATGGGTCAATGCAGAACTATGGGGCTGGCTCTGCGGCATTAGCTGTGGAGAACATATTTCACTATACGCAGATGATATTGTGTTGTACTTAACAAAACCAGACCAAAAACTGTTCGCATATTTGGTGTTCATACCGGATTTGCTATCAAATGGGAGAAGTCCCTGCTGTTCCCAATGGAAGACTGGAGGCCAGTAGATATGTTGCCATTACCACTTAGAGTGGAACTGCAGCCATTTAAATACCTTGGGATCTGGATAATGTGGGATTCTGATTCATACTATGAGGCAAAGCTAGGACCCTTGCTAAAGAGGTTGGAACAGGATATCAAACACTGGCATACACTGCCCCTCTCGTTACTGGGAAAGGTGGCAATGTTTAAGATGGTGGCCCTCCCCCGACTACTGTATGTTCTTCAGAAAAACCCATACCAGATTCTGGATGCCCTGTTTGCCAAAGTAGACGCGCATGTGGGAATGGTCCTCTGGGCGGGGTGACAACCATGTCTTGCCTTGAAGGCTCTTCAGAGATCCAAATGTGTGGGGGGTATTGCCCTACCATGTATTCAAAAATGCTATGAGGCTGTGCAGGAAGGCATAGTTAATGGCTGGGCATATGTGGACTGGGTGGACCCAGTTTTTCATCTGAACAGGTTCGGCATTAGCCAGCGTAGCTATTTACATTCGCTGTATGGAGAAAGACTGGATCCCGAGGCGGGCCCAGCCACTTGGACAGTAGTTGATGTCTGGAAGAGACTGACTAGGGACTTGGGTGGGATACTAGATTGACCCCAAGGACTTCACTGTGGGAAGTGTCCGGGTTGAGATTAATGGTTGCTTTGAAGGGTTTCTGTGGTTGGAATACCATAGGCCTCTCTAAATTCGTGGATGTTTCGGATGCCAATGGAGTAGTGTCCTTCGACCACCTGAGAAAGGAATTCCAGATGCCGGAGCCAAAATGGCTAAGATATGGTTATTTGAGGCATGCCCTTATGGTCTGTGTATCACTGGAGGAAGAGACTCAGGAAGAGTCCCATTTAGAGAGGTGACATTTGGATGGATGGGAAGACAGTAAAATAATCTCAGTGACATGGCACTATAATGAAGAATACGCAGACCCCTCTTCTAAGAGTGCATGACTGCAGGGCAGATGGGAGCAGGACCTGGAGGAGATGAAAAGGAAGACTGGCAGATGGCACTGGGGTTCTCCTTAGAGGTGGCCATAAAAGCTAGCAACCTCCTGGTTCAACCCAAAATCCTCCACCGAACATACTATATAAGACCCATATTACACAGGATTGGAGTCCAGAGAGTGTGGACTCTCTCAGGGAATTGCAGGATGGAGGGTATATTACTGTATATATTGTAGAGCTTCCACTATCTGTGGGCCTTCTGGGAGAAAGTAAGAGGTTCACTGGAGGAAGCCACCCAGGGGCCTCTGGATATACAGCCCATTTTGGTGATGCTGGGAATATGGGGGCCTACAGATATGACACGATATCAGAAGATTCTAGTGAACCATTTTCTTTAGTGAGGTCCTACTGTGCCACAGTTGACCTCAGTAAACAACAGCATAAGGGATTCAGGCCTTATGTCAATCAAGACCTTTTTACCTTAAGTGGAAGGCTCATAGCATATTGTCATTTTGTGACCACAATGATTTCTCATATATTTCTTTAAAGCAGCCTTGTTAAAAGTAATTAAGACCTCACTTTTTCCCGACCCTAAAAAAACCCTAGACAGATTACTTCGTAACACTGGTGAATGCCAAGCGTTGTTGGCCTCGCTATCTACAAAACACCCAGTCACAGTCCCCCTGTTCACCAGATAGTAAGTTACAATATCTGTCAGTGCTAAAGGTAATTGAAAGGGGTAGTGCCGTCTTTAGCCTGGTGGTGCCCAGTGTGACAATCATTTGTGAGGCCCCGCTAATGACCTCCTTGACTGATTTCCTCACTACCACCCTCTAACAGTGCACCTATTCTCTCCTATTCTCTCCAGTAGCCCTTCTCTCTCATGCATTTAATTTGTTTTGAAGTGCTGGCTGGGGTTTGGCTTTACTAATAAGAATGTATATCTACCCAAACAAATCCTTTTTAACAACATTAGGAATAGATAATGAAAGACTGGGGAGGGGTGCGGAAGCACTTAACATCCTAACTTACATTATACAGTTTGCATGCAGCTCTTTGATGCCAGTTCATAAGTCACTGTTCTACATTAGTATTGTAACTTATGAATTGCTATAAAGAAAGAATCTCTGTGACAAAAACAGTACCCAACTGAACTAGCCACATAATATATATGCCTGTGATCTGCATGGTACATATCCTTTGCAGCAGGCACATTAACCCTCTGCACTACTTTATGATGAGTCAAACAGCCACAACTCCTGATCTCTCTCCAACAGGAACATTGATCACCAGAGTTACCTTGACATTTGTTTGTTGCCTGAATACTGCTGGCCACACAAGGAACTTTACAGCAAGTGCTGTTAAAACAATAAGCACCCCCCTCAGGTCAGTGCCAGGTGTGGATGCCCAAGAGATGATGGACGGAGCGCTGAAACTTTTCAGACACTCACCCACAATCACAGATCTGGGTTGCATCCATCATCCTTCTTTAGCTCACTTTGCCTCCCCAGTTCAGACCCAGCCATATACAAATCAATCTTGAAGCTATTCCTCATGGGAACTGTCCAGCTCGAACTGTCAAGCCAAGTCTTCCATGGACCGGAAACAAGCCTCCTGGGACCAGTTTCGGGGTTACACTCCTCATCAGCCAGGCTAGCTTGAATCCAGTGGCAAAGTGAGCAAGGGACCCGCGTCTGGGCATACCTACCAACTTAAGGCGAACGAACCGAACACAAGGAGATGATGGATGGAGCGCTGAAACTTTTCAGACACTCACCCCTTTGCTGACTGACTTTAGCCTACCCATGGGACAGTTTTTACTCTATCCACGGTTGACAATCACCGGGGAAGTGGGTAGAACAAACACCACGGCTGCGATATCATATACACCATCACAGCACGCATAAGGCTACATCACTGCAAACAGATATCAGTGCCCCTTTCACATAATTGCTAGAGCAATGAGCAGCAGATATGGGGCACCAATGCAGGGTGGTTGAAAAATACTGGCTCAGGTTCGAAAAGCCTCTGGGAAAGCTAGATTTCTACTTTATCTAGAGGGCATATCTTATACTGGATAGCAGTAGAGGCTCCTCGAGGGAGTGCTGCGGGCGGTGGGGCGGGGCGGGGGGTAGTAATCTCCGGCATGCGGCCGAACAGAGGTGAGTAAATAAATAAATAAAGCAAATTAAATTGCGCGCTGCGTCGCCATTTGGCCTTGCAGAGGGCTCAATTTAATTAGTTTTATTTATTTACTCACCTCCGTTTGGCCGTATGCCGGAGTTTATTACCCCCATCCTACCCCTCCCCGCCCCACCGCCCGCAGCACTCCTTTGAGGAGCCACTACTGCTGAATAGGATCACTTAATTTTACCCGACTACCCAAGCAGCATCCGCCAGATGCGGAGAAGAAGGAACAGAAATGTTTTATATGGTGTAGAACTGTGCCCGTCTCATAGTACTGTCTAGAGGTTGTTGACTTTATTAACAACACTGCTGACTGTAAAATAATACATTCACCCACAACATGTTTGCTGGGCCTGTATATGCCCTCAGCCAAATGCAAGATTACAACTAGGTTTACTGACCTGGCTTAGATCCTTCCTAAACGCCTGATCACAATAAATGGGGAAGCCACTAAAGAGCTATGGATAGATAAATGAAAAAGGGAACTAATTAGGTGGGCTGAGTATGAGAGCAGCACGATCTTTAACAAAGCAGAGTGATTGAGAGGTTCCATGGAAAAAGCACGGGCCTGAGAAAGTTTGCTGGACGACGTTAGAGAATAAGATTCTGCTTCAGTGGACAGTTCATCCTCTCGATAATATGTAGCTGCCTGTTTGACCTGGCCCTTTTTGCAGGGTTATCTCAAAATATTTTGTCTTCTTCCTGTATTTTTTCTGACCTGTTTTTGTTGGCTTTAGGACTCTGGGCACTTTACCACTGTGATCAGTGCTAAAGTGCATGTGCTCTCTCCTGTAAACTTGGTATTATAGATCTACATCTGTTTGGCATATTCAATCTACCTGTAAGTACCTAGTACAGTGGTATCCTATATACCCAGGGCCTGTAAATTAAATGTTACTAGTTGGCCTGCAGCGCTGCTTGTGCCACCCACAGAAGCAGCCTTTCAAACCTGTGCCAGGCCTCTGCCACTGCAGGGACTGCATGCACAGTTTACTGCAACAGTGACTTGGCATTTAATGCGCTTGCTATGTCTGAAATTTCCCTTTTTACTACATATAGGCCACCCCCAAGTTTGGCTTGAGGTAGCCCTGTGGGCAGGGTGCTATGTAGGTAAAAGGTAGGACTTGTGCATTTGTTGTGTGTCATGTCCTGGAAATGACAACCAGCCTATTTGGCTTCTCATTGCTATCAGGCTGCTCCTCTCAAAGGTTTGCATTGGGAATTCCTTGATGAGTGTTTCAGTGGTAATTACTGATATGAAAGGAGTAGCATTGCCATGTTTGGTATGTTTGAAATAGTGGTGATAAATCCTGCTTATTGGTGTTTTTACTATTTTGGAAATGCCACTTTTAGTGGGCATGTCTGTGTTCTAATTACTCCTTGTTCTTTGCAGCCTGACTCCAATCAACATATGGTTTAGACTGACAGGGGCCTGTTTTGTGCATTTCTTCTAGACAGTCTCAAAGGGAGCTAAAGTGTGCCCCGCATATATGGATGGGTCTTCCTGAGCTAGAGTGGTGGGAAGAGTTGTCACCTGCACCTGAATAGGACTGTGCCTGCCTTTCACAATGCTGTCTCCGCCCCCTGTAGTGTGTCTGGAGTAAGAGCTGGGATTGAATGGGGGTGTTGTGCACTTCTAAAGCTTGTTTGACATTACCTCCAGGTCAAAGACATTTTGATTATAAGTACAGGGGCTCTGACCCCATGATTTTAGACACTGCGATGAACTTTTAAAGAGACACTGCTGGCTCCACATGCTACACATTGCCTCTGGGATTAGCCTGACTGTTCTGCAAAGCTACCAAGGGGGTGAGCAGGGGTCATCTTGGGTGTGTAACTCCCTTACCCTGACTAGAGTGGTTGGTTCTGCCTAGCTGAGGCGCATAACCTAGTCACCCAGAAACCCCATTTCTAACACTGCCTTATTGAAAGGATATGGTATCAACTACTACAAGTATTCACTGGGTGTACTTTGGAATGTCTTTGTGAGAAAGTTAGTACTAGATGGTCACTGGTGCTTCCACCTTTATCATTAATACAATAGAATCGTAGATAAACTGATGACAGTCAACCCACTGCATTTTCGCATCCAGTAGACTGCAGTATACTAATCAATGGACTGATTGGGACTTGGGGAGAGGAGTGGGATAACTACCATTGCGCTGTTGGATGTTATTATTTTAAAACTATAGCAACGCAATATTGCCAAGCCAATAGACAGAATTATAAACTTAAAGTAACCTGTCTGTAGCTGTTGGTTGCATGACCGGCTTGTGAATATGTGCCAAAAGTGGCACAATTGCAATTACTGTAATGCATGGAGGGTTTACTAATGTGAAAATGACAATAAAACTAAGTTGGAAAGAAAAAAGACCTCACTCTTTCCCAATCAAAACTTAGTTTGACTTGAAAGGTTATTTCTGATGATTTAGTTAAACAATTAGGCAACTTTGACATAGATTGTGCTTCCTATAAACAACTATATCATACCACATTTTAGCCACATATTTGTAGTACGGGCTGCAAAGTTCACCACTGCACCCCTACACTAAACTACCTCACCTTCTTGCTGACCTGGTTGGGGTATTTACTACACGTGCAGTTATGTAGCGCTTCATTTTTTAAAACCATATTAATTTACGAATGTAACACTGACAATTGTTACAGCACCCACCCCTAGACAAGGGTATTCTTAACTGATGGAGGGGAGTCAGAAAGGAACTGTAACAAGGAGACTGAAAAAGTCTAAGGACCTCATTTTGGAAGCTTTGCCTTAGGGAGGCGCAGCAGGCCTTCCGACTGCGCTTCCCTACGGCAAAAGAAAAGAGCAGGAATGCATCATATCTAGAAGAAATGGCACATTCCTGTCCTTTTCCCCTGCGTCGGCCCACAATGTGCTGTCGTGAACCATCGCAGGTACCTTTGCACCATGGTGCAAGGGGACCTGCGTTACGGGATGATTATTTTTGCACAGGAAGGGAAACCTTTCTGTACAAAAATAATCACAAGAGGCTTTTTAGGGCTTGCAAGCGAAGCGTAGCGAAAAACCCTTTTAGTAGGGTTTCAAAAATGGACCTTGAAATTCCACACAGCTCGTGCATGTGCATTTCAAGGTCCATTTTGATTGGGCTTTGTGTTAAAATCTAGACTGCAGTGTCAACATTATCGGCGCCATCTTGTCCCCCTTTTGAGTCTATTCGTGCACGTAAGCGGCAGCCATTTTAAATACCATGGCCTCTCTGCCCATCGCCCACAGCCAGCGCGTCTCTCTCTCTCTCTCTCTCCTGACCTCGCAGGCATCCCCCGCGCGCTGACAGCCCCCGCTCTCACATGCTTGGGCCATAAACCCCTCTTCAGCGCAACCCTGCCTCGGAACCCCATCCTGTTCCCAGCTCAACACCTCCCTCCACTCCTTTCATGATCCCGGGTCCTTTTGATAAAACCCCCCTTTCCTCTGTGTCCGATTGTCCTGCTCGTTCCCAGACCGCCACCTAGCCTTGCGGATGCTGTTTATTGCCCCCATACAGTAGGAAGCTTCTCCCATCAAAGGATCCACGAGTTGATCAAAGCCCCCACCCCATGAGACCCGATCGACCACATGCATTCTGGGAATCGGCGGAATGTGCAGCTGCGCGACAATCGTCACCTGTTGTGACCGGGTGGGGGGGGACTTCTACTGTAAATGTGTGTGGGAACGGGCCTGAAGCGGGGATTCCGAGGATGCCCTTCCGTACTTCAAAGTATTTGCAAGAATGTGCCACATGCAATAAACTGTAATAAAGATCATAAACCTGTGTATAAGAAGCCAGGCCTCAGAGATGCGGTGAGAGCACCTCGTGAAGATACCCTGTTGTCTGAATTGATGTGTTCTGCTCCGTCGGAATAAAACTTCTGTTTCCTGCCTTCCAGTCTCCAGCGCCTGCCTCTTTGTTTGGTAACTTGAGTGGTAATAGAGGCGGTTAGCGCCGGGCAACTTTGAAAAAGGTCATCGGCCCTACCTTTTTCCACAATTGGCGTCCCAAACGTGGGGCCCATCAGTGACTCGTGGATCCAGTGGGAGAGGTCCTGACGACAGAGTGAACGACTGCAACGATCGGGAGAGCTCCTGTCGATAGACCCTAGTCTGACAGCCGATCATCCGAACTTCACTGGTTCCGAACAGACCTCTCTCGAGTGATCTACGGTCCTGACTGGGAACCAACAGGAGTGCCGCGACGGTCACGAAGAATAGAGGACGACCGGGCGCTGGATTCGGAAGACAAGAAACTGTCCATGCGGTCCGGGTAAGGTCGTGTAACACGACAAATTGCGAAATGATTGTTTGATTTGGAAAATACTAGTATTACTCTTTGAATTGTTGGTTCTTTTTGGAGATTCGCTGTCTGCAAACGGAGAAGAACAGGCTCTCTCTTTGCAGGTAGTGAAGGATAGGTAACGCAGACTTTTGTCCCCGTTGTAATCCGTCGTGCCTATCTTCCTCCCCCACTGATTGATTGTTTGGCCCGAACTGTTGTTCGCGGATTGTTTTCTGGAGATTCTCTGTCTGCAAACAGGGAAGAACAGGTTCTCTCTTTACAGGTAGTGAAAGGATAGGTAACGCAGACTTTTGTCCCCGTTGTAACCCGTTGTGCCTACTTATTCTCCCCATTGATTGTTTGATTGACCGAACATTGACTGTTCGATATTGGTTCTTTTGAGGTATTCACCGCCTGCAAATAACGAAGAATAGAAATATTCTGTCTAGTCAGTGATAAGATAGGTAGTGCAGACTTTTGTCCCCGTTGTAATCCGTCATGCCTATCTTCTCCCCACTGATTGGTAGCCTGTTTAGCCCAGACCGCTTATTAGAGATGAACCATCCAGCTCCACTGGAGGGCACCCCTAATAAGGACATGTTCATGAAGCATGGATTGATCGCTATAGCTTATAGCAAGCTGTGGCATAAATATACGAAGAAGGATCAGAAAAGTCAGTGGCCACTGATAGGATCCTTCGATGAGGATAAAATAAGCGCGCTAGAAACAGCCCTTGGGAAACACAAGACAACGCCCACTATGCTTGATAGTCTCGGCATGTGGCGCAAAGAAACAGAACAACGTAAAAAGAGAAATGAAAGTAGGTTGGGAAAAGAGCTGCGAAAGGCAGCCCAGCTAGCTGCTAAGAAATTAGAAGAAGAGATAAAGGAGAGAGAAGAAGCCAAACAGAAACAAGAGTTAGAGACATCAAGTCAGTGTCCGGTTAGAACACCCTCTACGCTCTACCCTGAATTACCCTCGAAACAGCGAGCCAACGATGAACTTTTATTAGGTCCTCCGATCATCTACATGCCCCCTCCATATGCCCCTTCCCAACCTTTAGCACAGCACCCACTACCCCCAAGCACAGGCGAGAGTAGTACCAGAGCTTCGGTCCCCATGGCCTCCGCGCCGGCCGAACCCCTTGTACTAGATACAGCACAAGCGACAGTGTTAGATGACCCAGAGGCCCGAAAGACAGATTCCACAAGAACGAACAGGTTAAGCAAAGATGAGCGAGCGGGGATTGACAAGATAGTAAGGACACTGGTAGAAAGAAAAGAGAGTGAGGAGCACATCACGGATATGTTCAACTCATATGCAGGGAGCCACAGACGGCACTTTGCCGTACGACTGTGTTATCATGCCCTGAATGCGTATGAACACCGATATCGAGACAAAGGTCCCGAGAGCCTAACGACTCTGTATAGAAAGGTCGATATCGGGGATGAGGGCGAGTGTGACGTGACGGACCTCCTTATGCGTACGCTTGAGGTTTTCCGCCACCTCACTGAACAAGAATCGGAAGCTAAACCTACGACACCTGTAGCGACCGAATCACGAACTGAGCAAGCTAGCACCATGATGCCAATAAGAGAGGCTGCCCCCTACTGGGTTCCCCCACAAGGTCTGGGAACACACGATGACGTCAACCACCAAGATGCAAGAGGGACGGTAGTGTACAACTGGGTCTATCAGCCATGGGATCGGCAAGATATTCTGACGTTCCGGAAGTCTCTGCCCGATTTACGTAAAAACCCCACTGCCTTCTACACTGAATTAGGTACAGCCCTAGGTTCAATGATTATGACCCTGGCTGACATCGACTTGTTTTTCGGGTTATGTCTGCCAGCTGATGTGTGGAAGCAAATCCGGAAAGTCGACCACCTTGAGCTGTTCGGACATACCTGGTCACAACTCGATGGCATAGATAGGCAACGAGAACCTGGACAAAAACCCTTGAAACCCATTTTAGAACTTCCAGACAAAATTGTACAGAAATTGAAAACCCTGATCCCAGAAAAGAAAGTGGACTGGTCGATAGTAACGGCGTGTCGTCAGAAACCCCAGGAAGACGTATCGGAATACTTCTCCCGGTTTGAAACGGTGTTCTCCGATTACAGCGGCCAGGACATGACCACTGCGACCGGACACCATCTGTTTGTCCAGAATTATGTAAAGGGTTTGTCACAGGAGGTCTCTCAGAAACTGCAGGCCAGCGAGAGTAGTTGTGCGGCCTCCAAACCCGCGGCTATCCTCCAGATGGCCCAATATTACGAGCACCAGAAAAATGAAAACGATAGAGTGACAGAGAAGAAGAAGAAAGACTTAAAAGAAAGGGTGATGATTGCGCAGTTGCAAGGGGCGACTATAGGACGAGAGCAATACAAAGGGAACTACCAGACAAATGTCCCTAGGAACGCACCCCCTAAAGACCATACCCCGACACCCCATGTTGGACGTAGAGACATTAGCGAGGACCAGTGTGCATTCTGCAAAGGATTCGGCCATTGGAAATCCCAGTGCCCGGTTCTGTTGGAGATGAACAGAAATAGGGACCCCAAGGACGTAGCGGGTGGACCGAGAAATAGAGGACAGCAACGGGGGTCCACGAATGACACAAATAACGATAGATCAAACAGACCGAATACATTTGACCGTCCCCGACAGAACCAGTACCAGCAGTCTGACTGCGACGATGCCCGCGACTTCGCATAGGACTGCCTAGGGCAAGGGAGGGATCCAGTCGAGCTCTATGTTGACCAGCAAGGTCCTTATGTCACCGCTAAGGTCCTGGGTACAAAGTCTCCATTTCTGGTAGACACTGGCGCGACACGTAGTGCGTTATCTAAACGACTGATTCCAAGGGCACCCTTGTCTGGCTCGCTTATAACATCGATAGGCTTCGATGGAACTCCCTCCACTAACCCTTTGTGCACTCCGATCTCCTTCGACTTAGAGAACAACACAACTGACACGGCGTTTTTGCTTTCCGCCAATACCCCTGACGCCATTATGGGACTTGACTTGCTGAAACATTTCCGAGCTACTATTAGATGTTCACAAGACGGAGTTCGAGTTTTCCTGTACGACAACCCAATTCTGCTCAGACGTTGCCCTTCCCGACGCATGTTTTCTATCACTGACACTGACTCGTCCCTACTTGACACTCTGCCTCCGTATCTGTGGGCCAAGACAGATTCGGACGTAGGACGCATGATGATTGACCCAGTGCACATCACTGTTCGACAGGACACAATACTCCCAAAACTTCCACAATATCGGATATCGCCCGAGGGCGAGAAGGCATTGGTAAAGATTATTCAGTCACTGATAGACGCAGGAGTGGTAGAGGAAGTGGTTAGCAATGTTTGCAACAGCCCTATCTTGCCCATCATCAAGAAACAAGGAGAGGGAGATGAGAAAGCGTACCGCTTCATCATCGACCTTCGAGAGATCAACAAAGTAGTTGTACCCCAGTACCCCGTGGTCTCAGACATCACCACTATCCTGACTTTGATTCCTTCTACTGCCACCACCTTCACTGTCATTGACCTCAAAAATGCTTTCTTCTCTATCCCCATCCATCCAGACAGCCGATACCTCTTTGGCTTCACCCTAAAAGCTCGCTCATATAGATTCTGTCGAGCACCCCAAGGCTACACAGAAAGCCCCAGCATCTACAGTCAGGCCCTCAAGAGACAACTGGAGGAAGTCCAGTTACCCGATCGAGTGGTGTTGATACAATACGTCGATGACATCCTTTTGGCGGCCAATACCACTCCACTAGCAGTCACAGCCACCATTCAACTCCTGCACTTCCTTGCGGAAAATGGCCACAAGGTCTCCAAGAAGAAGTTGCAATTCTGCCAACCCCAGGTCACTTACTTAGGCCACCTTTTGTCCAAAGACGGAAGGAAAGTTACCCCCGACCGGATCCAAACCATTCTTGAAACCCCTGTCCCTAAGACTCAGAAACAAGTCCGCTCCCTACTAGGCCTCACCTCCTTCTGTCGGCAGTGGTTGCCAAACTTCAGTCTCATTGTGAAACCGCTGCTTTCCCTGCTAGCTAAAGATGTCCTCTTCCCACTCCCTTGGACCCCTGAATGCCAATCCTCCTTCATAGAACTACGAGATGCCCTTTGTTCGGCCCCTGTCCTAGGAACCCCCGATTACACGAAGCCCTTTTCCCTCTACACTCAGGAAAGGGAGGGATGTGCTTTATCTGTCTTGACCCAGTCCATTGGCCCAAAGCAACGACCATGCGCTTACTTCTCTGCCACTCTTGACCCCGTAGCCAGAGCCTTGCCTGCCTGCCTTCGAGCTGTAGCTGCCGCTGCTATCTCTATCCGACAAAGTGAGGGGATCGTGCTCTCGAATTCCCTCATGGTATTAGTACCCCATGCAGTTGACACCCTCCTGAACCAAACTAAGACGCAACACCTGACGAGTGCACGACTGACTGGATACGAACTGACTCTGCTTGCACCCCACATCACCCTGAAAAGATGCACCACACTGAACCCGGCAACTTTGTTGCCCCTACCGGAGAACGATCCCAATGTGTCCCCTGTACATGACTGTGTGACCCTCACAGACGAACAGACTAGGAGTGGGGTTGACCTCAGAGACACGGCTTTTCCTGACCCCGATGGAGAGCTGTGGGTGGACGGCTCTTGCATCAAACTCCCTGATGGCACCACCTCAGCTGCTTATGCGGTCACCACAGCCCGAACTGTAGTAGAGACAGCCCGCATCACACAAAGATCTGCACAGGCAGCAGAACTAATTGCCCTGACACGAGCATGCATCCTAGCAGCAGGAACCACAGCAAACATCTACACCGACAGCCAGTATGCCTTCGGGGTGGTTCACCATTTTGGGCTCCTTTGGAAGGAAAGGGGATTCTTGACCTCACACGGCACCCACATCTAACATGGAGATCTAGTCTCCGCCCTGATCGAAGCCGTCCTTCTCCCCAAACGACTTGCAGTCATCAAATGCCAGGCACACAAGAAAGTGACAGACATTATTGGACAGGGAAATGCACTAGCCGACATCACTGCTCGGACCACAGCTGAGAATAGGACGACGACACGCATGTACGTGACCTGGTCACAAGCAGAGAAATGGACAGACGCTAGGGACACTATTAGGGACATTCAAATGGCTAGCTCACAACACGAATTGACTGAATGGGCATGGGTGGGACTGAAAGACGATGAAGGCTGCTGGCGGACAAAAGACACGAACAAATGGTTGCTACCTGACTCATACCTGATTCCCATATTGACTATGGCACACTCCCCTGCACACATAGGATCAGCCCCCATGATCGAACTTGTCTCCAGAGTTTGGCACAACGACAAAATCACAGACTCCGCCAAACGTCTGGTCCAACAATGCTTGATATGCTTGCAACATAACCCCGGGAAAGGAACTGTAGTACCCCGGGGAGGGTTTGGGGTTCCCAATCACCCATTTGAAGTCCTACAGATGGACTACATCCAACTAGACAGATGCCAAGGCCTGAAATACGTACTTGTTGTGGTGTGTGCATTCAGCAAATGGGTGGAAGCATACCCAACCCGTGATAACACTGCTATGGCCACTGCAAAAGTACTATTAAAATAATTTTTCCCTCGCTACGGCCTTTGTCGAATTTTATGGAGCGACAATGGCCCCCACTTCGTAGCCGAAGTTATCCAGCTCATCTTGAAAGGGCTGGGTGTAAAACAGAAGTTCCACGCAGTCTTCCACCCCCAGTCTGCTGGACTTGTTGAGCGACACAATGCCACACTAAAACTAAAACTAGCTAAGATAGTGGCTACCACAGGACTGAAATGGCCAGACACTCTCACACTGGCATTGCTATCGATGCGTTCCACCCCCACCAAACACCACTTGACACCTTACGAGGTCGTTTTCGGCTGACCCATGAGCGTCTGGTCTGCACCAAAACCGACTTCCATTCATGATGTCCCGGACGTCCTAATGTCTGATTACTTGTATAAATTGACTGAAACTCTGTCTGTCATTCACCAACAGGTGCTGCATGCCATCCCTGACGCTTCCAGGGGTCCCGGACACAACCTGCAACCCGGGGACCACGTGCTAATAAGACATTTCCAGCGTGCCAAGAGTCTGGAACCCCGGTGGATGGGCCCCTGGCAAGTCCTCCTCACCACCCGAACAGCTCTTCGAGTGGAAGGAAAACGGACCTGGGTACATGCGCACCACTGCAAGCGGATCCCCCTGACTCTGACGACGACCGAAGACGTGACTACCCAGGAAGAGCTCCTGAACAAAGACCGACCATCACTGGACTGCTATCCAGACACAGAGACACTCGAACTAGCAAAGATTCCTGACCCCACAGTGCCATCCAGAGAAGGGTATAATCTGCGACGAAAGGAGGGAGTTTCGGCTAAGTAGACCATTGACTAAGTCATAATTCTCAGATCGGTGGCCTAACACTACAAAGGCTGTCAGGAGAGAAAGCCAGACGAGGTCTTTGGTTCTACCCGCTACCGAGCTCCCTTGAAGATGATGGAAGCGCCCGATAAGAAGATGATGGAAGCAACCGGACACCCGAAGATTCACTACAGAAACCCAAAGACCGACAAAATCCACAGTTCAAAGACAATTGCACTCTTTATCGCAATCCTCTTTTGCCTCCTTCTCATGACCACCCTCTGGATTGTGGAAGAAAGCACACCCGCTCATGAGACATTCTTTTTTTTTTTTTTAAAACCTTTATTATAAAAGAGCACACAGCTATTCAGCCTAACATCCCGGAGGCAAGGCAGCAAAGAATCAGGAGGAGAAAAGTGCAAGGTGATTCATATCAGAACATTGCAGGTTGTTTTTTGTTTTTTAAGAAAGAGAACTAAACCAAGAAAAGAAACGCCAAAAGGCGCGTGAGAGTGGCAATGGAGCAGCAGAGACGTCAAGGAGTCGGCAAAAGGCAGAGGAGGACAGGTAGAGAATCGATAAAAAGAATGAATGGTAGGATGGGGAGGGGGGAGGAAAAAAGCAGGAGAAGTACAAACAGCATAAAACAGTTGGTGTCACAGGTTACGGTGATAAGTGTTCGTCCAGAGGGACAGGTTCCGGCGGCAGGCACACATCGCCCCTGTACGCATTCCATGCCCCCCACACTTTATTCCATGTCTGAGGCCTCCCCCTGGCTACATAGACCATCTTTTCTCGGAACATGCACCAATCCATGTTGGCTTTCCATTGCACCACCAGGGGGGCTGTAGCAGCACCCCACTTTTGAGCAATATCACGCTTGGCAACCATATTGCCCAATGACACCCAACGAGTCTGCGCCGTGTTGTGGTCAGACGGTTCCCAAACGTTAAGGAGACGCCTCCGCGCCTCTGCAGCCAACACCACACCAGTCACCTCTCCCATAATCCGGTGTACTCTCGCCCAGTAGGGGGCAACGACGGGGCATTCCCACAGAATATGTAAAAAGGTTGCGAGAGCACCACAACCTCGACGACAAAGGCCATCGGGCGAAAATCCCATATGCAAGAGCCGAGGGCCGGTGACATACACCCGGTGAAGGATTTTGAATTGCACCAGTCGGAGACGTGAGGAGATAGCGACCTCCTTAGGGGAGGACACTGCACTCTGCCAGTCCTCATCGTCAAGTTCCAGGCCGTCCGCCGTCCATTGGTCTCGCAAGCACAGGAGGAGATCAGTTCGAACATTAATCAATTTCTTATAGGACAGGGAAATAGCACTGTCAGGCATATGGCCATCCAGTATCCTGTCCTCTAAGGGGGAGCTTTCGGGGATCTCTCCCTCCGTCGGCTTGGCAGAGAGCAGCGCGTGTCTCAGCTGGGCGTAGCGGAAAAACTCCGAATCGCTCAAACGGTATTCGGTCTGCAGTTGAGGAAAGGTCTTGACTTCGCCCTTAATAACCATATCGTCCACCCTGGAGATGCCTATGAGATCCCATTTGTCGAAGCCCTTGGTGTGCCACAGCCTGCCCAAGATATCAGAGTCGTACAGTGGGGTAAACCTAGTCAGTCTGCCCTGCCAACCCTGCGCTTTAGTGATCGTCCGCCAAATGTGAACCGCTGCCTTGGTCGGGCCTGACAGGCGCCGATCGAAGGATGTAGAATACAGGGCACGATAGTAGTTGCCACCGCGTAAGAGCCACCTGTCCATTGCGTAGCCTGGGCTATCAATAGGGCCATAGAAGCCGTGGTTGATAGCAGTGAGCTGAGAGGACCAATAGTACCGACGCACATCCGGTAGGGCTATGCCTCCGTCGTACCACGGTAACGTGAGCTTCTGGATGGCGACACGGGGTCGACCATCCCAGAGCAAGGCTTGTTGCAAACTCTCAATCTCCCGAAAATAGCGGGCCGGAACCGGGTCCTGAGTGTTCTGTAAGGCATACAGGAACCTGGGCAAGGACATCATTTTGAACAATGCTGCCCGGCCCAGGAGAGAGAGCGGGAGCCTGCGCCAGCTATCCACGTCTCTCCGCAGCCGCTGGAGAGGGGGGAGCAGACTGCGGTCGTATCGCGCCTTAGAACTACCGGAAATGTATATTCCCAGGTACCTAAAGCCCTGTCCGGCCATCTGGATATTGCAGCCTCTGGGGAGGCGCGGTGTGTCCCCCTTTAGAATGTAGAGAGAAGACTTGGCCCAGTTGATGACCAGGCCAGAGTGGCATCCAAAAAGCCTGAGCACGTCGCATGCCACAATGAGCGACTTGCAGGGGGAAGTAAGGTAGAGCAGAATATCATCTGCGTACAGGGAAACTCTATCTTCAAAGCCCGGGGCCCAGGTTATGCCATGTAAGTCCGGGTGTGTACGTAGCATGGCCGCAAGCGGCTCAAGAGCCAGGGCAAACAGGAGAGGTGACAGGGGGCAACCCTGCCTGGTACCTCGGTGAAGGGCAAAGGACGCCGACACGCGGCCATTGACTGTGACATTAGCCAGCGGGCAAGCGTAAAGGAGTTGCACCCAACTCACAAAGACCGGTCCAAATCCAAGCTTCGCCAGCACCGCCCAGAGATAACTCCACTCAAGAGAGTCAAAAGCCATCGTGGCGTCAAGAGAAGCAAGCACCGCCGGTTCCTCGAGGGTGTGGGCTCTGGCCATAACACCATGGAGCCGACGCAGGTTAAGGGCAGTGTTACGGCGGGGAATGAAACCCGACTGGTCCGGGTGCACCAAATCGCCGATGACTCCAACCAATCGATTAGCAAGCAGTTTGGCTAGGATCTTAGGCTCCACATTGAGGAAAGAGATAGGGCGATAGGATCGGCACACGTCTCTTGGTTTTCCCTCTTTGTGAATAACCACGATGGTGGCCAGCCTCTGATCTAAGGGGAGGAGGCCCTCGTCCAGTGCCTTCAGAAACATAGTCCGCAGGTGCTTGGATACCACATCCGGTCGAATTTTGTATAACTCGACCGGAATACCATTGGGGCCAGTCGCTTTACCCGACCTTAGTGCACGGATCGCCAAGGCGATCTCGTCAGCGGACATGTCTCGATCTAAGTCGGCACGGTCCTCTTCATAAAGACAGGGAAGGTCAATCGTTGAGAGGAACGCAGCCGAGTCAGCCTCGGAGCGGTCTGAGTTGGAAGTGTAGACACCCCAGAAATAATCAGCAAAGGACTCAGCAATAGCACTTGGGTCCGTGACGGCGATCCCGTCGTCGCCCAAGATCTCAGGCACCACGCGGCTAGCCATCTCGCGCCTGTCCAGCCAAGCCAGCAGTTTCCCAGCTTTATCCCCAACGTCGTAGATACGACCTTGCTGTTCCTTGGCCAGGGTAAGGGCAGCATTCGTAGCGAGATCATGGTATTCCGTCTGTTTAAGGGAAAGGGCATGTAAAAGAGAGGGGTTGGGCTCAGGTCCCAGTCGGGACTCGAGGCGTAAAACCTCGTCTTCAATACACGTGAGGTCGGCATCTCTAACTCGCCTGGCCTCCGCAATGAGAGCAAGAGCCTCACCCCTTAACACAGTCTTGAATGCCTCCCACAAGGTAATAGCCGAGCCAACCGAGCCTACATTCTCCGAGAAGTAGAGGTCGATGGCCTTAGCAAGGAGTGCACGAGTCTTGAGATTACGGAAATACCATGGGTTAACCGCCACCGGCCGGTCAGACAGGACGATGTTAAAATCAAACGAGACCCACAACGGGGAGTGGTCGGAGATACCCCGTGCCAAAAAACGGGCCTCAGACACGGCAGACGCATGTGCAGCTAAGGTAAAAACGTAGTCTATACGGGAGAGACTACCATGGGCACTCGAAAGGAAGGAGAAATGGCGGAGCGCGGGATGTAGTAGTCGCCAACTGTCCACCAAACCCATGGAGTCAAGAAAGGAAGGCAACCACAGTTGGGAACTGCGGAGATCTCTCGGCGGTTGGCGGTCCAGGGAGCCAGAGCAGACTGAGTTGAAGTCACCCCCCATTATCAATAGACCATCAGGCAAGGACAAAATGGCGCCACCAAGATCCTGGAAAGTACTGGATTGTAGGCCTGGGGGAACATAAACCGAAAGTAGCGCGAGGGAACGCCCTTCCCATCTCCCCGCCACTGCAGCGTAGCGCCCCCTCTCATCAATCACAGTGACATCTATCTCAAGGGGAAGGGACGCACGCACCAGGATTCCCGCCCCCCGGGAGCCCGAAGAGAACCCAGAGTGGGCCACCATCTTGTAGCCTTTACGGTTAAGAGCTTTGCAAGAGTTTCCAATCAAATGCGTCTCTTGTAGGAGCACAATATCGGGCATATGTCTCTTAAGCAGTTGAATCACCACCCCTCTCTTAACACGGTCACCCAACCCATTAACATTCCAACTGATCACTTTTAATTTCCTACCCCCCATCGTCCCGCAACCCGTCCCACCCAACCCCAGCCAACCCAACCATCAAGTGAAAAACAGCAGTAAACATGATCCATTGCCTAGAGGAAAGAAGAGAGAAAGAACGAACAAACAAATAAACTTGTATAATTGCACCCCCCACCCTGCACCCCTGCAGCAGACTAAAAAGCCCCCCCAACCAGCAGTGTGCCTGTCGCCCCATAAACTACTCTACAAAAAGTCCCAGAGGAGTAAGGAATCTCCGCGAACACCTCCCGCCACCCTCCATGTAACGACAGGAAAGTCAGCAGGGTCACTTAAAAACAATACCGACAGTCTCATGAAGCGGGGTCACCAAACGCCGGTGTTACACAGTAGAGCCAAGTCTCATAGATCCGAGCCACCAGCCGCACCTCCATCTTGTTCATCTTGAGCGTCTTGACGCGGCGACAAAGTGTCCAACCATTCACTCACATTCTCGGCGAAGTCAAAGAACAGGGCACGGCCCTCATGCTCAATCCGGAGTTTGGCAGGGAACATCATAGAGTACTTATATCCCATATCTCGCAGTTGCCGCTTTACGCCCGCATAGCTCTGGCGCTGTCGCTGAACAGTCCTGGTAAAGTCCGGGTAGAAGTGTATTTCAGCGTTCTGGTACTTCATCGGTCCATGCCGTCTGGACGCCTGCAGGACCGCATCCCGGTCCCGAAAGTTGAGAAGCCGTGCTACGATGGGTCTAGGCGCCACGCCCGACTTCGGCGGGCCGCCCGGCACCCGATGGGCACGCTCCACAGAGAAAAAGTTACTAAGACCAGACGGTGCCAAATGGGTCTTTATCAGGTCCTCCACAAAGAGGTCCGTCGCCGCTTCCTCCGACCCCTCCGGAACACCGACAATGCGGACGTTCTGCCGCCTGGCACGTCCCTCAAAGTCCTCCAGCCTCCTCGAGAATTGGTCCGCAGTCATCCGCAGGTTCCGGACCTCGGTTTGCAGGTCCGAGACGTCGGCCGTTAGGCTGGAGGTCTTAATGTCCAGTGTCTTCACTCGATCATTAGTCTTGCCCAGGTCGGCTCTAATGAGAGTCAAATCAACAGCCATAGTGTCCACCTTGTGGTTCAAGATCTCATGTTGCTGTTGCATGTCAGCCCGAAAACTGGTAATGGCTCCCATGATGTCGCTCAGGGTAGGCTCGGAGCCGTCAGGCGAGCCCGTAGATGGAAGGCTCTTGGCAGAAGATCCCGTGGCAGGCGGCGTCTTCGGCTGGACATATCGCTCAATTCTACTCTGTTGTGACTGTGCTTTCCCGCGGACGCCTTTGTTCGACGTCTTGTCGGGGTCCCCTCTGCCCGCCATGTTGGTTCCGATGAGGACAAAGGGCTGCACCAGCCAAGCCCGAGCCCAGCGAGCCAAGAAGAAAATCCGAGCTAGACAGTTAGATCAGGCCAATGAAAGAACGCACTGTAGGCTCTAGCACTCCGCCAGTAGGGACAGAAGGCAGTCACTACGCAGTCCAATCGTGCGGAGTGGCGGAGACCGAGAGACAATGGCACAGCCCTGGCACGGAGTTCAACTCGACGTAGCTCAGCATAGGAACCACCGATTCGAAGGCGGAAGGCAGCTCCCGCCTCAGTAGACCACCAGCAATAAGAATCCACCCACGTGGATCAGGATTTCAGACAGGATATATGAGGAGGATCGGAAGGACCGCGGAGCTCCGAGCTTTGCGGCCATCTTGGTTGCCCGCGAAGCTCCTCCCCGAGACATGAGACATTCTTGACCACTGCACAGCCTACCACCATGAAGGAACATTATCTGATTTCTCTTTCACCCCAACTCAGAGAAAGGCGAAAGGAGTTTTGGAACAACTCCTTCGTGCAACTGCTGCACCAGCACAATCTTGCCACCAATGCCACCAACTGCTGGATCTGTGGGTTACTACCCCACGCCACTGGACATTCGATACCCTTCATCCCTTCACCCTTCTCAATTCACGGCTCCTGCCTTGCTTGGCTGATCCTCTTGCAAGAGAGCTATAGGGATAATGCCACCTCCAGCAAAACTATGACGCATTTCTTTCATGAGGTCTGGCGAAACAAAACGAAGACACACTTCTGCCCGCAGACCTCCAACGACTCTATCCACATGGACATCCCTGTCAAAGAACTAATTGAAATGCAGGTGTTTAACAATCCGACCAGACCCACCTTCTTCTACCTTCGGAAGGGAACAGCTGCCACCCTGACTGTGGCCCTATCCGTCATCAACGTCACAGGCCTTATGTGCATAGAAGGGCTTGGGACCCAGCTGGTGGGCCGCAGTGCCTGCCGCATCACCAGAACTTTGGACTCCACCGATCCACCTTCCTTTGTATCCTCTCCAAATATGTACTTTGTTTGTGGCACAAAAGCTTACACCTGGCTCCCCAAAGGCTGGGGGGGCACCTGTTTGATCTCCTTCATCCTTCCCTTGACCTATGTGGCTCCGGCGAATCACCATAGACAAAAACGAGCCAAGGACATTGAACAAGCCGACTCTACAGGAGCACAGTTCCTTGATGCAATGAAGGGACTTGTTCCGCTCTGGGGCCCGATGGCAAACAGCCGTGCCATCCGAAATTTGACTCAGGCAGTCGAGACAACAATGAACATCACAGCTGGCATCCTTGCCAACAATACAGCCGAGCTTCAAGCGGTCCGCTTAGTGGCTCTCCAGAACCGTCTTGTTCTAGATGTGGTTTTAGCGGATCGTGGTGGAGCATGTCGCATTATTGGGTCCAGCTGCTGTACATATATACCGGACAATTCACCCTCAGTGTACAAAGCCATCAAACATCTCCACAGACTCTCCTCAGAAGTTCACCAGGAGCAGGAAGAATGGTCGCTTGGTGGATGGTTTTGGAATACTGTTAAGAACTGGGGCTGGAGACTGTTTACTATTATCCTAATTCCTGTAGTTGTAATATGTGGGTTCTGCTTAGGAATTCAATGCCTGCCGCCTCTGTGTTCGCTATGTGCGAATTGTATCTGCCCTAAGACTGTGGACTTTGAAAAGGAACGCATGAGAGCACTGTATGACGTCGAGGTTAGGAATCTGATGCAGATAGACATTGATTAGACAAGCTGGCTAGATATGTTGAAAAGGGAGGACTGTTAAAATCTAGACTGCAGTGTCAACATTATCGGCGCCATCTTGTCCCCCTTTTGAGTCTATTCGTGCACGTAAGCGGCAGCCATTTTAAATACCATGGCCTCTCTGCCCATCGCCCACAGCCAGCGCGTCTCTCTCTCTCTCTCTCCTGACCTCGCAGGCATCCCCCGCGCGCTGACAGCCCCCGCTCTCACATGCTTGGGCCATAAACCCCTCTTCAGCGCAACCCTGCTTCGGAACCCCATCCTGTTCCCAGCTCGACACCTCCCTCCACTCCTTTCATGATCCCGGGTCCTTTTGATAAAACCCCCCTTTCCTCTGTGTCCGATTGTCCTGCTCGTTCCCAGACCGCCACCTAGCCTTGCGGATGCTGTTTATTGCCCCCATACAGTAGGAAGCTTCTCACATCAAAGGATCCACGAGTTGATCAAAGCCCCCACCCCATGAGACCCGATCGACCACATGCATTCCGGGAATCGGCGGAATGTCCAGCTGCGCGACAATCGTCACCTGTTGTGACCGGGAGGGGGGGACTTCTACTGTAAATGTGTGTGGGAACGGGCCTGAAGTGGGGATTCCGAGGATGCCCTTCCGTACTTCAAAGTATTTGCAAGAATGTGCCACATGCAATAAACTGTAATAAAAATCATAAACCTGTGTATAAGAAGCCAGGCCTCAGAGATGCGATGAGAGCACCTCGTGAAGATACCCTGTTGTCTGAATTGATGTGTTCTGCTCCGTCGGAATAAAACTTCTGTTTCCTGCCTTCCAGTCTCCAGCGCCTTCCTCTTTGTTTGGTAACTTGAGTGGTAATAGAGGCGGTTAGCGCCGGGCAACTTTGAAAAAGGTCCTCGGCCCTACCTTTTTCCACATTTGTGTGCGTGCCGTTTTTTAACAGAACACACAGTAGGCCATAGGCGGTTGCGTAGCTCCGCCTATGGCCTATTGCTGTCTGCTACGCGCACCAAAGCCCATATGTCTTCAATTATCACGGCCAGACACGTCCGCGATAAATAAAGACATATGCTCGTTTTTTTGGATCCATTTCACGGCGAAGCAACTTGTTACACATGGATCTCCCAAGCTGGTCATGACGCCCACCTGAACCCCTCTCCTCTCAAAGCCCACTCCTGCGGCCCTCGGGCACGCTGCAGACCACATTTCGCGGCCCCTGTGAGTACCCATTGGCACAGCCCACCAGCAGACCCCGCTCTCGCATCTTCTAAGGAAGAGGTTTGCGCCGCCGGAGACAAAGAAAGGCCTTTCTCCGGGGTAAGGACGGTTCACTTCTTACCCATAAAACATGCTTCGCCTGGAGAGTCATCGCCGCTCTCCTGGAATCCGCGGCACGCGACAGAAGGTAATCTTTACAAATACCTAACAATAATGCTGTCAGACGCAAGAACGACGGGCCTGGCTTGGTGTCAAACTAATATTGAAATGGTGTCTGTTTAGGCACATAATACAGCGAGCGGAGGAGTGGAGCGAAATACAACGAGATGCCGGGGGATAGCACTGCCTACAGACACGAGCGCTAATGATAGGCAGCAGCGCTTCGTGAAAAGTGGGCCGCATCTGGGAGCTGCGCCGGAAGTCAGGGAAAGCACTTGTAAAACTGGAAATATGGACGCCGCTCCCAGGGGGCGCTCAGTCTGTTAGATTCGGGGGTGCGAACCATCACCGTCATTGCAATGGCAGTGAGATAGTCCTGTGGGTTAAAGCGCTTGTGTGTGTGTGCGTGTGTGCATATGTGTGACCTCAAAGTTGTATTCATTCTACTTAAGGTGTTTAAAAGTGTGAAGAGCTGCGGAGCCCGGCGGCAGATAGGATATTTGCATGTCCATAGCAGCATCTGAAACTTCAGATGCAGTACATAGGCCAGACTTCTGCATGTAGTGTGTATTTCAAACAAACCTACAAAAGAAAGAACATGAAGAAAAGGTGCATTGTCAGGATGTGGCCTAACGGCTAGAGCGCTCGATCTGGAAGCTGGGGAAACTGGATCGAGTTCGGCGTCAGTTCAACATCCTGTGATTCTGGGCAAATCACATATTCTCCCTGTCCCTAACAAAATGAATGTGACCTTGTATAATGGTAATGGTGCTCATGTAAGCGCTCTGACTATTCCGGTCGCGCTACACAAAACTTCAACAGCAGCAAAAAGTTCCATGAAGATGTCCTGGAGAAGTAGGACAAAGGGTGCTTTGGGCAATGAATACACCATCTTACAACCAATGGAAAATGCTGACTTTCGACAATTGGTAGAATGAATTTTGATGAGGGGAAGTGGAGTTCACAGGGGTAGGTGTGTACAGGGAGTGATGCACACTTTACTCTCACACTCCACCTGCCTCTGAAAGAAGGCTGCCAGCTGACCGCTGCTATTACCCTCTCTCCTCCTTCCCTTTGTCATTTTGGGGGAGCAAAATGAATGACAATAGTGTTACAAATCAAAGGTTTCTCTACACCGCACCGAGATGCCGGGGGACAGCACTGCCTACAGACACGAGCACTAATGAGAGGCAGTAGCGCTTTGTGAAAAGTGGGCCGCTGTGGTTCCGTGGTCCCGAATTGGGTTCGATAGTTCCGAAACCCGATTTATAAAGATCGTCGGAAATGGACGATTTTGGTCTCGACAGACCGTAAATGATGAGTGTAACGTGTCTGAGTGTTTTCGTATGAATCGATATAGGAGAACACTCTGCATTTGAGGATTTAGTCTGAACCCTCGGGTTCCATTTTGTATGTGGCAGCCATTTTGTGTGGTTGCCCTAACATAGGCCCGATGACTGTGGCCGAACGAGTCCTTGACACGTACGCCTTAGCTGACTTCTGGTTGACCTGGCCGAACTGACTCCTCGCCTGGGGAGAATCCCGCTGAGCCACTTCCCTGTTCAGCAGCTGGCCTGATAAAGATCAAAGGGCAGGACGTGCCCGAGTTTATGATACACCGTTCCCACTCCTCTATCTCCTTTCCATCTGTTTCTGCCTTACCTTTAGGACATGTTCATCGATCTGGGTTGAAGGTTTTATGATGGGTTTGTCCGGCCTGATCGAACAGGAAACCAAGCATGTGTGCGATCGTTTTGGTGGGCTGGACAACGGAAAGTGGGATTATCTTTGACTGTCGTCATTCGCTACTTTTTGAAATGCTACTTGGTCATTGGTCAGTTTGTATGCACCAAATGTAAATTGTAATGCTGCCAGAGGCGTAATTTTCGGCATAAAAGACCGAGTTTCGTTCATTGAAGTGGTGCAGTCTCTGTCGAACTACCCGTGTGTACTTCGTAGATCTCTGTCCCTGGTTGCAACCAATAAACTTTGGTCTTTGACGTCATCAAGAAGTATCCCGTGTCTCTGTTTGCCAAGACAGGAGAATCCGGGGTCTTTGGGTGTTACCCTGACACCGCTGGGTTACCGGATTAGTACCGGTTCTGAAAAACCCAGTACCTCACCGCATCTGAGAGCTGCGCAGGAAGTCAGGGAAAGCACTTGTAAAACTGGAAATATGGACGTCGCGGCCAGGGGGGGCTCAGTCTGTTAGATTCTGGGGTGTGAACCATCACCGTCATTGCAATGGCAGTGAGATAGTCCTGTGGGTTAAAGCGCTTGTGTGTGTGTTCGTGTGTGCATATGTGTGACCTCAAAGTTGAATTCATTCTACTTGAGGTGTTTAAACGTGTGAAGAGCTGCGGAGCCCGGCGGCAGATAGGATATTTGCATGTCCATAGCAGCATCTGAAACTTCAGAGGTAGTACATAGGCCAGACTTCTGCATTTAGTGTTTATTTCAAACAACCCTACAAAAGAAAGAACGTGAAGAGAAGGTGCATTGACAGGATGTGGCCTAACGGCTAGAGCGCTCGATCTGGAAGCTGGGAAAACCGGTTTGAGTTTGGCATCAGCTCTACATCCTGTGATTCTGGGCAAATCACTTAATCTCCCTGTCCCTAACAAAATGAATGTGACCTTGTGTCAAGTCAAGTCAAGTCAAAAGATCTTTATTCGGAATAAAAAACATCCATAAAAGCACAGACAAAATACAATTAAAACATTCAGTTCAATAATGACATCTGAAAAATGAATTAGAGAACAATCAAGCATAATCAAATTCCATTTACAATTTCACATCTAAACAAAATTTGTCCCTTCATAATCCAAAATGGGTTTTTTTAAGAGAAAAAATGTTTTAGAGCACAGTTTAAAAAACACAGTTTAAAAACACAGTTTTAGCGACCATAGTTAAAAAGGATGGCTTAGGACGATATCATAATTTTATCTACATACACATGAAAAAACTGTTACAGAGAGGTAAAGCGAGCAGGTAAAAATTCTCTAAAAAATGCATAATAAAAAGTGCATAATAAAAAGTGCAGTGTGCAATGATTATACCTCAGTGTTAAGAGTGGTTCTTAATCTGACAGCAGCTTTGAGAAAGCAGCTCACCCTAAAAGTAACTTCATCTGATCCCAATAATAGGAAAGACTTCAAGGCTGATTTAAAATTAGTCAAACCATTTTTTCTACAATAAGGCATTAGATAATGTCCAGTGAGCTTTTTGTAGAAACCACAGAAGAACAAGAAATGCATAAGGTTTTGCTTCATGTTAGGGTTGCATGGACAATTTAAAGTTTCAAGGTGTTTATTGTATCCCAGAGGGAAGTTCAGTAGATTAACTATACTCCCATCTCGGAAACGAAACAGTAAACCCCTAACCCATCTGCTGAGATGCAGACGTAAATGTCTGTATGGTGGGCCAGGTTTTTTGGTATGTGGTTCAGAATAAGCCAAATATTTTACAACAGTGCATTTAGTCAAGTTCTTTCTTTCACGCTCTTCGCTGTACAAATCATACAATGCCCTTAGAGTGATGGTCTTGTGGGAGCGATTTATTAAGTTTGGTGATGTAAACAGAGAGCCCAAACCCACACTTACAAGGCACTCTTTTACCGCTTTCAGCCATGGTATATGGTGTCCCCTATCACATTTTAGGCAATCCAAAATAATTTCACGGGTCAAGGTAGCAGCCGTGTTGTTCCATATCTTTATCCAGAATAGTGCTGGTCTAGATCTCACGAAATCCTCTATGTATGGAATATTTAATTCGTTGTGACATACATAGTTGGGGGAACAAATAACCCCCCCCCCCAGCACCTTCCGGCAAAATCTATTTTCTTCTCTTTGGATATGGGAGCAGTTAGTATAACCCCAGACTTCGGCGCCGTAAGTGCCGGTTGGCATACATTGGGTTTGATAGATCTTAACCAGGGGTGTTATTACATCAGCGTGGTTGGGTTGTCTCAAAGAGGTTACGCAGTTGATGGCCTTACCCAACTTGTTCCTGGCATAAGATACATGTGCATGCCACGTACCGCTGTTTGAAAATAGCAGCCCTAGGTAGGGGAAAGTGCTGGTGCTTTTTAAAACATTTGACCCTGATTTGATCTGGGGGATTTTGTGATTTTTAGGACCACAACTCATGATCAGGGATTTTTTAAAGTTAGTTGTCAGGCCTAAATCGGCCATAAAAAGGACAAAACCTGAAATTAAAATGTGGAGTGCCTTTGGAGTGCGGCCCATCAAGACCGCATCGTCCGCATAAAGGAGGGTGGGTATAGGGACTCCATTTACGTGAGGCACATCACTAGTTAAAGTGCTCAGAGAGCCACTTAACTTGTTGATGTACAAAATGAACAGGAGGGGGGCCAGCACGCACCCTTGTCTGACCCCCCTGCCAATGCTAATATCGTCAGAGACTTCACCCGTTTGATTCACACGCACACATGCTTTTAGATCGCGGTGTAAAAAAGCTAAAAAGTGTACCAGGTGGTCGTCTAAGCCATATTCAAGGAGGGTAGACCAAAGGCGGGAACGATTAACGAAATCAAAAGCCGAGCTCAAGTCCATGAAACCAAAATATAAAGGGGATTTCTTAGCAATATTATATTTTGCCATGATCAGGTTCAAATTTAGACATTGTTCCACCGTTCCGACACTACTACGGAAACCAAGCTGGCTAGGGTGTAGGATGTTATTCTCATCAGTCCAAGTTCTAATCCTTTTAAATATCATCCGTCCCAAAACTTTCAAGGTGTTATCAATTAAAGAAATTGGGCGGTAACACCCAGGATCCAGCCTATCGCCCTTCTTAAAAATGGGAACAATAATGCTACGTGACCATGTTTCTGGGATTTGCCCATCTGTTAGATTGTTAAAAACATTGCAAAGCAATGGGGCCCAAAAATCGGGCTCACATTTTAGCTGGTCAATAGAGAGCCCATCAGAACCGGGCGCTTTATTCCCAGCGCTTTCTAATATAGCATCAGCTACCTCGAATACAGAAATATTCAGTGGGTATAGGGAGGGTAGCGACAGAGGAGGATTATCTGGTGTTGCATAGATTTTTCCAAAGTGTGCAACCCAGGTAGGACCAGTGATATTACAATTAATTTCGGTCAAGTTGGAACCAATAGATCTTATCACCTTTACCTCCTTCCAGAACCCAGTGGTATCTTTCAGGTCAGCAGATCGTGCCAGGGAATCCCAGTGGGTTTTAAGTAATTCATTTGATCTGGTGCGTAGGGCACGCTTGTACTCTGCTCTGAGCAACCTTACTCGTGGTATATCCCTAGGTTCAGCTTTTAGGGCAGCTCTAAGCATCCTATTTGCTTTGGAACATGGGGCATCAAACCATCTAGGCGTTTCCTCAGCCTTACTAGAAGCTGGTCTGGAAATCTCACCTTTAATTACAGAACAGAGTTCAGAGAATGATTTAATTACGTTAACCCCATAATCATCAGTAGTGAGACAATTTTCGATCAAGGTTGGGTGTTTTTTACAAATTCCTGCTAGGATTCCCTTATTGTCTGCTCCCTTCCAGATTACCCTCAATTTATCTGTTGAGACTTCCAAATCCCTTGCACCTATTTCATGTCTTGGACACTTACCCCTCGGCAATGATAAGTGAATGGCAATCGGATAATGATCACTGTAAATTTTACACACTACTTCAGCCTTTGTTAAAGCCTTGGCAACAAGAGGTGAGACGAAGACATAATCAATTGTGGTGCCTCCCCCATGACCAATAAAAGTGGGAAATGGGGAGGCGCTGTTCTCCATACCTACATATTCCATACAGTTGACAAGTTCACTGGTAGCGAGAACATTTAACAGTTCTATGCCTCTTTTACATGGGGGATTTCTTGAATGTACATGTGCATTAAAATCCCCTCCTAAACAAATGCCATCAAATTTCCCATGTACCTGTCCATCCATAATTTCATTGATAAAATCAAATAAAAGAATAAAATTTGGGTTAGGTTGGGACGAAAAATCATTGTTATAGAAGTTGATTAGACATAGTCTTGTCCTCTGAGTATATGAGAGTGCCATGAAGCTAGGACAATTGGTTAGTAGTTTGTCAACTTTTACTTCTGCAGAGATTTTTATCCAAATGGACAGTCCACCGCTAGGACGGCCAACCACGGGGGCTAAAACAGTCCTGTTATGGCAGCTGTACCCCTCAAGCAACAGGTCCTCTACACACCAAGTTTCTTGAAACATTAATATGTCATAACAATTGACACAGTCCCTCCAGGAAGGAATTTCCATCTTGGTCTTCAGACCCGCGATGTTCCAACTGAGAATTTTTAAGTTATTATCATTCCTCAGACAAGGACCCTGGTTAGTTCCTGAGACGAATTTAGCTGTAACGTGCCCCTGTTGTTCACATAATATACTAGGTGGGGAGATCTCCAATGTTAACGGGGCTGCCTCTAGAGGTGTTTCCACTAGCTGGAATGTGTCAGAGCACACAGCAGACAGTTCGGTGCTTTTGGAGGGCAGTCAGTCCAATGTGTCCAGGTCCTGAAATATTCCAAACCTGTTATATAACGGAAAAACTGGTGGGGGTTGCATCATCTTGTGGGGAGGACGATAGAAATAATTTAGCGGTAGGGGGGTCACCACAGTAGATGGAGCGTGTCGAGCAGAGTTGTTATTCAACAAAAATTTTGCAGTGCCCGGGTTTCTGAAGTTAATTACAATACAGTCCCCGTTGATATTTTTGAAAAGAGGACCAACCCAGGTTACTCGCCGTGTGGTTATGATCTCTTTAGAAATATCATAACCCACCCCCTTGTGTTTTGTTAACCAGTCTATACACTTATTGTGCAGTTGAACCCACGATTCACCTTGACCTTCCCTAAGTGGTGGGATACCAGCCAGAACTAAAACATATGGACAAGCCTCAGGTGGGAGGTGTAAGGCAGGGCCTTGATGTTTTATAGGCCTAGTGTCTTCATGCGAGGTCTTCTTATCGCGCTGGCTGGGATTGGCAGAGGCCTTCTGTGCTATGGTGGTCTGCATCGCTGTATTACTCTTATTATTGTTATTAGTTAATGGTCCGTTTACAGTGATAGCAGAAACAGAGGGTTTGGACGAGGTGACAGGTCCGCATGTAGCATTGCGTGGTGGTAAGGGGGTGTTAGTTAGAGGGTCAGGCGGGTTACTGCCTCTTGTGCCTTTACTTTTAATCACCGTGGGTGTGACAGACGGCGTTGAATTAGTAATAGTTTGTTGTTCCACAACCCTGTTAATGCCGTGATCACTGCTAGTGAGGACACGGGTAGTGGATTCAAGGTCTTTTAGCAGACGTTCTACTCTCATTTTGTCCAGGTTCGCTGTGCCTTTTCTCTTGGCATCCTCGTTTTTAATTAGGTTTTCCAGTTTGTCAAGTCTTTTAAAAATATTATCAAATTGTTTGATCATTTGACCTTCCAGGTTTTTAAAAATAGTATCTGCAATAGTCTCAATAAGGTTCCCCTCAGATTTGGAGTAATGGCTGGATTTGTCATTTGCGTTTGGGGGTTCGGTCTGGGTGGAAATAGATGTAAAATTTAACCTGTCGTTATTTATAACGACGACATCACCCAGATGCGGTTGTTCCTGCGTGGGTACTATATGTTGAACCAGCTTCTGACTCTCCCCCCTATTCCACATGCTTTGTGGAGTTGGTTGGTTTATACTCCTTAGTGGCTGCTTCCTTTTGTTGTGGGTTAATTTAGCAGGTCCCCTCTTTCTCTTGGCTACAACTTTATCAGATACCTTGTTGGTAGCCTCTGTAGATGTTGGTACAGAGGCGGGGACAAGAGCTACATCGGGTGCTATGTACGTAACAGTGTCATCATCGTCTAAGACAATTGGTACATCAACAGCAGGATATGAGGGTTTTACCACAATTACTTCAGGGTTTATATGGATGTTGCCATTGAAACTGCTCATGGCGTGTGGTTGGTTGATGCTCATGGGGCCCATAGAGAATCTCCTTTCCGTCTCAACAATCTCATTGAATGCGGTATCTATCAATGCCTCAAACGACGTTAGCAATGATACAGGGGACTCTGCATCCTGAGTAAGGATATCAACATTATTGCTTGTAACGGTGCAATCAACCATTTTGAACACCTGTTTGGGGACTGACCTTTTAGAGAGATGTTGGAGGGGTGGCCCGCCCGACCACTGTTGGCCTCTGAGGGCCTCAGAGGGCCCGCCCTTTGCCCGGGCTTAGCCCCGGGCGTCCCGCTCGCGTCCCGCGACGCGGGGGCTCTCCTCCCTTTGAAGGGCTCTGGCGCTCTCAGCAGCGCGACCCGCGTCACTGCGTTCGCGCCGCCGCGAGGCCTGCCGGGATTTGTGGTCTCCCGGAGCGGCGGCGTGGAGTCCGGTATCCTGGGACTCTTGGCAGTGGCGGCGGAGATGGCGGCGTTCCCTGGGGCCTCTAGGCTGCTCTTGGCTGCTTACTGACTCGTGGCGGTGGCGGCAATCAGGTGCGTAGCTTTCCCCCGCTTTGCCGGGGCTCTCCTCCCTTTGAAGGGCTCTGGCGCTCTCAGCAGCGCGACCCGCGTCACTGCGTACGCGCCGCCGCGAGGCCTGCCGGGATTTGTGGTCTCCCGGAGCGGCGGCGCGGAGTCCGGTATCCTGGGACTCTTGGCAGTGGCGGCGGAGATGGCGGCGTTCCCTGGGGCCTCTAGGCTGCTCTTGGCTGCTTACTGACTCGTGGCGGTGGCGGCAATCAGGTGCGTAGCTTTCCCCCGCTTTGCCGGGGCTCTCCTCCCTTTGAAGGGCTCTGGCGCTCTCAGCAGCGCGACCCGCGTCACTGCGTACGCGCCGCCGCGAGGCCTGCCGGGATTTGTGGTCTCCCGGAGCGGCGGCGCGGAGTCCGGTATCCTGGGACTCTTGGCAGTGGCGGCGGAGATGGCGGCGTTCCCTGGGGCCTCTAGGCTGCTCTTGGCTGCTTACTGACTCGTGGCGGTGGCGGCAATCAGGTGCGTAGCTTTCCCCCGCTTTGCCGGGGCTCTCCTCCCTTTGAAGGGATCTGGCGCTCTCAGCAGCGCGACCCGCGTCACTGCGTACGCGCCGCCGCGAGGCCTGCCGGGATTTGTGGTCTCCCGGAGCGGCGGCGCGGAGTCCGGTATCCTGGGACTCTTGGCAGTGGCGGCGGAGATGGCGGCGTTCCCTGGGGCCTCTAGGCTGCTCTTGGCTGCTTACTGACTTGTGGCGGTGGCGGCAATCAGGTCCTTGTGTAATGTTAATGGTGCTCATGTAAGCGTTCTGACTCTTCGAGTCGCGCTACAAAAAACTTTACCAGCAGCAAAAAGTTACATGAAGATGTCCTGGAGAAGTAGGACAAAGGATGCTCTGGGCAATGAATACACCAACTTACAACCAATAGAAAATGCTGACTTTCGACAATTGGTAGAATGAAATTTGATGATGAAAAGGGGAAGTGGAGTTCACAGGGGTGGGTGTGTACAGGGAGTGATGCACACTTTACTCTCACACTCCACCTGCCTCTGAAAGAAGGCTGCCAGCTGACCGCTGCTATTACCCTCTCTCCTCCTTCCCTTTGTCATTTTGGGGGAGCAAAATGAACGACAATAGTGTTACAAATCAAAGGTTTCTCTACACCGCACAAGGTCCACCCAGCTCTGGCCTGTTTTTAGGTCTCGCTGAAGCCATCCCGTTAGGGATGCTTTGGCGAGATTAAAGTAAGGGCTTTCAAAAGTGCACCCAAAGGCGGATTGACTACCGTACATGTGAGCTGGGCGCGTGCACATAGCACACTATTTGGCAACCTGTGAGCCTCGGCATCAGACTTCAAAGGAATGCGCTCCCCCGCCCCCGCCACAGCAATGCCGAGAGCTTGTTTTATGGGGACTTGAAGAGAAACTTGGTTGACTTAGGGGCAGACATCTAATTTATTGGCTACACAGCGTGTTTGCAGTGACTTGTTTTATTTTATTTACATGAAATCACAGCTGCTGTGCATCTCTCGCAACTTAATGTATTTTTTATAGCTGGTATTTACCTCTGTGTTTCTTTATTTTGTATATTGCCATTACATATTGCCATGCAAACTCCCGCACCTATGTAATGTTTCCCTATTCATTTTCCCATAGTTTATGTTCCCATGAGACACACCCTCACACACTCTGCACCCTCACACACACTGCACCCTCACACACAACACACCCTCACACACCGCACCCTCACACACTGCACCCTCACACACCACACCCTCACACACACTGCACCCTCACACACACTGCACCCTCACATACACTGCACCTTCACACACTGCACCCACACACACCGCACCCACACATACTGCACGCACACACTCTGCACCCTCACACACTCTGCACCCTCACACACACTGCACCCTCACACACCCTGCACCCTCACACACACTGAACCCTCACATGCACTGCACCCTCACACACCGCACCCACACACACCGCACCCTCACACACTCTGCACCCTCACACACTCTGCACCCTCACACACTCTTCACCCTCACACACTGCACCCTCACACACACAGCACCCTCACACACTGCACCCTCACACACACTGCACCCTCACACCCACTGCGCCCTCACACACACTGCACCCTCACACACACTGCACCTTCACACTCTGCACCCTCACACACTTTGCAATGGAACATACACTCCAAATACCACTCAGTGCCACATAATTACATGCCACATAATTACACTGCACTCAATGCAACATACACTCCAAATACCACTCAGTGCCACATAATTACACGCCACATAATTACACAGCACTCAATGCGACATACACTCCAGATGCCACTCAGTGCCACATAATTACACGCCACATAATTACACTGCACTCAGTGCCACATACACTCCAAATACCACTCAGTGCCACATAATTACACACCACATAATTACACTGCACTCAATGCAACATACACTCCAAATACTACTCGTCTCTATATGTGCATTTGTCTCTGTAAGTTCGTCTCTTCTCTGTGTGTGCATCTTTGTTTCTATGTGTGTCTCTCTCTCTCTGTGCATCTCTATACGTGTCAGTCTCTATGTGTGTGTGACTATCTGTGCATCTCTGTGTATATGTTTCAATGTGCGTGTCTGTCTCTGTGTGAGTTTGTGTGTGTTTGGCTCTATGTGTGTATCGGTGCATGTGTCTCTCTGTATGTTTGTCTCTGTGTAAATGTCTACTGTTAGCCTCACTGGCAATGTAAACATGGCGTGGGAACACTATAATACACATATTTACTCCACAGATACATACAAACCTGCCATTCCCTAACACAACCAGTACACAAACCAGCAAACATATCCAGCTAAATATAAACAATGCCAAATTCTCTAACTCTAACTAATGTGAGACCTGTTGCATTGCAAGTGCTTGTTTCTCTTTCTATGTGTGCTGCAGAATGCAGCACACATAGAAAAAGGGAAAACGATGAGAAATAAAGATACTTCTCCTCGTTGCGCCTCTTGTACGCCTCCCATGGGGAGGCGTAAGCTTTTGGCACTACCTCAGATTTACGATTTCTCATAAATCTGGGGCAGTGTCAAAAGGCCATGGATGTTGCTGGTAACGCTCCCAGCAACACCCATTGCACGCCCCTTTAACGCAGAACACTGCATTAAAGGGACTGATATCTATCAGGCAGCATTACGCCAAAAAAAGTGGCTTAGTGCTGCCTGATATATATAATGCAGACTTCTGTGCCACGGAACGTCAAAAAAGTGACGTTCAACATGAGGCCCCGAATACCTAAGCAGTCAAGGCAGAAAGGCAAAAGCAGTTCTGGTCAACAGGAGCAGCCTTAGCAGCTTGTATCTCAACTGAGAAAGTTGCTAACTGGTAGCAGGTGTGCTGGCTGCATGTGTGTGAGGGAGTGACCTGCACTATAAAGGCAGATTCTTGTTTTCCAACGACTTCCAGCTCCTTACATTGTGTTGGTGTTTCCTGGATGACCTTGCTGTGTGGACTGCCACGCCCCACACCACACGTGGCACATTCTCCTTAGTGCTCCTTCGCGTCTACGATGTTTTTCAATGGCACCTGTTCCTCTGTGACCAAGCTGTGTGGGTTTGTCTGTGAATAAATCATGCAATGCGGTGCGGGGTTATTGATGGGACAAGTGCAAAGCTGTTCGATGCTAACATTATTTTACAGTTTTAAAAAACACCCTACTGAAGTAATTTCGAAAGCAGGCTCCTCATGGTTTTCTTTCTCTGATGATGTTGGTACAAACATGGGAGACAATAATATAGCATTAGATAGATCAATAGGATTTGATAAATAACTAGTCTTAGAGAATTGGAAGCTGAAGCTGCATGCCTTAAAAGATCACCTGCACCCTGTGTCCCATCCCGCTAGAGAAGACAGGACCCAACAACAGCCTCTTGGACAGAAATCATGTGACTTACAATCGACCACCTGAAAGAAGCAGTTCCCTGTGTTGTTCGTTTCCATGAAGCTGTGGCACACCGGAAGGACACGCACAATGTAAAGACTGACTCCCTAGAAAGTCTGGCACCAACCTTAAATGTGACGGGCCAGTAGATGACTAAACTGACTCCTTTGAGTTATCCAATATTCTTTTACTTAGATTTTTTTTAAACTTATTTGAGGGAAGAGAGACAAGACCCTCACCTGAGGATTAGGGAGTGTACCCTGGAAGTAAGTAGAAGACTGTTCTCCTGCAAACTAATGAGCAAATGGAGCGATTCTGCCTGGCGTGTAGAGAATCAGGACAGCCCCTCCCAATGAGGCACTGAAGAACTGAGAGTGAACTCCACCTGTAGATCTGAGTGAACAATATGACTGTGTGACCACGGCTGCATTACTCCAACTGCACTTGACTGAAGCCTGCAATGAAGAAATGAGGAACACTGTTTCATTGGTGGTGAAGATGGTTGCAAAGGATGTTGCCACATGTGTGTGCTCCTCTCTTGAAGCCAAGCAGGTCAAGGTAAAGACAAAAGAGCCTCACTCCAATGGAGAAGAAAGTTTGTTCTCGTGCATTGACGTGGACCTGCTGAGTATCATAAATAGGTGGGAATCTACCAGAGGTTTCCCTTCTGAAGGGACCTCGCCAAGGCTGTATTGATCGTGTTTGGGGATAACGTCAGAAGAGATGATCAAGTGCCAATAATTATGTTTTTAAATATTTTTCATATCCAAGAACAGAATTTCAACAGTCTAGTGATTGTATGATTCTGGAGGAGTATCTTTTATGATTTTCACCAGAGTCTCTTTCTTGTAAGGGTGTAGTGAGCGCAGAGGATTCCAACCGGAAATAGAAGAGTAAATATATAGAATATACTTGCATGTATTTAATCAGGAGCATTAAACATTCCTGGTGTGATAGATGAAATCAAATTTACATTTTGCATGCAGTCTTACACTTTCACAACTGTACATTTTACACCTTTATTGTGACAGTCTCATTTTTAGGGTGTTTGTTCACATTTTAGCATTTTGTTTTTTTCACACTGTTTGCCACTGACGCCTGACATCCAGCTTCTGTAGCTTACTTACTTGAAATGTGATGTTCGTTTGTGAAACCTTGCAAGTCGTGCAGTATTTTTACATTCTCCTTTCGGTGATATAACTTTTTCTTCCGATGAGCAGCCTGTCATTTCTATGTTTTTGCAAGGTTGGTTGACAGTGGTGCTCTGTGCAAATTCATCGCTCTAGAACTGCCCAAGGCAGCGGGGAAGAACAGGAATTATTTATGAAGCCATGCTGGATAGATTTTGGCGTTTTCGACTGGTAAGAGGCTGGACAGAAGTGCTTCCTCGAATTTCCTTCCTGTGCCTATGCTTTCAGGGCAAGCTTATGAGCGACAGAGAGAAGGGCTCAGCCAAAATGCTGCTTTTACTGCAAACTATGTAATCTTTGAAGCTGACAACGTGCCACGTCAGTACCACAGCCCCTGAAGGCGCCGACCTTTTCTGTCATTAACTGTTGATGCCCCGTGGAGACAGATGGGAGCCGACATGCTTCCTTCCACCAGGCGCTAAGACACACCAAGCCAGGCAGTCTCCAGCCTTGCTTTCTTGGCTCAGCTCTACTAAGTAACTGCGAAGTCCTTAGCCCCTTAAAGTCGAAAATTGTTTAAAACTTGCAAGCCTAGAAAAGTTCGGGGCTTGCAAGGTGTAAAACACAGACAAGAGGGACAGTTTGAGGTGCCATCTGCCGTGTTGGTAAAGGTTCCTCCTACTGAAAAGTAGGCAAGGGGCAAATTGTAATTGCGCCAGCATAATTGGTGTACTTTTTCTAAGTCACACAATGAAATTTACATAGTTATACCAAGATTAAGCAGCGGCGGCTCCTCCGCTATGGTGGAGGAGCGTTGCCTCCCCACCCCCAAGCAGTTTAAAATATGTAAAAATAAAATTATAATAAAACAGGCTTAAAACCCGCTTTTTATCGTTTTATTTTGCTTGTGCCGGGGCTTGAGGCGGGGCCAGGGTTATGATAGGCTGGAGGGGAGTGGTGGGCTCTACCTACACTGCACATGTGTTTTTTGACCGGCGGTCCCAGACCCCTCTCCAACCCCAGCTGCATTGCTGGGGCTGTAGAGAGCAGGCACAGACTCCCAGTCTGTCCAGGAGCGCAGCTTATTGGGGCTCAGGCCAATCCTCAAGCTGTTCTCATGTGCCCGCAGCTTCAGGATTGGACGCAGGGCAGGCTCAGAGCCTATGCCTAGCTGCAGCGGCGGAGAGGAGTGGAAGAGTGCAATGCAATGTGGCATCAGGTAAGTTTCATTTTGTCTCTTTTTTCTCTGTGTTGTCCCCCGTTCTCCCCCTCCCCACCTCTTTTATAACTGCTTTTTTAAATCTTCGTTGTCCCCCATCCGTCCCCCTCACTGGCTCCTCCCCGCCCGCCTCCTTTACCCAATAAGAGCTGCTCCTAAGATTATGCCATTAAGCCACATCCGTACATTTTTTGAGAATTTTAAGTGCAACATGCACCCCTCAGATAATATTTTAACACAAACAGCTTTTCAGGGTTTTTTTTTGCCTGAGGGAACAGTTTGGGTAATATTTGAGAGTAAAATAACATATCTTAATGCTAGCTGCAGTATTTTGACCACTAGCGACCAGAACTCAACTCGACGTAAAAGTATTGAGTTGAACTTTTACCTCAATGGACCATTTAGGTAATTTATTGAGTATGAGATGCATTTTACGTAATTATGTGTAATTTCGCATCATTTTGTGCTAATGTCCCGTAACTACGCTACAGCAATTAATGAGAGTTTCACATACCCTTACTAAAAGGTCTGCAAGTGGCAGTACGTGGGCCTACACCCCCTCTAACCCTACATCTCACAAGATCTTGCCTGCATACTCCCCACCACAGGGTTGGATTGAGATAAAAAATAGGCCTGGGTACGCTAAAAACAAGCGCCCCACATTTGCGGATTGCCTTTCCTCAAAACACTGCTTCGGCAAGGTTTTATGAAAAGACGGGGGCAGGGGTCTCTGACAGAGGACTGCTTTCTAAAAAAAATGCATGGATTAGTTCACACTGGTGAACCACGAATGAATACAAGTGAGACCACTTCCGCTCAGGCCCCCTGCCTCCGCTCAATCTACATATATTAATGGGCCGGCCCAACGAGAGAAAGGGAGTGGCTCCTCCACCCCTGTTGGTAAAACAGAGGTACTAGAGACCCATCTACCTCCAGAAAGGCCACTCGGGCACCCACTGGGCCGCTGGCAGCATTCGAGCAGCACAGACACAGCCCAAATTGGCTCCCAGGCTGCCTAAAAAGAGTCCCACACCTTGAACTCAGATACCGGCCCCTCGGCCATTGTCCAAGTTCCCGCTTTACCAATCTGACCCTACCCCACTGTTGTAATGCTACTTATTTATTTAATATCTATTAAGATTGTTTTGTGACATGTATGTGTTCTAGAATACAAAGCTGCCCTGGCTGAGAGTTAGAATGTTTGAGAGTTTAAGATGAGCCTGCTGTCAGTTGGGTGGCTGAGCTGTTTACTCCTGTACATTGAAGATTAAACTTGCTGCAGAAGATATTCAGATTCCTGCCTCTTCTTTCACTGAAGAATCTAGGGGCATATTACCAACGTTAAGTGATATTTATCGCGAACGATGCTTAGCAACACATTTTTTAACGCTAAGCATCGCCGGAAATTATCACAGAGATAACTTGCTATTAGCAAGGTTTATCTCAGAAGTGATAAAAATCCTCACGCTAACTGCCAATTGAGAGATTATCGCTGGAAAACCAACGATAATCTCTCAAAGTTTGGCGTTAGCTTGATGATAGGGGCTCACAAACTTAGCCATGATATCCACCTTCCATAGGATATCATGGCTAAGTCAGGAAAATACCAGGTGTAACAAAGCAGTGCTAACCGCGGTTAGCACTGCTTTTTTTTTATCACTAACAGGGTTAGCGAAATCCTTGATAACAGGAGAAATGTCGCTTAACAACATTTCTCCTACTATTTTTCTCTGGAACGCCCCCTTTGCATCTCATTAGAGATGCAAGAAGAAGCGTAGAGAAAAAGGGTGCTAACATGCGAATTTGCGTGTTAGCACCCTGTTGCTGATAGGGAGTTAATTTTATCTCCACTTTTTTGGCTTTTAAAGCCAAAAAAGCGGAGATAAATCCCTTGATAATATGCCCCCTACCTTTTAACACCCACCCCTACACTTCTCATGCATACCCCCTGTCCACCTCTAACCTGATGGTGCTGGAGTGCTGCAGACTCCGACGGTCTCAAACAAAATTCTCTTGCTCCAAATGATTGCATTAATGAAACATCCAGGTGAAGGAAATCGGATGGAGAGGGCTAGGGAGTTTGCACCAAAGCTCGTGTGAAGTTGGAAAACTTAATGAAGGTCGAATTTTCGCAACTCAGGCTGAATATGTGTCATAATAAAAAAATCACCACCTAACACATCCTAGTGTGTGTCAAACTGCTTGGCCGCTATTGCTGTCCCCTACCATGAGATACATTGGTGACTCTGTACTCGATTAATTAGCAATTATAGTTGTAGAAAACAAGTTCATAACAATTTAGATTTGGAGTAAATCCAAAAAGGAACACAATCAGATACAGAATGATGTGACAGGTACATATATGTTCTATGCATGTGCAAACAGAAAGAGAAAGGAAATGACACACTTTATCATAAGACATATACAGGGGTGGTTGGTAAGTGCAAGCGAAATATAATAGTTTTTGATGAAGAAACTCAATGAATAAACAAGAAGCTCCCTATTTATTAGCATTAACATTTATTGATTTCTGTAATGTGCCTGGACTGATACTTAATCAAGTGGAGCCAGTCAACATTCAACTCAAGTTGAACCAATGCGAGGGTCATCATCAGGACATTAGCAGGGTGATATGAAAAATAATTCTGATGGAGGGTGGCAATGAATACCCATTTTATCAGATTCTATATTGAGTATGAGATTAATTGCACCATCTAAAATGTGTTCTTATGTCTGCTGAAAATATAAGAAAATCAGCGCGGGGGCAAGCAGTCCAGCGTCGCCTGGGAAACCCTGACACTGCCACTCGAGCAGGGAGGCCTGGGGGCCCAGACATGGAATTATATTACGACTGTGCACAGGCTCAGTTTAGATTTTACCGGCTATACCCATCCCCTTTCATGGCATACACCGCGCCTGAACATGACCAGACGGACCCGACAACATCATATATGGCCATGTATTGGCTCCAATCCAGGCCGTGTGCAGAGGTGAACACAGTCGGCTGCATGGTTTGGACATGGCAGGAGCTACAACACAGAGCAGACCTTGAGACAATGTATGCCCCCTCGATACCTCTGATGGGACCTCCGCCATTACCCTTCACAGCAGAGACGGGCGTATGCCAAAGACTACGGAAGCTCCGGCTTCACACGATGGGACATGCGTTCCCCGAATGCACTTTATATCTATAGTTATAGAGCTCGAGGGCGACAACTCTGGCCCACTTGACAGACTGCACTGCGCATCCTCTTTGCCTCTTTCCCAATAGTGCCCCCAGCGGTTCAGGTGCTGGAGGAGTTTCTGGGAAAACCATCACCACGTAAACTCATCACCTGGCTATACTCCGGCAAGCTGTGCACAGCAACGGTCAGGGTCCCCCCGGTGGGACGCGAATGGGGGGAGATATTGGAGATCCTTCTGGAGGATAACACATGGGCGTACTGCTGCGCGCAGGCTAGGGAGCTGTCCCCATAATTACAGGCTGAGGCTAATTCATATTAAGTCCCCACACAGACTGTATAGGACTTTTGTGTGACTGCATAGAGCTGGCGTGAGCGAGGATGCTCGCTGTGTGCGGGGCCTGGCGCCGGATGCATTATTCTTGCACTTGACTTGGACCTGCCCGGAAATCGCATGATATTGGGGTTGCATATTTGAAGTGCTGGAGGATATGCTGGAGTGTATGTTCGAGTGCTCCCCCATTCTCTCTTTACTTGGATATGTGTGCAATGTGCCAACAGCAGTTAGGAAATTAGCTGCTAGGCTTTTATTGCTGCCAAAGCTGCGAATTACGATGTGTTTGGGGCCGAAGAAGGGGCCCTCGTGTCACTGACTGTCTTAAGGATGCGGCATTCTGCCACAATCAGCTGTCTAAATTCTAGGAACTGATGCCTGTGAAGGCGCACCATCTGGATATATGGGAGCCACTGTAGAGCTAACTCAGATCCCACCCCTCGGAACAAACTGAGACCTCAAGAGTAGACGCGTATGGAACTGGGGGGCGGATACATCATCCACCTATGCCTGCCTAGCACACACCCAGGTAACCTGAACACATATCACCCTGGAGGCCGGAGAGTCCCCCCCCCCCCTTTTCCCCCATCTCTTTCCTTCTCTTTCCTTTCCTGACCTGGCTCCCCAGGACCTTGCTGAGAGGCGAATGCATGGGCAAATTGGAATTGGGACACTAGAACACGAGCTGTGGACAGTGGTCAAGACTTAATGAGCCACTGGATCAGTCAACTGGATACATGCACCCTAAAACTCTGTCCCATTGCAAACTAATAATATCAATGTACTGCGTTTATGTTTGTATTCAATGGAAATCTCAATAAAAAAACATTCAAAACGAAAATCAGCTTGGGATAGCAGAATGGATCTGTTCTGTGGTTGAGCAAAAATAAGCATGCTGTGCTACCTTCAATTCATTCATTGGAATCTGTTGAAGCATATTCTAATCAATAGTGTTTCGCTGCGGTTTCTATGAGCATCTGAGTGAACATTGTTAGAGCAGCGCACATGGCGTAAATTCAGTTTCTCAGTTTGCCTGAGGCATTTCCTCTGAAAGTACAGGGTCAGTGTAGACAAATAAAAAACAGGTCATAGGCCAATAATAAAGATCTACATGAGATTATATTTTCATAAAAAAATCAGGAAAAGGTGTTCTATTGATAGACCAAAGTGAGAATGACATGGTGCATCTAATAGGATTCAAGATGATAAATTGATGCATGAAATGAGGTTGCATGGGCGTTATTGTTTTAGGGCAAATCTTTGACATACAGCATCCCTGGGCCAGCTGCCCAGGAAAGCTAGCTGAGAGTCCATAGATCCAGGACATAGAATGCTTGGTAGGTTAATAGAAAGAAAAGGGTCAGTCAGTCTGACGATTGAGAGGTAAATGCACAGAATCCAGAGAATTGAGGAAGAGAGGCAAGTGTTTCAAGGGCAAGAAGAGGGAGGGTTGATTTCTTCAAAGTGCAGGTGAGATTCAATATAGAAAAAGTATTTTTCTTTAATGTTTAGTGTTAGATTTCTTTTGTACAGAACAATAGCTGCAAATGTGTTGATGTAAGCCTAGTACTGCCTCAGTGACAGCTTAAAGCATGTGTGTTCTCTCTATGTCTCATTGTTTACCATGTGCAACTAAAGTATGCTGCCGTATTTCTACCTTTCATTTTGTAGCTGGTGGTAATACTACAGGTTGGTAACAATGCTAAATATCTTTAAATAGATTGATCCGAGTGTTGTTCGATTCCAGGTTCTCCTGGGTTTTTTGAGGTATTAGGAAATGGCTGTAAAACACAAGCCCTGGAAAGCCAGATCTAGGCCAGATTTTAAGCAGAGCCAAATAGACATATTTGCATGTAGTGTATCTAACCTTCCTTTATAACTAAACAAGATTTATTTGCTGACCAAATTAAGCTGGCTGAAAACTCAGCCAAAGAACTATTTAAAATTGTTTGTAAATTGGCACACCCACAAGTAACACGAGTGGCAGAGAGTCAGGAATTATGCGACAAGATCACTGGTTTCTTCTTGGACAAAGTGGAGGAAATGTTTTCAACTTTTAATAGAGCCAATAACAGCTCTCCACTCAAGCCCTGCGTTGATAACAAGACCGTCCCTCAAACTCAGAACTCTGATAGAATTCCCCCTATTAACCAATACAGATACTGTTAAACTCCTCTTAAAAATGAAGTCAGGATCCCCTTACGACCCTTGCCCGGTCAAAACAGCTAAATTGGCTCCGTGGATTTTCGTGGCAGACCTTACCCCTCTTTTTAATTCAATAATTGAGGCAGGTAGGATCCCCATTAGCTGGAAAACAGTGTCATTGATTCCTCTCCTAAAAAAACCTAATCTCGATCCTAAAGATGTCCATAATTTTAGACCGATTTCTCGCCTCCCCTTTCCCGCTAAAATGCTTGAAAAATTGATTAACAGTCATTTGAGTATTTATCTTCAAGATGCTGAAATACTTGATTGTACCCAATATGGCTTTCGTGAGGGTCATAGCACGGAAACTGCCTCCTGAAGTCCACCAATGAGATTAGGAAAACTTTGGATCAGGGGGCAGAGCGGCGATGATTATGTTGGACCTCTCCGCAGCGTTTGACACCATCCATCATAGTATTTTGATGGACCAATTGTCTACCTGCCGAGTAGAGAAGGCTGCCTCAAGGGCTTTAAAATCCTTTCTCTCTGATCGTCAGCAAATAGTGGTGTTTGGCGATTTTTGTTCGCCCCCTTTCTGCATGCCATGTGGGGTACCAAAGGGGTCATCGTTAAGTCCTACCTTATTTAATGTCCACGTATCGTCTTTGGATCCATTGATTAGATCTTTTGATTTCCATCTTACCTCCTAAGCAGATGATACGCAGATAGTGGTATCACTTCTTTCAGGATTAGAAAGGAATACAAGCCACAGGCTACATGACTGTATGGAGGCAGTCGGTAGTTGGATGGCCAGTAATTGCCTGAAATAAAATTCAGGCAAGACTAAAGTCATCCTATTTGGGAATGATCTCAACCTGTGGTCCCCTGAATGCTGGCCTGATACTCTGGGGCCTTTCCCAGCACCTTCCAAGCAAGTGAAAAATTTGGGAGTGTACTCAGATGATAAATTGGACATGAAAAGGCAAGTTAACGCCATCGTATTATCTACTATGTTCACTCTCAGGACCACCAAGAAAATTGTTCCTTTTCTGCCTAAGGAGAGTCGGCAGAGGTGGTTACTGCATTGATCATGTCACGTCTGGACTAATGTAACAGCCTCTATTTAAACATGCAAGAGAGCCTGTTGCACTGACTCCAGATGTTGCAGAACACCGCTGCTAGGCTGTTATCTGGCATACAAACATTTGCCCCGATTTCTAATGAAATTTGTAGACTTCACTGGTTGCCAGTGAGGCAACAAGTGCAATTTAAATCCCTTTGTCTAGTTTTTAAATCGCTTCACAATCAGGGACCACGCTACCTGTGGGAACAATTTCAATGGTACACCCCTCCTAGACTGCCACATTCATCGGCTCAAAAACTAGTCAAAGTTCCACCCGTAAAAAGAGCACGCTGGGGTGGGAAAAGTTTTGTGGTAGGTGCTGCAAAGGCGTGGAACCAGCTTCCTTTGCATCTGAAGAACAGCACAGATTTGCTGTTATTCAGGAAAATGCTTAAGACCTGGTTGCTTTAGCCTCTTCCTCAGTTTTTTCTGCATCAGGACAGCAGTTAGCGTCAAGATACCCAAGGGTAACAGTCGCGCTGAATAAAATATTTAACATAGCATAACATTACATACGGAGAGACTTGCCTACACATCTGTCATTGATCTGTTCTTTATAGAACTAAATTGTCCTCTGCTATGTCAAAGTATCTTACATCTCAAAAGGGACTTTGAGAAGTAAGAATGGGGGGCTGCTGATGAATCCTGAAATGCCCCTAGAAGGGCAACATGTTTGGCGAACACGTGGGGCACCAGTTTGAAAAGACAATGCTTGGGATTAGCCTTTATTACATTTTGCGGCAATCCTCCCTCCCTCATCCTATCCAATTTCCTTTAATGTCTTCACTTTTTCATCATGTTTGACTGAGGCAGATCTTGTGTCTCATCTTGAAAGGACCTTGCTTGCATTATGCGCGTGCCCCCTCTAAACTAATGCATTCAGGAGGCGGCCATATTTCTTTACTAGTCAATTAGATCATATAAATATGGCATGTGACCTTTATGCTCTCGAGCTGGCTAATTATCTGTGAGCGGAAAATGAAGGTGTGCGGGAAGGCTTCGCGGTTTTTGGTCCTAATAAGAGATTGTTGGGATAATGCATGTTGGGATAATGCATGGTGAGCCCTGGCTGGCAGGAACACTGTACATTTGTCTGGATAATAATCAGGCATGATAGATCCCCAACTGTAACCTCCGCTGAACTGAAGAGCGTTAAACAGATACATTGTTCGCTTTGCGTTAGGTGATTTGTGGAGCAGTCCTTGCAGCACTGGCTTATCATCATCGAGTGACAGCGGAAGCCATCTCCATCAAATGATGGCTCATCATGAGCTGTTATCGTCCTATTACTCCACAGATATCTGCACCTCTTTCCATAGCAGCAATGGATTTGAGGACACGCTCTCCAGGCGGAACTCATGGAGTGTGAACACAACAGCAGACATCTAACCTCTCTCTGAAAAAAGCAGAGGAGGGAAATATCTATTACAATGCAGGCATTACATCGTAGTGCCATTACAATGCAATCTGTAACATGACTGCGACGTTCCCACTAGTTCCATTACAATGCAAGTCATTACAACGACTTGCTTTGGGGTATGCAGTGTTGGATTGTAAGTCCAACATTGCCCTCACTGATAAAACTACTGGAGTAGGAATAGTCATTTAAACTATTCCAAAAGTCCAGCGCTTCCCTAAAGCAAGTCATTGTAATGATTGCGCTGTAATGGAACTCGTGGTAATGACACAGTCCTGGTATTGACTGCTTTGTTAAGCCACGTGTAGTTATGGCATGCGTTAACAGATGCTATTCGGCCCAAGAAGTATTGCGAGGCAAGACATACCTCTGTGTAAGACAAAAGCTTGCCATTTGCTGTCACCTCAAAACCTTGCATCCTATTGACCTCATTGTTAGGTGAATATAATGTAAATATTCCCTGCTCTACAACAGCAGTTCCATATATTGCCATAGGAGGTGCTTCCAGTCAAGCCTGCAGTGCCAGGCCCATCATCACATTGATCTTTGTAGGTTAATTTCAGCAGATAAAAACAAACCAAGAAAACTGCAGCCACGGCCCATTTTCCCCCATTTATTTTTTCTAAACTTCACAAGCTTAGAGATTCACGAGGCTGTTCAAGTTACCAAAACATTTGAGAAGTTACAAGGTCAAAGATGTTTTTGTAACTTTACACACCCCTAAATGCTATTAAAAGACCGCGACTAGCTTAAGGCATCACAGATGACATTGGTTTGCTTGACAAGAACGATTCCACGTCATGTAACACCATGGTATTATCCCTGTGTTTACATTCGGCAACATAATGAGATTTGGAGTTATAAACATGGGATTGTAAAATGGAGCACAGGCGAAGTGGAGAGGGTTAAAAACTGTGACTGCCAAGTGGTCCCAAGTCATGAGAGACCACTTTATCCTATCATGAATTTTTGGCCAACAGCACTTCACATGCTGGCATTTTCAGAGCCATTGGTCCCATGAAGACAACAATTCACCGAATGACTTCGAGTTTTAAATGAAAATGCATAACCACAGCATGGTGACCCTTGCAACATGTAGACATCTGGTAATACCCAATGAACACTTCCAGTTGTGTTGTTTACAAGGAGGACATGAAAAAATAAACACCATCACCAGACCAGTGTAAGACTTCCTTCTGTAGAACAGTACTTTCCAAGCTTTTTTGTACCACACCCCACTTTTTAGAACAACAAACTTTTGTGACCCACTTAGTTTTAACGGACACGAGGCGGGCGATTTTTTAATGTATGTAAAGCATCTCGTGGTAGCCCTGTCCTTTAGAGACAGCACATTTTCCATTGAAATGACATTTACATTTGAACAGACATACCGTTTTATTGATACAACTATATTGAACACAAATAGTAATGTTTGGAAAATGGGTTTAATTGAATATTTATCATTTGTCATCATCATTTAAAGTGTCCTGATTTGTTTTAACCCAATTAAAATCTTTGTTTCCATCACACTTCAGGATTACAAAAAAATTTGCTTCATTTTTGCTTTCCTAACTGCGGAATGTGTACAGTTCAGTTACAGGTATTAACATTTTCTTGTGACATCCTACAGCCTTTCCTTTCACGCTCGCTGTACCCCAGCAACATTGTCACATAATTCACTTTACTTTTCTTTCTCAGATTGCAAAGTGAGAGGAGTTTGTAAACACCAATCCCCATGTTAAATCATAATCAGCAATTTTTCAGAAGACATAGCCTGACATTTTGCCTCTGTACAGCAAATGGGACAGGATACATTGAGGACCTCATTTACGAGAAGTGGCGCATCACTGCGTGAAATCAGCGATACACCTCTTCTCAGTGCACCCTCCCTGCGACACCAATGATGGTTCATATTTACAATATGACGCATCATGTCGAAAGGAAGGACAGATACGTCAGTATAACTGCTGTATCTGTCAGTGCAGAAAGTGGCGCATTGCTGGAGTTGTGTCGGAAGCCTGATGCAACTCCAGCAATGTTCTTTTCACATTGGGCAAGCCCCATGTGAAAGGGCCCGCGTCACCCTTAAGTCTGCCATGAGGCAGGCGTAAAGTTTTGAAGCATTTGCGTCCTAGAAGTGGAGCAGCGAAATCTCATAGATTTCGCTGCGCCACTCATACGACCCTTTCTTGCGGGGGTACACCCACCCTGCATACGTTACACCTGGCGCAGGTATAATGTAGCGCAGGGGTTTACCAAGTGACACATCTACCTAGATGCGTCACTTTGTAAATATGGTGCAACATGGCGCATGTTTTACACCACTTGTGCGTCACAAAAAGTGAAGCACCGGTGGCGCAAAAGTAAAGCAGGGGCTCATAAATGAGCCCCTCAGAAGTTAAAGGCATCTTTATCTGGACTTTCAGTACCCATCAAAAAATGCCTCAAGCACAATTTAGTAACCACAGCTGTAGAATAAATATTTGCGATCTGAAACAGTATTTACAAAACGAGCACCAATGCAGTTCAGTTATGTGTGTAAAAGTATCAATTAGCAGGAAATATGGCACCTACATCAAACTCAACCTTCAGGGCAATTCACCAATAAGTACAAAACATTACCTGACACATTGATCTCCGACATGTTTTATCAACAGTAGCAACCCTAAGCAAAGCCACACCTTTAGGGCTTAACACTAGGGACCTCATTATATGGCCCATTTTAATTCTGAGGGTACGCGTAACCAGACTGGTCTGAAGACTAAGTCAACCCTGGCAAAAACTGTTAAAACCAGTCAACACTGCAAGATGATGAATGTATAATGGAATTTCGCATACGTTTCTCACGCATGCCTGAGGAACTCCATCATTTGAGCGAATGAGACTTGAGCACGCATTTGTTCTGCACGCAAGTCATTTTAATGACTTGCCTTAGGGGGACGCCGGATATTGGAATAGTTTAATTTACTATTCCAACTCCAGTCTGCGCAACAATAGGGATGGTAATGGGCTTTAATTCCAACATCACTCTGCGATTGCGCCCCCTTAAAACAAATCGGTGTAACGACTTGCGTGCAGAATGATTGCGTGCTAAAGACGCATTGGTTCTGATGCCAGCGCTGTAAAGGCACTGCGTGATTCTGGCTTCTTCCTAGAGGAGGTTTCTCCAAGATGATGCGACTACAATGGGGTCATGAAGTCAAGTTTTGAAAGCAGCCACCTAGTCAGCAAATTAACGGGGAAACACCGAAGAATCTCCAGGGACACTCTGGCTTTACTAGTAATATTAATTACCATCCCCATTAAAATGTTCAGATCTGCAGGAACACCAGAGATCTGTTTTGTTTAGCCCAGATGTTTCAACAGCTGAAAGAAGCCAACAGGTTCATGCAAAACTATGTGGGGGAAATGAGGGATTACTAGAGGAATCTGAGTCAGTCAGAATGACCGATTTGCCTAATTTCTAAAGATCCAACTTGTAGTACCTAGTAACGTGGCTAATTCTGGAGTTACTGGTACCTCTTGGGGGCAGAGTTACCAGGATTCACAAAGGGATCCTTATTATGAGGCTACAAGTTTCACCTCAGTTATCTTGGGAACACACATCACATCAGTTCACACCCCACAACTACTTTATCGAAGACAATCACTATGAAGCTGTTTTTGCTAGAGTAGGATTCTATCACTCACATACAGTACAGAAAACTGTATCCGTTTTATTTTTTTGGACTGTTTTGCAGTGTGTTAGTGCAGTCTGAGATATAGCTCATAGGACTTCTAAGGGAAGGAGACACAGGAATGGGTTTGAGTATAATGAACTGACTTAATTACTACAATAAAATGGGAGGTCTCTGGAGGAAGGGGGCCTAATTTATGAGGCCTTGCAACAGTTTTGCGCTTCCTTTGCGTCACTTTTTGTGACACATCAGCGACATAAAACATGGCCCCTATTGCACCCTATTTACAAAGTGGCGCATCTCCGCAGATGCGTCACTTTTTAAACACCTGCGCTATATTATACCTGCGTCAGGTATAATGTATGCAGGGTGGGCGTTCCCACGTAAGTAAGCCTTGTAGAAGTGAAGCAGTGAAATCTACGAGATTTCACTGCGCCACTTCTAGGACGCAAATGCGTCAATATCTTACGCCTGCCTCACAGCAGGCGTAAGACTGACGCAGGCCCTTTCACATGGAGCATGTCCCATGTGAAAGGACGCATTGCTGGAGTTGCGTCACATTTGTGACACGCTCCAGCGTTGCGTCACTTTTGCACCTACAGATACGTCAGAAATACTGACGTATCTGTAACTCCTTGAGACATGATGCGTCTTACAGTAAATATGACGCATCCATCATGTCGCAAGGAGGGAGCCCTAAGAAGTGACATATCGCTGCTTGAACGCAGCGATGCGTCACTTCTCATAAATGAGGCCAAAGGTTTTTAGATGAGGTGCAAGCAAATAGCCAGCGAACAGAGATACGTTTTGAGTGACTTCATGAATTTTGGAAACATTTCCACGGTGTGGAGGCTTGAAAGAAGTGAACCCAAGGACAGAGGCCTTAAGTAGGAAGGACACCTCACTTTGTGGCTATGCTCATGTCACAAGCACCGTTTTCTGTCATCGTCGTTTTCTCTCTCAATGATTCCTATCAGATGTACTGGTCCAACTAGGTTAAGGGAAGCAAAGTAAACCAAGAGTGCAACCAACAGAATGCAGTAGGTGGCCAAATAATAGTCAAGGATAATATGCAGTGTATGTGATGACATGAAGTCTTATGGCCACACTATGCTTGAGTATAAAATGATCTGCCATGAAACAGCTGTATCTTATCCAGGTGCTAGGCTCAATGGACTAAAAGGGCTTCAACCCCCATCCACCCCACCGTGTGCCATAGCCTGGGTTGTTGCACTTTCAGAGAACTCTCCAACTGCTGTATTCTGGGCTGGGTTGGGCTGGGCTGGAGCTGTAGCTACAAAGTCAGCCTCATTCTGGGCCCCTGCGGTCAACGCTTTTTAATCCCATCAGTCCACTTGCAAGGTAGCAGAGGTGGGCGCGCCAGCAAATTAACAGGGAGAGCTGAGCCAAGGGTCTAGTTAAGCTCTAAAAAACTGTGCACGAGCTTTGTCCTGAAAATATTTGGCTTGTATATTATGCCACTATTGTGTGCTAATATGAAAAAAATTCTCCAAAATTCAAAAAAGTAATTTCTTTAACATCCAGAAGAGTTTCATTGTAGTACATCACTTTAATGAAGAGATGTTTTTAAAACATGAAGTGAGAAATATTCATGTACCCCTCCCCATGAAGACCGTGGCCATCTGTACCCTATGTTCCCAGTTTACATGAACCAATCTTATGGTGAGGGCCACTAGAATTGTGCACGTGACAGTGTTTTTTACATAATTATAGAGTTGCCAAATAATTCATTACCTTCTGCATAATCTGCAGATCACAAAAAAATTAGGGGCAGATTTACAAGCCCCTTGTGCCACCGGTGCGTAACTTTTTTTGGCATACCAGTGGCGCATTTTACTGCTCCATATTTACAAAGACAGGAAAATCCACCATGCATGACTTTTCCTGTTCCTGTAAATATGGGCCCTTTGCACGCAGCACTTTGTGTGAAAGGGGTGTTCCATGGGTGTTGCTGTGTATTTTCCCACGCAACACCGATGGAACCAGGCTCATTTCCAGATTTACTAGTTACTTTCTTGTAAATCTGCCGCATAGTTTCTAGCTCTAACAGTTCAAAATGTACAAAAAATGCAGCAATGTGTGTTTCCGCGCACTGGAAAGCCCTTTAGAAAGGTTTACCGGTCATGGTCTGTTGCTTCTTTCTATATTTGGATGTTCAAATGGTACTAATGAAGTGCATTCAATTCCAAGACACTGTTAACAAGTGTACAAATGGCAAAATAATGAAGTAATACTGTCACAAATGTGCAGCATTACACCACATATATCGCCTTTCCTTGGTTCATAATTTACTAAACCCTGCTGCATAATTTGGCCCTCCCCTGCCGCATAATTCCAGTGGCCCTGCTTATAGTTTATTAAATCAAATACGAGAGGTTTTTGTACAGCACATATCATAGACTTATGCATTTGAAGGCGCTCTCATATGTGAAAAACAAGAAAAAGGAGGCTCAATGAAATAAAATATTTGCCCAGGATGACACAGTTTGGTGAAACATGGAAGTCAGAATTGATCTCAGATTTTCTAGTTTCATTCAGCCACTATATGGACCTCTCTACTCTCTCTTTTTGACATCAAAGGTTGCTAGTACTTGAGCCCGATAGTGCTGCAAACGTTGACAATCCCATAGACCATGTACCAGGGTTCCGCATTTCCCAAATCCTCGCCAGCAATCCACACTCTGTGTGGGATTGAACGTATGTATCCGAGCTGTTGTATAGTACCAATATGTAGTTACTTTTGGGAGTGTTTCTGTGAGAGAATCATTTCTAGCTGTGTGTCTGGCTCTATGGTATATTCCTTCCCATTCTTTGTCACTCAGTGCCCTCCCTATGTCTTTTTCCCACCGGGCACGGCCTGCGTCATACATGTGTTTATTTTGCAAATTCAGCCGAGCAGATATTTCTGAGATTAGTTTCTTTTCAGAGCACTTTCTGTTCAGAGGTAAAGTGGGATATGTTGTGACTGTACACTGAAAACGGGATAATCAGAGACACCCCAGTAATCGCAACATGCAAAAGTCTGAGATGCTCTCAAATAAGTAAAATAATGCAAATGGGCAACAATGGTAATGGGGACAAGAAGTAGTCATTCATCTTTTTAAAAGTAGTGATGCTGCCGACTATGAAACAAATACAGTTTGTGGGCAAGGAAGAAGTCAACGAGCAGTCAAATTCAACAACATGAAGAAACGGCACAATCTTTCAAAGTCCCAGATTTCACCTACTCCTGCTAGGCCTAAGGAAGCAAAACATTTCGAGTTGGGGCTCACGCCCCAAGCCATTCTCATGCAACTAAAGGTGGACAAGCATAGCTGAGCTATCCCTAGTCATAACCTGACATGCGAGGGAGAGACAAGAAGTGCTCACCAGACTGTTGCCCCGACAACCCAAGACTAAATCAGCTTGTCCAGTATTATATTTATGTCCTTACCCTAACATATGAGCCCACTTTACCTTAAATCCCAGAAATCGATACTCTTGTGAATTTACATTATGAGGCTTCCTCCTGCACATTTAGAAGTGCTCAAAGACAACTTCCAGTAGTGCATGCCATTTCACTGTTAACACCTTCCCTGCTGGGCACATTCCCCCGCTGTGCTGGGGGGAAGCGGGACGCGCACAGCGCCCCCGTGCTCATGACGAGCTGAGCTCATCATGCAGCACAGTGCTGGTGTGCTCATGACGAGCTGAGCTCGTCATGACCACTCCCGTTCCTTTAGAACGCTCGCACAGCAGGGGAATCAGCCCAGCGTGTGAGCGTTATAACGGTCATGACGAGATCAGCTCGTCATGAGCACACGAGCACCGTGGCACATGATGAGCTGAGCTCGTCATGAGCATCGAAAGAGTTAAAGGACAGTGGGCCTTATTATGAGTTTTGCGGTGTGGGAGCCTTACCCACCCGCTCCCTCACTGCCATACCTATGTTTGAACGGCCTCCCAGATAAGAGGTTTTCTGTCTGGCTGATGGGTCTTTGGTGTTCCCAGGGCAGTGCCAATGAAATAGGCACCACAATGGGGACATCAAAGGCAGTACCTGCATGTCCTGCACTGCTGTAGTCCATGTGGTGCAGGTGCTGGTGTATATGCACACAGTGGGGCAAATGCTGTGAGGCATGGGGCACAAGGGGCCCTGCAAGGCCCCCTATATTTTCTTACGCCACACTTTTCATGGCAGTTGCACCGCCATGAAAAGTGTGGCAGTGAGGAAACTCACAATATGCTTTGAGGGCTGTAGCAACCCCGGCAAGGATTTTGCGGCCTGAAGACCGCCACGCCTGGTACTGATGTATAACATCAAAACACAACGAATATTAGCCACATGACTCTCACATCCTTTTCCATTCATAACACTCCCATAGATTGGGATGCTACCTGCCCAAAAATGTGCTTTGGTGTATTGCAAGGGGTATGAAAATCTATATAAATGCAACTACAGTACAACACAACACTATCTTGTACTCTGTTTGTGCTTTCCTGAAGCTTGCTGCATCACCGGACGTTCCTGTTGGGCTGCCTGCTGTGTGCTCATCCAACTGCTCGCGGAACCCGCTTCGCGGGTCCCGCTTCTTGAGGAGGTGTGTCCCAGGATTCAGCTGCTGTTACCGTTGAGCCTAGGGGCAGGGCAGGGCTGCGAGCGTGAGTGCGGGGACTCCATTTCCCAGGAGTCCCAGCTCGGCCAACTTGGAACACCTGGCCCGCTCTCCCTGCTAGCCCCGCCCCCCATGCACCTGTGCTCTGGTCATAAAAAAACTCCTTCCAGCTGCTGACCAGTGGGTCTCTTGTACTCTGTTTGTGCTTTTCTGAAGCTTGCTGCATCACCGGACGTTCCTGTTGGGCTGCCCGCTGTGTGCTCATCCAACTGCTCGCGGAACCCGCTTCGCGGGTCCCGCTTCGTGAGGAGGTGTGTTCCAGGATTCAGCTGCTGTCACCGGTGAGCCTAGGGGCAGGGCAGGGCTGCGAGCGTGAGTGCGGGGACTCCATTTCCCAGGAGTCCCTGCTCGGCCAACTTGGAACACCTGGCCCGCTCTCCCTGCTAGCCCCGCCTCCTGTGCTCTTCACACCCATTAAGAACAGGAATTATCCCCCGCTGCGCGGGAGCGCACCGGGAGAAGCCCGGGACAAGGGCGGGCCCTCTGAGGCCCTCAGAGACCGAGTGAGGCCGGGCTGGGCCTATTTTCTTTCATTACTACTGTGGTCTACACCTTCAAGCTATCCCCCTGGCAATGGCGCTAAGTCCTGATAAAGCTATTATGGAAAAACCGGGGGCAATTAATACTGTTGGGACACTTGATAATTATTTTATACGGGCCTCCACCGACCCAGTTAGGGAAAAGCAATTGGCTGTGCGCCGAGCAGAACGCCGTCGCTCTATAGAAAGTATAAAGAATAGGATTTCTATAGATCCCCCACCTCATGTTCCACCCCCCACTGTAGGCCTAACTGGTAATAATGACGATCCCCTATCCTTGGAAAGTTTCCCCCTTTTGTTGCGTGAATCCACCTCGACACCCTCAGGCCCCATAGCCCAGCCACCAGCTGACACCTCCCTTTCCAGTCCGATTTTAATAGAGTCACATCAGACATCCCGGACTGTGGTCCGAACCAAACCAGTTATAAACAAATCTAAAAAATCAATGCCCGATAAGGTACATGGCCCTCCACCTGCCAAGAGAAGACGGAAAGGGGGCATTACTCAAAAGCCTAAGATCAAACATACTGACTTCGGCAAATCTTCAAGGCCTACCATTACATCTACTACGGCCTTAATGGCCGCACCAGCTAATTCACCAACCCTGACACTTCCCCTGCCATTGGAATTACCTCCCCAGCCTGTGAATAATACGCTTCAACCGGGCAATCCTGCAGACCCTATGCAAAAGGGCACTACTCTTGCAGTCTCTCTGGATAATATGGAACACCTAATAAGGTCTTTCATCTTACCCATCATAGAGAGGCTGAGGAGAGTAGAGAACAGGCTCGAGGATATCGAGTCTGTACTCAGTAAGCATGTAGGATAATCCAATGGATTGGTGAGTGGCACTGTCCCGCCCCCAGCCCTGACTACATCAGCCATTCCCATTCCCCCCAAATCATCGGTCAAATCTACTGACTTAACACTCCCTAAGCAACCGATGGCTCCAGCGGCTAAGGAGCGTTCTAATTTAACTCTTAGTTCAGCTGGCGCATCTAATAAGGGACCAGGAAAAGTATACGTGGGAAACACCCGGGAAAATACACGGGAGATTACACTGGGTTCCATTAGAAATTCCAGGTCACCGTCTCGTAAACTTTCCCCAGTTGAACTACCCCCAGAAGTCCTCCCCTGTGTGGTTGTGCTGACAGGGGTCCCTAGATTATCTGATAACAAGAGGGAAGGGTTCCATCAAGTGAAAAATAAAATCATGCACTGGCTCAGCCATTTTAGACCGCTTGCACAAAATATCAATGGAGAAATTGTGCATGTAAGGCGTTTGCCTTGGCTGGGCAATAGGACCAAGGATAACGATGGGGATGTGGTCGTCATAAATTTTAGAGACCCGCGCGCGGTCAATTATATACTAAACTGGCCCCTAGGTAGTGGCTCTAATTCCATTGTCCCACGCCCGCTGACTTATTTTTATCCGAGATCCTTAGTGCTCCCACATCCTATTCTGGTCCCATGGCTTTCAATTATACTACTCCCATACTACCTCTTAACCCTGGATATCCGTTACAAGTTCCCCAGCCTCTACTCGCTGCTGATCCCTTTGGGTGGAATATGGTACCTTCCAGGCCCAATAGGAACTTGAATAGTAGAATGGATCACCTGAGACCTTTCACACCACTGGAGTCAGCAAACAGGTTTGGTGTGCTCTCAGGTTTAGATAACTGTGATTGAAGTTCACAGACTCAACGGAGTATGGGCACTCACTGAAACGCCACCGGCGAGGGACAGATTGATCCACATTCCCAATCCACCAAACCCCCTACTGTGCTGGTGGATTTTATTGATCCTTCTGTACCCAACTCCGTTGTTACTCCATCTGGAGACCGCATAACCCAACTTTCCATTCTTTCATGGAACTTGGCGGGACTTCAGGGTAAGTTAGACTCCCCTGAGTGGGGGTCTTTTATCGATGATCAGGATATATGCCTGTTTCAGGAGACATGGGCTCGGAAGGACACATGGCGCTCTGGGTATGCAACCTTTGCATTCCCAGCTAAATGGGAGGGAAAAGGACGGCCCTCGGGATGGCTCGGTATATGGGTGGCATCCCATTTGGGATGCAAGGCTAGGGTCCTCCACACTAACTCCCTGGACATTCAATGTGTGCTGCTGGAATGGCCAAATCACAGCCAACTCGCACTTATAAACGTATATTCCAGACCATCGGGTATAGCAAAGCCTTCACCAACCTGGAATGAGCTCTCCCTTTTTCTCCCCAGAATTCCCTTGGCTGCTGGGATTGTGCTGGGCGGAGACTTTAACTGCCAGTTTGAGCCACTTAGCCTGATCATGGAGGGTGCACTCATGGAGGAGGATGACCAGTGGGGAATTCCACAATTGGTTGGCCCCCCACCAAAGCCATGGTCCCCCCCCTAGCGACACAAATTACGGCACTAACTCTCAGCAACTCCCTGGGAGCTTGTAATGGCCGATTCAAGAGTGACATCCCCGCAAAACCTACCTTTAACAAATCAGGCAAGGGTCTCATTTGGACTATATCTTGGTCCAGACATCTAACTGGAATAGCGTCTCTGATTTTGTGGTAGTCGAAAGAACTGACAGTGACCACAACCCATTAATTCTCTCTCCTATCGCGCCAAGCGGGTTCTTGGGCAACCCACTGGCAGAGGCACCCCCAAATTCCAATTTAATCCTCACAAACGATAGGCGTAGAGTGAGGTGGGCAAAGCTTGTGAACAATCCTGCACACATTTCCGAGTTGTATGTCCAGCTAATCCCCATATTTGAACGGGTCGGGGATCTTATTAGTCATTCTTCGCCAGAAAATATATTCCGCAAGCTGGGCATCCTCCATGTGGAATTGGTGGATACCCTCATGGAATTTTGAAACCCAATTGTGTGGAAGGGGAACTGTAGGGCCCAAAGACCCTCTTGGTATAATTCAGCCTGCAAGAAGGCAAAGGCCAACCTCCTCGCTGTTCTGAGATACCCTAGGGATACAGACTTAATTAAGATAAAAAGGGAGGAATTAAAGCAAGCAATCCACAATGCAAAGGTGGAATGGGATTATTCCAATTGGGATAATATGTTGGCTGCTCTCCAGACTAGAGATGCCCGTAAATTCTGGCAGATAGTGAGAACAGGGTCTGCCGAGCCGATTCAGGCTATGGAGGCTAATATAGCGGCCTCAGTGTGGGAGGACCACTTTCGCAGCCTTTATGAAGAGGCTGGTTCTAGCTCCTCCGAGTATTGTGATGATTTGATGCCCCAATACCATTCACCTTCCAGTGGGTTCACAGCGCACTCCCGAATTACTGAGGGTGCTGCGTCACTACAATTTACCCTAAAGGAGGTCCATAATACAATATCCAAATTGCCCACGGGCAAGGCCCCTGGGCTAGATAAAATCCCGGGTGACTTATTTAAGCACCAACCCAGGGTTTGGGCCCCGTATCTGTTGGAGGTCTTTAATGCAATACTTGGGGTAATGGCAGTCCCTAGTACTTGGCTGGGAGCAGAGATTGTACCTATCTTCAAGAAGGGCTCTCCTCTGCTCCCAGCCAACTATAGGCCAATCAGCCTTATTGATGTAGCACAAAAAAAATTCTAGGCTGATACTTGACCACCTCCAAGAATGGATGACGGATAACTCTGTTTTAAGTACATATCAGGCAGGGTTTAGGTCCAAGGTCTCGACGATAGACCAAATTTTTCGTCTGGCCCTTTTGTTCTGAAAGACGGTGCGGGTAGAGGGGGGTTCGCTGTACACTGTCTTTGTCGATCTCCGCGCAGCCTTTGATTTGGTTCCGCGGAGTAAATTGTGGGCAGTACTTGCCGAACTTGGTGTCCCTCCTGCTCTTTTAAACATCATTGTTCGATTGCATACTCAAAATTATGCTCAGGTCAGGTGTGGGAGGTTGGGTACCCTCTCACAAAGATTCCCCGTTGGCAGAGGGGTAAGGCAGGGATGTGTTCTTGCACCGACCCTGTTTTGGCTCTTTGTCAATGGGGTAATCGATCACCTAGACAATGTTCCCAATACAGATGCACCAAGGCAGGGTGGCAGAAGGGTGCCCGCAATTATGTTTGCGGATGACACCCTCCTGCTATCGAAATCCCCAATGGGGATTCAGCGCATTCTGGAGGGCTTTGAGGCATTTTGCCAAGACCACGGTCTTGAAATAAATGCCCTGAAGAATAAGTACACGATTTTTAATCCCCCCAAAAAACAAGCCCTAATCCCTCTATAGCCCGAATAGGCTTGAAAGAGTCTTCACGTTCGATTACCTGGTTGTGACTTTGAATGACAAACTGGAATGGGGTGAACATCAAACCAAGTCACAGCTCAGATTGGCTCAAATAGCAGGGGGAATAATTAGACTAGTCAATTCCAACAAATCATCTATTAGACCACTAGTCCCCCCCTTGGAGATCTACAGACTCCAGGTCAGAGGGGCGATTCTTTACAGCAGTGAACTCTGGGGACATACCTGCAAGAGGGAGTTGGTCATAGTCGAAAACAAGTTTCTTAGACAACTTTTAAAGGTACCGGCCAGCACCCCACTTCTCCCTATTAGATTGGATCTGGGCCTAAAACCGTTGGATGAAGTAGTGGGTGTAAAGCCTCTAACCTTTTGGAGAAGATTATGGTCTACCCCTGAGCTAGCCAACTATAGACAGGAATTGAAGGAAATCCTTGCTCTCCCTACTATTGAGAACATCCCGTGGTTCAAATATCTGAAAACTGAGTTTGCCCGGCTGGGTCTCCCCACCCTCTGGAGCGATCCTGAAATGGCTTGCCAGGGTTTGTCTCGTAAAGATCTGGTAGCAACCTTCTATGCTTGTAACCTTGAATCCCATACACAGGGCTCACACCCAGATTCCCTGGCTAACACCTTTCTTGGGGTGAAAGACTATTACAAGTTTGAACCAGTTCTTGACGATATTTTCCCAAATCTGGCCAGAAAGTTATACTTACAATGGCGGTATGGCACTCTTCCGCTCAGAGCATTTACAAGCAAATGGAACCTCCATACCATGAAAAATTGCCCAGGCTGTAACTGCGGGCTTGAAGACGAACTGCATCTAGTCTTCTTTTGTCCCCACACTGTGCGGCCAGGAGGTACTGGATAATTCCATTATGCAGGAACTTAGGGTTTGCTAAATGCTCTGAGGCCTTTAGAATTCTTAAGAAGGATCTCTCAAAAGTAACTGTTTTCGCTATGGCTAAATTCCTTGAAGCAGTATGGTATAAGAGAAGGCTTTTAATTTCCAGGTCACCACATCCCTGACCAGATCATGTACTAGTGATTGCGCAACCCTTATGTATTGGACCCTTTTTAACCAGAATCTAATATTTTTATGAAACTGTCCTGTTTTTATTTCAAATATATCCCCAAAGCTACTATATAGCATTGTTTTATTGAGTGTTGTAGTCCTTATGTTGCTATCTATGGGGACATTGTCCTGTTTTTATTTGTATGCCATCCCACTACTGCTGTAACACTGATGTTTAAATTTGGTTACTTGTAATTTTATGTGTATCGTTTATGGCAATCGCCGAAATAAAGATTATTGAATGAATGAACAACACTATCAGGCCATACTAATGGTAATACAGCACTATACAAATGTCTCTTAACATATAGCCAAATAAATACCTAAGATCAGACACACCTAGATATTGATGATACACAGGATGATCAGACACACCTGATACATCAATTTACCTGCCTCCCATAACCTTGTAGACGCTATTTTGACTTCAGTGCTAGTTTGTCTTCTGATACTGTGAAACAGCCATTGGGCGGTATATGGTGATTAAGAAAACACTAAGGCCCTCATGTATCATGCCATTTTACAGTCAGTAAGGCTCTGATTCATAAAATCAAAGCCTTTCTGATTGCAAAATGATATTTTTACATTCACCAAAGACAAATATCGATTCAGTAAGAAGTTACAGAATCTTATCAAATTGCTAACTGACTTTGGGAATAAGTAATGATTCAGGGCCTCATTTATGAGAAGTGACGCATCGCTGCGTGAAAACACTTCTCAGTGCGCCTTCCTGGCAACATGATGGATGCGTCCTATTCACTGTATGACGCATCATGTCACATGCAGTTACAGATACGTCAGCATTTCTGATGTATCTATAGGCGTGAAAGTGACGCATTGATGGAGTGTGTCACAAAAGAGACGCAGCTCCAGCAATGTGTCCTTTCACATGGGGTAAGCCCCATGTGAAAGGGCCTGCATCAGTCTTACACCTGCTGTGAGGCAGGCATAAGATATTGACACATTTGCATTCTGGAAGTGGCGCAGTGAAGTCACGTAGATTTCACAGCGTCACTTCTACAAGGCATACTTACGTGGGAACCCCCACCCTGCATACATTATACCTGACGCAGGTATAATGTAGCGCAGGGCTTTACAAAGTGACGCATCTGCTTAGATGCGTCACTTTGTAAATAGGGAGCAACAGGGGCATGTTTTACACCGCCGATGCGTCACAAAAAATAACACAACGGAGGAGCAAAACTGTCGTAAGGCCTCAAAAATAAGGCCCTAAGTATTTTGAAGGGGCATGTTAAAGGTGTCACTTTTAGATACTGAATCTCTCAGTTATATATGAATGTTTTATGACCAAAAATATGGTTTCAAAATATTTATATTTTACAACCTCCTCAAAGGAGAAAGTAAGACATTTGCAAATGAGAAGGGGTTCTTCCCCTTTGTGAATGTTTACAAACATGTTTTTTTTTTATGAACAGGCATTGTTCCATGAGATCACTGCCTTCTCATAAAGGATAACGGGCTGTTTTAAGAAAAAAAGACTGTTTAATTTAAGAGCAATCACATACATGATGGTCTGATGATCCCAGCAGGTCATTGTAACTGTGAATGGAGCCAATCATAGTGGGTAACAATGTATGACCTTCCTCAGGCATATTGATGAGGTAGATCGAATTGTGACTCACTACGATTCTGTATTTTGAGAACCAACCTTTTTGTGCACAGGTAGCTTTTGCCTAATCCATCTTTGTACATTCCTGTTAAACCCTCCCATGCTTATGACGAGCTCAGCTCGTCATGAGCCACGGTGGCCGTGTGCTTATGACGAGCTGAACTCGTCATGACCGTTGCGCCGCGCCCACGCGGGGATAATTCCCCTGCTGTGCTGGGCGTTCCATTGGAACGGGCATGGTCATGAAGAGCTCAGCTCGTCATGAGCACACGGCCACCGTGGCTCATGACAAGCCGAGCTCATCATGAGCACCAGGGCGCTGTGCCCGCCACTTCCCCCAGCACAGCGGGGGAATTAGCCACGCAGTAATGGGGTTAAGGAATCAGGACATTTGAATTGTTAAATGTCACAATTTATGATTTCTTAAAATGAATCTTTGGTCATGAGGCCCCAAATTATCTGATGAACTTCAAAGCAGAGATCTTTAGAGAGTAGAATATGCTGGAGCAAGTTTGGGGTTATTCAGTTGGGGTTCGGAAAACAGGGCTAAATCCCTTACCTTCGACTGTAAAGCTATATAATGTTGTATACAGCAAAACACAAACTTGTTCGGGCAGGCACATCAGACTTTAAACTCACCTTTGCTCTTACAGATGGTGGAACTGCGTTATGCAAATGTTGGTAACATACATAACATCTCACGATAAAAGGTGGGCCTCATTTATTCTACCCGGTCCAGCTGTGTTTTCAAACCTTGTCTAAAATATTAGAGTTTGATGAATTCTGTTTGTACACATTGAAGGCTGCTGATAATTTCTTTCTGGAAACAAATACACCCACCTTACAATGTGGCTGTCAAATAAGTATAGTTTGCGTTGCTCCCTAGAAGGGAGGACATCTCCAATTGCACTCCTTTGTATTTTCAATAAAGTAATCACTCTTCAAATATATCTTTCACAATAATTTTTGGGGCATATCACCAACAACTATTGATAATTATCGCTATGTTGGTTTAGCGGCGATATTTTTATCGCCGAGCTGCGGCGATTTTTATCTCTTAGGAACCTTGCTATTATCAAGGTTTATCTCCTAAGCAATAAAAATCTGCCGGAATGCATGAATATCGCTGAAAAGTCAGCAATATTCATGCATTACCGAGCTAATGCTCATAGCCATGTTATCCACCTACCATTGGATAACATGGCTAAGAACTGCTCAGGGGCAGGTGTTAGCTTTTGGAGATATTCGCGCTTAGCGCGAATATCTCCAAATGTTGGTAATAAGAGATAGCGATGTTAGCGACTGTTTTCAGTCTCTAACATCTTGGCATGCCCACTTTGCATGTCATTAGTGATAAATATCACTGACATGCAAAGCAAGGCCCAAGATGGTCGCTGTCTCCTACTAGCTGTCGCTAACTGGTGTTAGCGACAGCTAGGTAATAGGGAGATAATTTTATCTCCGCTTTCTTGGCTTTTAAAGCCAAAAAAGCGTGGATAAACCCCCTTGATAATATGCCCCTTTATTCTTTGTTGTTTTTTGTGTCATAGAACCTTCTTCAGTGATATGACATTCTTTTTTGTTGATTCATACATTAGTTTCTCATGCCCAATACATTTCAGGCCCTGCCCTTCATCAGGGACTTAATTCTGCAAACATAGAGGACATTTATTGTGTAATGATATATATTTATCCTAGTTAGACATTTCACACATTTCCATAGTCACAATCATGCCTCGTATATCGTGCAGGTAAAACGTTACCCACACCATTCTATGGACTTCAGTGTTCCACTCACATCTCTTTTTTTAGGTCTCGCATCCCCAGCGCGCATGCGCTTCAGAGCAAAGAGACCTTCAGACATCGGTAGAGCTTTCCCGGCAAAAACATTGACGCATTGCATTGGTTGCAATGGCAACGCGTGCACGTGCGGCTTTTCACTCGTGGGAGCGAGCAGCTGGCGCCAAATGTTATCAAGTATCAGGGCGCCAGCCCCTCGCTCCCGCGAGGGAATCGCGCCAGGCTCCTCCTCTCTCCCCTCCCCCCTGCTGCCATCGAAGGCGGCGGGCATGTGTGCTACCAAAAATTGTGAAATATTTTTAAATATGTGTAAACTGTAGAAGTTAAGCGGAGAAGTTTGATTTGCTTCTTTAGGGGACGGTGCAGGAGAATGTTTGAGCCCCCCAATCTGTACTGGGCTAAATTCAACATACAAATTGGCTTCCGTTTTACACGCACATACATGTAATAAATATACATGAGCTTGGAAAACAGTAATTTGCACACACAAAAAAGTTGCATCATACCTATTCATCCCCCCTATGAACTCCTCTTACGTTAACTGGGTGCCACAGCACCTGCCGCGCCCCTAATTCCAGCACCACTGCTCCTGCACCCCTACTTGCAGCCCTATGTTTCCAGCGCTATACAGCACAGACTCGTATGTACTCTGCCCTGCAGACACCCACGCAGACGTGCCATGCTCTCCTCGGCTCTAGGTATCTCAGTGATGAGCGGAAATCCGAGCGGGAGAGTTGCCTAGTAGACAGGAGGTCCATGGACTAGCTCTTCAAGTGCCCTGCAGCAGCAGATTTGATGTTAAAATGAATGTATAAAAAACACACAGCATCCATACATTTGAAAGAGACAGAAGAAAAACTTTTGCAAAAACTAGATATGATGGGGGAAAAAAATCAAAAGAGAAAAACACTACTTGAAAGAAATCAGTAATAAAAAAAATAGACATCAACTCCCACATCCTGCTGCTGCTGGCAGAGACCTTAAACGCCCAGCGTCCCTGGGCAGTCTGAGGGCGGCTGTGTCAGGTCCACCTTGGGAGCTCGGGGGCACCTTAGCTCCTGGCTCTGTATGTGTCTCTGGATTGCCTCTCACGTGCTCTCTCTCTCCCCCTCTCTGAGCCAGTGTCTGTTCAGGCTGCGCACACACACACACACACACAGCCTCTGCCCTTTGATCCCCTGCATTAGTGTTAGGGGCTGGGAAGGCACAGAGAGCAGCCATAGACACCACAGCGATCAGCAGCTCTCTCCGGTGCCCTACCGAGCCCGTGGCCAGGCACCGGGGGCATACTGGCAAGGGGGGACACGGTCACGCGTGATAGCACAGAGCCCCATCCAGAGGGATATTTACAACCGTGGGGGGACAGCCAGGTTCAGCCAGCAGGCTCCCAGAGAGAGCTCAGCAGGCAGAAGCGCGCACAGACCCAGCCCTCACAAGCACCCAGACCACGGGGGCGAGGGGCGAGGACAACAGGCTGCCCTCCTCGATCCCGCACTCGCTCCGGAGGGAGAATGTGAAAAAAGGGGTAAAGTGCCCAGGAGGAAGCAGGAGCAACCCCAGCGCCTGCCCACACGTAAGTGTCCTGCCTGTGTGCGTGAGTGTGTGTGTTGCCTGCCTGTGACTGCTCCCTGGCTGCGGCGCCTGTGTTTTCTGCATTAGTTTAGGGTTACCGAGGTGATGCTGACAAAGACACAGCCTGGGTTATTCCTCGCTTAGGTCTGAGTCAGGCAGCCAGGTTGGTGATGATGAACAGCCGTGTGCCTTTTTTGTTGCCCCCTCACCCTGCTCCATTACTTCAGACACGCTTCTCTTCCTCTTTCTTTCCTGCCTTCGGTTTCTTCCCTTTCAGCCCTCACCCCCCTTTCCCGGGCCTGAGGTGCCCATCACCTGCTCCCTGACAGTCCCACCCCGGCTAAAGATTGCGGCTGTAGCCCCGGTGACGGCCCCGGGGAGGGAGCACGAGCCAGGGGGCGAGCAGGGCATCTCGCTGGAAACGGAGAAGAGGAGGCGGATGGCAGGCGAGGAGAGGAACTGCCAGCAGGGAGACAGGGGCACAAGAGTGACATTTAATCCCGGAAAGGGCTTTAAAATGCTAAGGTCAACAAACATTTCTTTTAAAATGAGGCCAATGAAACTAACCAAATGATGTCTTTAGGTCTCGCCTATGCAACACGCATGCGCGCTGCATAGGAGAGGACCTCATGTCATCGAGGATCTTTTCTTCCCAAAAAAGTGCACACGTTGCATTGCTTTCAATTGCAACGCATGCATGTTTGGCGATCTCCTCCCGGGAGCGAGCGACTGGCATATGCAGCAATTATTGCAGCGTCAGCTGCTACCTCCCGCGAGTGAATCGTTCAGGCCCCCTCCTCTCTCCCCTCTCCCTGCTGCGAGGCACGCGTGCTTGTTTCTTTTGTTGCTCCTTGTTAATTAATCTGACAGCCCCCCACCAATGCTCCGCGCCCAGCATCAAACTCGCCCCACGCCATTTCCCCCACTAGTTACAGCCCTTCAAAGGGTTTTTGCATCACTATTTATTTTATGAATCCCCCCACCCCCCAGCCTGAGAGTTGTGCATTTGCAAGCTGCCTCCATCTGCGCGAGGCACCGAAAATCTGTTCGCGGAAGCCCTGATCCCACAAAACTTTGATCTCGGACCAGCAGCGAATCAGTGCGTCGCAGCAGTGGTAAATTAGAAGCGTCTTGTTAATTAATCTGGCAGCCCCCCACCAATGCTTCATGCCCAGCATCAAACTCGCTGCCCGCGCCATTTCCCACGCCAGTTTTCTTTCCCTTTCAGATGCATGAAGCGCTGTCATTAGTGTTGCCAGCAGCGGACTCCCGGGGGGCGCCCCTCCCTGCTTCCCCACCTTTCCTTTCTGTAACGTCTTTCCTGAAAGCTCAGGCAGCCCACATCCCCTATAACATCACAGCAGCAATCTTTTACTGCTCTTTCCTCCCATCCTGCAGAAATCTGTCATCCTCCCGACACACTAGCAAATCGTGTTTTAGAAATATAACTCGCAACACAATCCTCTCTGGCATCATGTGCAGGGCTGACCTTTAGTATTGGTGAGCTGGGCCCAGGCCCAGGGCACCAATATTCTGTGGGGCGCACGGAGCTCTGTGCATTAGGCAGAGCCCTTATCATCTTGCTCCAGCCTTCTTGTTCTTTTTTTTCTTTTCCTCTGCTTATCCGTCCTCATCTCCTGTTCTCCCCACCCCTGTTTCTCATCTTTCGATGTTCTTTCCTCACCTTGCAGCATCCTTCTTCCTCTCTTCTCCATATCTGCCACCGCCATATGTTCACCTCCTCTCCCCCCTCTCCATTCTCCCTTCTCACTTCTTTCGGGCCTCACCCAGACCTTGCACCTTATTTCCTTCAGGACAGTCTGGATGCTTCCCAGCTCCTCAGACCTCCCTGTCCCGCACCCCCTGCCCTCCACATCTCTTCCTTGCTCCTCTACAGCCTCCTTTTCCTCCAGTCTCTTTCCACTCCCATCTCTTTTGAGTCTCTCTCTCTTCCACCTACATCCTCACCCTTATCTCATCCACTCCCCTCTTCGCTCCACCTTCCATCCTTTTCTCCAGGTCGTTCTCTTCCACTCTTCATTCTCTCACCCCCCATCTTTTTCTTGCTCCCTCCCCAAGCTTCTCCTTTTCTTCTATTTTCTTTTCTCTCTCCTTCCCCAGCTTCTGCTCTTTCTGTACTCTCGCCTCGCGACCCTGCCTCATCTTATCACCTTTTAGTTCTCCTTCCTCCATCTTCCACTTTTTCCCTCGATGTTCACTCATCTCCCCGCACCCTTCTCTCATCTTTAGATCCATGCCATCTCCCACTCTCCGTCCCCCCACTAGGCCCCTTCTAAACCCGGACCCTTCTTTCTGCTGTCCTCACTTGACTTCCCCCTCACTTTCTCTTCTCGCACTCTCTATCCCCACAGAACATCCAGTTGTCTTCATCACTCTCTTTGCCTTCCTGGCACACTTCTCACTAATTTTACGTCCCTTTCCTCTTCTTTCCTCCTTCCCTTCTTGTTGCTGATGGTACACACCAATGGCAAAACGAATAGGTCCAAAAAGCAAGAACTGTTGGCTTTGCCAAAGCTTATTGGCATATTTTATTCTGTTTTTGCTGCATCATTCATGGGAAAATCATGCAGATGCGACCGGGCGCTTTGTAAAGTTTCACAGATGACCAATTTGTCATCTTGAGTGGTCTAAATTGAACAATTTTTTCTTGTACCATTCATTACTAAAGGGGAAATTCGGTTATTTAGCTCACAGAATGTGCTTGCGCTGGGCCTAGAGACTTTAAGTGGGAAACATATTCAGGGTTACCCTAATGAGGGCCTCTGAACAGATTGATGCAAAAGATTTGCGTTGCATTTGTACATGGATTTTGGAATCCACCGACATTTAGTTTCTCTGTTCTGCGTAAATGCACGCAGAGGTTACACAATAGACCAGTTTGCAGGCAACGGCTCGTAATTTGATAGTTCAATCAATCAATCAATCAGAGTACTTGTAAATCACGCTACTTACCCGTGAGGCTCTCAAGGTGCTGAGGGGAGGGGGTGCCACTACTGCTTGAAGAGCCAGGTCTTTAGGAGTCTTCTGAAGGCGAGTAGGTCTTTGGTGTGCCGTAAGTGGGTAGGAAGGCTGTTCCAGGTCTTGGCGGTGAGGTAGGAGAAGGATCTGCTGCCGGAGGTTGTTGTTGGATGCAGGGGACATCGGTGAGGGGGAGGCTGGCAGAGCGGAGTTGGCGTGTCGGGGTGTAGAAGTTGAGTCTGCTGTTCCGGTAGGCTGGTCCAGCATTGTGGAGTGCTTTGTGTGCGTGGGTGAGGAGCTTGAAGGTGATCCTCTTGTTGACGGGGAGCCAGTGTAGGTCTCGCAGGTGGGGGGTGATGTGGCTGCGGCGGGGACGTTTTACGATCAGCCAGGCGGAGGCGTTTTGGATGCGTTGTAGTCGACGTAGGTGTTTGGCTGGGATTCCTGCATAGAGTGCGTTGCCGTAGTCCAGACTTCTGCTGACGAGGGCCTGTGTCACCGTTCTTCTTGTTTCGGTCGGGATCCACTTGTAGATCCTGTGGAGCATGCAGAGGGTATTGTAGCAGGAGGAGGAGACGGCGTTTCTTTGGGTGGTTAATTTGTAAACCCGTCTCGCTTTGCTGGACCCTGCTGTATTGATCTGGGTCACTAGAGACTTTTACGCACTTCTGTTTTGCCACCTTTTTTTAACGATGGTGGAAGGGTTAACATGGATTCTCGAACAAGGTGTTAATTGTGTTGCTCTTCTGGGACTCACTGTACCAAGATGTTAATTGTACTCCTCTTTTCATTTAGGTAGTAAACGAGCTCCGCACTCACCACCATATCAGTTCAAATCATTTTTAGAACACTTTCATGTCAAAGGTAGGCTTGCTTGTTCAATCTGGCACACACATGTGATTGCTAATGTTATCAAGTAACACATCCAGCTGTGTATCGACAGAGAAGAACACCCAGCATACTTTTCAACAAACTGGCCTCGTGGTTGACTACAATCCCCTGCCTGCTTGGTGAGTGTTTGTGATATCTTTATATGTGCGCGCATTCACAGTTGCAGTTCTGACTTCTTTAAACATAATACCACTCAGTACCACATAATTACACTCCACATAATTACACTCTCCTCAAAGCAACACAAAAACACTACACATAATACAACTCAGTGCCTCATAATTATATGCTACATAATTATCCTGCACTCAATGCAACATACACAAAATAATAACACTCACTGCCACATAATTGCATGCCACATAATTACACTCTACTAAATGCAACCTACACCCCACATAATACCACTCAGTGCCACATAATAACATGCCACATAATTACACTATACTCAATACAACAGAAATACAATCCACATAATATCACTCAGTGCCACGTATTAACATACCACATAAATACACTGTACTCAATGCAATATAAATACACTCCACATATCAACACTCAGTACCACATAAGTACACACCACATATTTACACTATACTAAATGCACCATAAATACACTCCACATAATACCACTAAGTAAACTACACACCACATAATAATTAGACTACACTCAATGCAACATAAATACACTTCACATAATACCCCTCAGTGCCACATAAATAAACTCAACATAATTACACTCTCCTCAATTGAACACAAAATACCACTCACTGCCACATATTTGCATGCCACATAATTACACTGTACAAAATGCAACATACACCCCATATAATATCACTCAGTACCACATAATTACATACCACATAATTACACTCTACTCAATGCAACATAAATACAAACCACATAATATCACTCAGTGCCACATAATAACACACCACATAATTACACCCTACTCAATACAAAATAAATACACCACTCATAACACCGCTCAAAAACACAAATTTACAACACATAATTACACTCTACTAAATGCAACATGCACTCCACATAATACCATTCACTGCCACATAATTAGATGCCACATAATTAAACTCTACTGAATGCAACATAAACACACTCCACATAATACCACTCAATGCCACATAATTACACTCAACACAATTACACTCTCCTCAATGCAACACAAAATACCATTCACTACCACATAATTACATGCCATATAATTACGCTCTACTAAATGCAACATACACCCCACATACTAACACTCAGTACCACATAATTACACTATACTCAATACAACATACATACAATCCACATAATATCACTCAGTGCCACGTAATAACACGCCACATAATTACACTCTTCTCAATACAATACAAGTACACTCCACATAACAACACTCAAAACCACATAATCACACCACTTAATCACACTATAATAAATGCAACATACACTCCACATAATACCACTTAGTGCCACATAATTACATGCCACATAATTACATTCTACTCAATGCACCATAAATACACTCCACATAATACCACTCAGCGCCATATAACTACACTCAACATAATTACACTCTCCTCAATGCAACACAAAAACACTCTGCAAAATACAACATAATTATATGCTACATAATTATACTTCACTCAATGCAACATGCACTCCATATGATACCACTCACTGCCACATAATTACATGCCACATAATTACACTCTACTAAATGCAACATACACCCCACATAATACTACTCAATGCCACATAATTACATGCCTCATAATTACACTATACTCAATACAACGTAAATACGCAACACACAATATCACTCAGTGCCACGTAATAACACGCCACATAATTACACTATACTCAATGCAATATAAATACACTCCACACAACAACACTCAGTACCACATAATTACTCACCATGTAATTACACCATATTCAATACACCATAAATACACTCCCCATAATACCACTAAGTAACACATACTTACACGTCACATAATTACACTCACAATTACACTCTATTAAATGCAATACACTCCACATACCACTCAGTGCCACATAATTACACACCACATAATTATACTCTACTCAATGCAAGATAAATACACTCCTCATAATACCACTAAGAAACACATATTTACACATAACATACTTACACTCTATTCAATAAAACATAAAGACGCTCCACATAATACCATTCAATGCCACATAATTACATGCCACATAATTACACTATACTCAATACAACATAAATACAAAACACATAATATCACTCAGTGCCACGTAATAACACGCCACATAACTACACTAGACTCAATGCAACATAAACACAATCCACAAAATACCACTCAGTACCACAGAATTACACGTCACATAATTACACTCTTTTTAATGCAACATAAATACAATATACATAACACTCAGTACCACATAGTTACACACCACATAATTAAACTACACTCAATGCAAAATAAATACACTCCACATACCACTCCGGCCACATAGTTACACACCACATAATTACATTCTACTCAATGCAACGTAAAAATGCTCAATATATTAACATTTAGTGCCACATAAGTACACGTCACATAATTACATTCTATTCAATGCAGCAAATACACTCCACATAATACCACTATACCACATAAGTAAAAAAAAATAAAACATTTTATATTAACATCTGTATTTAATCAGGTTGTTCAGTTGTATGGTTTTCATAAAAGTATGAAAAATACTTAACACTTTTCATTATAACTTTTCAACATAATGCACATCAGCCACAATGATCTACAACATAGCCAAAACTTCAAAATAAACACATAAGGTCCCAAAAGCGAGACCTATTGGCTATGCCAATGCTTGTTTTTAAATATTGCACGATTTATTTACCCGACCATCGAACCAACCGAAACTCTGTATGAGCAATATTACGGCTTCATTATTTACTGTTGTCCTTGACAACTTCAAACTGTCTGTTTACGATCTCCGTAACCATCACCAGTTCACTTTTTACTTCGATTACCATATTCAGCTACCGCATTCACATTTCCGGGTTACGCATTCAAATTCAATGTCGGCATTTAAAATTGAAAAGAATTATACCTAACTTCGGGACAAGAAATAGCCGCTCCCATGCATTTTTGGGAACAAACCGGGTGAGCTACTAACCTTGCGATATATTGTATGCTCGTACAATTGGTTTAAAAGTATAATGACGGCGCATTCATAAATCCACAGAGTTCAAACCCGTGTTTGAAAAAACTATGGATTACGCATTTGAACATTCGTAAGGTTGGTCATTTAATAGTACGGCCCGAAATTATTTAAGCTTGTTTCACCATGCACTTTCGTTTAACCGAGGCACCCTTTCACTTTATTTCTTGCCGTTATCACCATATAGCATCATAGCACAAATATTAACCCACCTTTCCACATTCAAACCAACTAGTCCACGTTATTAATCAGAGTTTACACACTCCCATAAAACATCGCCATTCCATCATGTTTTGAAAATACCATTGCCTACTGAAAGTCACCTCCGAGCATGTCATGGGCACACACTGGATAAGCACAAAAAGCGCTATGTTACAAAAGAATGCATTATTTAATATGAATGTATATATATCATTACACAATAAATGTCCTCTATGTTTGCAGAATTAAGGCCCTGATGGAGGGCAGGGCCAGAAATGCATTGGGCATGAGAAATAATGCACGAATCAACAAAATAGAATGTCATATCACTTAGGAAAGTTCTATGACACAAAAACCAATAAATAATAAAAATTATTGTGAAAGGTATATTTGAAGAGTGATTACTTTATTGAAAATACAGAGAAGTGCATGCACTCACTCACATCAACAAACATGCACGATTCGATCAGAGGCAAGATGGCGACCGCATCGGTCGCTTGAGCTAGCTGCTCCTGCCGGACTTTGCGGACATCGGCGTCCGACCACTGATGCCGGGGTGAAAAACATTAGAAGCTGCCGTGCCGCTTTGCTACTTCGTGCGGGAGCTCAGAATTTGTCTGAAAACTGAAGGAAATTATTTTTAAGAAAACACTGTTAAACGTGTACGCTGATGTGCTCACCTTTGGTTGCTGCATTGATTGAAGCCGGAGCCAGACCGCGGAGACTGCAGCAGCTGCGGTGGAGGCTGTGGGTGGGTCTTGCAAGACGGCACACCTGCTGCAGTTGGACTACGGGAACCGGCGTTTCTATCAGAAATTCGGCGTCCTCTCACAGAATGCCTCCCAAAGGTCGGAGGGGTCGTGGACAGGGGGCCGCTGGATTCGAGACACTGGGGGAGCCGTAAAACTCGGGTGCGGACAGTGGAACGACACCAACGCGAGCTCCCACTGGGGCACCAAGAATACCGAGTGCAGAGAAGGATAACACTCGAGGGGAGAGTCGTGTTAAAGAGCCTGACAGAGCCGGCTAAAGACTCTGTGCCTATCGAATCTGTAGAAGTATTAATTGAGCGAGTGGAAAATGGGCTGGGGTTGGAAGTAATTCCAGACAGTTTGGAACTTAATGGTGCCCACTTAACTGAACTAGATGAAGAGGAGGGAGAGATCGATGAGAATGTGACAGAGGCAATGGAGAAAGATCCCGGAGTGGAGGCGACTTTAAATGAGAACTTAATTGCGACCTCTGTCCAGGCCAAGTACATAGAAAGCACAGACTCAGCTGATTTTTACTTCCTGTCGGAGCATTCTGTGTCATCTACCGAAGATTTAGCACAGCAATATGCTACGCAAATGAGTATGGTTGAAGGAAGATTCAATAGTAGTTTTGAAGTTGAAGAGCAAGAGTCTAAGCACGCGGATGGCCATACAGTCCGTAGACTGCGTTTAACACAGGAGGGAGGAACTATTCAAGGAGATAAAGGTCGTACAGGGGGCGCATCTTTTTCAGGAAAAGAGCAAACCGAAGAAATTTCACTTGACCTTATTTACAAGACTATGATGCTGCATAGAGATGAACACAGACAGGATAGCTTGAGAGTTCAGAAATCATGTAAAAAGCTTCAACATTCTGTCAGACGCTTGGCTAAATCGCATTCAGAATTTCTGGAAAGAGTAACCGAAGCTGAAGTGCGCATATCTACGCTGGAAGATGAGGTAACGCAACAGAAGAAGGCATTAGCTACACAGCTCGCTAATAAGGACGATATCAATTGGAAACTTATTGATTTAGAGAATCGCTCTCGCAGAAATAACCTGCGGTTCTTACAAATTCCAGAAGGAAAGGAGGGGTCAGATCCTCGAGGGTTCATTGTTGAGCTTTTGAAAAAAATCATTTTCAGACTCTTCAAGATGGGACTGGGATCGGGAAGTGGAAAGAGCACACCGGTTTCCTTTTAATACCAGACCAAACCAGCAGGATCATAGCGACCAAAAACCAAGAGCTATATTAGTGGCATTCAATGGCTTTTTGGCGCGAGAGGAAATATTTACAAAAGCACGACCAGATAAGAAGATCAAAGCTCTTGATTGCGATTTTTTTGTACGCGCTGATCTGTGTAAACAGACTGTGGATTTGAGATGGCAATTTCGACAACTTATACCTGATTTTCAATCTAAGGGAGCTCAAGCCTATTTAATGTTCCCTGCAAAAATGAAAGTTGTACATAGAGAACGCACTCATTATTTCATGACGGCACTTGCAGCTAAGACCTTTATGGATACAATGTAATTATGTCAATTAGTTGAAATGAGCATATAATTAGTCTAATGTTTCTAGATTTACTTATGACTTAGGTAATCTTGGTGCGCTTTATGTCTGTGTCATAGGCCTCTTATCAGTTGGTTGGCGTTTAAGTCTTTTTTTTCTTGAGTTTAATCAAAGTAAATAATATGTTCGCGAGTGAAGGCAGGTAGATGGGGGCAAGCTCGCATCAACAGGACCATAAGTCCTAAAGCCTCAGTAAAGGGTTGGGGGTGGGGAAGGGGGACACTGTGTTGGGGGGGCTGGAAGGGTGGTACACTGGGTGGGTGCAGGGGGAAAACGTGGGGAAGAAAAGTTCTTGATTACAGCGAACTGCGTACTGAGAATGATATTTATGATTTCGTTACAGTCTGGAAGATTCAGCACTTCAATGTTTTTGATTGGTATGATTCACTATGGTTATTGAATCTGTATCGACCTCTACGGTTGGAGGGGAAGAATATCTCTTGGGTTACCCTGGAAGAATCGAAGTATATGATAAATGGCTTCTAAACGATTAAAAAGTTGCTCTTTAAATGTCTCTGGTCTGAACAATGTGACAAAAAGACAGAACGTTGCAGCTGAATTAAGATATATAGCACCACACATAGTATGTTTGCAGGAAACTTATATACCCTGGTCAAAAAGAGGTGTTTTAAAAGAACTTGGATTTTCGCTTGTGACTGCAACAGGACAATCTAGTTTGATACGGGGCGTGGCCATTATGTGTAAGGGTAATAATGTAGTGCCAGGTAGAACACTGGCCGACAAAAAAGGAAGATGGGCAATTGCTGAATTTAATGTGGAAGGTAAAAAACTGACGCTATGCAACATCTAGGGTGCTAACTTAGACGATCCAGATGCTTTAGTTGAGATAAATTTGGAATTAACTACGTGGCCTCAGCCTATATTGATTTGTGGGGATATGAATATTGGATCACTGAAATATTATCGCCGGTCACATTATCGACTTGCAAAAATATCGTTGATAAATTATCGACGACAAAAATATCGACTTTCTATACTTATTACACAAACGACAAAAATATCGAGTAAAATATATCGATTCTTTAAAATATCGAGTACATAAATATCGACCTACTATATATCGACTACAAATATATCGTTTTTCATCAAATTACACATAACACTACAAAAATATCGACTACAAAAATATAGAGTAAAAAAATATCGTCTACTCAAAAATATTGAGTTTAATTTATTACCCTTTCATGTCTAAAATACCATATTAATAGTCTAAAAAATGCATGCCACTATACTAAATACATATTACATATAATACTAGTTACTTTTATTACATTCCTCTTTATCTACATTTTCCATACATTATATGAAATGCGTGCTATTATTTTTTAAATATTCATTACATTTAACTAATATTTTGATTCTTTATTTTCACTTAGACATCTACTTTCTTTAACAACTAACCTGCTTTAATGCAGAAATCACCACATATCACCATTCCCACATCAACAAACACACCAATTAACTTAAAAAAAATTCAAACTAGCCTATACAATGCTTCTTTTCTTCCTACACCCAATCAAATCAAAGCACACAAAATACACATACTATAAAAGGAATACATGCAAGCTACCATTTGTTGCTGCTAACTCTATAGAAAGAAGATGCCAACACTCTGAGGATCTTGTTCCTGAACAAACATCTTAAAAAATCCAGCTTACTACCAAATTATTCAAGTAAGTTACAGTTAATTATTTAGAAATCAAAAGTTGTAGTCTACTATTTTTCTTATATCTCCTAACTCTTTCACTTATTTTATTTTTATCTCCTCCTACATTTCTGATAGAGACTACTCCTAAAAAATTCCTAATACCTGCTCCTATTTGTTCACCTGGAATTTCTGATTGTAAGTATATCTTAATGCTCTGTTATACACAAACTGCATTTTTAAAACACTATTTTACAATATTCATTCTTTATTTTCAATATTTTATTCACACATAGTCTGAGATTTTCCTAATTCAACTCTACAAATGTCTAAAACTACACTAATTAAACATGTAAGTATATATGTATTTGTTATTAAACACCGAAAATTAAATAAGCAATTTTCTAAACACCATATCTTGCATATTACATCTTCCCTACAGATCCTATAAAAACATCCTACATCAACTATACCAAAAGACAAGACTACCATTGTTAAAAATGTAAGAATACTTGTAATTTTTCTAAAACTCCAGAAAAAAACTAAAAATATGTTCTAAACACCATGTTATATATTTTATATTTCCTCTACAGATAATCTGAATACATCATACATCTACTCTACCTACAGCAAACAAAACTACTTTTTTACAAGTAAGTATTTTTTTTATTTTTCCCATTTCCCAACCATTCATAATAATGTTACTAATAATTTACATTTATATATTCTATCTTCTCTACAGATCTCAACTTTACTACCTTGATGTACTCCACCAAATACTACAACTCAACTGTTTAAACAAGTAAGTATATCTAATGTTTACATCAAATGTACTACTAAGCTAAATAGAAAACAGCTTTATCCTAGGAAAAATCGTTTGTTATGTCTAAACATTTACTTATCATTTCTATATTTTCATACCAACAGTAAATAAAGAAGAACATACAAGATTATCTTTCAAAACACAGTTCAGCATTTTTGATAACAACTTTTAGTAACTGTAAGTAATAATGCATCAAAAATTATGTATGCACCACAAAGTGAAATATATATTTATTAAATATGTTTCTTTCTACTCTTTCCTAGAACAAGTAAAACAAAATGACAGAAGGTGCAGAATTTGTTATGTCACAGAAAAATAAATTACTGTTATGTTATATGGGGTATGTTTATAATCATGAAAGACAAAGTGGCAGAAAAGTATTCTGGAAATGTACCAAATATTACTCAAACAAATGTTATGGGAGGGCTACTTCTGAAGAAACAAATGTGTTATTTACCAGGGAACACAATCATCCCCCCAATGTCACCAAAATAGAAATAAGAGATGCTTTGGAAAGTATAAAAACTGCTAGCACACAAAGTGATAAACCAACAACACAAATCCTTAAAGAAGAACTGTTAAAAGTTCCAGCCCATGCTTCAGGTCAACTACCCTCTATTGACTCCCTTAAACGCACAATAGCACGCACTAAAAGACTAACTACCACAAAACAACCTAACCATACTACATTTGAGGAAATTATTATTTCCCCAGAAATGAGCATAACACACAATAAAGACAAATTTATCCTTTTTGACAATGAAAGCAGTACAAGCCGAATCATAATGTTTGCAACTGCAAGTAATTTAAGAAAAATCCAACAATGTGACCAATGGATGATGGATGGAACTTTTAAACCATGTCCAAAACCTTTTTATCAACTATATTCCATCCACGGTTTATACCATAACTATAACATCCCTTTCATTTACTGTTTTTTACCTAACAAACAGCAAAACACATATACAGAAATATTAAATGTTATCAAAAATGAAATCAATAATTATTTTCCACAAAAAATAATTATTGATTTCGAGTTAGCTATGATTAATAGCATTTTGAAAACATTTCCCCACACAACAATCCAGGGTTGCTACTATCATTTCAATCAGAGTATATGGAGACATCTCCAGAAATCAACCTTAAGTATTCTATACTCAACAGATAGCACCTTTGCCTATCAAATTAAAAAATTGATAACACTAGCCTATATTCCTGTTACCGATGTAGCGGAACACTATAATTTATTAATTGACAGCACATATTACAAAAGGAATGAAGATAAACTAACCCCATTACTGGACTATTTTGAAGATACTTGGGTGGGAAGGTTACACAGATCTGGACACCGACGCCAACCCAAATTCCACATACCTTGGTGGAATGTCTATCTCAGTACATTAAACCAAGAGTCAAAAACTAACAACAGTGTAGAAGGGTGGCATAATGCATTCCAAGCTACCACTAGCAGAGCCAAACCCACATTCCATAACCTACTAGAAGCTTTAAAAAAAGAACAAAGCTATCAAGAACTAAGAATCGAACAATCTGTGACCCAAATTGGTCCAAAACTAACTAAACAAACTAAACAAATATTCAGACTCCTGCAAAGTCAAGTCACACTATATCCTACAACTAGAGGATTAGAATACCTGTCACTAATAGCTAAAAGCCTACTATAAATAAATAACCCAAAAATACAAATGTCTTCTTACAATAATGGTAAATATAAAAAACATAAACATTTCCAAACAATTATAAATAATACATATTTGTTTGACATATTAAGAACATTTTGAGACATTATTTCAGAACAAATATGCAATATTTATATTAACATCACACATACACATTACATAAAAATCGACATTTCCCACTCAAATAAAAATAACTTAAAAGACTTACAATTTATGTAGATGAGAAAGACGTAATCCAGCCAAATAAAATCCAAACAATCCCTTCCAATGCAGGACAATTCCAATATCGGAAACCCTCAAAAACCCAAAAGTTATGTAAAAATAAAATAAACGCTCCAGGAAATCCCGAAAACACTATTGTGGACACTTTAGTATTTAAAGTGATATACACACACCTTAAAAAAAAAACGGTAACGCATATTAGTGTATCAATCCAATACGAGACCCTCCAAAAACCCGAAAAATTGAAAAAATATTTAAAATCCGCTCCAGGCAATCACGAAAAATAGGAGATAGATGTTAAAATATAACCATAATAAGTCATACAGTAGTTTCTCCCCCCAAAAAAACGCTTCCTTCCATGTACTTCTCATGCGAGGAACCGGAACCTGTAAAAAAGCATACATAAAGAAACCCACCCACAAATACCCCATAACATTTGTAAATACACTCACAATTAACATTAAACATGTAAGAAGACATTTCCTAACACTTCAAAGAACACTAGAACTGAAACATACAAGACGCATCCATAATTACGACATTTCACCTAAAAGATACATAAACAAGTCATACATACACACAAAAACACTACACAGTTCGAATATACCCTCAAACAGTACCACTCAGTTAAAAATGATATGTAAAAATAACCTTACCTCTCTCCACGCGAAGCAACTCCCAACCGCGAGCTTCTCCAGTCCTGAATGAATCTCAATAACCTTACGCAGTAAAAAAGTAGTCCCCTTAAACCATATTTGAAAACGAATCATAGTAAATACAATGTTATACTAAAAAATATAATACATACCCATACTTATTATATAAAAATAATAGACTAGACTCATTATAATTTAAAGTGTTTCAATAAATAATTTTTTTAATATTAATTAATATATAGTAATTATAATATAATATTAATATTAAAAAATTATTAAAAAAAGGAAATAATACATGTAAATATTTTATAATCGTGTACATTTATTGGAATAACTTTTTGTTTCTTTTTAACTAAACATTATTATTTTTTATGCTAATTATTAATAATAATAAATAATATAACTTATTTATTGTTATTAATATAATAAATATAACCATTTGATATATAAACAATGACCTAAAATAATGTATTTTGCATTTGCTGAATTTATGTTTTTCTGAAAATAAGTGAGAAATAATTATGTTTAGTAATTAATAATAATAATAATAATAATAATAAATATATATTTGTAATTATTATTAATAATTATTACAAAATGTTTTGTAATAATTACTAAGTATTATAAAAGAAGATAATTACCAAAATCATCTTTTTCCAATACCAGATATTATTATTAAACATATTTTTCCCCTATACCGTTATAAAGTTTACTACATAATATATGTATTATTTAATATGAACATTGTATTTAATATGTACCAAAAAATGTCTTAATTTGTATTTACGTATCTTGAACAAATATAATACATTTGCTGTTACTTTATAAAAATGTATATAATATAAATATATATTTAATAATATTAATATATACAATATTAACATTATTAAATATAAATGGAAGAAGCTGATAAAAAAGTGATTTATTATTTTATTAAATATAAATACTTGTTACTCAAACTTAAAGAATAAAAATATGATTTGTTCTAAATAAATATTGTGAAATATGTCTTTGTGACAATTTACAACATGTACATAAATGATAATGTGTTATTCTGCTAATGCTACTTTGCAAAATAATGTTGTTAATTTTGATTTTGATTTTATTGTACTGTACATAAATAAATAATACAATCTGAATAATGTTTTGTGTAAACATCCATGTTGCATTATTTTCTAAGATAATGACACAGTAATGTAAAATTATATGCAAATGTGCTGCACACTGACCAATTACAATGTACTATTCCTATTCCAGTCAAGCTAATATCAAAAAAGGTGCAGGACAATGACCAATTATAATTTTCTATTCCAACTCCAGTGAATCAAAGATCAGAGCAGGTGCTGGACACTGGCCAAGTATTATTTTATATTCCAACTCCAGTCAAGCTAATATCAGGGAAGGTGCTGGACACTGACCAAATAATAATTACTATTCCTACTCCAGTCAAGCTAATATCAGGGAAGGTGCTGGACACTGACCAATTATTAATTACTATTCTAACTCCAGTCTAGCTAATATCAGGGAAGGTGCTGGACACAGAACAAATAAAAATTACTATTCCTACTCCAGTCTAGCTATTCCTACTCCAGTCTAGCTAATATCAGGGAAGGTGCTGGCCACAGACCAAATAAAAATTACTATTCCAACTCCAGTCAAGCAAATATCAGAGAAGGTGCTGGACAGTGACCAGTTAATAATTACTATTCCTACTCGAATCTAGCTAATATCAGGGAAGGTGCTGGACACAGACCAAATGAAAATTACTATTCCAACTCCAGTCTAGCTAATATCAGGGAAGGTGCTGGACACAGACCAAAGAAAAATTACTATTCCTACTCCAGTCAAGCTAATATCAGAGAAGGTGCTGGACACTGACCAATTAATAATTACTATTCCTACTCCAGTCAAGCTAATATCAGGGAAGGTGCTGGACACTGACCAATTAATAATTACTATTCCTACTCCAATCTAGCTAATATCAGGGAAGGTGCTGGACACAGACCAAATAAAAATTACTATTCCAACTCCAGTCAAGCAAATATCAGAGAAGGTGCTGGACAGTGACCAGTTAATAATTACTATTCCTAATTACTATTCCTACTCCAATCTAGCTAATATCAGGGAAGGTGCTGGACACAGACCAAATAAAAATTACTATTCCAACTCCAGTCTAGCTAATATCAGGGAAGGTGCTGGACACAGACCAAAGAAAAATTACTATTCCTACTCCAGTCAAGCTAATATCAGGGAAGGTGCTGGACACTGACCAATTAATAATTACTATTCCTACTCCAGTCAAGCTAATATCAGGGAAGGTGCTGGACACTGACCAATTAATAATTACTATTCCTACTCCAATCTAGCTAATATCAGGGAAGGTGCTGGACACAGACCAAATAAAAATCACTATTCCTACTCCAGTCTAGCTAATATCAGGGAAGGTGCTGGACACAGACCAAAATAAAATTACTATTCCTACTCCAGTCAAGCTAATATCAGGGAAGATGCTGGACACTGACCAAATAATAATTACTATTCCTACTCCAGTCAAGCTAATATCAGGGAAGGTGCTGGACACTGACCAATTAATAATTACTATTCCAACTCCAGTCTAGCTAATATCAGGGAAGGTGCTGGACACAGAACAATTAAAAATTACTATTCCTACTCCAGTCTAGCTAATATCAGCGGAGGTGCTGGACACAGACCTAAATAAATTTACTATTCCTACTCCAGTTAAGCTAATATCAGGGAAGGTGCTGGACACTGACCAATTAATAATTACTATTCCAACTCCAGTCTAGCTAATATCAGGGAAGGTGCTGGACACAGAACAATTAAAAATTACTATTCCTACTCCAGTCTAGCTAATATCAGGGAAGGTGCTGGACACAGACCTAAATAAATTTACTATTCCTACTCCAGTTAAGCTAATATCAGGGAAGGTGCTGGACACTGACCAATTATTAATTACTATTCCTACTCCAGTCAAGCTAATATCAGAGAAGGTGCTGGACACTGATTATTTAAGATTTAATATTCTAAGTGCAGTCATGCAAATATCAGGGAATGTGCTGGACACTGACAATGTATAAATTAGTATTCCTACTTTTGTCTAATCTTATTTTATAAAATATTGTGCACTAATTAAATTCCTTTGAGTAAAATAATTTAAATTGATATATTTTACATCATTTGCAGACTAGTGCTAATTGTTTTAATTTGCAGAAATATTTGCAACATTTTGTAAAAATTATTCTTTAATTTTTTGAAATTTTTAATAAAGTTTTTTTGCACACATTATATTCCTTAGACAAATATAATGTTCAATTAATTTTTTTAAATTATTTGCAGACTAGTGGTAAATGTTTTATTTGTCAGAAAAATGTGCAATATTTTGTTTTAAATTTTATTTTATTTTTAATAATTTGTTTTAAATTATTTTGCACATATTATATTCCTTAGACAAATATAATGTTCAATTTTTTTTTAATTATTTGCAGACTAGTGGTAAATGTTTTATTTGTCAGAAAAATTTGCAACATTTTGTTTAAAATGTTATCTTTTTAATAATTTGTTTTAAATTATTTTGCACACATTATATTCCTTAGACAAATATAATGTTTAATTTTTTTATTTAAATTATTTGCAGACTAGTGATAATTTTTTTATTTTGCAGAAAAATTTGCAACTTTTTATTTTGCAAAACTTTTTTTGCAATATATATTTTAATCCCTTTTACCAATTTTCTATTTATACATTTTTTATACAACTTTTATATATTTGAAATCATTTTTTTTAAATTACTCCCCACCCTTATCCTCTATTAACTCTACAACCCGCTCCTAAAAATTTACACTATATTTATAATATTTTTATAAGTAATATTTAAAAAAATATTTTGTCTATTTGCTACATTATTTTTTGGGACATTCTACCATATATTATATTATTTTATTATTTTTTTAAATTACTCCCCACCCTTATCCCCTATTAACCCAACATCCCGCTCCTAAAAATTTAAAATAATTTATATTAGTTTTATTATTTTTTTTTTTTTATATTTAATCCTTTTTTCTACATAATATCGATATTTTTTACTTTTACTATTTAACGATATTTTGTCTAGTCGATATTTTTGAGTCGATATTTTTGTACTCGATATTTTATTAACATTATTTTTTTCGATATTTTGACCAACGATATTTTTATTTTCGATATTTTATTATTGTCGATATTTTTGACACGATATTTTATCCTTTCGATATTATGGATTCGATATTATGCCTAGTTACCATGAATATTAACCTGACCAATAGTTCTTTGAAGGATGGGTTCGCTAAGTATGAGGGTCGTAAACCAAAAGTATATAAGGCATTATCAAACCTAGTGCAAGACCATGGGTTGGTGGATGTGTGGGGGTACATAAGACCGCAAGATAGTGGATATACGTTTTATTCTTATCCTCACAAAAAATTGGTTAGACTCGATTATTTTTTACCCCTGTATCAGTAATTCAAGGAGCGATAATTTCTGTATATCCCAGAATTTCATCAGATCACTCTCCGATACTGCTGGAAATAGGCACTGCGTTAATCAAACCTAGACAATCTTGCTTTACATTTGACAGAAAACTGGTTGTCAATGCTGATTTTAGAGATCATATTAGGACGTGGATCAAATTATTTTTTGAAGAAAATAAAGGATCTACCTCGCAGGCCATAATCTGGGACACTTTTAAAGCCTGATTTCGGGGAGAATGTATTAGCTTTTCCTGTAAGAGTAAAAAAAAAGCGAGACAGGAGTTAGATAGTTTATATTCGCAATTAAGTCAATCCGAAATATTACTAATGCAGGGGATAGTCAATGGGGGAGCGATTTAACTATACTGGAGGACAATGTGGCTAAGGATAGAGCGAAAGTATTAGGATTTTGGTCTGAAGAAAATGCAAGGAGATATCTCACATCTAAGATGGATAAATATGAATTTGGAGAGGCAATTGTGAAAAAATTGGCGACCCAATTACGTATAAAAGAATCAGCCAGAAATATTGCTCAAATGTTAGACTCTGCTGGGGTGGCCCATTCGGAACCACAAGAAATACGTAAGATTTTTCAACAATTTTATTCTGAGTTATTTGAAGGACCTGTTGGTGATAGATTAGACTGGAGTGCAATATTAGAAGAAGGCTTAAAAAGGGTTGACCCTATAGAGTCACAGTGGCTAGAGGATATGATCACAGAGGAAGAGGTGGAAAAGGCCGTTAAAAGTCTCGCAAATGGAAAAGCTGCAGGCCCTGATAGAATACCCAGTGAAGTGTATGTACAATTCTACCAAGATATCAAAGAGGAATTATTAAAAACTATGCGAGATGCTCAGACGGGTTATCCACCAAAAACGTGGGCAGAAGCCACCATTGCAGTCTTCTGCAAAAAGGGTAAGTCATCAGAGTTAGTAGGGTCTTATCGACCGATATCATTGTTAAACGTAGATAATAAAATATATTCTAAAATATTAGCCAATCGATTCACTCAATGTATGAATTCCTTAGTTTCACACCACCAACAGGGATTTATTCCCAGAAGGGGGATGGTAGAGCATGTCAACAAAGTTATTCCTTTATTTGATATTGCCTCTGTGAAAAAGAACGATTTAGCGCTAATTCTGCTAGACGCGGAAAAAGCGCTTGACCGCGTGCAATGGGGATATTTGTGGGACTTAATGAAAAAATGGGATTTGGGTCAAAATTTATAAACACAATTCAATCTTTATATTTACACCCTATGGCAAAGATCTCTGTTTTGGGTTTACTTTCGGATACAGTTAAAATTACACGTGGTACACAACAAGGGTGTCCTTGTTGTGTACCGCGTGTAATTTGCGTGTAACCGCGTTTATTTGCCCTTTACATAAATCCCCTTATAGAGTTATTGAGTCGGAATATTTTGGTTCCTCCTTACAAAGTCCAGGATTATAATTTCTCGGTTTTTGCTTATGCTGACGATATTGCAGTGGTAACAACTAATCCTGAAACTGCAATAAAAGAAATTGAGCGTCTGGCAAAGGTATTTGGGACAATAACTGGATATAAACTGAATGAGGCAAAACCCCAAATTCTTTGTTCTGAGACGATCATATGGTAAGATCGTAGGGTGGTAAAAGAAGTAACGTATTTAGGTATTTTGATAAGGGCAAATATGACAGAATTAGTTCAAGTAAACTGGAATATGTTAATGGTAAAAATTAAATCTTCCCTGGATAGGTGGGAGCGGTTGTATTTAACTATTATTGGTCGATCAAATGTTATAAAAATGAATATATTACCAAAAGTTCTATACCTATTAAGGTCTATTCCTTTAGAAATTACTAAAGATAAAATACAGGCATTGCAATCCAAATGTGGGAAATTTATATGGAGCCCCGGCAGACCTAGAAGGGCAATGAATTATATGACTTTACCGTATTTAAGGGGAGGGATGGGGGTTCCAGATTTTTTTTATATTATGTAACTTTTTTTTGTTAAAATGAGGGTTCTGATTACTGGAGAGCAAGAAATTGAGGTGGATAATTCCCCGAGCATTTTTGATATACAGCTAGGAGCAGATGCAAAGCACATTTTAGTCAAAGAGATTGATGGGAGTTATTACAAACGAACAAGGTTTAAGGTAACCCTCGGTGCATTCAAGGTTTGGAAATGGTTTATAAAAACAATGGGGATAGGAAGAGTATCATATTACACCCCTGTTAATGCACATAGGACTTTACCTGGAATTTTTTCAGACGTAATGACCGCAAAATGGCAACAGAAAGGAATCCGGTTCTTAGGAGATATGGTAAATGAGAATGGGATTTGTAAATCCTTTGAAGAGATCAAGGATGAATATTCCCTGCCTAGATGGTATTTTTTTAAATACTTACAAATTTGTGACTATTTAAATCGAAGGGGTATGAACCTAATTCAAAATAAAGCTATTGAAGGAATCCGTAGATCTGTAAAAATTGGAGTGATATATCAATTCTTCGTCTCAGTTAAGAAAGATGATATGGAGAAAGTTAAGTTGAAATGGAGAGATTCCTTAGGAGATTTAGAGATAGAAGTTGAGGACCTTTTAATATTATCAATGGAGGCTCTAATGTCTGTAAATCTGAAAGCTCAGTTTTTTAAAACGCTATATGATTTATATTAACGAATGGCAAAATGGGGAGCTGGAAATGAAGGTAAATGATTCCGGTGTGGGGATAATGATGCTGGGGCGATACATATTTTTTATAGCTGTGTTAAGCTTCAGGGTTTTATCGGACATTTGGAACAGTTCCTTTCTTTGGTGATTAAAACAACGGTTGTTATCTCCCCAGCAATGATATTATTAGGCAAAATTCAAAAAGATAATTCATCGGAAGCACTTTTTCAATATCGCCATTTCATTTTTTTGCAATGACTGTTGCACGCCTATGCATAGCCACGGAGTGGTTACAGGAAAAACCACCGGACTTTCATCAATGGCGTGCTAAAATGCTGAGTCTATAAAATCTGGAGTGGAGTTTATTTTCAATTAAAGGACTAAGGAAAAAAAGACTGGGTATAAAAATTTGGAGTGCGTTTCGGGACTTTTATGAATCATGAGTTTTTTTTTCCATTTGAATGTAAATATATTTGTATTTCTTTTCTTTCATGTGACACATGATTTGACTGATATGTATTTTGTTTTGCAGTTTTGCTGTACAAGAACAATAAAAAAAAGAAAAAAAAGAGAAAATACAGAGGAGTGCAATTGGAGACGTCCTGCCGTCTAGGGAGCAATGCAAACTAAACATTTAATTTGTCCGCTCACTGAGGAGGATTTACCAATTAGCACCAACCACTATCAATAAAACGGGAATAACTCACACACCAGGTGCGCAAAGTCCTTCTCCATTTTGGATAAAATATCTGTCAAATAAGTATACCAGTGCTTCTCTAGGGCACCCTTTAACTTTAATCAGGAATAAGAAAACACCATTCCACAAAGTGAAAGATTACATGCACATCAAAGTCCTTTGTTTGGATTGTGATAGCATTATTTTAAAATGTGCCCATATCAGTATATCATAGAAGAATCACTGAATATGTCCACCGAGCCTTTGGTAGCTTATAGCAAAAATAGTATTTTCTGGTAACTATAAAACCTATGCATGTTTTTGTGACCTATGTATGCCACAAAAATGTACTAGTTGGTGGAAAACCTTTTTTTTTCATAATAATATTTTTTGTTTTGAAAATGATAGCTTTACTTTTGTAAGAACTTCACATACCAACTTCCTTGGAAGTGTTCATCACATATTTTGATATATTTGCACCACAACATCAGGTGCGTTATCACATTAAGCTCAGTATATGTAGACAAGCCCACATTCATGTAACCTCAAAGATGCATTCATTGCAATATCCCAGTGGACAGGCTGAAAACATCCCATTAGTCAACAATGGGGCAGGAGTGCCTTTTTGGACTTGCAAAGAGAAATATTTTATGAACACATTGTCCTTCCACAAAAGGAATTGGGGATGAATTAGCAAAAAGGTTTGTTTCCTTGAAATAACTTTGCAAAACCAGTTGTGAGTTGTAATCTACAGAAGCTGCATTTTAGTTGTGACTTCAATCCCCTTTCCAAGCTCTGTCAGCACCCTATAAAATGTCAGATCCACAAAAACATGTTTTGTTTGATCATATTTCGTCAATATGTTTAAAATGAACAGTTTATTATGATATTTTCTCAATCTAGCTATGTGGATAGCTTCACCATCATTGCTTGAAGTGTGAGCTTCGCCCCAAATTCTTGTGCTGTTACCCCCACCACCCTGAAGTTCAGGTGAAGTTGAGCCTCTAATCTCAACAGATATAGAGAAAGGTGGTTTCGCGAGCTGACCGTAGCCATCTGCTCGTCAGGGATGGCAGCAGCACATTGGTGAGGAAGGAAGGTGTTAGTCAATCAAGACCTTATACAGAAGGCACAGAGGCTCAAACTCAATCTTCTGACTTGTCGGGAGCCAATGAGAACACTTTAATGCTGCATGTTCTGCTCCCATTCGGCAGAGGTAGACTACGTAGTTTCATACAATTTGGAGTTTGGCCATAGCGATGGAAGGACACCCACTGTATTTCCATTACAGTAGTCAATTCGTGAGATCATTATGGCAAAGTTGTGTAGTAAAAATAAGTGGAAAATTAGATATAAAAAAGACAATCAATATACACTGTTCGCATATGGGAGTGTGAGGGAATCAATACACTCTAACAGAATGGGCTACAGAACACCTACTGGGACACAAATAGAGGGACTTACTTTTTATATCCTGCTCCAGTCTTTGAATATCAGGATTTTGCCTCGGTCCAAATGCTGTTTCACAAAGGGTTCCTCGGGTGTTCTGATATCGATAATGTCAGGGGGAGAAGAAAAAGGGCAAATTAATTATTCTTTCATGCAACGCAACACCTAAATTTACTCTCCTCTGTTACTCAAGCGGGTGGAGCACAGAGCCACAACTACTAAGAATGGCCTCTGCTGCTGCTGCTGTCACCTCTTCCCTTGAGGACTTCTTGTGTGAAGCACAGCCTCACAACTATAGTGCAGAGGTGAACATGCAAAGTCTAGCACAGAAATCGTATTGAAAGCATATCCTCCCATCACAAATTCCTATTTATAGACAACCACAAAAGCACCCTAGGCATTGGACTGTGTCCTTCAGGTCACATGCAGTGAATGTTTTATTTAAAAACAAACAATTCTCTTTGTTAAGGTCTGCTTTAAAGAAGAGAGTTCTTTTTTTACTCAAAATTAAGTCTAGCTGTCTTAGTAGATCACGTCTTGCATTAAAACATTTAAGTGTCAACACCGATCCACCCAAGTAATATACCAATAATGCCCCCTTCACCCAGAGTGGTGCACAACAGTGCAAAATAATTTGTGTGCTCAGAAAACGGCTCTTTAGCAGCACAAAATACCTTTTGTGATAAAAAAATAAACAACAATATGTCACTGCGTAATTTACTTCACTTTGTGTCACACCACCATTCTGAGAAGCATTCCTTACTCCCCAAACCCTCAGATCAATGGCAGTGAGAAGAATGTCATGACTATTTGTATTAAGTCTAATTTCCCTGACTGAGTCAGAAGTCAGAAAGGAATGTACTCAAAAGATTGTTTTGTTGACCAGAGATCTAGACATTTATCACAGGATAAACTATTTTAGCATGACAGGGGAGGACAGGTCTAATTCAGTAGTGGTGAAGTCATTTTGGAACCACATTAGGCTTTTTCAATAGTTGTGTAATCACAGGTTAATAAGAGCTGGGTGGGGCAGCCGTTATGTTGGTGATGAATTGGCTACATCAGCCTATGGGACAGTTGAGAATGAATAAAGAAGGTACATACTCAGAAGACCTAGACGGTGGTATGTCAACTTTTATGGTCTCTGTTTTGACCTGAAGTTGGTCATAAGATTCATGCATGATTGCTGAGATGGCATCATTGATAGAGAAGGGGTTAGGAAAGATGCTATGTCCTTCTAAATATATTAGGCCCTAGTAACAGGTTGGACAAAGCCGTATTCCTCAATGGGATACCATTCTGCCTGATAATAAAGGATTTTATGTTCCTGCATCTGGGTTTTCCAATTACAGAACAATGGGCCAGATTTTGCTATGTGGAAAGTTCTGAGGGTTAATTCGCTTTAGGCTATGGTTGCCACGGCCTCATGTCCTGGTTATTGGCCCGGTTAAACCACCTCCAGATGTATGAGATGAACAAACAATGTGATACATTTCAGGAGTAACTATTTGAATGGCTCATAGCTTTGAGCATTTCAAGCTGTGCACTTGATATTATCCAGCTAGACTGTGATCCCTGTAGCTCCTTAACCTTATGTCCTGTTCTCCAAGAGGATTTGGAAGTTGAGGGAAGGATGAGTTGGAAATGGTCCGAATTTCTGTGATACTAAGAATTAGGAGAATAATACTTTTATCCTGTCAGGTATGGTGTTAGCAAGCTTTTATTCTGTTGTAGATTTCAGGGGTTTCCTTCGAAGAGGTGTGTATTTAAGGGTACCAGAAGGGCATGCAATTGGTTAGGGGGGCTTGGAAACATTGTGAACAGTAATCCAGTGGTTAGTGGGGTATAATCTTGATTTAACTGTGAAAGAGGTGGAATTACAGGTAGGCTTGGTAGTGGTTGTCATGGATGAGTGTGCAGCAGTTAATTGTAGGCTTAACGTTTGAACCCGGTGTTTTTCATTGAAGCTACCTAAAGAAAGAGCAACTCTTTCCTGTAGCCATACTTCGCTTTCAAGCTTCATTGATGCAGGAAATAGCAAAGCAGCACAGCCCCTTCCCAGTCAGAGGTAATATATTAAGGATAAAAATTCTATAAGTGCTTGAAACTCACAAACCCATAAACAGAGTAGGCGAGGACAGGATGCACAGGAGCACAATTCCAGGAAAAGGACTCGAAGAAGAGATCCAGAATCTAAGAAAAATCTCTGAACAAAAAATTGAAAGACAAAAAAACAGTAACTAGGGGCAAAATACATGCCAACGAAAAATGTTTTTTTTAAAATATGTTTATTGGCATTTCAAAAAGAGGAAACAAAGGACAAGCATAGACAAGCATCATTAGCATCAATCAGCGACAATGCAGTATATAAACACCAGGCAGGTGGGATGACAGCAACTCAGAAACAATAATCTATACTTGTACATAATAAAAGCACAGGCTCACTTGGCGTTCCCAGTTAAAGACCACCAAACGTGTAGCTTTCCAATTATCTAACCCAGCCCAGGGTCCCCGTGACCAGTCTCGCTTAGTAACCCAACTACTCTCCAGCATGAGGAGGCAAATCACCATTTGATCCCCCCTCCATCTCGGTCTCTTCAACCTCATTTATGTTTGAAATGTCACGTTCGGGCCTCTTCTCTAGGAACTTGACCCAGAAGTTCTTGGGCCTATTGTGGGAAAGCAGTAAGTCATTATATATTTCGGTTTGTGTACAGCAGTAGAGCATTTCTCTAGTATCCTGGGAGAGCATCGGTACCGGACCGCGCATCCAAGAGAGCGCCACGCATCTCTTGGCCACAAGAAAGGCCATGTCAACCAGTGGTCTGTGTTCTGTCTTTATGGTCTTAGAGTAACCCAGAATAGCCAGCAAGGGGGTTGGAAGTAGTGTAAGTTCCGTAACCCTATTCACTTCCTCATACACTGTGCTCCAAAAGGTTGAAATACCCGGACAGGACCAGGCCACATGTAAAAAGTCCGCCAAGTGCACCCCACATCTCTCACAGAATAGGCTCTCCCGGAGCCCATAGCGATAGAGCCGTTCAGGTGTGTAGTAGACCCTGTTTAAAAACTTAAAATGCAACAGCCGGTGGCGACCATTGAGTGATATCCTTTTGGTATTAGCACAAAAGTATTGCCACGTTTCGTCCGGTAGATCCACAGCCAGGTCGATCTGCCATGCTAGACGGAGCTTAGTGTATTCCGTTGTTTTCTCAGAGAGAGCGATACGATACAGATTCATTATTAAATTGTCCGGAGTCTTGTCATTAATGACGTAATCGTATGTCGTGATCACCGGGGGTTCCGCCATGTCCTCCCCAGTAGGTCTTTAAGTGCATGCCGGACCCTGTGGAACTGAAAGTTGGAGAGAACGGAGCCAGAGACAACGCCCGTCTCCAGCTCGTCCCAGGTGCGGGCTATACCGCCCGAAAATAAGTCTCCCATATGATTTATGGCTAGTGCGGACAGTGACGCCAACACCCCCCTGTCCTTACATGGGGCAAGCCAGGAGCACCAGGCAAGGGATGCCTTTGGGGCATACAGAAGCGTGCAAGCCTGCACATCCATCATGTGGTGCCAGGCATGGGTGACTGTGTTCAGAGAGTCAAGGAGACCCGTCCGGCGATCTCGAGGGTTGGACATCAGCGCAGGAAGTTGGACTGGGTCAGCAACAATCGACTCGATACGTATGTGCGGGATATCCCCTGGACCGTTATCCAGTGGTATGCGTGTGCGCTTTGCGCAGCTAGGTAATAGAGTTCCAGGTCCGGGGCATTCAGACCACCCTCTGCATATGGACGGGTGAGGATTTTCCATGCAACTCTGGGTTGCTTGCCGGCCCACGCCAGTCGGATCATAAGTGAGTGAAGTTGTTGAAAAAAACAGGCTCAATAGAACCATGGGTATGTTGCTGAACAAGAACAGGAAACGGGGCAACACTATAATTTTCATGAGGGAAATTCAACCCATCAAGGACAGAGGCAGGCTAATCCACCTGGTAATATTATCCTCCAATTTGGAAACAGCCACCCCGTAGTTCTCTCTGAGAACCACCTCCGAGTCTATATGCACCCAGATCCCTAAATAACGCACCGCGTCTGCGGTCCACTGAATATGATATTCCGGGTCGAATCTCTTCGTGGCAGGTGTGAGCAGGAACATGAGTGATTTGCTCCAGTTCACGTGAATACCCTAAAGGGAGCTGAACAAGACCACTTCGCGTAACACAGCAGGTAAATTTTCCTCTGGGTCGCGAATGTATAGTAGTGTGTTGTCTGCGTATGTGGACACAATCAGCTTGTATGTGGGGAATCGTATAGCCCGGTGTCCGTGATATTCACGTAGAACACGCGCAAGGGGCTCTGCATCTTGGTTCTCTTTCATTTTTTGTTTCATTGGGTTGAGGTCTTCTTTATATTGCACGCACATTTTTGCTTTCTTTTTGGAAAAAAGGTAACCTATGATGAGAAGTGGGGTTCGCTGGCGAGTACCAGTCAGTTGTCCCCCCTTGGTGTTGCAACCGTGAGGTGCCTTTTTTCCTTTCCACACTTTTTCAGTTTATGGGTGGATGGTCGATGGTAGTTTTTAGGTTGAATTGAGATACACTAGAGCTAAATAACCATATAGTAATGGTAGTATTTGTAGGTGAGGTCTAAAAAGAAATAAACCCTCCTTACATTATAAATTTATGATTACTTTGTGACTCCGAGTAAGGACAGCCACTTATTGATTTGATATATGTGGCTAGTTCTTCCCTGAAGGCGTTGTCCAGCAAGGAATAAGGAGGAATGCGTTTCGCCGGCACAGAGAGTGTAAGTAGAACAGGGGAGTAGTCTGAGAAGGTGCGTGGGAGTATCATGCAGGCCCGCACCATGGAAAAGAGGTGGGGAGTGGTCAACTAGTAGTCAATCCGAGTACGTATGTCGTGTGAGGCCGAGTAATGTGTCTATCCCCCCTGGGTCGGGTTGCGTAATCTCCATACATCATGTAGTCCCAGTCGTGTCATCTATACCTCTAGCGCTCTGGCAGAGGCCGAGGGGTGACGATCAGGACCGTCCGATCCATCCTGGGAAGGCTGTCTCGTCATATTAAAATTGCCCCCCATAGGACGTGTCCTTCACAGTGTTCCCGAACCCGAGCTACTAGGTCGGTGTAAAAAGCAGGGTGGTCGTAGTTAGGTCCACAAGTGTTTACTATGTAGAACTCCATGCCCTTCCCAGTGCATTTTGTGATTGTGTACCGTCCCTCCCTATCCGTTTCTATTGGAATAAACTTCAGCGATGTCTTTGGGTTAACCCATGACAACGAAAAGTTTACTGGGACATTTGCGACACATGGTACTGAAAATTCTAGGTTCTTATATGGAAAGAAACAGGAAGTGGACAAGCAGAAGTTGCAAGAAGTAACATACAGGAAGTGACACCTCCATGGTCAATTCAACTAATAGCACATGTAACATAGATGATGAAAGCCATGTTGTTTGGGCAGAACTAAATATGTCATGGTCTGTTTTGGAAGAAGTGAAAACAGGAGATACTGGAAAGAGTGCCATTGGGTGCAAGGCCCGGTGACTCTTAGGAGAATCAGGAATGGTGTCAGAGCCTGAAGTAAATGAACTAACTTTACATCCAGATGGTCCCCAGAGAGAGTGTGGTGAATGAGAGGGCCTAATTTTAAACAGCCTGCAACCCAAACACAACAGACGTACCTCAGAGAGGACACGCTTGGTGATCAGGAGAGCCCGCTGATCACACGTCACAGCAACAACACAGGATAGGAATTAAAATTACTGCTACACATGTTGAGTTGATGGGAGTGGTGTGGAAAAAGTAGCTTCAGCCTCATCTAGGTTGCCTGGTGATTTTGTGAGTGTAAATACATTGATCCTGGAAAAGTGACTGGTAAGCAGAGCTAGCAATTAGATGTGTGGTCTGATGTGTTGGGGCAACTAAGCTTAAAATACACATAAGCAGTGCTTAATTTGAACCAATGTTTGCCAATGGGGGACACCAGCACAAAATTCTGGAGATTGCCACATATCTTTCCTCATCAGACATTTACCAAGAATAAGCAAGGGAAAAACATAGAAGGGGGAAGGGAGGGGGGAGAGAAATATAGGAAGTGCCGCAAATGAAGAAAGCAGGAACCTTCACTAGTGAGATAAAGGGGCAGGGAGTGTCTGGTAGTGGATTAAATAAGCATGAGGTTGATTCAAGAATAAGGAGCCTTGGTATTCAATGCACTTACATTTCTTACATTTAATAGCGTGTAGTGTAGGCTTCTGAGAAGAGTTTTGGGCACCAGCACTCATTATCTTACAAGTTATACACTGCACATATGAAATCAGAGCAGTGGCTGATTGACTGATGGCAGATGGCTGAGCTGTGGTGGTGAATCTTTAGATCAGGGGTGGAGAGACGATTAAGTGCTTCACTGAAAGATTTAATGTGAAATTAGGACTTAATTGACATGGAGGTCCTGGCAACGACTTTAGGATCAGAGGAACGATGGAAAGTTTTGAATTACTTTGCCCACGATTGTGCATCTTTGGAGAAGAAAATGATGTGACAATCTTCCTGACCTGGTGTTGAAACTACCACTATATTGATGTTGAAACATCAGCAAACCCCTCACTGCGCACTACATTTATGTTATCCCTGAATAAGGATATTTAGCAGGGGAAAGGTCCGTATTTACCCTCCTGCTATCCTTCTGATAATCAAAATGTTTGAAAGGATTCCATAATTTAGCATTGGAGATTTGGGGAGACGCAATTATATGCCAGAAACCAAGTCATAATTCAGTATGTGCTACCTATGTCTTATATATTCATGCTGACTGGGTGTTGGAGCAGAAAGTCTTTACATGTTTCTGAAGATCCCTGACGCCCTGCACTGCTTTGTGTACTTTGTTTTTAGTTGTTCTTCCCTCTCTGCGCTCAGCGATCATGCAGGCCCACTGAGAGTTCTCCCTGTTCACTGACCAGTGACCCACACAACCATGTTCGGATGTCAATGGGGTGTCCACAGTGCATCCCTCTTTTCCAAGAGCAGGTACAGGCTCCTGCTCCTGGGGTTCTGAGAGACCTCTTATGGTGGTGACACCATTAGTGAAGTGACCGATCTTTTTACATGTACCCTTCAGCTGGAGATGCCTCCTAGCATTCCCAGTATAAAGACCAGTCCAGGCTCCCTGAGTCTACATTTTTTAAGCTCCATGTGGTGTGAAATGTAACTGATGGGAAGCTGTACACCCTGGTGTATTTTAAGAGAGTACTGTGATGTCGCTGTGCATTTCTGACCTTATGTACCATTGAGTCCATTTCAATCCATGAGAAACATTCAAAATGGGGGTTGGCTTTGTGTGAGGGTAGCTAGGGACCATCCTGGACTTGGAAGGTCCTCTTTCACATTCCAGGTTTGCCTTCTTTCTAGTATAATTGTTCTTTTGAGTTGGGTTTGTGCACCAGGCCCCTTCCAGTAACGACAGTGCCTCCCGCAGAGAGCTCCTGCTCCTCTCTTTCTTCCTGACTCCCATCTTCAAACATGAGGGATCGCCCCCCTGGTCTGTAACCTTAAGAAGTTACGGCTGTTCATGGCTACTGTGTATTCTGATCAGAAAGTGTGTCTTGTCCTCTGAGATTGGAGGAGCCAGTGCTAAATTTCAGCTAGTGATTGCAAATGGGGCCCACCAGCAATCATTTTTGGGAACTGGCACTTATTTTATGGCATCAGAGGGAAAGAAAGACGAACTGAAAAAACTGTAATAAAGGAAGAAAGTATGGATGAAAAAGAACCAGAAAGAGTATAATAATGAGGCAGGCATTGTCTGATGGTACATGTAAAAGCCAGGAGGTTTAATCAAAACTTTGCAGCTTTGATATTCGTCACTCCCAACATTCGGTAGCACTGGCCACGGCCTTCTGAACAATATTTTGGATCTTCCTTTCAGGCTTTGAACAAGTCTGGACCAATGACACAAGAGTTGTTGTTATTGTTATGTTATGTTATGTAATGTTAGAAAAATTTATATAGCGCGCAGCTGCTCCAGCGAAGGGGCATCCCGGCGCTGACTCTAGAATAAGAAACCATGAGCGAAGTAGTGAATAGGCACCTCCAGAGGAATTTTACGGGAATAAATGAGTTTTTATGGCTTTCCTAAAAACGGACAGACTTTCAATTTCTCTAATGTAAGTAGGTAGAGCGTTCCAAGCTTTAGCTGCAAGAACGCGGAAAGAGCATCCTCCCGCTCTACTACGTTTGAACCGAGGAACTTCGACCAGATTTTGGCCCGCAGAACGTAATGTTCGCGAAGGAACATACAGGTTCAGAAGCGGGCAGAGCATCCTTGTCCAGTGTGAGGAGAGACTGATCCTTGAGCAGAAGCCCCTGAATTGCAGCTTTCAGGAGTGCCCATCTGCCTACAAAGTCCAGAACCTAACTGTACTGAGAAGACCTCTGGGAGTTGTTAAGGGGTTACACCAGCTTTAGGACATCAGGTGCCATGTAGCAGGCTGTTTGAGGCCCTAACATGACCATCTGCTACATCACCTGTGGCCCAGTGGAAATAAAAGCCCCCAAAAAGCAAAGACATTCCATATGGCTTCCTTTCAATAAAGCCAAATAAATGTATTATTTTGCGCCATGTTTAAAGAAGATTATATAAAACATAAACATAATAAAACTAGAAATTATGGGGGATATGTACAAAGAAGTGGTAGACCACGGCGATAGCCTCCTTGGCTTAATGCCGCGCTCCGCCACTTCTTAAACACAATGCTGCACCATATTTACAAGAATGTGGAGCTGCCCTGCCTGTCCCCCTGCGATGACGCTAATGTTTAGTAAATTAGCGCCAACGCAGGCACCCTTGGACCATAGTGCAAGGGTGTCTGCTTGCAGGGGAGTATTGTTTATGTGTAGGAAGGTGTCCCTTCCTGCACACAAACAATCCTAAAATGCCATTCTGTCACTTTCATGTGTGCTGCATGAAGCAACAAAATTGCTTTTTTTTTAAAGGTTTGTTTACGTACAGGTAGGGACACCTGGGACAAGGGACACCTTCCTGTACATAAACACACCATGGCATTTTGCTTTTTCCGTGTGTGCTGTACAAGGCGGCACACATGGAAAAAGCATAAACGAGGAGAAATAATGCACTTCTCCTCGTTTTGCCAACTTAAGTCCAGGACTTACCTGGTTTAAATTTTGGCGCTGCCTCCTATGTACGCTACCCTTGTACATAGGGGGGCAGCCTCAAAATGAATGAGTGTTGCAGTGGAACGCCCATCGCAACACCCACTGCCCATCCCTTTCACACTAACTATAGCGTGAAAGGGGGTCTTATGTACACGGCAGCGTAAAGCCACGTTAAGTGGCTTAATGCTGCCTTGTACATAAGGTGCAGCCCCTATTGTCACCACAACGTCGGAAAAAGCGACGTTGTGGTGACGATAGGGGCTTGTACATATGCCCCTATGTCCCTTATTATTACAGACTGAGAACTATTATCATATATACGCAGGAAATGGAAAATAAATAAGCTGAGGAACTTGGATATTTAATAAATAAAAAGGATTGGGAAAATGTCTTCATGCCAGACTTTCATGGCACATTCTAGCTTTACCCCATAACCTCCAGAGATTAGTGAGACCCTTAAAGCTAGGGCACACGCCAAGCTGCGAGGTGCATATGCATACCAGGCCTCCATCACCCTCAGAAGGCTCTTGTAAAGTCACTCAGAGAGTGTAAAATTAGTCACAGATCACATTTACAATTTAGTCACCATTATTTTTCTGAATGCTGTTGCTCTCCTTTCCGTGGGTCCTTGCGTCTGTTTTCAGACTATACACATTCCTGTTCCTCGTTTTATACATATTTTTATTTCGTTCCTCCCCTCAGACAATCTTTTGATTTACAGACGTCTTGTTGAAGTGAAGAATGCGGGAAAAAAAACTGCTAACATTAGTTTCTGGCATTCATTATATCAATGCCCAAAGTTTTGCTAAAAATAAAAAATGGACCAGACTGTGGCTGATCTCTGGAGAGTTTCATTGACTTTCCTTCTCCTGCAAGGTCCAGGTCAAACTCGCCATCACCGTTGACAAATTCTCCAAGGGGTCCCACCTCCCTGGCTACCTGACCCAGAGTCTATCTATTACCCTCACTGCACCTCGATCACTTATCATGAGGGCTCGCCCCTGGAGCAGGCGGCGCGCGTCCTCTGTGCACGCGACCTTCAGGGGACCTTAGCTGTGCGCCGCCATACTGCAGCCTTCTCTGTGTGGTGTGTGTGCGCGTGTACCTTACCCAGCTGATTGAGTTCTTAACGGGTCCTACGGGTGCAATAATTGCTAAAGCAAACCCTTAAAAAAAAGCCCACTGAACTCTCAAAACTATGACATTCATGCATGAAGCTGCCTTAAAAAAATGAAAAAAATGTCACATGACCTAGAATGCTGATGTGTCGACACCAACTAGGCGTTATGTAGTCAGCGAAAGCCTGCCTTGTGGCGCTCTCCAGTGCTTCTAAATTCACGAACACTCAAATACAGCAAAACACAATTTTGTGTGTGCTGTCCTGTGGTGGTTTTATTATTCAGTTACTTTTGTGTACGGTTAAAAGTCAAAATCAGTTAAGTGGGACAATAATTAAAGGTATCCAGTGTACAACGTACACCATTCACGTACTATCCACCTTCAATGTTTTTAGAGTTTACATTCGATCTGCGTGGAACAGTGTTTATCTCATGTGAATACGACCAGACGCAGGGGTGCAGATGCCTGGTCATGCAACACTGGACTAGAAGCAATGTCCTCATGTCTGGTGCATGTAAAAAAAAATTATCCTAACCGAAAATTATCCAATATTTAGCAGTCAGGGTGCAGGATAACATCGCCCAGAGACAGCCTCTGACATTCAGAGCTTTTATACTGCCCCCAAGGCCATATATAGCGAGGTTTCTGTAACACGCCGCAGTCCAAGGAGAGAACTCTGTTCTAGTGGCATGTAAATCCTGGCCCTAATCCTACTGACATTTTAAGGAATGAGCCACGTGGACTGTTGCCGACGACCCCCTCCTTTGAAGATACCTCCTGGTAAGAGACGTTGGGAATCATTTATGAGGCCGTGCGTCACTTTGACTCCGCCGGTGCGTCACTTTTTGTGACTCACCAGCAGCGAAAAAAATTGGCCTTGTTGCACCATATTTGCAAAGTGACGCATCTAGGTAGATGCGTCACTTTGTAAACGCCTGCACCACATTATATCTGGGCCAGGTATAATGTATGCAAGGGGGGGGCGTTTTGACGCAAGAAAGGGTCATGGAAGTGACACAATGAAATCAATAAGATTTCACTGCGCCACTTCTAGGACACAAATGCGTCAATATTTTACGCCTGCCTCACAGCAGGCGTAAGACTGACCCAGGCCCTTTCACATGGGGCTTGCCCCATGTGAAAGGACACATTGCTGGAGTTGCGTCACTTTTGTGACACACTCCAGCAATGCGTCACTTTTGCGCCATACAGATGCGTCAGAAATACTGACATATCTGTAATCCTTGCACCATGATGCGTCATACTGTAAATATGACGCATCATTGGTGTCGCAAGGAGCGCGCTGTGAAAAGTGACGCATCGCTGTTTTCACGCAGCGATGCATCACTTTTCATAAATGAGGCCCTGGGAATGACCCCTTGTGCTGATTCTTTGAATCTTTGGTTTAGTTATTGTCTTTTTTCTTTACGAAACAAACTGATCGACTGAGCACTCAGCCTTTGTACAGTTGCTTGGTGGTCACAAACTGGATACGGAAACAGATTAACACAGACACATGGAAACCCAGACAGATCTGGCCCTAAACCCAGTGTGAGACAAAATAAATATAAGCTGAGAGACATTACCTCCTGCACTCTACAAACTATGCTGATATCAGCTAAACGTACAAACTTTCTGAAACGATTTACGACATAGACTTAAAAAAAAAACTGCAGCATCCTAAGACAACTTAGAAATTTGACACAATTGCTGTAAGATATGTTACATCCTGTCATCTACTCGCAACTCATATGCACAGAAGAGTAATAATGTTCAGATCTTGCTGCTGAATACATTGGGCCTCATTTATGAGGCTGTGCGTCACTTTTACGCTGCCGGTGCGTCACTTTTTGTGACGCACCAGTGGTGTAAAAATGCGCCTTGTTGCGCCATATTTATAAAGTGACGCATCTAGGTAGATGCGTCACTTGGTAAATCCCTGCACCACATTATACCTGCGCCAGGTATAATGTATGCAAGGGGGGCGTATTGATGCAAGGAAGGGTCGTAGAAGGGACGCAGTGAAATCTATGAGACGTATTCATGACGTCGAAGCACCAGTGGAATAAAAGTATTTCCATATTCATCCTTAAATAATTGTCAATAAATAAAAAATATTGCATTTCTATCGACCTGTTGGGAGTGGATTTGGAATGTTGCACAGTCTTAGTCAAGAGTTGTTATAATGCCACAGCATGCAACTCTGTTGGTTTCGGCAGTTTCTTAGCAGCAATAATCTATGAGATTTCACTGCGTCACTTTTAGGACGACGTTGCGTCAAAATCTTGCGCCTGCCTCACAGCAGGCATAAGACTGACGCAAGCCCTTTCACATGGGGCTTGCCCCATGTGAAAGGACGCATTGCTGGAGTTGCGTCACTTTTGAGACACACTCCAGCAATGCGTCACTTTTGCGCTTACAGATACGTCAGAAATACTGACGTATCTGTAACTCCTTGCGACATGATGCGTCATACACTAAATATGACGCATCAGGAAAGTCGCAAGGAGTGCGCACTGAGAAGTGACGCATCGCTGCTTTCACGCAGCGATGCGTCATTGCTCATAAATGAGGCCCATTGTTTCAGTGCAATGCATTGCTATTACAAGTTTGGCAATGCTTGTATAATTTGTCTTGCAAACAACATTCATTGGAATTTTAAGTTGAATCATATCTGAGCTGTTTTGTGACGCACTGATGTGTGATGCAGTGCCCTAGCAACTACTTACAACCATTAGCAAAACCAGTAGGTCTGTATTGGCAAGCTTGTGCAATTGGAATTTTTTTTATTGCAATCATATGCCCAAAAAATAAAAATGTTTCAGTGATATCGGATTATTTACCAACCACCTTTATCAGGTGGCCAAAGGCAAGCCCGTCTGCGCCCGTCCGCGCCTGGACCGCGCCCAGCGCCAGACCCCCTGGCCCCCGCAGCCGCCAGCCCACCCGCCGGACCTACAACGCTGCCACTCTCATCGCACTCAACACCGGCCGGATCCCCGGCTGCTACCGAGCCACCCCAAGACGCACCCACAGACCCTTCGCCTGCCAATCCTGCAAGTTCACCTGCATCCGGACCTGTACCGCACCCGCCAAGCCGAGCACCAGCGGCAACCACCTGAAGTGCATCCTGCTCAACACCCGCTCCGTCCACAGACACGCCGTGGAACTCTGGAACCTGCTCGACACCACATCCCCAGACGTCGCCTTCCTCACAGAAACCTGGATGAACGCCTCCTCAGCACCCGACATTGCCATCGCCATCCCGGACGGATACAAGATCACCCGGAGGGACCGCGTCAACCAGACAGGAGGAGGCATCGCCATCGTCCACAAAAACACCATCCGCATCACGACCAACTCCGACGACACCCTCACAGCCGCCGAACATCTTCACTTCCAGATACACACCGACCCCAAGACCACACTCAGAGGCACCCTCATCTATAGACCCCCAGGACCCCGCACTCAATTCAGCGAAGACATCACAGACTTCATCAGCCCGCACGCCCTCCCCTCTGCTGACTACATCCTCCTAGGGGACCTCAACTTCCACCTGGAGAACAACAACGACAACAACACCACCACCCTGCTGGACAACCTCGCCAACCTCGGACTCAAGCAACTGGTGAACACCCCCACCCACTACGCCGGACACACGCTGGACCCAGTCTTCTCCTCCAGCAAGTGCATCTCCTTCAGCCACACCACCGGACTCCACTGGACAGACCACAGCTGCGTCCACTTCAGCTTCAGAAAAACCACGACTCACCACCACCCGCAACAGGCTCCCCGCAGGAGCTGGAACAAGATCACCACCAACCAGCTCACCACATTACTGAGCCAGAACCCTCCCACCAGCTCAACGGACCCCAACCAAGCAGCCAACAACCTCACACAATGAATCACCAACTGCGCTGATGACCTCGCACCTCTGAAAAACCATCCCAGCAGGCCCGGCAGCAAGAAAGCCTCCTGGTTCAACGACGACCTCAAGAACTCAAAGAAAAACTGCCGTACCTTCGAGAAAGCCTGGCGAAAAAACCCGACCACTGACCACTGGACTGCCCTCAAGCACACCTCCCACAATCACCAACAGCTGATCCACACCACCAAGAGGACAGCATTCAAGGAACGACTAGACAACAATGCACACAACAGCAAGGAACTCTTCAGCATCGTCAAAGAGCTCTCCAACCCCAGCACCGGAAACAACAACATCACTCCCTCACAAGACCTTTGCGACTCACTCGCCTCGTTCTTTCAGCACAAGATTGCCGAGATACACAACAGCTTCGGCGCACAAACCATGCACCCAACCACCGAACCTATGCCCCCCACCACCACCCTCCGCGCCTGGACCCCGGTCAGCACCAAAGACACCATCAACACGATGAACACCATCCACTCCGGATCACCAACCGACCCTTGCCCCCACCAAGTCTTCAACAAGGCCAACTCCGTCATCGCACCCCAACTCCGGGACATCATCAACTGCTCCTTCGAAACCGCCACCTACCCGGAAAGCTGGAAGCATGGTGAACTCAGAGCCCTCCTGAAGAAACCATCAGCAGATCCCTCCGACCTCAAGAACTACCGCCCCATCTCGCTCCTCCCTTTTCCTGCCAAAGTCATCGAGAAGACCATCAACAGACAGCTGGCCGCCTTCCTCGAGACAAATGGATCCCTCAACTACTCGCAGTCCGGCTTCCGAGCCAACCACAGCACCGAGACCGCCCTCATCGCAGCCACTGACGACATCCGAGCCGTGCTCGACAACGGGGAAACAGCGGCCCTCATCCTCCTGGACCTCTCCGCAGCGTTCGATACTGTCTGCCACCGCACCCTAGTGCAGCGCCTCAGCAACATCGGAATCCAAGAGAGGGCACTAGACTGGATCATCTCGTTCCTCGCCGGAAGAACCCAGAGAGTCCGCCTCCCCCCGTTCAGATCCGAGGCCACGGAAGTCATCTGCGGAGTACCACAAGGATCATCACTCAGCCCCACCCTCTTCAATGTCTACATGAGCCCCCTCGCAGCCATCGCACGCCAACACAACCTCAACATCATCTCCTACGCCAACGACACCCAGCTGATCCTCTCCCTCACCAACGACCCAGCCACCGCCAGAACCAACCTACACGAAGGGATGAAAGACGTAGCCGAGTGGATGATGAACAGCCGACTGAAACTGAACTCAGACAAGACGGAAGTCCTCATCCTTGGATCATCACCCTCTGCCTGGGACGACTCCTGGTGGCCCCCCGCCCTGGGCAGCGCCCCCAAACCCACGGACCACGCACGCAACCTGGGCTTCATCCTGGACTCCTCCCTCTCGATGACCAGACAAGTCAACGCCGTCTCAGCATCATGTTTAAACATCCTACGCATGCTCCGAAAGATCTTCCGATGGATCCCCACCGAAACCAGAAAGACGGTCACCCAGGCTCTCGTCACCAGCTGACTGGACTACGGAAACACCCTCTACGCCGGAACCACAACCAAACTACAGAAAAGACTCCAACGCATCCAGAACGCCTCCGCACGACTCATCCTTGACATCCCCCGACACAGCCACATCTCCGGACACCTGAGAGACCTGCACTGGCTACCCGTCAGCAAGAGAATCACGTTCCGACTCCTCACCCACGCACACAAGGCCCTCCACGACCTGGGCCCCAGGTACCTCAACTACCGCCTGACCTTCTACACTTCCACCCGCCAACTACAATCGACCAGCCACGCCCTCGCCGCCGTTCCACGCATCCAAAGAGCCACCAAGGGAGGAAGATCCTTCACCTACCTGGCAGCCAAGACTTGGAACTCTCTCCCCATCCACCTCCGCCTGACCCAAGACCACCTCTCCTTCAGGAAGCAACTCAAGGCCTGGCTGTTAGAGCAGTAACGGACCCCCCCCCCCCAGCGCCTTGAGACTCTCCGGGTGAGTAGCGCGCTATACAAATGCCTTGATTGATTGATTGATTGATAGGACCACACAATATGCACCATATATGATGGGTGATCAGACTTTCTAATCTATTTTTTTCCTTTATCGTTATATTGGGTGGGTCTCGTCCTTGTCCCCTATGCCCTGACTGCTACAAGAGCAGATACAATCTTTTGCCCACAGAAATACCAGTCCTGGGTTAGATTCTGTGGTAAATCACTTGCTTCATATGCAGATATATGGTCTCTGCCATCTCTGTAGAATAGTAGTGCAATGGTTATGAAAAAATGGACTGTGCCTTACCAAAGTTCACTTGAATTAGTTTGAGAGGGTGTCTCACACCAGCCACGAGTTGCTCCAGCTGCCTGCGGAGCTCGGAGAGAACGAGAGACTGTAGTGTGAATGTAACTGTGTGGTGTTAAAATTAATCTGGCCAACTAAAAATTAAGTTGAAAAATGAGATATCATAAATGAAAAATAAAAGTATATATATATATATATGTAGCTGTTGTTTGAGACATTGGGTACTGTGAGCCATCATTGAAGTCATACAGATCAAGTGGGATCTGTCATACTATTTTGTCAAGTTTAATTTTTGCAATGTGTTTTGGGTAAAGTGAGAAAAGACATAACTTTTTCTTGTTTTCATTGCCAAACAGGCTTTTTTAATGATTCTATGATAAGAGTCCATGTATGGCACAAAGATAAACTGGCAATAATATTTTTCCACAGAAGTCGAACCAAAATTAGAACAAAATACGTCCTGGCCACACTGTGTGTCTGGGAACACAAAGTTCAATGTTAATTTTTTCAGCCATTGTTTGAATATTTGAATTTTTATTCTTAAATTGCTCTTTCAATTTTTGTTTGTGATCACGGCGCACAGTCAAAAGGTCTTGCGCGTGATTACACACCTTGAGGATACCAAGCTGAAAAGCTTGGAGTGCCTCGCATACAGATCCCAATCTTGATGAGTACTTATGGTCAAGCAAAAGAGTAAGCTCACTGTGCTTGAAGAACATTGCAATTGATATGCATCCTTAAATGTTTTCCCTGATACAGTAGCAACCAGTAATCTTAAGTGCGTAAAAGTCTCTTTAAAGTTTGAGCTAAAAATTCTAATGGTCTTGTATTTTGCTGGCCATTGTGTTTCACTCAGTAATGGCACATTGGGATTAGGAGATCTTCTTTTTGATGATGATGGCTTTCACTGTGCCAATAGAATTCCATATATCAGGAACAGCAATCAGGTTATTAAACAATCAAATTAAGTCCATGTGCAGCACAGTGATCAAAAGCAGCATTAGGATGTTTTCTCTATATTATGGCTTGAACGCTAACTTCCTTTCCTGCCATTGTAAGCATCCATGCTATCCTTGGCCATAGAGTTATTCTAAGTTTAATCCAAATTTAGAACATGTATCCATAATCATATTTGCAATTGGGATAGCATTAATTTCTTTTAAGGTTGCAAATTCAAGGAATTCTTTTCTTATAACAGCTACGGTGCTACTTGTGTCTACAAAAAGTATTCCAAGTGACATCTGTTCTTTTTTGGAAATGTCAGCAATTTCATCAGCAATGATTGAAAATCCATTTGACATACTGACTAAGGATGCCAGATTTTCTCTTAATGTTTCTTCACATATTGTAAAACATTCATGGTCAACTTTAACTGATGTATAACGTGCATTAACTGGTGCATTTTCCAGATGGTTCTTTAACATTACACCTCCTGCTTCCATGCAAAATTGGTACAGACCTTGCACATTTCCGGTTCTACTTTTTTTCCCTTGTAAAGCAATGTCATGTGTGCCGCAAAAGAAGGTAGAGGACAAAATTGGAAACACCCTTTTCTAATTTTCTTCAACTTACCTTTTCACAGTGCTGTCAATTTGGCAAACAATACTTGTTTCCATTTTCTCTCTGATCGCCAAAAAGTGAGTTTCATCCACTTGTGCGTTTTTATGCCAAGACGATGAAACATGGTTGTGTTAGAGCTCAGATTTTGCCCTTTCATTTGTAGGGCTGCATTATAATCATGGGGAGTTCTCACCTACATATAATCTTTTATAAAATGTATACATGAAGAAATTAATGTTGCAACTATATGTGGTTAGGAGAAAACGTTAACGTACAGAATTCGTACATATCGCTGACAAACATTCACACAATTGGTATGCTTATGTAACGTGTTAGCTTAGATGTGCTCAGTAATAATGTTTATATTATATATGTAACTTCATGAGGCTTTCTGTAATTTCTTACGTTGACTGATTTCTGTAGGCCTGAATGGTATTTTTCCCCTAGAAGCTCTCGCATTAGATTTAGTAGTGAAATTTATGTGCATGTTGAATTTGCTCTTTCTCACACTTCTGTTGCAGGTGGAGAAATTCATCCTTGTTAGCTAGAACAATGTCTTTGTTGTAGGAGTTAGGCTTCAGGAGGAGAGGATAAATTGAATGGCAATACTGATAAGAAAGAACTGTTGTACTTTCTCATCGGAGTAAGCCTGGCAATCAAGGTCATCTCGCAAGGCTTGGGAGCAACGCTGCCGCGTGGAAAGTTACCTACAAGGAGGTTGCTTGCTTGGATGGTTTGATGCGCTGACACCTTTCTGGATCTTGCCGTGTGAAATGCTAAGGATGGATGTCACGTTAGTGGTATAGTAGGGACAGATTAATGCTTTATACCAATGAACCTCCAATGAAGGGGAATCTTGATGTTGGTGCCATAATCTTCTGTATCCTGATTTTTGAAGTGATTATTCTGGGCATGTTGCACTGCCTTAATTTCACAAGTAGGTTCGGCTTTGTATAAGTTTCAATGTAATTTTACACCCTCATTTTGAGGTGCTTTTATGTCCAACTGTTCTTTGCTTTGTATTAAACTAACTAAAATCAATTGGGAGTCAGTGATTCTTCTGAGTCATAGTTCATTGGAATGGTAATTATTGATTGGCTAACGATTTTCCTCCCCTCCACGCTTTCATGCTGCCAGAGACATCCGCCTGAGGTTTCAGAGTAGATCTAGAACGTAGAAACCGGCTCCTTCAGTTGGTAGCAGAGTAGGATGGTTGAAGGGGGGTGAGCCGCTGTGAGGAGGAAAAGCTGAGGTCAGAGTGTGTCGCAATGCTATAGGTCGATTGGTATAACGTCGCGCTGGGAATGTTTGGTAGTCATTAAGAAGTTGTGGTAAGGAGATTTTGTCAGTCGAAGGGAACATTTAACAATGCAATGCTTTAGGGTGTTACGGAATTTAGATACAGGAGATTGGGGAGTGGTTACTCGAGTGGGAGAGGGAGCACCACTAGAGGATAATCCGGCTCATTACATGGCAACAAATGTAGGGCTCCATACTATAGTTCAGCTTCAAAACTGGCACAAAATCCCTGAAAAGGAGGAAGATTTGGCTTTTCCATGTTATGGTTCATTTTGATTGTTAATGTTGTATCAGTTGAGGGGAGTGATGTCTTCACTACGGCTTCCACCGAGACCAACATAGTTTGAGGCATTAGATGCATGGATGCGAGCAGCTCAGGCAAAGAACAGGGAAATATGTCAGGGGAAGATGGGAAATACAATGAAAACATTTCTTGATGTGTGCTAGGATGCACAACTAAAGAGATGGAGAGCAGACACCATTGAGGGAGAGAGGTTGTACCCATGACTGGTGAAACAGGGAGATACTCAGAATAGGACTGGATGAGAAAATGGAAACGATGAGAACGATACTGATGACAGTTTGTTGGACCGATTACTGGCAGAGCCTCCTCCGCCTTAATATCGACATTCAGAGGAAGGAAGGTGGGAACTGGCAAATGCAGCGAATATGGAAAGAATGATAGTACCACAGATGGGCAGGGATACCATTCTTGCGAGGTGCAGAGCCAAGTGTAGTCAACGCTGCTTTTTGGTTGCCGGAAGCCCGTACGGTAACGGTCACCATTTGACCTGTAGTCTCTCTGTATGACCTGAGTTTGGTGGACAACGCTAGTCAACAACAGCCAGGGTTAGAAGAAAGGGTCAGCTCAGGGGGAAACATAATTGTGAGTGGGAACAATCAATGTCTGATGCCTATAGAAGCTAGTACCCCATTGCCAGCAACTGCAGATCCTTCAAGAGTACGTTTTGGGTCTAGTATCATATCATCTGAGTCATTAGCAAACTTGAATTCAGATCTGAGAATGTGGGAATCGCTAGTCAGAGGACCCATGGGAAGGATTCCAGAAATAGGCACAGGTCAGGGAACCTCTAGAAGCCAGCATGTCTCGCAGATCTCAACTTCAGAGAATTGGCAGAGAAGTCGGAGCAGTGATAGAGAAGGACAAAGTAGCATGTCGAGTCAGTATGTGCATGTGCTTTGGAGCATGGGTGATTTAGCAACGTTCACAAATGATTTTGCTCAGCTCAGGTAGTAACCTGCTATATGGTATAAGCAAGTCGATCGCTTTGTAAAGATTTTGAAGGTGTTGCGAATTGACCTGAATACAGTGTTTGACATTTTGGTTCCTATTGACCTATGGTCTGCCTGTACACTTGATTGGCCTGTGACTGAACCAGATGGAGATCCCATAACACATGGTCCTTCCCCCTTGGTCATTAAAAGTAAGAACAGGTAATTACATGTTTGCAGTCTAAGATGGCCCCACAAGATATTGATTGGGTCAAGAGAAATCAAACAGCCCAGGAGCCAAAGAATCCGTACATGTTTACTATGAACGGCTCTTGTAAGCCTTCAAGCAGTACAGCGGGTTAGATACTCTTTACCCAAAGATATGGGACAGTTTGTTTCCAAATTTGTGGTGGGACTGATACCGAAAATTTGCGTTCTGATACAACAGCATTTGATCTGCTGGCATGGCAAGTCCGTGGACGAGATCCTACGGTACACCAGATATTGTTGTGATGAGGTGGTTTCCAAGCAAAGAAGGATAAAAGACAAGTTGATGTTGATCCAAATGAGGAATGTGAACAGAGCAGACCAGGCACAAACAAATGGGGGAACTTCAGGTCAGAACTTCAAATAACTCACCTACAATGCACTATTTATTGAATACAGCCCTTTGTGCAAATAGTAATAAAAACCTGAAAAATGAAAAGTGTATTTGTGTGTGGGTGTATATATACACACGCACACACTGACGCACACTATATAGTCGCCAGTAGGTAGTTATAGTTACAACCTAGTTTCAATAGGAGAAGCGTTTTTTGATTTGCTTATAACTTTGGCGTAGTTTAACGAATCCTTATGACATTTTCCAAAAAGTTGCACTTTTTAGGTCAACTCCTATCTTGAAAGTTTGGGGGTGATTCATCAAGCGGGGGCTGAGAAAAAAGGGGGGTCCCAAATCATGATTCCCCCGTGTTCATTTCCATAGGAAATTTTGTGACGAGCTACTGCGTGAACTGCTGAACGGAATTTCCCCAAATTTGGCAGAAAGGTAGAGCTTGGTTCAGAAAGCAACCTTTTTTTAAATGGTGTAAATCCGTTCAGTAGTTTTTGAGAAATTCAAAAAATAAGAGTTGCAAAATCAATTTCACATAGAAACTTTATGCAAGGTTACAGGTTTTGAGATATTAAAGTGAAAAAATGTATATATCTGGTCGGTGCCTTACTCCCGAGCACGAGCTTGCCTCTGATTGGCTGCTAACTCTTTAAAGCAGTAAGTGTCCTCTGATTGGCTGCTAACACTTCAAACCAAGAACTGTTCGCAGCCATCTTGTGCCTCGCATGTAGGGAAAATATAAAAGAAAGGTTCCGGGGGCAATTTAATATAGCGGCACTCTGTGTAATGATGATTTGGATGCAGTGAAGGTTTAGATTTATTAACAATAAAGGAGAAACAGGTGAGCGCCAGGCAGCACAACTTCCACTCCAGGACACTAGTAGGAAGAAAACCCATTACGCTCCTTGTGCCCAACATCACCACTTTGCAGGTATGCCTTTAGAAGCCAGTCCGTCAGCTCGCAGCTGTCTACCTTTGCGAGCTTGTAAGCTGCTGTGCCTGTACCTCTGTGAGCTACAACTCTGCTGTTCCTTTGGGAGCGGACGGCTCGTAGTTCTGCCTCTGTGAGTTGAGCGGACGGGCCGCAGTTGTCCCTCTGCAAGCCTGGGTGCAAACTGTTCATAAGGCACACTATATGAGCATTGAAAATCCATTTTGTGATTCAGTCTGTCAGTTGGCAACTGTCCGAGGCATTTCTGAAAACATACTGGAGCTCTTTCTGTGAGAGACACCCCTTTCACGCTGAATCTCCCCACATTAGCAGGTACCGCATCCTCTTCCCACATCACCAGCATCCTCCCAAAAACTTTCTTGGGCCCGGAAGTGTCCCTCTACGAACTATTAATAAAAAGATGCTTGTAAGGTTGGAGAAATAAGAATCTTAGTCATGTATAAATTAACATATAGAACATTTTATAAAAACAACAACAACAAATAAAACTATGTACAGCCGTGGCGTTTCATCAGTGGTCCATTTGTGAATCACAGCCTACAAGACAAAAAGAAAGATAAGATGGGGCTGCATGCGTCCAGCAAAGGAGAAGGAGAAAGAAAAAAAGAGGGAGAGAGAGGGAGAAAAAAAGAAAGAGTGAAAGAGAGAGAGGAAGACAGAAAGAGAGAGAAATAGTGAGATTCAAGGAAGAGAGAGAGAAACAGTGTGAGAGAGAGGAAGAGAGAGAGAAAGAGAGCGAGAAAAGAGAGAGAAATAGTGAGAAAGGAAGAGAGAAAGAGTGAGAGAGAAGAAGTCAGACAAAGATAGAAAGATTGAGACAGAGAGGAAGACAACTAGAGAAACAGTGTAAGAGAGAGGAAGAAATGGAGATAAAGAGAGAAACAGTGTGAGAGAGAGGAAGAGAGAGAGATAGAGAGAGAGAGAGGAAGAGAGAGAGAAAGTCAGAGAGGGAGAGAAAGGGTGAGAGAGAAGAAGAGAGAAAGAAAGAAAGAAGGAGAGAGAGAGGAAGAGACAGAGAAAGAGAGAAAGTGTGGGAGTGAGAAAGGAAGAGATGGAGAGAGAGTGTTGATACTGGAGAAAATCTTCGCAGCTCACCTTTGTCACTGGTGCGTCTCCAACCACGTGCCGGGACATAGTGCACCGTCAAGTTTAATTATCTGAAAGATAGGATAGATTTAGTTATTGAAGAGTACATTCAACTGCACCCGCGTAATTCTCTGTTTCAAGGAAGAGAGAAAGTGAGAAACAGTGTGAGAGAGAGGAAGAGAGAGAGAAAGAATGAGAGTGAGGAAGAGAGAGACAAAAGTGAGAGAGGAAGAGAGAAAGAGTGAGAGAGAGGAAGACAGACAAAGAGAAAAGAGTGAGAGAGAGGAGGAGAAAGAGTGAGAGAAAAAGAGAGAAAGAGTAAGATACAAGGAAGATAGAAAGAGAGACAGTGTGAGATAGAGGAAGAGAGATAGAGTGAGAGAGAGGAAGAGAGAGACAGAAAGAGTGAGAGAGGGAGAAAGAGTGAGAGAGAGGAAGAGAGAAAGAAAGAATGAAAGAGAGAGCAAGAGACAGAGAAAGAGAGAAAGTGTGAGAGAGAGAAAGGAAGAGATGGAGAGGGAGTGTTGACACTGGAGAAAATCTTCGCAGCTCACCTTTGTGCCACCGGTGTGTTCCAACCATGTGCCAGGAGATAGTGCAACTCTCAAGTTTAGTGATCTGAAACATAGTATAGAATTAGTAATCGCAGAGTATATACAACTGCACACACGTAATTCTCTGTTTCGCTAATGCGCAATGAGGCTGGTGCACACTATCCACTCCCACTGCCCAGAGGTGACTGCCCTCTGCTGCGGAAAGTCTCTCTGCTCACCTTCTGCCACTGGCGTGTGTGTAAGAGGGTCCACCACGTGCCGAATCAACTTTGTCGTGCGTTCAGGATGGCCAGGCATCATGGCAGATTTTTCGCACGTTCAGCTTCGGTGGTGTTGGGGGGGGGGGGGGGTATATGTCGATTCGTGATTCACAGCCTGTTAGAAAAAAAAGCAAGATACGATTGTGCATCATGCGTCCATCAAAGGAGTGGGGAAGAAAGAGAGAAAGAAAGAAAGAGTGAGCAGAAGACAGAGAGAAACAGTGAGAGTGAGAGAAAGAGAGAGAAAAAAGAAAGAAAGTAAGAAGAAGACATAGAGAAAGAGTGAGAAAGACGAAGAGAGAAAGAGTGAGAGAGGAAGAGAGAGAAAGAGTGTGAGAAAGAGGAACAGAGAAACAGTGGAAAAGTGAGAGAGAGAGAAATAGAGAGAGAGGAAGAGAGAGAGAGAGAAAGAGACAAACAATGTAAGAGGAAGAGGGAGATAGAAAGAGTGTGAGGGAGAAAAAGGAAGAGATGAGGAGGGACACTGAGTGCCCACACTGTGTACAACACTGTCACAGCTTACCTTTACACCACCGTTCTGTCTCCAACCACATGCCACAACGTAGTGGAACTCTCAAGTTCATACATCTGAAAGATAACATTTGAATATTGTCTTTCCTCAAAACACTGCTTCTGCAAAATTTTACTTAAAAAAGGGGGGGTAAAGGAGATACAAAAAAATGCACGGATTCGTTTACACTTGTGACTTAAAAACAAGTGAGGCTACTTTTGCTCAGGCCCCCTGCCCTGCTAGGTTTGCATACATTAATGGGCGGCCCTGCGAGAGAAAGAAATTGATACCTCTGCCTGTTGCTAAACGTGAGGTAATGACGCCCATCTGCCTCCAGAAACGCCATTCAGACACCCATTGGGCCGCTGGCTGTATCCAAACAACAGCGACACCGCCCAAATCTGCCCCCCAGACAGTTTAAAATGGCAGCCCACAGTTGGAACTCAGCACGGCCCCTCGGTCATTGCACCAGTGCTTGCGTTACCAATCCGACGCTGTGGCAGAGTATATACGAGTGCGTACGTCTAAATGGCTCTGCCGTCTTTCTGCATTCAGGGTGCTGTACCCCATCCACTCCGCCGCCCAGAGTTATCTGCCCGACGCGGTGCACCAAAGCCTCACTGCTCACCTTTTCCCAGTCACAGCACCCTCCACATCATGCAGCTCCGTTATGCAAGGTAACAGGTCTCACATTTGGTACTTAATATGACCATGGCAGAGGACATACTAGTGAACCTAACATCATCGCAGGTTGTATACTCGCTCAGTGCTTGCAGTGCTACTACCTCAGTAGAAGTGAGGCCACATACTCTAAACTCTAAAATGGCGTAGAGCATGTGCGGCCGGTCTTTTATATTAACAGGGTCACGTGTCCTGTATCGCCTGTGCTGGACGGGTGTGGTGTGGGTGTATACCAGCCATGAGGGAGTGGCTGTGGCATCAGTGTTGCCAAATTGGGCTAGATCATGCAAATTTGGGCTATATTTTGCCGGTTGAGTGGTAAAATTATGGTTTGTGCTAGTTGCCAGATTATAAATATATATACAGCGCTTCAGCAAAGTAGTATGTTAAAGTGCCTTATTAGGCAAATATTTACTTGGCATACTGCTGCAACATCAATTCCAATGCATTCACGGCCTGCTTGACACTATCCCTGCCCCATCTTCCCTAAAGTAGCAATATTGGGCTAGTTTGGGCTACTTTTTAGTTGGCTTCGGGCTATAGAAAGCTTAAAAAATCTGACAACCCTGGATGCGGGTGTCCGTGTTGGAGTGCTATCGTCACCCGGGTTGCAAAAGCCAAAGTATCACTCTGTGAGCCAAGTCCCACAATATGGCCAACATGGAAGGTACGGGGAATTACTGACCCTATATTCATCCATAGTTCCACACGAGAAAGATGGTGGACATGAGATATCTGTGTAGATATGAATGTTTATTGCACATTCAGTGGAGTGTTGCAGCTGCAGCAATACAGGGCCATGGAAAGTTGAAGTTTCCGTTTTTGGCACATGGAGGGCAGCCAATTAGAAACAAGATCGTTGTCGGAGTTAGGCTGCTCCAACATATGTACTTATACAATCACTCCGACGATCCTCATGCACTTTTAAATTCACTATACACTCTCCTTGCTGTACTCAAATGATGCAGTCTCTATGTACGTACTTGTACAATGACTGAGACAAAATAACATAACTAAAGTTTTCTTCTACTGTCAAAGGTAAGATGGTTGCATACCCTGGAACTGGGTTCGGGCACGTGCGCTCAACTCCTTTTTATTAACAGGGTCACATGTCCAGTGATGTCTGTGGTGGATGCGTGTGGGGTCATTGTACGTCAACCCTCCGTGAACGGTTGGTGGTGGCAACAAGTACAACAGTAATCATTGGATCAGACACGGAGATTCAATCATAAAGGGTCAATGATTTGTGCTGCACTAAGGTATGTGTACCAGATATGAAATCAAACAGAAAAGATTCTATCATGAAGGGTTCATGACTTGTAATATACTGAGGTAGGACAGCAGATGTGAAATTATACACAAAATATTGTATCAGAAGGGTGCATGAGTTGTGCTGCACTGAGGTAGGGGCATCAGTAGCATTCATCATGTGTGCAGTCAGCGATGATGTGTGGGAGGCCGCACTGGGAGCACTGTCTCTTGCCTATTGGACTGCGTCATCTGCTATTGTGACTCAATGTGAATTGTGAGCCCTGCTGTCCACAGTGTAGGTGGATGAAACAAAAGATGAAACATTTATGAAATACACCATCAAAATATGTAGGTTTCAGGGACGCTATCGTTCGAATTGAGAGCTCTGCTGTCCGCAGTGTAGACTGCCAGTCAGTGTATTGATCAGTGACTACATGTAGGAATGTTTCTATGGTTGGATGAGTGCATGTGTCTGTAGACCTAGGAATTAGTGAGTGCGTTTGTAGTATCTGGTATCGATGCTTTTGAAAATGGTAGTCTGTGATTCACAGGGGTGTATCAAAGGTTATATTAGGGTGTAAGGAGGTGTATCAGATTGTCACGTGGATGATGTCATCAGTGATGTCATTTGAGATGTCATCATTGATGTCATCAGTGATGTCACTGACCATGTCATGAATGATGTAATATGTGACGTCATCAGCAGTGCATTGCGGGGGCGTGAGTTATAGTTAGCTCAACTAACTATAACGGTGGAATTTCCATGGTTTTGTATGAGTGAAATGTCCAACTAACTATAATGTCCCTGAAACCTATGTTTATTTCAGTGAATATATATATGTATATATATATGTATATATATATATATATATATATATATATATATATATATATATATATATATATATATATATATATATATATATATATATATATATATATATATATATATAGATATATTACCTACTGGCGGTCGCCAGTAGGTATATATAGTTAGGATTTTTTGTCTATGGGACTTTTGAAAATTCTATGTCTAATAACTTTGGCGTTTGTGGACGGAATCGGCTGAGAAAAAAGGGGGGTCCCAAAACGCGTTTTTCCCATGTTAATTTCCATAGGGCCTTTGGCCTCACTTTTAGCTCGAACGGCTGAATGGATTTGCACGAAACTTGGCAAAATTGTAGGGACTGTTAGCCCGATGTGCCTTTGCTAGGTCTCAATATATGTGCTCCAGTGGATTTTGAGAAATTAACGTTCAAAACAAGATATATATCTGTAACAGCGCTCCGGGCTGCGCTCCGGTCCGCTTACTTTTCGCGAAACGGAACTTTGCGATGCGAAGCTGATTGGCTCTCCGGCGTCTGTCAACATTCTAAACAGTCCTGAGCGGCCGCCATCTTATCTCTCAGTAGGATCGAGAGAGAAGAAGAGGTGAAAAACGAAGGGGGAATTTAATGAAAGGGGGCAAGGTATACCCCTCTTGACCCCCTAGGAATGTTGTTGGGGTTATTAAAGGGTCCCGTGGGGAAAAAAAAAAAAAAAAAAATTTCACGGTAGAAGCGCTTCACGGGCCGCGAACTGGGCCGCAAACTGGTAGCGAAACGGGAATTCGCCATTTTGTGCTTCGTTTTAATTAAATTACTAGGTATAAGGGGGTGCGGGAGACGTATCCTAATCCCTTATGTTTTCTGAGGGTGGCTGAGGAGGCTCATATATGTTGATACATGTCTTCCAGCGGCTGTGCGTGAGCTTTTTTTTTTTTTTTGCTGCGTGACGTCTGTTAACGTTCGATTCGATGGAAATCAGGAAGTGTTGACCGCCAATTTGTCAGTGCGATAAAATATTTTGTTATAAATGAATCCTTATTGATAAACATTGTCTGCGCCATCTTGCCTTTTTTCCAATGCCACAATTTTGTCGTGCACGGCAGCCATTTCAGATGCCAGGCCGGTCCCAGGCTATCACCTAGCCCTGCGGATGTAGTTTATGGCCCCAGCTGTAGAGAATCCAGACATGCCAACCCTCCCGATTCAGGCGTGAGACTACTGATTTCAGTGCTAGTCTCCCGCCTCCCGATTTCTGCAAGCAAAAACCCGGGGGCATATTACCAACAACTAGCGATAATTTTTGTCTCTAACTTGTTTAGAGACAAAAATTATCGGCGCACATCGGCGATTTTTATCGCAGATAAACCTTGCTATTAGCAAGGTTTATTGCAAATGCGATAAAAAACGGCCGCAATGCATGAATATCGCTGGAAAGTCAGCGATATTCATGCATTATCAAGCAAATGCTCTTAGCCATGTTATCCACCTCCCATTGGATAACATGGCTAAGAACTGCTCAGGGCAGGTGTTAGCTTTTTGAGATATTCGCGCTTAGCGCGAATATCTCCAAAAGTTGGTAATAGGAGATAGCGATGTTAGGGACTGTTTCCAGTCGCTAACATCTTGGCACGCCCACTTTGCATGTCATTAGTGATAAATATCACTGACATGCAAAGCGGGGCCCAAGATGGTCGCTATCTCCTTTTAGCTGTCACTAACTGGTGTTAGCGACAGCTTGGTAATAGGGAGATAATTTTATCTCCGCTTTCTTGGCTTTTAAAGCCAAAAAAGCGGAGATAAACCCCCTTGATAATATGCCCCACGATTCCTCGGGGGTTTCAGCTGACAAGGCTTGGTATTGTGTTACGTGGTAATTCTTTCAGGAAACGTCAGAGGGTCGATGCAGGGGTTCTAGAAGGGGTGATAAACCATTTAAGCCTCATGAACAAGCGCATGGTCTTTTAAAGATCTGTGAAGTACTCGGGGCGGCGGTGTGTGTGTGTCCTCTTTCAGGAGCGGGCGGGGGGGGGGGGCACTGCCAGCAACTTGCCAGGCCAGGCAGTGTTCAACACTTGCATCACCCTTTCTCTGCCTGCTATTGCGCTCCATGCTTCGGAAAGGTAAGAAAAAGAACGTGCATTTGAGTTTGAAATGTCCGATCCTGTAGCAGTACACTTGCAAAGCCCACACATGACAATAACCCGATTCAAGGCCCCATTCACCCGATTTTTTAAAAATATATAGCACTCCAACAAAGTAGGATTATAAAACTTTATTAACTTTTAAATATAACGAACGGAACAAAATCTGTAACAAACATTTAAACATTTTTGACAAAAAAAAGCAACAATGGTCAGAAGCTGTCTTTTGTGCGAATAGTCCCAAGGCAGCACAACGTGCTGAGTTCTGGACGGCACCCAGGTGATGTCACCTGGGTGCCGCACTGGTTTTTGGGATCCTACAATGCAGCTCAGAAAAACAGCGTGGGGCGTCCCGGGTGGTGCGGGGGGAGGCCTCGTCAGTAGCGGTCTGTTGTGCGAATAGTCCCAAGGCAGCAGAACGCGCTGAGATGTGGATGGCACCCAGGTGATGTCCAGTAAACTGCCGCACTGGTTTTGGTATCCTACAATGCTGCTCCGAAAATTGGCGTGGGGCGGCCCGGGGGGGGCGTGGGGGAGGCGGCGTGAACGGGCCTCCCCAGGTGGCGGCCATCCAGCTGAGTTGCGCCCGCTCTTGCGGCTACAGCGTCTCGCTCACCATGTAGTTGAGTTGCTCCCACTCTTGCAGTGCAGCGATAGGCGGCTGCCACAGGACTCTTAAAATGGCGGCCGGCTCTTCGGTTTTGGGCCTGGTCCACTAAAATGGCCCTGGGACACCTTGGAACTCGGACGCTTGCCTGCTAGGGCTTGGGCTCCATTCTCGAAAGCGTCCCCTCAGCCGTGAAGATTCTACAAAAGTCTTGGGGGCCCTCGACTCCTGCAGGCTTCCGGTGGGGAGCGGCTGCCATGATTGCTCGCGGAATGACCACGACGGAGCCACGAGATGGTGGTGCTCTCATGCTGACGCTAGCTTCAGTCTGAATCATCCAGAAACAAGGTGGGGCTTTCATCGTTTGGGAAAAAAAAATGTTCTAAACCAATGAAAAGTGTTATTTTTAGGTCATATGACCAAGCCTTCCATCTTTAGGAAACCAAAAGTAAAATGAACCAATGAAAAGTTTTATAAACAAGTCACATGACCTGTTATGCGGCATAGGGCTACAAAAAGCGTAGAAAATCCGTTGGCACGTGAGGCGGCGTCAGTAGCGGACCGATGTGCGAATAGACCGAAGGCAGCACAACGCGCCGAGATCCGGATGGCACCGAGGTGGTGTCCAGCAAATTGTCGTACTGGTGTGGCCATCCTACAATGCTGCGCCGAAAGACGGCGCGTCCAGCTGAGTTTCGGTCACTCTTGCGGTACAGTGACTCGAACGCGCCGAGATCCGGATGGCACCGAGGTTGTGTCCAGCAAGTTGCCGCACTGGTGTGGCCATCCTACAATGCTGCGCCGAAAGTCGGCGTGGGGTGCCCCGTTGGCTTATGAGGTGATGTCAGTAGTGGACCGATGTGTGAATAGGTCGGAACCAGCACAAGGCGCCAAGATCCGAATGGCAAGTCCTGGATGTTGAGTGCCATAGTTGAGAGTTCTGAGCAGTGCTTGTAAGACTATCTGAAGCTTATTTGCACCTGCTGCAGCTTCACTATTGCCCGAGGTGGTGTCCAGCAAATTGCCGCACTAGTGTGGCCATCCTACAATGCTGCACCGAAAGACGGCGTGTTCAGCTGAGTTCCGGTCACTCTTGCGGTACAGTGACTCGAACGCGCCGAGATCCGGATGGCACCGAGGTTGTGTCCAGCAAGTTGCCGCACTGGTGTGGCCATCCTACAATGCTGCGCCGAAAGTCGGTGTGGGGTGCCCCGTTGGCTTATGAGGTGATGTCAGTAGTGGACCGATGTGTGAATAGGTCGGAACCAGCACAAGGCGCCAAGATCCGGATGGCAAGTCCTGGTTGTTGAGTGCCATCGTTGAGAGTTCTGAGCAGTGCTTGTAAGACTGTCTGAAGCTTATTTGCACCTGCTGCAGCTTCACTATTGCCCTGGTGTGGCCAAAGATCGCCCATGACATAGGCGGCCGGCTCCCGAGGTCCGGCGGAACTTTTTCCTTTTCCTTTCTGCTTCTTGTCCCACAATCCGTTTCACCTGAAGACACGACCAGGTCCCTGAATGTGTGCAGGGGGACGCTATTGATTGAAAATGGCGGCTTGACACAAAGCTGACTCAAGCGTTGCTGTTGATGCTATACAGACAAAAATTGGTTTTCAGTTTGTACATTCTTCAGGATTTTCTTTTCCATCCAAGGCTGATTGAGAGTTTGTAGAAAAATGGCTTCAGATTTTCCACATATTACTCTTCAACATTCTTCCTAAATGTAACAATGTGAGACTCACTAGGAGAACGGCTGTTTATCTTTCCTTTCAAAATGCTGCCAACAATATTTTCTGAATGGAAGACACCATCTTGTAGCATAAAGGGCCGAAAGGGGTTCTGGTGTGGTCGATGGTTGGTGGAGACATTTTGACTATATCTTGGACCTGCCCGGCCTCGCCCAAAATGGCGCCGGTATAAATGGGACTCGTAACTCCTTGTTGTGTACTGGTTGAACAACCTTGATATCACGAGATATGAATGCAGTTTTGATGCTCATGGCGGGCGGGGACGAGAATTGATTGAATATTTCGACATCCCTATTGATATTAAGTTCTGATGTGTTATTGATTACTGTACTATTGAAAGTTCGAATTAACGTCACCCATGGTACTTGCACGCAAATGTATATCTAGATAACTTTTTTGTAAGTGGCCCTGTCGTATTTTAATTACAAAATGTACGTCCACCGATTCCGCAACTGTTAGACACCTTAGTTCTTGCAACCTAATGGCTCGTTCGTTACGTTCCTCTATAATGTAAATGTCTCCTCATCATATACGATTTCAGTTTGCTCCGTGGCCGGCCCACGTGGTTATAGGCCCGTATTTGTATACTGACATTTTCACAATAAAGGTTTTTAAAACAAAACATGGTAGTAGTATTTACATTGGTAAAGTTTTTACTTTTAGTCACTGTTTTCGAATCAGTAAAAGGCAAGTGAAATAAAGCAGTCCAATTACATGACGGATAAAAGGTATAATATGTAGGAACGCAGTAAAGATAAATGGTCAAGGGCAGTTGTGTTTTCCACTCCTGCAACATAAAGTGATCGATAAGAATCTGATAATCAGGCGTATCGGCGACTAAGACAGCAGGCCGAGTCTCTTTTACTCAACGGCTCCGTCATGGAACGAAGAAACGCCCTTTTTCTCGAAAAAGGAATATATTTTACTTGCAGGACAGTTGAAATTTTTCCGGGAAAGTACATTAGCCTGGAATATTATAACATATATGTTATAAAAAAAAAAGTTCGAAATCAATAAAAAGCGTATTTTTTAGGTCATATGACCAAGCTTTTCATTATTAAAATAACAAAAGTAAAATGAACCAATAAAAAGTTTTATTAACAAGTCACATGACCTGTTATGCTTACGTTACGCGCTGCGCGCCGCGCCCCGGATCACTTCCGGGTGCGCTAACGCGGCGTGTCATATAACGCATTACGCGACAACGTAGGTCAAGAATATAGTCAAAATGTCTCCACCAACCAGCGTTCGGAACACAACCCCTTTCAGCAGTCCAAAAAGTTCTGTAAAATGACAACAGAGGGGACAGGCAATAAGAACCATCAGTCAAAGAGGGGAGGGCAAGTTCTTCTCTACCGGGTCATGTTGGGGCGCTACCGGAACTGATCGAATTGGTAGTCTACAGTGTTTCTGGATGTTTCAGACTAAAGCTGGCGTCAGCATGAGAGCACTACCATCTCGTAGCTCCGTCGTGGCCATTCCACGAGCAGACATGGCAGCCGCTCCCCACCAGAAGCCTGCGGGAGTCGGGGGCCCCCAAGACTTTTGTAGAATCTTCACGGCTGAGGGGACGCTTTCGAGAATGGGACCCAAGCCCTATCAGGGAAGCGTCCGAGTTCCAAGGTGTCCCAGGGCCATTTTAGTGGACCACGCCCAAATCTGAAGAGCCGGCCGCCATTTTGAGAGTCCTGTGGCAGTCGCCTATCGTTGCATCGCAAGAGCGGGAGCAACTCAACTACATGGTGAGCGAGACGCTGTAGTCGCAAGAGCGGGCGGTAAACAGCTGAATGGCGGAAGAGGCACAGTGTAGCAAAAGCGGGCGGAATGGCAACTAAAACGGTAAAGGGGCGCCCCACTACAGCGTGTCTTCAGGTCAAACGGATTGTGGGACAAGGTCCAGAATAGAAGAGTCATCAAAAGGCAAAAAGTTCCGCCGGACCCCGGGAGCCGGCCGCCTATGTCGGGGGCGATCTCAGGCTAAACCGGTGCTATAAGACTTGGGGAGGGGGTCGGAGCCAAGCGTCTTCTCCGAGTCCGTGCCATCACACCGCCCCTCGGGGGCCTCCGTCAAGCAGTTTAGGGAGGTACCATATCACATTGTTTTCAAATGCAGTCAGGTCCACAAACGACACTCACTTACTTTGAGAATAGTGAAGCTGCAGTAGGTGGAAATAAGCTTCAGACAGTGTTACAAGCGCTGCTCAGAACTCTGAACTATGGCACCCAACATCCAGAACTTATGCCATTTGAGAATGGCAGTGGCATTGAAGCAACTCAGGGACCAAAACCATTAACGTACTTTCACGTATGAAAATCTTACTTGGGGAGGGGGCAGGAGCGAAGCGCCCCCTCCCAGTCCGCGCCACCACACCGTATGTTGAAAATCTGAAGCCATCGTTCTACAAACTCAACCAACCTTGGATGGAAAAATCTAGGAAAATGTACAAACTGAAAACCAGTTTTGGTCTGCATAGCATCAGTAGCAACGCTTGCTATCAGAGTGCATGAGTTTCATGCTCGATCGATTGAGCTAGCCGGATCGGGCAATAAAAAGTATAAAATAGTTATGTAAATAGTTATTTAATAAAATGTTTTACCCTGTTTCTTTGCTGGTGTGTTGTCTATATTTTTAATATTTGCATAGGGTTTGTCGTTATTTTGGGCGGGGTGGGTGACGGAGCCGAGCTGTCTTGCAGCCCTCATGGTGTGGAGCTCAGTTCATCTCACTATTTTCGTATTTCTCATGAAGGGTTGTTCCTAATATTTCTATTTTAGCGAGGTCAAAAAGAGATCCAATTAGTGGCCTACTGATTTTGCTCGATTAATTTTATTTTTTTACACGATTTTTCACTATCTGCAAAGACTAAACAGAGTATTGCGACTTTGTGCTTGTTTGTAAATAGAGAATGAACCAAAGAGAATCAATTGTAAAACAGTAAATGCTTGGATAACAATCAATCAAATGGAGAGACAAGCAGGCACGACGGATTACAACCGGGGTAAAGGCCTGCGTTAACTACTCTTCACTATCTGCAAAGAGAGAGTACTACTAAGAGAAAAGAGGGGAGGGGGGCAGCGTTCAAAGCACATCAGCGTGCATAAACACGAAAAAGTTTTTACCTATCACGTACTTGACATTTTACAGCTTTTGATATTTGCTATTAAAAAACCAATGAAATTCACTGAAAAAACCATAGGTTATAGGCCATATATAGTTAGGAATTTGCATTTACAAAACCTTGAAAATTCACTGAAAAAACCATTGGTTATAGACCATATATAGTTAGGGATTAGCCTTTTCAAAACCTTATTTTACTCACACAAAACCATTGAAATTTCATATATAGTTAGTTCCACTAACTATATATCGCGCACCCGCAATCCACTGCTGATGATGTCACATATTACATCATTCATGACATGGTTAGTGACATCACTGATGACATCACTGATGACATCTCAAATGACATCACTGATGACATCTCAAATGACATCACTGATGACATCTCAAATGACATCACTGATAAAATCACTGATAACATCTCATTTGACATGACTGATCACATCACTAATGATATCATTCATGTGATAATACCATGAACCTCTTCAGACTCTAATATAACCTTAGATACAATCAGTGTAAACAGATAGTCACAGACTGTCACTCATCCATGGAGTTACTCACACACCTAGTCAGTTATGCAAAAAATCAATCACACCTCCATTTTCTCAACTATACAGTTATACACACCTTACTTATTCAAACATATACTAACACATATTTACTTTACTCTCTTATACAATCCCTGATACATGTTCACAATGATCCATACAGTCACTCACACATTCACTGGCTCTTATGCACAGTTATTTATATATGTCAACTCTCACATGTACTGTGTTTTACATATGTACTTACTTTGACATGTAGCACTGAGATATCCATTCACTCACTAATACACTCATGCACAGTCAACCGCCCTTACAGCTATTTCCACATGCACTTTTGAACCCATGCATATAGTGAATCAACTACTCACACATCTATGTACAGCGTCACACACCTCCCAGCCACCCATACACACACACTCAGTTTCCCATACAAATACTTGGACAACCAATGAATAACCCATACAGTTACTCATATAGCTACTGATCAACACATGCAGCAGTTTGTAGAACAACAGATATAATGATGCACAAATTAAAACAGTTTAGTCACTAACCCATGCACTCAGTGAGACACATTTAATCACTCACTCATACAGTCAGTCATGCACCTACTAAATCCTTCATCCAGACACTTATACATCCACTCATTCTTCAATATGTAAGACATATTTTAACTTTACAGAAACATACAGTCACTGGATGTCGTCATCAGTGATGTCATCAGTGATGTCATTTGAGATGTCATCAGTGATGTCATCAGTGATGTCACTAACCATGTCATGAATGATGTAATATGTGACATCATCAGCAGTGGATTGCGGGTGCGCGATATATAGTTAGTGGAACTAACTATATATGAAATTTCAATGGTTTTGTGTGAGTAAAACAAGGTTTTGAAAAGGCTAATCCCTAACTATATATGGTCTATAACCAATGGTTTTTTCAGTGAATTTTCAAGGTTTTGTAAATGCAAATTCCTAACTATATATGGCCTATAACCTATGGTTTTTTCAGTGAATATAGATATACATAGATATATATATTACCTACTGGCGGTCGCCAGTAGGTAGTTATAGTTAGGACCTCGTTTCTATTCAAAAAGCGTTTTTTCTTTCGACAATATCTTTGGCACCGTTTGATGAATCTTCGCGAATTTTCTAAAGAAAAGGTTCACTCAGGTCATCTCCTGCCTTGAAAGTTTCAGGGTGATTCATCAAGCAAGAGGCTGAGAAAAAAGGGGGGTCCCAAAACGCATTTTCCCCATGTAAATTTCCATAGAAAATTTTATTACAAGCCACAGCTCGAACTGCTGAACGGAATTACACCAAATTTGGCAAAAAGGCAGTCCTTTGTTCAGAAACTACCTTTTTTTTAAATGGTCTAAATCCATTCAGTAGCACAAGCTCAATTCTGATTGCTGCCAATATTCCAAACTAAAATGTGTTGGTTACCGAGTCACAAGAAAACAGTGCAACAAAAGGTGAAAAACAAGAAAAGGGGGCAGGGTAGAAAAACCCTGACCCCCTAGGCCTGCTCAGGGGGTCCTACAAAGACACCCAGGCCAAAAAAAAGCACATTTCTTTTGAAAAAAACTCAGTGCAAGCTCCCATGCTTCATTTTCTGTAAGCCCCTGGGTGGGTCAGGTCCCGGGGCAATGCCTAATTTATTAGCAGGGGCCTGTGGGGGGCCCCCACAGCCCCGGGGACCGCCACTTCCCCAGGGCTTAGTTAATTCTATGCACAGGTGCTCACGCCCCCGCCGCTAGGGGACTGCCACCTCCATTCCCCCATTCTGCCTCAGGGACCACCACCTCCCCGGGGCATTCCTAATTAAGTGCGTGGGGCCTTGCGGGCCCTCCAAAGCCCCGGGGACCACCAGCTCCCCAGGGTTCTCTTTATTAATGGGGGCATCGTAGGCTCCCCCAGTCCCAGGGACCACCACCTCCCCGGTGCTTTGTACTTGAAGGGCGGTGGCCAAACAGCCCCCCTCCTGGAGCCCTCGATGGCCCTGGAGACCGCCACACCCCAGGGTCGGGTCCTGCAATGTCCCTGGTGCCCAACTCCAGGGCATTGTCATTTGCTATGGCAGGTCATAGCAAACCCTGCTTTGCTTTTTGGAGGAGAGAGCAGGAAACTGCTCTTGCTTCCAAAAAGCAAAGCAGATTTGCTTTTGGGCAAGGGGAGCTGCATGTCCGCAGCTCCCCTTGCCCAAAAGCAATGCCGGCTCACGCAGGAGGTGGAAAGCTGGCAGGGATCGTGGGGGCGTTAGGGCTCCCCTCACAGTCCCCAACTGGAGGGCCGGCTCCCTCCTTTTTGTAAATTAATTAATTATTTTCTTTAAAAAACAGAAGGCCAGGGGATGGGGTCCCCGGGGCCAAAAGTTGCCTTGAGATGGGATCGTGCAGCCCCCTTCCTGTTTTTTTGTTTAAATGTGACAGGCCCTAGAGGATGGGTCCCCATGGCCCAAAAATAGATTAAAAGAAGGGGGGCTACAGAGCCCCTTCTAACAAAAATAAATGTAAAAATAGCTGGCATCTGGCCAGAGGCCCCACTTCCTCCCTGCACCACTGTGCAAACACACCCCCGGTGCATTGTAATTTGGGAGGTTAAGTCCCCTTCAATCCTGGGGGTCCCTGGGGGCCAACTAGCCCAACAGTTACCTGCAGTGAGCGCCACAGAGCTCCGTTGCACAAAGGTGTTCCGAGGCCACGCCCCTTTTTACACCACTAATCAAACACAGCTGCTTCTGGTGCACTGCTGGTGGGGAGATGAGGTCCTCATGCATCCTGAGGACCTCAGCACACAAGTGGACTTCATCACCTGAGCAGCAGTGCACCAGAAGCCATGTTTGCAGCGTGGTGTAAAAAGGGTAGTGGCCTCGGAACACCTCTCTACAAAGCAGCTCTGTGGCACTTACTGGAGGTACCTGGAGGACTAGTTGGCCCCCAGGGACCCTCAGGATTCAAGGGGACTTAATCCCCCTACTTAAAACGTGCCAGGGGGCACGTGTGCCCAGTGGTGCAGGGAGGGAGTGGAGCCCGATATAACAAGTTAGCAATCATGCTGTGTGGAACTTACTGGAGGTAAAAAAGGGGTAGTTGGCCCCCAAGGTTGACGTTGGGGGCCAACTACCCCTCCTGTTACCTCCAGCAAATCCCACACAGTGGAATTGCTAAAAGGTGTTTGGAGGCCACGCTCACCATTCTCCACCACTCTGCAAATGCGACTGCTATGTTATAGTTAGAAATTAGCATTTAAAACCCTTTGAAATTCACAGAAAAAACTATAGGTTATAGGGATGTTATAGCGAGAAATTAGCATAAAAATATTTATGACAATAAGGTCCCTGATACCTATGGTTTTTTCAGAGAATTTCAAAGGTTTTTTAAATGAAAATTTATATCACTTCCCTGAAACCTGTGAGGTTTTTTTAAGTGAACTTCTAATGTTTTTTAAATTCTAATCCCTAACTATAGCTTCCTTAAAACCTCTTGTTTTTTCTGTGAATTTCTAAGGTTTTTTTAAATGCTAATTTATAACTATGCCTACATAGGTAGGACATGTGCAGAAAGAGAAGTATAGAAAGAGGCAAGAGAGGTGCTTAAAGAAGCAACAGAAAGAGGCAACAGAAGACCAGAAAGAGGAAGAAACGTGCAGAAAAAAGCAAGAGCTGTGCAGAAAGAACCAACAGAGGCGCAGAAAGAGGCCTACTTTGACTGCACCTTACAACATACTCATACAAAGAAGCCTAATCACTAATTTGGCTCCCAAGATGTCTTAAAACTCACTTTTCTCTTGAAAGTTCAATATTCTTGAACTGCTCAGAATGTTAGGCCTACCAAATATAAAACAGCAATCCCAAGCATATCACTGTTGTAAGTCTGACCAATGTTTGTGAAGGTATGCATGCATGTTTTTCTGCTTTTACCTATTGACATGTTACATAAAAATAAGCATACAAAATACTTGAATACCTGTATCTCAAACAGCATACTCTGTAAATTTGGGTACAAAATGGTAGAAGCAAGAGAAGTGCACAAAGAAGCAACAGATGTGCTGAAAGAGGCAGGAGGGGTGCAGAAATAGGAAAGAGAAGTGCAGAAAGAGGCAACAGAGATGCACAAGGAGGGAAGCAGGGTGCGGAAAGAAGCAGGAGCGGTGCAGAAAAAAACAAGAGAAGTGCAGAATGAAGCAACAGGGGTGCAGAAAATAGCAAGAGGGTTTCAGAAAGAGGCAAATGAGGTGCAGAAAGAGGCAAGAAAACTGCACAAAGAGACAATAAAGTTGCAGAAGCAGACAAACGAGGTACAGAAAGAAGTAACAGGGGTACAGACTGAGGCAAGAGAATTGCAGAAGATGGAAGAGGGGTACAGAAAGAGGCAATAGAGGTGCAGAAAGAAGCAAGAGAAGTGCAGAAAAAGTAACAGAGGTGCAGAAAGAGGCAAGATGGGAACAGCAAGAGGAGAGAGAAGTGCAGGAAGAAGCAAAAGAGGTGTAGAAAGAGGCAAGAGGGGTGCAGAAAGAGGCAAGAGAAGTACAGAAAGAGGAAAGAGAGGTACAGAAAGAGGCACAAGGGGTGCTGAAAGAAGCAAGAAAGGTACAGAAAGAAACAAACGTAGATCAGAAAGAAGCAACAGAGATGCAGAAAGACACAAGAGGGGATCAGAAAGAGAGAAGAGGGGTACATAAAGAAGCACATGGGTTGCAGAAAGAAGGGTCAGAGGTGCAGAAGGGGAGAAGATGGATGAGAAAGAGGCAAGAGGGGTGCAGAAAGAAGCAAGAGAGTTGCAGAAAAAAACAAAAGAAGTGCAGAAAGAAGCAACAGAGGTGCAGAAAGAGGCAAGAGGAGTGCAGAAAGAAGCAAGAGAAGTACATAAAGAAGCAACAGAGATGTAGAAAGGGGAAGTGGGGAGGAGAAAGAGGGAAGAGGGTTACAGAAAGAAGCAAGAGAGATGCATAAAGAAGCAAGAGAAGTACATAAAGAAGCAACTGAGATGCTGAAAGGGGGAAGTGGGGAGGAGACAGAGAGAAGAGGGTTACAGAAAGAAGCAAGAAAGTTACAGAAATAAACAAAAGAAGTGCAGAAAGAAGGAACAGAGGTGCCGAAAGAGGCAAGATGGGGGGAAGAAAGAGAAAACAGTAGTGCAGAAAGGGGCACAAGGGTTGCTGACAGAAGAGACAGAGGTGCAGAAAGAAGCAAGAAATAGGAGAAGTACAGAAAGAGGAAACAGGGGTGCAGAAAGCGGCACAAGGGTTGCAGAAAGAAGGGACAGAGGTGCAGAAAGAAGCAAGTGAAGTACAGAAAGAAGGAACAGAGGTGCTAGAAGAGGCAAGAGGGGGCAGAAAGAGGGAAGAGGGGTGCAGAAAGATTCACAAGGGTTGCAGAAACAAGGGACAGGTGTGCAGAAAGAAGCAAGAAACAAGAAAACTACAGAAAGAGGAAACAGAGGTACAGAAAGAGGCATAAGGATTACAGAAAGAAGGGACAGAGGTGCAAAAAGAAGCAAGAAAGGTGCAGAAAGAAGCAACAGAGGTGCAGAATGAGGGATGAAGGGTGGAAAATTAGGCAAGAGAAGTGCAAAAAGAAGCAACAGAGATGCCAAAACGGGGAACAGGGGTGGAGAAAGTGGTGAGAGTGATGCAGAAAGACGCAAGAGAGGTGCAGAAAGAAACAAAACAAGAGCAGAAAGAAGGAACAGGGGTGCACAAAGAGGCATGAAGGGTGCAAAAAAGGGAAGATGGGTGCAGAAAGAAGCACAAGTGGTGAAGAGAGAAGCAAGAGAGGTGCAGAAAGAAGCAATAGTAGTGCAGAACGATGCCTCAAAGGTACTCAAAGAGGCAAGAGGAGTGCAGAAAGAACCTTAAGGGGTGCAGAAAGAAGCAAGAGATGTACAGAAATAAACTAAAGAAGTACCGAAAGAAGGAACAGTGGTGCAGAAAGAGGCAACATGGGTGAAGAAAGAGGGAAGAGGAGTACAGAAAGAGAAAAGAGGGGTACCGAAAGAGGCACAAGGGGTGCAGAAAGAAGCAAGACAGGTACAGAAAAAAACAAAAGTAATACAGAAAGAACCAACGGAGATGCAGAAAGCCACAAGAGGGGAGCAGAAAGAGAGAAGAGAGGTACAGAGAGAGGCAAATGGGTTACAGAAAGAAGGGACAGAGGTGCAGAAAGGGAGAAGAGGGATGGAGAAAGAGACACGAGGGGTGCAGAAAGAAGCAACAGAGGTGCAGAAAGAGGAAAGAGGAGTACAGAAAGAGGGAAGAGGGGTACAGAAAGAGGCATGAGGGGTACAGAAAGAAGCAAGAGAGGTGCAGAAAGAAGCAAGAGAAGTGCATAAAGAAGCAACAGAGATGCAGAAAGGGGGAAGTAAGGCGGAGAAAGAGGCAAGAGGGTTACAGAAAGAAGCAAGAAAGTTACAGAAATAAACAAAAGAAGTGCAGAAAGAAGGAACAGAGGTGCCGAAAGAGGCAAGATGGGGGGAAGAAAGAGGAAACAGTAGTGCAGAAAGAGGCACAAGGGTTGCTGACAGAAGAGACAGAGGTGCAGAAAGAAGCAAGAAATAGGAGAAGTACAGAAAGAGGAAACAGGGGTGCATAAAGCGGCACAATGGTTGCAGAAAGAAGGGACAGAGGTACAGAAAGAAGCAAGTGAAGTACAGAAAGAAGGAACAGAGGTGCTATAAGAGGCAAGAGGGGGCAGAAAGAGGGAAGAGGGGTGCAGAAAGATTCACAAGGGACTTACTGGAGGCAACAGGAGGGGTAGTGGGCCTCCAAGGACATCTATGAGGGCCAACTACCCCTCCTATTATCTCCAGTAAGTCCCACACAACAGGATTGCTAAGTTCTCATAGCAGGCCACGCCCCCTTTGCCCATCACTCTGCAAATGCGCCTCCTAGCACGCTCTTGGTTGGGCGATGAATTCCCCTTTATTTGTGGGGGTCTTTAGGGGCCAACATGCTACCTATTACCTCCAGTAAGCCCCACATAGTGGGATTGTGGGGAGGTGGACACAGCCCAAGCCCCCTTTCTCCACCACTCTGCAAACTCACCTTCTGGTAAGCTCTTGGTTGGGAGATGAAGTCTCCTTGCATCCTGAGGGTCCCTGTGGGCCAATTAGCCCTCTTGTTATCTCTAGTAAGCCCCACACAGCCGGACTGCTGAGTGTGGTCTGAGGCCATGCCCCGTTTTCACTGCACTCTACAAACGTGCCTCCTGGCACACTACGGCTCGGGTGAAGATGTCCACTTTATTCCTGAGGTCCTCAGCACACAAGAGGACATCAGAGCCACACTAGCAGAGAGCCAAGATGTGCATTTGCAGAGTGGTAAAAAAAGAGGAGTGGCCTCGGACCACCTCTCAGCAATCCCACTGTGTGGGGATTACTGGAGATACCTGGTGGTCTAGTTGTCCCCTATGGACCCTTAGGATTGAAGGGGACTTAATCTCCCAATACCGAATGCACCAGGAGGCGCATTTGCACAGTGGAGCAGTGAGGGGGCAGGGCCTCCGGCAAGATGCCAGCTTTTTTTAAATTTAGTTTTTGGAAAGGGGGCTGTGTAGCCTTCCTTTCTCTTAATTATTTTTGGGCCCTGGGGACCCCATCCCCCAGGGCCTGAGCATTGTTTGTTTTGTTTTTTAAACGGTAAGGGGGCTGCATGGCCTCCCCTTCCCTCGGCCACAATTGGCCCCAGGGACCCCATCCCTCCGGGCCTGACCTCGTTTAAAATTTTATTTTTTTATTTTCTCTGGCGTGGTCCCCCTCCCCTTGGCCTCTTCTGGCCCCAGGGACCCCAACCTGCTGTGGCCTTTTTTATTTTTATGGGAGGGAGCTGATTGGCCTCCTCTCTTGGGTCCCTTCTGGCCCCGGGGACCCCAACCCCCGGGGCCAGCCCTCAATGTTGGGGAACAAGGGGAAAGCCCCAATGTCCCCATAGTCCCAGCTGGCTCACTTCCTCCTGCGGTAGCTGGCATTGTTTTTGCACAAGGGGAGCTGCTGACATGCACCTCCCCTTGCCCAAAAGCAAATCTGCTTTGCCTCATGGAAGTGAGATCAGGGTTCCTGCTCTCGCTTCCATGAAGGAAAGTAGAAGTTTGCAATGACAGGGTGGGAGCCGTGCTCCTGCCTAGCCATTGCAAACTGTATTGTCCCAGGGGTGGGCACCCTGGGACTTTGCCAGAGCCTGCCCAGTGAGGTGGTGGTCCCCAGGGCCCTGGGGGGCTCCATGAGGGGGGCCACGCAGCTCCTCTCCCGTTAATGAAGAAAGCCCGGGGAGGTGGTGGCCCCCAAAGCTTGGGTGGGCCCACAAGGCCCCCATAATTAATAAAGCCCCGGGGATGTGGCAGTCCCCGTGGCTTGGGGGGCCCATGAGGACCCCCTCCCATTATAAAATAAAACCCCAGGGAGGTGGCAGTCTCCGAGGCTTGGGGGGCCCATGAGGACCCCCGCACATAAGTAAGCAAAGCCCCAGGGAGGTGGTGGTCCCAGGGCTTGGAAGGGCCCATGAGGCCCCGGACATAATTAAGCAGAGCCCCGGGAAGGTGGCCGTCCCTGGGGCTTGGGGGAGCCCGCAAGGCCCACCTATAATTAATAAAAGCCCAGGGAGGTGGCAGTCCCCCGCATATAATTTCCTCATTGCCCTCCGGGACCAGGCCCACCCGGGGGCTTTAGTTTTTTTCAGCTGGATTCGGGCACCCAGCGAGAATTCAGCAGAAAATATGTTTTTTTTAAATGCTTTTCTCAGCCCTGGGGGGACCCCGTGTGCAGGCCTAGGGGGTCAGGGTATTTCTACCCTGCCCCCTTTTTTGTTTTTAATCTTTTTTTAAATCTTTTTGTTGTGACTCGGTTTTACAGAGTCACAAGATGGCTGCCAACACATTTTGATTTGGAGTGTTGGCAGAGAATCAGAATGAAGCTCGTGCTCAGGAGAGTGCACAAATCCTCCTAGGCCACCAGATATCGATATTTTTTATTTTTGAGTTTCTCAAGAACTACTGAATGGATTTATACCATTTGAAAAAAGGTTGCTTTCTGAACCAAGAGCTACCTTTTTGCCAAATTTGGTGTAATTCTGTTCAGCATTTCGGGGTGTAGCCCTCTCTAAAGTTCCAATGGAACTGAACATGGAGAAAACGCGTTTTGGGACCCCACTTTCTCCTCGGCCCCTGTTTGACGAATCACCCCAAAACATTCAAGACAGCAGATGACCTGACTGAACCATTAGTTTTGAAAATTTCCCGAAGATGCGTCAAAGATATTGGCAAAAAAACACTTTTTGAATAGAAAAGAGGTTCTAACGCTAACTACCTATAGTAGTAGGAGGCAAGCAAAACGCGTAATGGTTGTTACTATGCCAGTTCATATCTGTGGATTATAATGGAATAAATCTACACTGCATTTGCACAACATTGGAGTTGTTTGGGCTTTTTTGGAGCTTGCTGAGGTCTGTGCCTGGGTGTTCTGCCAGGGATCGGCAGGCCAGTAGTTGGAGTTCGTCATATATATATATATATATATATATATATATATATATATATATATATATATATATATATATATATATATATATATATATATATATATATATATATATATTCACTGAAAAAACCATAGGTTTTCGGGGTGTTATAGTTAGCTGGACATTTCACTCATACAAAACCATTGAAATTCCTCCGTTATAGTTAGTGGTACTAACTGTAACCCGCGCGCCCGCAATCCACTGCTGATGATGTCACATATTACATCATTAATGACATGGTCAGTGACATCACTGATGACATCACTGATGACATCTCAAATGACATCACTGATGACATCATCCAGTGAATGGGGTTTGGTTCGTTATTTAAATATGTCTTATATATGTAACAATCTGCATTGAAGAATGAGTGGATATATAAATATCTGGATGGAGGATTTAGTAGCAGTGTGATTGACTGTTTACTTGACTAATTTATAGTGTCTCACAAAAAATATTGGATAGTGACTAAACTGTGTGAATAGCTCTATCACTTTGTCAGTTGTGGTTTAAACTGCTGCACCTGTTGGTTACTAGCTATGTGAAAGTCTATATTAGTTATTGATTAGTTAACTGTGAATTTGTATGGGAGAGTGAATGTGTGTGTTGTTCGGTGGGGGTGTGTGACTGCCCAAAGATGTGTGAATAGTTGATTTAGTAGGTATATGAGGTTAAGACTACATTTTATAACAGTTGTTCGGGTGAGTGAATATCTTTATGAGTGTGGTGATGAGAAAATATATCTCTCAATGGTACATGTCCAACAAACTAGAAAAATAAAAGGCAGTGTATGTGATATTTGTTGTATATAAATAAGTATACATGAGACTCAGTGATTGTATGAGTGACTGTATGGGTAACTGTATACTTGTAATAGTGATTTTATAACACACTAAGTATAAGTTACTATCTATATGAATAAATGAAGTGGTGTTTGTATAAGTATGTAGCTGAGTAAATGTAAGTATGAGCCATTGTTTGCATAAGTGAGTAGGATGACTGCATAAGTGAATAGGATGTGTGCTGGTGTGTAATGTTGATATAGGTGAATAAGTATATTTGATAGTGTTCTATTGATCATTCACAGCATGTATTAGTGAATTTATAGATAAGTTATTAGATGTGTGTGTAGATCTAGGAATCACTGAGTGGGTTTTTAGAAACTTGTATTGCTGTATCAATGGATTCAAATATGGTACTCTGTATTTTACAGTGAGTGATGAAAGGCTATACTAGTGTATGATGAGGTGTATCTGATTGTCACGTGGATGATGTCATCAGTGATGTCATCAGTTCTGACATTTGAGATGTCATCAGTGATGTCACTGACCATGTCATGAATGATGTATTATGTGACATCATCAGCAGTGGATTGCGGGTGCGCAAGTTACAGTTAGTACAACTAACAATAACAGAGGAATTTCAATGGTTTTGTATGAGTAAAATGTCCAGCTAACTATAACACCCCTAAAACCTATGTGTTTTTTCAGTGAATTTCTAAGGTTTTTTAAATGCTAATTCCTAACTATAACATGTCCGAAACCTATGGTTTTTTCAGTGAATTTCAAAGGTTTTGCAAATGCTAATTCCTAACTATAACATGTCTGAAACCTATGGTTTTTCAGTGAATTTCAAAGGTTTTGTAAATGTTAATTTTGAAATGTATTAATAGTTATATTTATTTCTTCATATTGTTTTACTATATTTTATAATCTATTTTTTTTATATCTTATTTTTCAAATTTCATTACACATATTTAACAAAAATGTATTAAAAAAAAATAAAAATACATTTTATTTTTATTTTTTATGTTCTTTTAAATATATTTATATTATTTTCTTTACTATTATTATTTTTTCTATTTTTTGGTAGTCGCGCACCCAAAGCGCACCCTTCTCGTTCACTGCGCGGAACATGTCCGCCATTTTAGGATTGTTCTGTAGGATCCGCATACGGTGTGCGACGAATATGACTTTCCCAACGCGGACGCTATGCGACTTGTACTCGACTCGTAGTGCATACGCGACTTGTACGCATTACAGGATGTGACGGTCGCGCGGTTGCACGTGACGTCATACGCTTATCAGATGAGGTGGGTGCGCGACCCACGCAAAAAATGTTAATGTTCAAAAATGTATATATATATATATATACATATATATATATATATATTTAATATAAATATTAAGACAAGACATTATCTGAACTAATCATAAATATAATATTCTTTAACTTTCAATAAAGTTACATTACTTATAAATGCAATTTCGCGAAGTCGCGCTGGGTGCGTGTTGGGTGCGAGCTGCGTGCGCGCACCCTACGCGTACCCCATGTGACCAGAAAAAAAGAGATTTGATTGGTTTATTACACTTTCTATTGTAAGTATTGAAGGACCCCGCCCATTTCATTCACTCTTGTTAGACCTTTCTTATGAGAAGACCTCTCCTAGCAAGAACTACTGTTTTTGGTTACTATACACCTGTTTGATCTCAAACTTGGAGACATGGCAGCTAATGCACCCTCATCATCATCAGAACATTCTGATACTGAAGAATTTGTGCCTGAACCTCCCCGTCCAGAGAAGTAAACTTCTATTGTATGGAAGTTTTTTACTATTCCACCGGGGTTGAAGAAGGTTAATGCAACCAAAGTTACTTCTAAAATCTTTTTAGGAGTTATTAAATTATTTTTAATGGAAGTCTTTTCAGGATTTTCTGTTAGTTGTGGTTTTAGTGGTTTACCACCCAAACTATCTCTACCTAATTCTTCATAGGATTTTTCAATTATTCTGGCAAGTTCAAAAGGTTGTTCTGCTATATCTGTTTCTTTCAATTTCTGGCGGATTGTTGTACCGTCAATTGTCAATTGAACTAATTGCCTATATGCTTTTGTCAATTGTTTTAGTTGAACTAAAAGTTCTCTGACATTGTTTCAATGTCAGGATGTGGTGTATAGCTGGCTAGAACCGGCCATGTGGCTCCTGATCTACCTAGTGGACCGAGCCTGGTAAAGTGATATTGATGTTTTAGGGCGCCATTGAACCAGAGCTCATGCTCTTGGTAAGTTAGTGGAATTTCAACGTCCTCGAAAGGGGTGTATTCCTCTGGAGGTGCCCCTGCTTTTTAATAGTGGAACTCTTAAGTTACAGCATTTGCTGCTGGAAAAGTTATCCAAGAATAGAATACCTCTGTCTGCCGACATTCATGTGCCTCTACCACAAATATGACTGTACCACCTCTTGATTATACGCCATTTTCTATAAGTTTTATAGTTACACTTTTTCTTACATTTACCGGGATGAGTATTGCATCCGGGTCATTTTGTTGGAGACTTGTGTCTACCACCAAAAGTTGAGTTGCTAGTCTAGCTCTCTCCCTTTCGTCGTCACTCTCTGACATTTTGCTGACAGAAAGTTTGCAGAGCAAGTTTCAAGGAAACAAAGATTAGGTGCACAATATTTTGGAACACTGTATCCTTCAACGTTGATTAAACCAAAAACTAATACATAGGAATCTCTTCCTACTAAGTTCTGGCGGATGTTAACCTTTTTACCCACTCCAGACGTCTATCGGAGTTTTTACAGAAAAAAGGGGTCTGTGTGAAAAGCACGACTGAGTTACTCTAGTATCTAGCGTTAAATTTATCGCCTTGTGAAACGTTGGGCGCCATGTAGTGTAGTTCCTATATTCCCAATAGGCTCTGCGCATTGGAATAACATAAACGACAGTGTAGACGTAGGACTGAGGTCGACTAGGTCTCTATTGAATATGTTAGACTTAATTATATGTGCCAGCTAGCTCAGAGGTCACTAGAAACTTTCTCGAGTAAACAAGAAGGTGTCAACTTTCCTGAATAGACAAGAAGGGATTAGTTTCTGACAACCGCATAAACATGACAACTTTGCTCCCCCAGAACAAGGAGTATATCTCCAAAGTCGCGGAAACAATAGATAGCTATTTCACTCAGTCAATCGTGCATGCTTAGTTTCACCAGGAATGCAGAGAAATAGAGAGGCGGGCGTTTTCAATAAAAGGGTTATTTATTGAGCAGTCTACTTTCTCATGCAAGAGAAGTGAATTGCACCAATTGCAATACTTGTCATAAAGTAAAGTGCGTACAGTAAAATGAGTATTATGAAATAATACTGTAAAAGCATTTATATGGTTTCTAAGCCATAAGATACTTAAAACGGATAAAATACATTCAATGATAAAATAATGACTAAACGTACTCAACTGGTGTTTCTAAGATACGCCTACCCCAGTGTACCTGGTTATAGAATGAAGGAAGTCTTGTATCTCTTTCTCAGGACTCGATCTCCCAGCAACCCGCAAGGGTGACCGGAAAACACTAGAGCTGGATTTCTCGGCAGGAGAAAAGACAGCGTATCTCTCAGTGCGTCAGCAGGGAGGGTCTCTTCCTTCGGTACTCGCATCAGCTGGGCGTCGGGCAAGTAGATAGCCGATCTGCTCCAAACCACCGTGTGTTGCTTAAGGCAGATGCTGGTATATTTAAACCAGGAAGGTGCCGAGTTTGACGTAAGGTTGGACATAAGACGTCACTAAGAACTCGCAGTTGTTTCAGGACTCCAGGAGTTCTAGGACAAATCAATACAGAAGCAGGGGGAATTCCCCGGCTGCTGGAGGCTTGGTTTGTTTAAGAACATGTTGTGCTTTCTAGGAGTCTATGGGTGTAGCCTTGCCGTATTTGGACTGCATTGGCTATGTCTTAATATGGGTATGATTCTTATGCCTGTATAAGGGTATGGTTTGATATAACCACATAAGGGCATGAAATCGGGACTATTAACTAGAGTCCTAGAATCATCTACAACAGTATTTACATGGAAAACAAAAGGTATTTACAGTTCCTTTTCCTCTCCTTGTAAATATGAAAGAGTTAGTGGCTAGGCCAATTCTTATGATAGGAGTACATTTCTGTACTGCTAACAGAGAACAAGATACATGTTTATATATTACTGAGGGGAGGGAATGGGGCCTAATATGACATGTGCAAAAACACTTAGTGATGTGCTTTAAGTTAAAGAGTTTAATTTATTTTAATTCTGAAACTACCAGGCCCTACAAGACCATTATATCTCTCTATTGTATACTATACCATGTGTCTTGCAGACAGGTGCTCTGAAGCTGTGTCCTATTTGATACCTATCTGCAATAGAATTCTCTGGCACAAATCTACTCCATCCTTCTTCCCTTTCTTCAACTGTGTGCAAATCCGCGCCATTGTGCATTTTAAGACTTACTTACCTCAGCAGTAACACATGTAACAAACGCTACACATTTTATTCACTTGTTTTTTATAATGTAAATTGTGGTAAATTGCTTAATTTAGAATTAGGATCTGTGAAAGAGAAGAAAAAATTGTTATAACGTGTAATAATACATTTTTAACAACACAGCATAATTTTAACATTTTACAAAGTAATTTATTTGCCTTTTTTGCTGTTCTAAGAATATATTGAATATCACTAGAATCAGTAATTTCAATCGTACTTATCACATAACAGCGGGCAAAAAAAAACATTCAATAAGATTGTTTAAAAAAAAAACAAGAATCCATCCAAAAAAATATACTGTGTAATACAAATCACACATATATAAAATCCTTACTGCTAAGAAAATGTTATAACTTTAATTTATAAACACTGTAAATGTTGTCACTTAAAAGTATACACCAAGACGTTTTGCTTGAAAAAGTCCATAATTCAAACAGATACCTTTCCATGAGGCCAAATGGTATTTTTGCACTCCTTTTTATGTAAATTATCGAATTGTAACCCTATTAAATCATAATAATAAATTCCACAGAGGCTGAATTATCTTCCTAAAACTTTGGCTTTAAAATTATTAGGTAGGAATTTAGTCATTCGAAAGGCAAACGTTGTTTGAAAACCAACTGAGCATCATTACAAAGTGTCCAGCCTTTGTCACTTTTTAGATAGGCAGTGTAATGTCCAGATGTTGTGGAAGGACCATCATGGAAAATGATTGCTACTGCTACAAAAGTCCTTCCTGATATTGATAATTGAGTAGCTACAAAATGTTTTATTAAAAAGTCCAATTTTCTTCCATCAGCTGTACAACGTTGCATCATTAAAATTATATATTGTCCATATCTTTGTAAAAATAATGTTGATAACAGTTCTGATTTGCATTGGCAACACTCCATGTTTTGATTTGCAGCTTTAACTAATTTATTGAAAGACACTGATTTACAGTGCGGTAATGTCAAATATAGAAATCTTTCAGTGTCTACATTAGTGCTACATGTATACATGCCATTTTCACAATGATGTTCCCATTTATTACAAAGGCCAAAAATATTTTCTATTTCTACTCCTTCATTTTCCAATATGGTAAGCATATACATTAGAAAATCCTGAGCATCTTGTTGGATATTTTGCGTAAATTGTCTAGAACCTGAACAAACATCCAAAACATGCCGAACATCAGAAAAACGTTGTATTTTACTTGTATCAGTTCTCAATTTTTCATAAACAGAATGCAACAAGGGAAAACATTTTTTTCCCGATTCTCCATAATTTGCTGTTGCAAACCTTCAAGAAAAAAAAAACAACATTGACCACTACATTAGCATAGCAGTTGACACCTGAACTATTTTCAAACCGATAACCAACAATATCTTCAACAGTGTCCTTTTTTCTTTTTGCTTGCAATGACAACATTATCTTGTTTTTTTCCCTTCTCTACACCTTCAGTACAGATATTCTCATATCTTTTTTCGATCTACTGAACGCTTTTCAAATACAGGATATTGACCTAAATTGGGAGCATATGTTCTTCTTAACCTATTATACTCTTTTACACAGTTTACATCTGCAGTAACTTTTGTGTCATCAAAATCAATCAAAAACAAACCAGATAATGTTCTGACTCGCGACAAAGCAACATATGCCATACCCTCTTTAAACACAGTATTTCCAATGTTCACCAAAGCACTGTCAACACTTAAACCTTGAGCTTTATGAATAGTCACTGCATATACCAGAGAAACTGGAAACTGTTTTCTACGGACAAATAAATCTTCTTCAATCTGATCAAATTTAATTTAAAAAATTCAATACCATCTTTTTTCTAATAATTAACAAATTCCACAACTTTACCCATTGCTCCATTAACTAAACCTTTTTCTACGTGCAAATTACACCTTAAAACGACTCGACAGTTTCTACATGCATATAGATTCTTTTCTAAACCAGCAGTTTTAGATATCTATTTTTCTAAAGAATCCAATTTTGATGTCAATATTTCCTTCATGCTCTATTTTATCAATGGCTTCCATTTTTATTATTTCTTCATTTTCCAGTTTCAAAAGTTGTTCATTGAATATAGAACACTCGCGCAGTATTGCCATTAAGCAGATTACAGATTTATTTTCTGCAATTTTCATGTATATTTTCTCAGGAACTACATTTTCATTTGGAAATAAATTGGAAAGTAATCAACTCTGCAAAGCTTGTTTGCCATGTTCTGTCAGTAGTCCAATTCTTATATCTTGGAGAATAGTTCATATTCAAAATCATTTGCCTGTAGCATATTTGTAATGAGTTCTTTGTATTCAAAATATGAGCAAATGTTCACGATTCCAACACTACCCAGAGACTTTCTGGTGTCCTCATGTGCAAGTGTTTTAAATACTGGTTGTCCTTTTACAGGAGTAAGTTGCAGTAGATCTCCAAAAACTATGACATGTTTTCCTCCAAATAACACGTCGTCCTCTGTTTTAAGAATGTGCTGCATTCTTAAATGCAAAAAAGCAAGCATTAAGTTTGAGACCATGCTTACCTCATCAATAATAAGAAGTTTCATTTTCTTCAGAACTCTTGAAACTTCACAACTAGCTTCTCCAGATAGCTTGTGGTATTCCAATTTGTATTCATGCTCCACAGGTAGCATTAGTAAACAATGTAAAGTAATTCCTTTAATGTTGTGTGCTGCCAACCCAGGTGGACTAGTGACAACACAAGACAAATGCGACTCAGTTGTTTTCTGTAGATAACTTGTAATTACTTTAAGAAACGTTTTCTTGTTCCAGCTTGTCCACTCACATATCATTCATTTCATGGGGTAATCCATGGTCAATCTGTTGTCTCACTGCTGATATATTTGTTTCTGTTTAATATTTAGTTGTTCTTCCAAGTTTGCTAAGTTTGTTACATCTTCTTGAGCTTGATGCATTGCTGTTTCAACCTCAATAATAGCGATTGCTGCTTCATTTTCAACAATTGGATCTTGACTCAGCGCAGCAGAACTTCGACTGTCTTGAGAACTGTGTTGTAATTTACTTATAAATGTTAAGAGTGTTGATATGTAGAACCCTAACCATGTCATAGAATACACAGGACCTAGCCAGGCATTCTGACTTGAGCTTAGGAATGAACTTTACTGTTGGTGCTGAGGATCTATCCTACTTCAATAAACTACATTTTATTCATAATTTATTGGGAGAGACTTTATTGCACTGGCGATGAGGAGCTTGCTTGATTGGGGACAAGCATTATCAGCACCAATTCCCCTACCTACATTCTTCTGTTTTTCTTCTGGTGAGGTACAACATTCAGCTGGATTTATAGTGACTTAAATTAATTCATCTGAAAAGATTGGATTTTCTTACAAGATTTGGGACTCATATTGACTCAAGATTACCTCTAGACTCACTTACTGGCTTCAAACTACAAGGTTGGTGTAAACATCTTCATTTTGAACGATCGGTTCAAAGTGGGATCATGGTTTGAAAACTCTCTTAAATTGGGTCTTCGCGTTCTACAGATAAGCTGATTGCTGTGAATTTATTTGATTTCTCTATGTGTGATTTTCAACATCATAGAGGTTCGGACTTGTTTTGGACTCGAACCTTTTTGAACACTTATGCTTAGTATATGCTTCAGAATCGGAGGATATTGGTGGTCGGAAGACTTCAGAAGGTAAATACTGTCACTTGTTGTTTTCGAAGAACATTAAACAAGTAAATTTCAAGTTTCAACGACTCTACTGCAACCGTCACCAAGTACATCTATTGAGCAGAAGCGATATTCCATACCCTCTGGATGACGCTCGTTTGCTCAAGATTCTTCACTAGAACGCCATCACCTCCTTCAATACTTCTCGACTGCTCCGGAAGAAGATAGAGTGTCCTTCGTCTCGACTCTTCTCTTTGAAGGAAACATGTAACCCACAGGTCACGCTGCGTAGTGGCCATTTTTTTGTTTCTTTTACTTTATGTATAATTCTTCATGAACAAATCGCGACCTGCCGAAAAAGAGCTACGCTTTTCCAAATGAATTCAAAGCTTTAATTAACACATCAAAGGACTTTGGTAAGACGTCGGTGACTACTTTGGTTGTTTTAATTTGGTTTTTTTTAATCTCTTTGCTTTTATTTATCTACATTTCTGCAGCATTGTCTTCAAGCAAAATACTTTAAGGGACATCAGTGACCACCTTGTTTTTTTGGTTTGTTGTTTACAATCTCCTTACTATATGTTCACTCACTAACTTATAGGACAATTTCATTTTATATAGGACAAAAGACTACTCATAATACGTGCATTGATGATTTTTTTTTTCTCATTCTACTTGCCCATATTATTCTAGCCCTCTTATTTTGTTTTAGTGATTAGTTTGATAACAAAAATTTAAATCTTTTTGCATTTATTTTGACATCACTTGTCATAATGGCAACAGCAACTAGCATGTCGCAACCTCCTGCCTTCCTCTCTGAAAAAGGAGAACATATCCTTCCATGGAAAAGATGTAGAAACTTATTTGATTCCTATATTGTCGCTATCGGAGGAGAGACATTTTCTGCATTTAGAAAACAAGCTATTCTTTTACATAATTTAGGTGTGGAAGAACAAAACATTTATGATAGAATGGATCTTATTCCTATTGGAAATGAAACAGGTGAACCTAGCGATGTATATGAAATGTCTATGGCTATGTTGGAGAAATATTTTGGCCCCAGGATCATTGTGGTCTTAGATAGGCATAAGTTTTTACAGGGTCCTAATGAGAGGGTGAAAAGCTATGTAGCTTCTCTCAAAACCTTAGCTTGCACTTGTGAGTTTGATGATCTCTCAGATTTTTTAGTCAGAGATCAATTAGTTAGATGCACTAATAGTACTCGAGTGCAAGAAAAACTTCTGACAAAGAACCCCACATTGACTGAAGCCATTGCAATTGTAGAGGGAATGGAGAATACTTCCTCCTGGGTGAAAGAAATGAGAAAAGGTCAGGATGATAAAAAGGAAGCACCGATGTGTTGGGGGTTGATTGGACCCTCAAAATACCCTTCGCCCAGTCTTGGCTCATGGGGCACTTACTCCAACCTTCCTAAGCTTACTACATCAAAACTTGGGGTGGGAAGACCCCAATGATGAAGCATGACACCAAGGGCCCTTTTGGTGTGTGAGGGGTATTTTAACACGCATTGTGTATTCCATGAACACCAGGATATACACTAACTCTACGTGAGGTGGACTTTGTTGATGATCTGTACTTTCAGGAGAGGAGGATGCGCCCACCTTGGTGCTCTTAAGCACCACCCCTTCACTCCCCCCTTTGATATATTTTTTACTATTGAAGAGATTGAGGCATCTGAATTGTTGGACCCCATTGTTTTGGCCCCTAAGGATGGTGGTGCAGGCATAAGGATGTGTGCTGACTTGAGGGGTTTAAACAAATGGATTTGGGTAGATAAGCTACCTTTACCTAATATTTCGGAGTCTCTCAGTGTTTTGAAGGGTGCACGTGTATTTATCGTCCTGGACTTATCATCCGCATACCATCAAGTTCCTTTGCACAAGGAGTCGAAGCATCTTACTTCGTTTGTGACGCCTCTGGGAGCATACAGCTTCTTGTGGATGCCTTTTGGTTTGGCGTCAGTGGTGGCATGTTATGTTTCCAGAGGGTCATGAAGAAAGTTTTAGGTGACCTGAAAAACATAATGTTTTTTCAAGATGTCATATTAATTTATGGGGAGACTGAGGCTGAACATGGTAGAACACTAGTCAGAGTTCTTGAGAGACTAAGAGAAAAAGGTTTGACAGTCAAAACGGAGAAATGTTGCATTGTTGTGAGGACTGTATCTTACCTAGGACATATAATCTCCGGTGATGGTATTTAACCTAAAATAGAACTTGCACAGAATGTGGTAAATGGTCCTGTACCAAAAGATAAGGAACAAGTGAGATCGTTCTTAGGACTTGCAGAATTCTATTCCAAATTTGTGAGAGGGTTTGCTGGAGTAATTGAGCCTATTAGGAGTTTGCTTAAGAAAGGTTCATACTTTCTGTGGTCAGAGGATTGTCAGAAAGATTTTGAATTGATAAAAAGAGAAATTGGTAAGATGCCTATGTTAGGGCATTTTGATGTTAAGAAGAAGACTGTGCTAACTACTGATGCCAGCCTCAAGGGCTTGGGGACAATGCTTTCTCAAGAGGTGGCTGAAGAGCATAGAATGGTTGTGTTTGCATCCAGATCTTTAAAGGCTGCAGAATCTAATTATTCAGGCATTGAAAGGGAAGAGCTGTGTGTTTTTTGGGCAGTACAGCACTTTAAATTTTATCTTTGGGGATTTCCCTTTCTGGTCAGAACTGACCATCGTCCCTTAGTTCAGATTTTTTCCTGTCAACAAACTGAGCACATCACACCAAGGATTAAACGTTGTAGTGAAGGTCTGCAGGAGTACAATTTCCGAGTACAGTATATAGCAGGATCCAACAACAAGTCTGCTGATTGTCTTTCTAGGTTGCCCCAGGAAGAGTCTATCATAGATGATGAATTCGAAGGTGTATGTTGGGTGGCGGAATCTGCACTATCGAGTAAAGAGTGGAGTGAGGGTGTAAGCAAGGACTGTGTGCTGTCATCTCTTAAACAATGGGTTAGTCAAGGGTGGCCGGATTACAAAAGCTTGGATCTTGAATTTAAAGCGTATTGGTCTGTGAGAGATGACTCTCTTTCACCTGTGGAAATCTTATGAGAGGGAGTAGAGTGATTCCACTGGTTGAATTCAGAGAAGAAATTGTAAATACAGCTCATGAAGGCCCTCTGGGACATAGTCTTACCAAAGCTCGAGTGAGGGAGGGCTACTGGTGGCCAGGAATGGATCACATGATTGAGAACGTGGTAAAAGAGTGTGTATCATGTGCTTACAGTGACAAATTACATTCTCTTATTTGCACACCTTTGTCTCCTGTGGAAGTTCCTGAGTCTGTTTGGACAAAGTTAGGACTGGATATCATGGGACCTTTCGAATTGGTATCATCTTATGAGCGCTTTGTAATTTTATTAGTTTATTATACCTCTAAGTGGGTGATCACGAAGTTTGTGTCTTCAGTAACTACTAGAATTGTCTTAGACTTTCTAAAAAATATTTTTGTTTCAGAAGGAGTACCAACATTTCTAATTACTGACATCAATGTACAATTCACATCATGTGAGATGTGTGATTTTCTCAGGGATTTTAATATTGTTCATCAAAAAACAGCATTGTATACGCCACAAGCGAATGGTTTAACGGAACGGATGAATCGTGTTGTTAAAGATTGTGCTCAACGTGCTTTGGAATCCAGAGTTTCTTTTAGCAGTGTTCTGAGAGATACATGGTGGGCACACCGAACTGCACCTAATGCTGTTACACTGATTTCTCCTTTTAAAGCCTTGAGAGGTAGAAAAGCTGTCTCTAAGTTAAATCCCTCTTGGTTGCCTTTGAGTGGTGGTGAATGGTTATCAGAAGAAACAAAGTGGTTGAGAATATCTAAATATCAACGTAACTACAAAATGAGTTATAATTCAAGGATGCATGTGAAGAACAAAAAATGGAATGTTGGTGACAGAGTTTTAGTGAAAATCCTAAGCATACCATGAAGGGCAGAAGCACCTTTATTGGTCCTTTTACCATTGTGTCTCTTAGGAAGAATGCTGTGAAAGTTGATACTGGGTGTGTGTGGAGTATGTCCAGGTTGGTAAAGTGTAAGACACATCCCACGTTTGTGCAAGAACCTAAAGTTAGTGATAATCCACGAGACACAGGAAGAAGTTCTTATTTTGAGCATAGGTCTCTTCCTCAAAGGGAACATAGTCCTCCTGAAAGGTTTAAGGATTATGTTTCACATTAATTGTGATTTGTTTTGTCTAATATGCTAATGTTGTAGTCATTTCAATTTTCCTCTTTTAGTATTCAAAATGTTTTTCTTATTGTAACTTACATTCCATTGTTTTCTTGTTTTATTTGTTGTTATTTTTTTCCTTATGTAAGGGAGATGTGTTGTAATTTACTTATGTTAGGGAGATGTGTTGTAATTTACTTATAAATGTTAAGAGTGTTGATATGTAGAACACTAACCATGTCATAGAATACACAGGACCTAGCCTGGCATTCTGACTTGAGCTTAGGACAGAACTTGACTGTTGGTGTTGAGGATCTATCCTACTTCAATAAACTACATTGTATTCATCATTTATTGGGAGAGACTTTATTACAAACTGTCTCTAGCAATCTCAGCTGCAATTGTAGCTTCTTTATCAATTTCATTGATTGACATTTTCACATAATTTGTAAAAGCACTGCATTGTATGCTATCTTTACAAGCATTAAAGGAATCTTCATAGCTCTGGAAATCTCCAAGTAATTCCACTTCTGAACGCCATGGTTTGAACAGTTGCAAAAGGGCTAAATAGTAAAATTCCCTTTTATCAGCAGTGTCGCAACTCAGCTTCCTGTGATTAATCAAATTCCCTTTCATTAGTTTCCCCAAACATCCTTTGGAAATAAATGACTCTATATTTTCCATCATTGATGTTTTCTGTAGTATTCCGTTTTAAAAGTGTAGTTTTGCAGCACTTCATAGAGACACATGTTCTCAAGATGATGATTTCTGTTTGGGTAATATGTGTCCAACATGTTCGTTTTAAAAATATCTGTTTTTTCTGGATCTTTTTCTGCTAAATATTCAATTTCTTGAACAGATTTCAGTACCTGATTTCGCATTGCTGCAAGACCTAGACTCACCCAAATGATTCTTCTAGATTTGGAGTATAGACTTGGAGATGATAACGAATCTGAGCATTCATATGCTCCGATTTCTTGATGTGACAACATCTTCAAACTGAAACTGTATAATTTCTTACTTAGAGTCTTCTCGTGAGAAATCTCTTCCCACATTTCCTTCAATTCCATCTTTTCTGATTTTGTAATATAGGACGTTACATATCAGTGGAATTGTCCACAACGTACTGAATATCCATGTTAGCATTCCACATGGACAGAGTAACTGGGTTGTAGTCATTTATGTATTTTGACTCTTCATTTCTTCTTAAGTTTTAGGTATTTTTTGGAGACTTTCTTGTGATGGTATGTCGCAAAGAGGACATAAAACTGTTCACTCTTCCTTTGGATAATACAGGACGTGGAAATATAAAACGACATTATATGTAGAACTTATGCTTAGATTTGTACTTTCGTCAACAGTATTTTCCACATCGGTGGCTTTGGAATCGTAAGACTTGTTCTCTTGAGGTGTTTTCTTCTGTGCTTTTGGGTACAGCACATGTGGCATAATGTTCAATAAAAGACAAAACAGTATCATTCGCATCTGTTCCAAATTTGGGGGCGTCCTTGATCCATAACAGTATGTGTATATGAGGAGCGCCACTTGCTTGATACTCCTTTCTCCAAAAGAAATCCACAACTTCTCCAAGAGGAGGATTCTTTTTATTGCAGATAAAATACATCATAGCTTCAAATCTATGATTGAAATACCTGCATACATTAACAGGATCCAAAGAGCACAATTTCCTAAGTGTCTTGCATTCAATGTTTTTTATATTCGAATTTGCCTCTCGAAGAAATTCAAGTAAATCATCCCAAGCGTACTCAGCACAGCTTAGGGTAAGGAACCATGTAGGAGTTCCTAAATTCCGTAGCACACATTTCAGTTCTCCATGACGACGGTACCAATATTCCTTAGTCCCACACTGACATGCCATCAGATTAATGAGCTGAGATTCTAAATGATCATCTCTCTGGTGCAATTTATCCATACAATCTTTTGCAGATACATTTTGCAGATGTATTCCAGTTTTTAAAATGTGATTGACTGCATATGAAAGTCCAGACAAGTCACTTTCAAACAAAAGATGAAATATATAAGGGATACATTGTCAAAATCTTGGATCTTCTGCATATAATCTTGTTGTCCGATATTCAGATGCAGGAATCTGCACAGGACGTTCATCATATCCTCCTACTTTTCCAGTTTGGAACAACTGCGTAAAACAATGAGCTTCCAAGCTCTCTTCCCATACACTCATGGGACTTCCTTTTGCTTTTTTCATTTGGAGCAACTCAATAATGTTCCCCATCACTTCTTTTGAATGTAGTGGATGCACACTGTAATGTTCATAGATTTCTTCACATCTTAACATATCCACTTTTCAATGTGTCCACTTGACGTTTCAGTATCTTCTGTTAAAAGTATTTCTTCTTCTCCCATATAAATACTTTAATAGTATGTATTGTTTTTTATCAAATACAAAGTTACCTTCTGTACTTTCCTAACACTCACTAACTCCTGCCAGATTTTCATATTCTTAGTCGGCACACCATTAACAAGAATAACTAGTGGTTGACATTCTACACTTGCTACACCAATAGTTTCAATATTTTTCTTTAAATCGAACGGTAAATAGACAACTCTTCCTTTTAATCCTCTTTGTAAATCTGAAGGAGGCAATTTACCTGTTTTAGGCTCCATACGAACAATAGCCTGAAACGGGTGCACACATTGAATAAGAATAGTCTCATAGGTGTTTAAATCTATCAATTCTGGAGGAATAGCAACTAACTCTAAATTATCATGCACAGCTCTAGCGGGCATTTTATTCTCATCTAATTTGTTATAACAATATTTACAAATACGCTGATCAGAACCCAAATCAAAACAATTCTCTACCAACAAAAATACGTTGCAAATTCCTTCCACTTAGTATTATTTTCTTTTTCACTTTTTAAACACAGATCAACGCTCCTAGTCTGATTTATATAGTGAGTTCACCGACAACAAATACAAGAAAAATTTGGCCTTTCACCTGAAATCACCTTAATCTTTGTAACTTCACCTTCAAAATTAATGTACAACTATGTTCAACATTCTCTCCAACATTTTCTTCTATTAATGTCTGATTTTCTTTACTCTCTTGTTCAGGACCAAAGTAACAAAACTCAATGTCATCACAAATCTTCTTCACATCTGAAAAAGACCCACACAAAAGAGCACTGTTCAACTCATTTAACTTTAGTGCTGGACTTTTTGCATAATACAATCTTCTGACTAACCTCCACATTTGAGTATGATGTACTTCCAACATCCTAAAATGGTGAAAAACACTTTGACAAACTTTCCTAGAAAGACGAGCCAGAGAGTGATCTTGCAAACCAGTATTTATTCTTACTCTACAAGGGATTAGGCCCTGCAACATCTTAATCTTTTGTTTAACACTTATTAGTATATGTTCGTAAGAAATTGCCTAAAGTATCAATAGATTCTTGTCTTACACTACAAATACTACTACAATCCCAGGTAAACACAGGGGCTTTAGGACGTCTGCCAAGAACTTAGCTATCACTTCTTCTGCATTTCTGAGAACAATTTTTTCTTTGGTAATTGGACAACCATTTCTAACCTCATAAGCTCGGCCACTGGTGTCAACTGCATGCAACAACTCATTGGTCTGAAAATAACTCTCTTCATTAAAGAAAGGCTCAGAACTTGAACTGTGTTTCCATTCCCCTAAAAAAACATCGCAAAAATTAGTTCTGTTAATTATTCTTTTCCTCTTACTTTTGGCCTTCATTAAATTGATTTATTTTATCTAGTGATCGAATTCTGTTTAATACTAAAATGAATAGTTTCCTTTTTACTTCAAAAGCCTTTTCAACAATAGATTCAATACATATCTTCTTTTTATAAAATAGTGCTCACTTTTTATATCTCTTTGTATCTTTCAGTAAGTTAAGAACTACTCTATTATAAAATATTATTTGGCGAATTTCTTTATACTGATTTTGTTTTCTTTTACCATAGATTGTATCTTTTGACTGTTCATTTGCTTTTTCGTGTGCTAGTTTTTTGACTATTTTACTACTTGAACCATTTTCAATGGTTTCAGCATTCTGTACATTCTGTCTGACCCCACAAACATGTTTTATGAATTGCTTTGTGCTCTTACCAGAAGATTTTGTCTTTTTAGCCACATTATGTTGATCATCCAATACTTTTGGTTAAGTTTTCTTCAAGTAACTGTCCTTTCTCTGCCCTTTTATGTTTCTTACTTTATCTGGCATGATGACTTAATTTTAATGACAATAAACAGTATCTGTAAAAAATAATTATAAATAAATATATATGAATAACTTCATAAAGTGTACTTTTCTATTAATATACAGTACTATAAGGAGAGTCAGTGGGTGATGGGATTACTACATGATACTGAAAGAGTCACTATGGGATTGCAAGAGCACTCACAGGCTAATTGATGGAATGTATGGATACTAACTGGGGAATTGTAGGCCTGAAAGACAAGTGTGAAGGTGGTTAGACCACTACATGCATAATGCATAAGAGTTTGAAACGGTCCGTGCCCTACATCCTGGCTCAGTGCATGAGTACATGTATACTGACTGAATGATTACAGTACTATAAGAATAGTCTGTGGGTGAAGCCATACTTTATTTAGTTTTAGTTTAGTGAATGGATTAGTACATGGTACTGAAGGAGTCACTATGCAAGAGCACTCACCGGGTTTAATGGAGTGTATAGATACTAATTGGGGAATTCTAGGCCTGAAACACAAGTGTGAAGGTGGTTAGACTACTACATGCATAGTGCATTGGAGTTTCAAGCACTGCATGCCCTAAAGCCTGGCTCACTGCATGAGTACATGTACTTATTTGTCTGCAAACACAGCAAGCAACCAGATGATTCTCTCTCAATTATCCCAAATGCACACTGATTCACAATATGATTCTAGACAAATAACAGTATCCCTTGTACTTCACTGAAAGGATTACTGCATGATACTGAAAAAGTCACTATGAAATTACAAGAACAGTCACAGGGTGTTTGCTGGAGTGTATGGATACTAACTGGGGGAATTGTAGGCCTGAAACACAAGTTTCAAGGTAGTTAGACTACTATACTACATGCACAGTGCATAGGAGTTTCAAGCACTGCGAGCCCTAAAGCCTGGCTCAATACATGAGTACATGTACTTATTTGTCTGCAAACACATCACACAACAAAATGATTCTCGCTCACTTTTCCCAAATGCACACTGACTCACAGTGTGATTCTAGACAAATAACAGTATCCCTTGCACTTTACTGAAAGGATTACTACATTCTACTGAAAGTGTCACTATGGGATTGCAAGAGTGTATGGATACGAACTGGGAAATTGTAGACCTGAAACACAAGTTTGAAGGTAGTTAGACTACTACATGCATAGTGCATAACAGTTTCAAGCACTGCGTACCCTAACGCCTGGCTCACTGCATGAGTTCATGTACTTATTTGTCTGCAAACACATCAAGCAACTAAATGATTCTTTCTCAATTTTCCCAAATGCACAGTGACTGACAGTGTGATTCTAGACAAATAACAGTATCCCTTTCACTTCACTGAAAGGATTACTACATGCTACTGAAACAGTCACTATGGATTTGCAAGAGCAGTCACAGGGTGTTTCCTGTAGTGTATGGATAGTAACTGAAGAATTGTAGGCCTTTAATGCAAGGGTGAAGGTGGTTAGACTACTACATGCACAGTCCTTAGGAGTTTGAAGCACTGCGTGTCCTACTGCCTGGCTCACTGCATGAGTACATGTACTTATGTGTCTGCAAACACATCAAGCAAGCAACTGATTCTCTCTCAATTTTCCCAAATGCACACTGACTCTCAGTGTGATTCTAGACAAATAACAGTATCCCTTGCACTTTACTGAAAGGATTACTATAGGCTACTGAAAGAGTCACTATGCTTTTTAATTGTAACAAAATATTAAAACAACACAGATTTTTAAACAGTTATCTGTCTGCAAATACATGAAATACACAAATACTTATCTCAGAATGGTTTCTAAATGCAGACACACTCACAATAAGATTCTAGACAAAAAAAGTACTCTCTGCACTTTAGCAGGAGAAACACATTAATCTTATTAGCAACAAACACACTACATACAACCCCTCACAAATGAATAACATTTCAAATTGTTTTGTAGATTAAGAGGTATGTCAGTCATACACCAGAATTTCGTATACAGAATCTCTGTACTGTGCAGCTGTCAGCAAAACCAAAGAATGGCAATGTTTCCCTCTCATTTACAACACATATACATGTCAACATCAAATCACATTGCTTACCATATTAATTGAAAAGCAAACACACATTTCTATTTGTTACACATTTTAGCCCTTTCCAAGTGACATACATTTCAACCCTACCCCCAATCTGTCTTCTGCCTGTTACCATAGAAACAGTTCATGGAACACTTAACTGAGCACACAGGTCACACGTTAACCACACAATGTTGTTAATCAAAATAGCAAGTGTACTTGACTTTTCAACATATCAGCTTATCCTATGTAATGTTCCTTTCAATCAGTTTTTGTTAACCAATAAGAATCATGCTTTTAAAAAACAGAAACATGCACCCTAGTTTTCAGAATAGAATGTTGTCAAACAACCAATCATTTATTTTCTTTTTTCAAAACTGCATCTTATCCACCGTTTTAGAAAAATCTTACTTTTCAAACTGCCATTTTATTTACAGAGACCAACTGAGGGCATCCAGACCTCCCTTTAAGATACTTAGAGTGTGGATTGTGGGACACAGCTATATTTTCTGGAGCCAAAGGTTTTCAGAAAACAGAAACATGGACAAAGACCTAGGTTTACCAAATGTAGACATTAAATGAATTGGACAGAGAAGATTAAAGTGGCACCAATCGATGCAATTGGTTAAATCCTTTTTGCATCTCCAACACCCTGACCTCATAATTGTGAACTGTGGTGGCAATGACCTAGGCACTTTGACTGGGGTAGGTCTGGAAATGCTTATGAAGGATACCTTTGGAGAATTTATGTCACTTTTCCCCCAAACTGCCTGTGTCTATTCTAACATATGCCAAAGGCAGACATGGAAAGGGTCCAATCAATTTTGTCCACAGATTGAGAAAGCTAGTAAACATGTCAATAAATCTGTTTCTGCTTTTCTCAGAGATTATAGAATGGGGTCCACTTACCACAACAATCTACGTTTCAATATTCATGGCATCTATAGGAGAGATGGTGTACATTTTACAGATGAGGGTAACAGAGTCTTCCTCTTGAACTTTAGACTCTGCATAGGTACTTACTTGTAGGTACCACAATCTCTAAATAAACACAAGGGCTCTTTTTAGAGCCACCTAAGAACTTAACACAAAAGCTTGATGTATATCTAAAAAAATGTTTGTGATTTTTTGCTTGGAGTCGCGCACCCAATGCGTCAGAGTCGTGCACCAAACGCCTAGAAGTCGTGCACCAAACGCACTGGAGTCACGCACCCTACAGATTATGAGTCGTGCATCCAACGCGTGCACACCAGGGAGCAGCACTAAGCACCGCACTGGGTGCACGACTCCTAATTTTACCATAAAAAAATAGCCCCTATCAGTTATTTCAAATATCCCCGGGGACACCTTCACCCGGTGCTTATAAAAAACGTAAGGGACCCTTATGGGTCCCGCCAGCTCCCTGCGTCCTTTGGGCGCCGGCATTGCTTTTCCACATGGGGAGTTGATAACATGCAGCTCCCCATGTGGAAAAGCATTCTTGTTTGGATTTTGAAAGAGAGAAAAGTTTTTGCTGCTCTCTCTTTCTAAATCCAAAGCAAGTTTGCTATGGGAGGGCGGAGCCGCAAGATTCCCGCCCTCTCATAGCAAACAGCAGTGTCCAAGGGGTAGGCAGGACACTGCAGGAGCCGGCCCTGGGAGGTGGCAGTTCCCAGGGCCCTCGAGGGCTCCAGGAGGGGGGCCACACAGCCCCCTCCCATAATACAGAAAGCCCTGGGGGGTAGTGATCCCCGGGTTTTGGGGGGTTCATTGAGGTCCCCCACCACTAATTTCAGGGGGGGCCTTGGAGCCCCCCAACCATTTATTTTATAGCCTGGTGGGTGGCGGACCCCGGGGCTAGGGGGGCCCTCTGGGCCCCCATACATTTTTAAAATGTGCCCCCAGGATTTGGCCCCCCCAGGGGTCTAATTATAAAAAAAGCCCCTTTATATATATTTTTTTATGGCAGGATCCGCTCACCCTGCGCGCACCTGGAGGTTTAAAAAAAAATTAATTACAATTTTGAGCCCTGGGGGTCCCCTAAACAGGTCTAGAGGATCAGGATATTTCTACCCTGCCCCCTTTAAACGTTTTCAACACTTGTTTCACTGACTTCTTCAGTTTTGCTTCTACCGAGGCACAAAATGGCTGCCAACAGTTCCTGGTTTCAAATGTTGACAACCACTTGACAGCCAATTAGCATTTAGCGCGTGATCGGAAGGGTGCGCTTTTGGTGCGCTCATGGTGCGCTCAGGGTGCGTGGATCCACCGCGGCCATAGATATATAATGATTTTAACTGTCATTTTCTCAGGAACTACTTAACAGATTGACACCATTTAAGCAAAAGGCACGAGTCTGAACTGAGGACTACCTCTTTGCCAAATTTGGTGTAAATCCTTTCATCAGTTGGGGCTGTAGCTATGTCAAAAGGTCCTATGGAAAATTGCATGGGGAAAACATGTTTTGGGACCCCCTTTTTTCTCGGCCCCCGCTACATGAATCATCTCGAAACTTTCAGGATAGGAGCAGACCAGAGTTAATAATTAGTTTTGAAAATTTCTCGAAGATTCATTAACCGGCGCCAAAGTTATTCCAAATAGAATGTTGCTGATTTCCTAAGGAAAATAGATCCAAACTATAACTACCTACTGGCAACCGCCAGTAGGTAATATATAGAGACTTACCATCAATGCCTCCCAAAAAGACTGTCCGAAGTGTTTTGTTTCCGTGGCTAGTAAAGTGGGGCACCACATGGTGTTCGGGGACCTAATCACTGTATTAAGGACCCTGCAGCGGCTCTTACAAAACCCGGAGTGGACAAGGATTGGGACCTGCGTCTTCTGCATTCAAGGGTAATGGGCGTAACAACTAACTCCTGTAGGAGTGGACTGCCGTATTTAAATCTGGCCCCCAGGTGCGATGTCAGCGCAGAAGTGAAACCGGCACTGAAGAAAGGCGAAGGCCTGAAACGCGTCTGCCCAGCGTTTCACTGATGTAGCGTTTTTTGCTGTTAGCAGATGAATTTGGCAAATTAAAGTCTCCTGTCAAGCACCGAGCATGTGTCGGCCCCTTTTGTCTTTGAAGAGGAGGTCTGGTTTGGATGTATCACTCGGTTTGCAAGCACCGATTTACCAACACGCCCTCTCGTTCGACTGCGATCTTCATTACTGTTGGGGAGAGAGGTCCCCGCACCAAATGGGGAAAGGTGTGTTTTAAAGAGACTTACCATCAATGCCTCCCAAAAAGACTGTCCGAAGTGTTTTGTTTCCGTGGCTAGTAAAATGGGGCACCACATGGTGTTCGGGGACCTAATCACTGTATTAAGGACCCTGCAGTGGCTCTTGCAAAACCCGGAGTGGACAAGGATTGAGACCTGCACGCTTGTCTGCTAGGGCTTGGGCCCCATTCTCGAAAGCGTCCCCTGAGCCTTGAAGATTCTACAAAAGTCTTGGGGGCCCCCGACTCCCGCAGGCTTCTGGTGGGGAGAGGCTGCCATGATTGCTCGTGGAATGGCCACGACTGAGCTACGAGATGGTGGTGCTCTCATGCTGACGCCAGCTTCAGTCTGAAACATCCAGAAACACTATAGACTACCAATTCAATCAGTTCCGGTAGCGCCCCAACGTGACCCGGTAGGGAAGAACTTGCCCTCCCCTCTTTGACTGATGGTTCTTGTTGCCTGTCCCTTCTGTTGTCATTTAACAGAACTTTTTAGACTACTGAAAGGGGTTGTGTTCCGACCGCTGGTTGGTGGAGACATTTTGACTATATTCTGGACCTACGTTGTCGCGTAATGCGTTATATGACACGCTGCGTTAGCGCACCCGGAAGTGCTCTGGTGCGCGAAGCGCAGCTTCCCGGAAGCGATCCGGGGCGCGGCGCGTAACGTAAGCATAACAGGCCATGTGACTTGTTTATAAAACTTTTCATTGGTTCATTTTACTTTTGTTATTCTAATGATGAAAGGCTTGGTCATATGACCTAAAAATTACGCTTTTTATTGCTTTCGAACATTATTTTTTCTTAAACATATATGTTATAATGTTCCAGGCTAATGTACTTTCCCGGAAAATTTACAACTGTCCTGCAAGTAAAATATATTCCTTTTTCTAGCAAAAGGGCGTTTCTTCGTCCCATGACGGAGCCGTTGAGAAAAAGATGCTCGGCCTGCTGTCTTAGTCGCTGATACGCCTGAATATCAGATTCTTATCGATCACTTTATGTTGCAGGAGTAAAAAACACAACAGCCCTTGACCATTTATCTTAACTGCGTTCCTGCGTATTATACCTTTTATCCGTCATGTAATTGGACTGCTTTATTTCACTTGCCTTTTACTGATTCGAAAACAGTGACTAAAATTAAAAACTTTACCAATGTAAATACTACTACCATGTTTTGTTTTAAAAACCTTTATTGTGAAAATGTCAGTATACAAATACGGGCCTATAACCACGTGGGCCGTCCACGGAGCAAACTGGAATCGTGTATGATGAGGAAACATTTACACTGTAGAGGAACGTAACGAGCGGGCCATTAGGTTGCAAGAACTAAGGTGTCTAACAGTTGCGGAATCGGTGGACATACATTTTGTAATTAAAATACGACAGGGCCACTTACAATAAAATTTTCTAGATATACATTTGCGGGCAAGTACCATGGGTGACGTTAATTCGAACTTACAATAGTACAGTAATCAATAACACATCAGAACTTAATATCAATAAGGATGTCGAAATATTCAATCAATTCTCGTCCCCGCCCGCCATGTGCTTCAAAACTGCATACGTATCTCGTGATATCAAGGTTGTTCAACCAGTACACAACAAGGAGTTACGAGTCCCATTTATACCGGCGCCATTTTGGGCGAGGCCGGGCAGGTCCAGGATATAGTCAAAATGTCTCCACCAACCAGCGGTCGGACCAGAACCCTTTTCGGCAGTCAAAAAAGGTTCAGTTAAATGACAACAGAAGAGATAGGCAACAAGAACCAACAGTCAAAAGAGGGGAGGGCAAGATCTAAAGCCATTGTTCTACAAACTCTCAACCAGCCTCGGATGGAAAAATCCTGAAGAATGTACAAACTGAAAACTATTTTTTGTCTGTATAGCATCACCAGCAACGCTTGAGTCAGCTTTGTGTGAAGCCGCCATTTTGATTCAATCAATAGCGTCCCCCTGCACACATTCAGGGACCTGGTCGTGTCTTCAGGTCAAACGGATTGTGGGACAAGATGCAGAAAGGAAAAGGAAAAAAGTTCCGCCGGACCTCGGGAGCCGGCCGCCTATGTCATGGGCGATCTTTGGCCACACCAGGGCAATAGTGAAGCTGCAGCAGGTGCAAATAAGCTTCAGACAGTGTTATAAGCACTGCTCAGAACTCTCAACTATGGCACCCAACATCCAGGACTTGCCATCCGGATCTTGGCGCCTTGTGCTGGTTCCGACCTATTCACACATCGGTCCGCTACTGACACCACCTCATAAGCCAACGGGGCACCCCACGCCGACTTTCGGCGCAGCATTGTAGGATGGCCACACCAGTGTGGCAACTTGCTGGACACCACCTCGGTGCCATCCAGATCTCGGCGCGTAGTGCTGCCTTCGGCCTACTGTAGCCGCAAGTGCGGACGCAACTCAGCTGGATAGCGAGTGAAACACCAAGGGGCGCCCCACTGCAGCCGAGGAGCCTCCATCTTGGGGGCGACGCACAGCTTCACATTGCTTTCTCAAACAGCCCCCACTGACTGACGCGACCTCACAGGCCAACGGGGCGACCCACGCCGACTTTCGGTGCAGCATTGTAGGATGGCCACTAAGCATGGGCGGAAAATCCATTTCGCTCGCGGATTTTGCGGATTTTCGGTAAATTCGCAATCCGCGAGATTCGCGAATCTCCCGCAAAATCCGCAAATCCGCGAGCAGCGGATTTTATGGCTTGCTCGCACTGTTCGCGTGAGTTCGCGGCTTCCCAGTACAACTTCGCGCCCCGCGAATAAGCGCTAAATTGCAGAAATACGATCTTAGCAAAACTGAAACTACTTACCAGGTTCAAAAGTTCAGGCTCATCATTAGTAGCCATTTCCTGTAGTGCTTCCTGAGGGGCCCCTCCAGAGTTCAGTTGCCAGTTGCAACTATTATGTGACCCTGCTCTGAACCTCAGAATAGTTACACATATGCCACAAAGGTCCTGAATTACAGCTAAGGGAGACAAGCAGGAGCCAGGCTGGAAGTTCAAATCCATTAATCAGCCCCTAATTCATTATTGTCAGTTGGGGCAGGGCAGGTGTTGTAACTAATTTTGCAACAATGAAAGCACTTAGCAAGTGCAAAAGATCACTAATCAGGAAGCACTAAGGAAGCAGGTGCCAGCTAAAAAAATATTCTGTGACACATTAATCAGCCCCAAATTAATTCAGGTCACTTGAGGCAGGGAAGGTGTGCTTTGCTTTGCCACAATAATGCACACTGACTGGACAACCAGAGGGTGCTGTGATGAAACAGAGGGTGGCATGGGTGGGCCAGAGGGTGGCATGAGTAGTCAGAGAGTGGCAGTGGTGACAGAGAGTGGCAGTGATGAAGAAGAGTGTCCCAAACAGGCTGGACACGTAGAAACAACAAGTTCGCAAAACTTGCCACCCGACAGGTAAGTTCGCGTTTGCGAAATTGTACAAAACCCTCGCGAACTGGCAGAAACCCGCGCGAACACAAAAAAAAAATCCGCAAATTCGCGAGAATTCGCGGATTTTGCGGATTGCGAGTTCGCAAATCCGCAAAATTCGCGAACGCGAGATTCGCAAAATTCGCCCATGCTTAATGGCCACACCAGTGCGGCAACTTGCTGAACACCACCTCGGTGCCATCCGGATCTTGGCGCGTTGTGCTGCCTTCGGCCTATTCGCACATCGGTCCGCTACTGACGCCGCCTCACGTGCCAACGGATTTTCTACGCTTTTTATACCAGCGCGTAACGTAAGCATAACAGGTCATGTGACTTGTTTATAAAACTTTTCATTGGTTCATTTTACTTTTGGTTTCCTAATGATAGAAGGCTTGATCATATGACCTAAAAATAACACTTTTCATTGGATTAAAACATTTTTTTTTTTCCCAAACGATGAAAGCCCCACCTTGTTTCTGGATGTTTCAGACTTAAGCTGGCGTCAGCATGAGAGCACCACCATCTCGTGGCTCCGTCGTGGTCATTCCGCGAGCAATCATGGCAGCCGCTCCCCACCGGAAGCCTGCAGGAGTCGGGGGCCCTCAAGACTTTTGTAAAATCTTCAAGGCTCAGGGGACATCCGAGTTCCAAGGTGTCCCAGGGCCATTTTAGTGGACCAGGCCCAAATCCGAAGAGCCGTCCGCCATTTTAAAAGTCCTGTAGCAGCCGCCTATCGCTGCACCGCAAGAGTGGGTGCAACTCAACTACATGGTGAGCGAGACGCTGTAGCCGCAAGAGCGGGCGATAACCAGCTGAATGGAGGATGAGGCACAGTGTAGCAAAAGCGGGCGGAATGGCAACTGAAACGGTAAAGGGGCGCCCCAGTACAGCAGACGAGCCTCCACTTGGGGAGGCCCGTTCACGCCGCCTCCCCCCCCGCCCCCCCCCCCGGGCTTGGACCCACACACCCTCACAGTGAGAATCCCCTCCCCAAGCACAATACAGGATGGTTATCAGATAGTAGGAACGCGTGTGGTGTGACAGATCTCATCGGGTGGGGGCCTTGATCTACTATAACTCCTTTGAAGAGGGGTGATTCTCTACAGCTGGGGCCATAAACTACACCTGCAGGACTAGGTGATAGCCTGGGACCGGCCTGGACAATCGGACACAGAGGAAGAGGAGTGTCAGAGGGTGCGGTAGTGAATAGGGTGAAAGGGAGGTGTCGGGTGGGCACAGGGTGTGATTCTCAGAGAAGAACAGCGCAGATGGGAGGAGGTTTCTGGCCCATGCATGAGAGAGAGAGCGAGGGTGACCAGTGCGTGGGGGAGATGCTTGCGAGGGTGGGGAGCCATGCTGAGGATCGGCGGCGTGCAGAGAGTAGGTCTGGTCAAGGCATCTAAAATGGCTGCCGTGCTAAACAAAAGTGTGGCATTGCAAAAAAGGCAAGATGGCGCAGACAATGTTTATCAATAAGGAATAATTTATAACAATTATTTTTAACAAAATATTTACTCGCAGTGACAAAATGGCGGTCAACAGTTCCTGATTTCCATCGAATCGAACGTTAACAGACGTCACGCAGCAAAAAAAAAAAAACGCTCACGCACAGCCGCTGTAAGACATGTATCAACATATATGAGCCTCCTCAGCCACCCTCAGAAAACATAAGGGGTCAGGATACGTCTCCCGTACCCCCTTATACCTAGTAATTTAATTAAATCGAAACACAAAATGGCGAATTCACGTTTCGCTACCAGTTTGAGACCCGGTTCGCGAACCGAGAAGCGCTTCTACCGCGAAAAATCAAATTTTTGTTATTTGCCCCACGGGAACTTTTATTAACCCCAACATCATTCGTAGGGGGTCAAGAAGGATCTACCTTGCCCCCTTTCATTAAATTCCCCCTTCGTTTTTCTCCTCCTATTGTCTCTCGATCCTACCGAGAGACAAGATGGCGGCCGCACCGGACTGTTTAGAATGTTGACAGACACCGGAGAGCCAATCAGCTTCGCTACGCAAAGCTCCGTTACGCGAAAAGTACGCGATCTGGTGCGCTATCTGGGACGCTGTCACAGATATATCTGTTTTTTTAAACGTTAATTTCTCAAAATCCACTGGAGCACATATATTGAGACCCAGCAAAGGCACATCGGGCTAACAGTCCCTATAATTTTGCCAAGTTTCGTGTAAATCCATTTAGCCGTTCGAGCTAAAAGTGAGGCCAAAGGCCCTATGGAAAAATGAATGGGAAAAACGCGTTTTGGGACCCCCCTTTTTTCTCGTCCCCCCCTTGACGGAACCCCCCCAAATTTTCAGGGCCTGCTCAGAAACAAAATGTGCCATTTTCCTGAAAATTTCAGCCGATTCCGTCCACAAACGCCAAAGTTATTAGACATAGAATTTTCAAAAGTTCCATAGAGAAAAAATCCTAACTATATATACCTACTGGCGACCGCCAGTAGGTAATATATATATATATATATATAATTGCAAATGTGCTGCCTCCTTGATGATCAAACAGCACGCCGTGGACACAAATGTTGAAAAAGTGGTGTTATTTTATTTCAGCTTTTCGTCAAGACCCAATGCGACCGCCAGTAGGTAATATATATATATATATATATATATATTGAGCCGAATGGAGTCTGAGTATATCATCCAACTCAGCAGCAGACCTATATATACTTTAGTTCCAGATTTCCCTTGCTACAGCACCAGATTGCACACAAGCAGTAGTCACAGCACTAGATTGCACCCACAACACCATATTGCACTCAAAACACTTGCCACAGCATTAGCTATAAACCCACAGCACTTGCATTGATACTGGATGGTATCTATATCACCGGATATAATCCCACATCACCAGGTATAATCCCACAACTCCAGATATAGCCCCACAGGGCATAAGATATAAACCCACTGCTTTCTCCTGCTTTTGCCCCATTTTTTACTGCTTTCTTTTTCCTTTCCTCATTTTTCTGAATGCTTTTCCTCATTTTTTATTGCTCCTTCTTGTTTTTTTCTCAACAGTGCAGGGTAACTGCCCAACCTGAGGCAACCTCCTGCAAAAAAAAGCTGATAGTAAAAAAAAGAAGCACCATGACGAAGCAAATACTGCCCGCGTCATACTCATATCAATTGTTGGTTTCTCTTTCTCTTAGTTGCTCTCTTCTGCTCTTTGTGCCTTGCTCTTTATTTAGTCATCGAGTCTCACTGTGTATCTCCCTCCTTTGTTCTTTCTCACTGTCTCACTTTATTTTGTCTCTAATTTTTTCTATCACACATTCCTTCTCTCTCCATCTGTCTCCTTTCATCCATTCTCCTCTGTCTCTCGTTTGCTTTATAGATTTTACTTTATCTCTCTCTCACTTGCTCTCTATCACCCTTGCCCTGTCTTGCTTTATCTTGTTTATCTCTTTCTAACCATTTTCCTCCCTTTTTCATACTTTCTCACTCTATCTCACTATCATACAGCTTTATGAGGTGAAGCAACAGCCATGTGGCACCAACCTACTGCAGCGAAACGTGTCACTGGTGATTTTCTAGAGAACAGCCTAATTTTCAAATTGGCATGGCCAGTTGTTGAGGGAAGTTTTTTAAGATGAAGCAGGTCGAGGGACAAAAAGCGTTATGAGCCACAGTGAAATGGGCCTGTGCAGAGTGCTCCTGCAGCGCACAACACACTCTGCTTCGTCTTCTCTGTCCGGTCATTCTATGAGGCGCGAGCCTGTGCACTATGGGGCCGATTATGATATTGTTAGGAAACTCTTCCGACCGAATAGGTTTCAGAATTGCGTCCCAATGAATTGGTTTCTGCGAGTATGACTGGTCGATTACAATGCATCTGGATGCATCCGGATATGATTCGGTTGGACTTACATTGACTTCAATGGGAACCTATGTTACGACCGAATACACAGGCTCCCATTGAAGAAAGGGGTGGCTGGGGGAAATCGTGCACCCTGTGGCGGGTACCCCTTGGTGCCTGCCACACTGTGCATGGTTGGAATAGAGGGTCCCTTGGGTACCCCCACAGGACCGATTCGGAAGGCCCCAGGGATATGGGCCCCCAAAGACAGATTCCAAAAGCCATTTCATTTCGGGCAGACCGAATCAGAACGGCTGTCTGAAACCGTCATCGTAATTGCTCGCTCAGAAACCATGTCCAAAGATTCGGCTCCAAAAGACTCGGCCTTTCCAAATGCCTTTTGGAACAGCCTGAACGGTTTCCGGGCATCGTAATCGGTTGTTAGGAAATGTGTACAATTCAGTCATAAACAAGGGTTCTGAATCAGATTTGGCAAACCCGATTGCAATTCGGAGCCCTTCTGAACGGCATCGTAATCAACCACTATGTTGGGGGCCGTGCCATGGTGGGCTCTGGGTGGGCAAACTTGTGGAGTGATAGAGGTCGGACGCATATTGGTCCAACCAGGGACACGTGAGCCGGCTTCTGCGCGGTAAGAGGGGACCAGCAATATATTCGCACTGAGACTGATAGTGCTCAGCTACCAATGACAGTGGCCAGGACCCACTCACCTCCTGTGACCTGGACAATTTTTGATGCCGTAATAGTAGTAACACTACAGCTGCCGTAGTGTTAAGCTGCACTGTCTAAATTAACCAGATAGCCAGTGTGTGACCCGGCAGCAAGTGCTGCTCTTTGCCGCACAAATCTGAAAAATAAAGCTCATATGTGCGGGAAATCTCCCAATCTGATTAAATCCGGGGGAGGCAAGCACCACCCCGTGCCCCCCCTGCAGATGCCCATGTTGAAGACTAATCTCATTAATCTTAAATATTTCGGGGCAGATTTATGTTAACTGGCGCATCCCCAGGGATGCGCCAGTTAACATGCGCCACAGTGCGCCACAGCTCCGCCAGCCATGGTGCGCCGCATTTATAATGCGGCGCACCATGGTGCAAAAACGGCACAGATGCGTGACGCATCTGTGCCAGAAATGTGGCGCATTGCTGGAGTTGCGTCGCAAGCGTGACGCAGCTCCAGCAAGGCTCGGGGGTGCCCCATTTTAACAATGCTGCGTCAAGACCTACGCCTGCTTCAAGCAGGCGCAGGCTTTTGATGCAGCATTGGCTTAAAAGTGACTGAGTGAAATCTCATAGATTTCACTCAGCCTCTTTTGCGAGGCGCACTTGCCCCGGAACGCCCACCCTGCGCCGGAACGCCCACAAGCGGCGCAGGGCTTTACAACGTGACGCATCTGCCTAGATGCGTCACGTTGTAAATCGTTTGTAGGGATGCGCCACGTTTACGCCGCCTTGCGTGACGCAACAGCGGCGTAAACGTGGCGCAAGGGCCTCATAAATCTGCCGAAATGTATAACTGGTATATAGATAAACTAAAATCTGAGAAACTTTCACTGTGAAGGCTAGAGTTACAATGCAGGAAGAGCAGGGCAAACTCAGCATTAGACAAGTTAGAAAATATAATGACCTGATTAGATCCTCAAAGAAGGAATAGTACTCAAAACATCAAATCCATGGAGAATGTTCCTTAAGAGTTTTTATAGACCTGGTAAAGCCCGGCAATAGCCCTATGTTCAATAGCTTTAGTCAAGCTCTTTCTCGGTTTTGTGTTTCTAAAGTGAGAGAGGTTTTCAGCTGTTGAAAACCGAGAGGTTTTCAGCTGTTGAAAACCTCCCACGTTGGAGCAGCACTGCAGGCTAGTTTCACACGCATAGCTGGTTTCACATGCGGACAGACACCAAGCAAGCGCCTTTCACACAAAGTAACAGTCCGATCAACTAGAACAGAGCAGCTGTGCCCTATGCTTGCAAGTGGATCGAGGACTCTGCATTGAAATGAATGTTTGTTTATCCTTGTAGGAATACAATACTCAAACATCGAACTTGTAGAGGAACGTGCCCTCAACAATGATTCTTGTTCAGAAAGCTCTTGTTGTGATGGGAGAGGCAACATGCACTATACTAATGTTACAATGTGCTAAAACCTAACGTGGGTGAGGATTAGTATACAAAAAACATATATGAATGACACACTGTTCCACGTTATGTTTTACATAAAGTATTCAGAAAACATTTACCAGAAGGCTGTATAGTGATGAGTGATTTCAATATTGTGATAACTAGCCTTATCACAAATAGTCTCTGTTCCTGTCTCACATTACTCATGAGCTGGGGATTGTTTACGTCTAAAAGCAGATTTTTATGTAGATGTTTCAATGGGTTAATAAACATAAGATTAACATGTGTGCAGGTAGCCTTGATTTCAGCGTCGGGACACTCTTTGAAGTAGCTGTGCGCCATATAAATCTCGTATCATCAGCACCATTTGTTTGGAACATTTCTGCAACTACTCACACATCACCATGGTCTCTTCAATACCAAACATAAAATAAAAATGGTATTTAAGCACTCTATTTTTAAAGTGTACTGAGGTTATTTGGACAGGACTCTCAGGACAATCAAACCAGCTCATGCACACAGTGGTGAAACAGATCTAGTTTTTTAGCCCTCCCCCAAACCCACAATGCCTGGTGCCATATTCAGAGACCACTTCTCATGTCATAACATGTCTCTGAGTATGAGGAATAGTTTTGCTGCCCGGAGTCGGTAAGATTTGGATAACCTGTGACACATTGGGGCATATTAGCAAGGGCGTTATCGCCGCTTTAGCGGCACTTTTTGCTGATAAAGCGGCGATTTTTTTATCGCCCAATTACCAAGCTGTTGCTACCAGCATTTAGCGACAGCTTCCAGGCGATAGCGACCGGTTTGTGGCCCACTTTGCATGTCAGCGATATTTATCGCTAATGACATGCAAAGTGGGCGTACCTAAACTGGTAGCGACTGAAAGCAGTTGCTAACACAACTATCGCCTATTAGCAATACCCGTGACGCGATGAAAAAATACACGCTAACCGCAATTAGCGCCAGGATTTTACACCTGGTAAAAACCTGACTTAGCGACAATAGTCAATGGGAGGTGGATTCTGCGGCTAAGTCCCCACCTGCCTATTAGCGAGATTTTCCTTAGCGATAGGATTTTTATCGCTGGAAATCTCACGTTATAGATGGGATTCGGCGCTATCGCTGGATTTTTTATCGCCGTGGAGATAAACGTTGGTAATACTGCTTATCTCCGCAATAAAATCCAACGATAGGAGGCGATAAAAGAAATTGAGCTAAGCGCAGTTTGCGATAATTATCACAAGTTGTTGCTAATATGCCCCATAGTTTTCCTTTCAGATGCTTGAACATACAAGGTCAATGTAATTTGAAAGCAGCCATTCTGTTATATGTTGAGGCTGTAAGAAATGTGTAATTTAAGATAAGCTGAGTCTGTAAAATCTATGTAGCATATGCAACAGATCTGAAGTCAGAGGCATTAGTTTGAACAATGAGCTTAGAGGCCAGAGTTTAGAGGAGTTGATACACGAGCCCTTAACCTCTGTATTTGTGACTTTGGGGATAGCTTTGTTGAGTGAAATCTAAGATAAGATATATGCAATCGGAGGAATTGCTTTGCTGCCAAAAGCTTGAATGTAAATGAATTGAGTTGAATGAATAAAGCCGAGCTTTCTGAAGCCTGTGGTCTCAGTGCTGACTCTAGCTAGCGCTTCCTCAATTCAGTGTAGAACACTTGGCTGTGTATAGTTATACAGTGTTCCTTAAAAAGCTGCAGTGCACCAAACATCTTTCTTTAGTGAAGTACTTTAAAAATGTTCCTTAATACCATTCTTCTTTTTAGGTTCATTAACGTTCAAATCTGTTTCTTATGCTTTACAATCTACATATGTAATTGCTCGGGGGTTCTTGAAACTGTAGTCCTTCTCCTTTACCCAAGACTCAACGAGAGGAACTGCATCTTGGGATGTGTAATTTGTACCACGTATTAACCTAAGATGTCCAAATAGGGGTCCTCAGAATTGCTTGTGTCCAGGGCCTCAATAATGCTTAAGATGGCATTGCCTCTCAACTGGCCATGAAGGGGTTGACTGGGTTGGAAATGCTTAATAAATTCAAAGTAGTACAAAACAAGGACCCCCAAAATATGTTTCCCCCAGGGCCCCCAAATTCCTTAAAATGTCCTTGCCCACCTCCTGCCTCCCTATAAAATAGAATATATGTCGGAGGCAGGGCATTTGCCACTCAGGCAACCAGGCGCTGGAATAGTTTACATGGAGATTTATACTGCACAGGCCAGTTCCCTTAAGTTTGAAAGTCACTGGAAGATCAGAACTTTTTTTGTAGGGTGTCAGGATACAGAAAATATTGATGATAGTGAAATGTGATACCGAGATGTACTCGGTGTGTGGGTAACAGGAGATCACTTGTCAGATTTGGTTTGATAGTTCACTTTGCAATATTAGTGATAACTCGGTGAGGGATGAGCAGTGGCGTCACTAGGGTTGGTTTCACCCGGTGCGGGTATCTCATGGTGTCACCCCCTCACGACTTACCGCATGGACATCCTCCGCTCCGAGTCCGCCAGTGGACACAGTTGGCAAATAACGGGACCACAGGACAACACAACACAACACTAGACAACCTGGCAGCATACAACCAAGGTCCACACCAGAGATCCACAATATAATCATTGCTTTGGACAACTTAAAACATGGAGCCACAACGCACAACACAACATGGACATTACACTAGAAAGTATGAAGCCACAGTGGAAAACGTGATGGCACCATATTAACCAACATGGCACAACTTTGTTTAACATGGCATCACAATGAACAGCACAGCATCACACTAGAGAGAAGGACACCACAATAGACAAAATGTCACCACACAAACTGCAATGGCCCAGCAATGGATGATATGACACCAGCTTAGCAACATGACACCACACTAGACAAAATGGCACCACTCTGGATACCCCGATGGCGCAACACTGGTCAATATGGCACCAGACTAAACAGTGTGGTACAAAACTAAGTAATGAGGACCCACAGTAGGCTTCAAGAACCCTCAATTAACCATAACCTAGACTGCACCCCATGTTATGTGGCACTAGTCAAGAAAAACAGCACCACACTGCACAGGCAGGCGTGAGACTAGACTGAAAAATACTGCACTGAACAACACGGCAGCAACACACTTGACAATATGATGACACTGTCTGGTTTGACAACACAGCACACTCTGGGCGAAACTAACTGCCACGTTAAAATGTTGAGAAAGCTCCTAATACAGTACCTCGAGACTGACAAAGCAAATAGGTACGTAGCTGTTCTTAGTACAGCAGGTGCAGTGGCCCTGGGGTGGAAAGTGCCCAATCTCACGTCAATTGTCACTATATTTTGCTCTCGCAAACGGAGGTGGTGGTCACATTTCCTCCTGCTTGCACTAGGGCCCATAGTGCCCCACTGAGAACAAAAAAAATACAGTAAATAGCCATTGCAAAAAAGTCCTGAGTTTCAAAGCGCTGCCCTTCCTGCGGGCGGAACACAAACACACACTTGGCAACCGTTGTTTGTGGAAACCAATATCCATCTAATACTGTTTCTTTTCTAATCACTCTGCTAATAGTCTAATCGCACGGAGTGCTGCAATAATTGCAAGTCAATGGGTGCCCTGTCTGAGTGTATTTGCGTGCAGAAAAAAACCACACACATCACAGAGGGCAAAGAGAGAGAGAGGGGTGGGAAGGCGCAGAGGGCTCGAGCCACCAGAACAGAAACTTGGAGGCGGGGCAGGGGTACCGTGCGCGCGAGAGAGAACTTTCCACACACTCTAGACAGATGTTGTGTGCAAGAGGGGAGGAATCTTATTGCCCCAGGTATGTGCACCATACTGAGAAATACTAATACTAATATTTGCTGAGAGAAAAACATTATGTTTAACCAAAATAAGTTTTCACAAAAACGAGGAGTCCAGTTCAAGAGTATAAATCTGCATCACGTAGGCATTTTTCCAGTCACGCAACCTGCCATTCTGAAATGGCGGTACTATCCTATGAAAGGCACTGAAGTCCGATAAATTACCATCCACATGGTATACATATTGCTGTAGAAAAGTTTTAAAGAGTGTGCCCAAACTCTTGCTCAACTCACAGTGACATCTTACCCTTTCTTTAGACTCCACTGTGGTGGTGGCTGGGCCCCTAACGGAGGGGTTCTGCAAATCGCCCAGCAGCACCCCACTGCCGAGACTGTTTCTACTCAGTTTAAGCGTGTGGTGGTGGCGCGCATCAGTGGAGCACAGCGCGGGGGCTGGCCCAGGCCTGTCATTGGTAGCGCTATAAGATTGACGGCCCTGGGACCCACAAACTGGGTACGCCGCCGCCGCGCATCTCACCATCACCACTATGGAAGTTGGTTGAGTGTGCCTGGTATGCACTGCAGTATTTGTTGTAAGCAGGTGCGCAGTGCGTTTGCACAGTGCACTAATAATTGCACGTAATGTGTGCACTGTGCTGCCACCGCCTCCAAAATAGAGCCGCCTGGGGCTGACGGTGACCGCCCCTCCCCCCCCAGCTATGCCGCTGCCTAGGATGGGCGAAGGCCCTAAGCATCCTTTCTGTCCCACTGTCCTCTCCAAGTAAGGCATGACAGTCAGCGCCCCTGCACACACTGCTCAGAAGAGGACTCTTCAGAGTTAGAACAAATGCATTTTGCACCATTTTTATTGTCTCCTCCATACTAGGGAATCAAACAAACTGCCCAGAACTAAAGAAATCCTCGAATAGTTAAATTGAGCAAGCTGATTGAGCATTATTTTGGCTGTGTTTAACCAGAAAGGAAGCACTTAAACTTTCCAGTCTTCAAATCTGAAAGACATAACTACGTTTGTGCAGCATCATTTTGTTTAATTTCTTGAAATTGCCAAAAAATCTGAACTAGGGAGCTCTACGAATTTCACAAAAGTAATGCACATGATGTGCATTAATTTCATACTCTGTTTCCTCTGTTTTCATTTTTTGCAAAAACAGGCACCGGTACAAAATAACTTGTGTACCTTGTTTATTAGCAGAACGTGCGCAAAACAGATTCGATTTGCTCTTTGCATACACCTTGGCAAAGGGTGCCTAATGGTACAATGTATCATTTCATATTCTATGTGCCAACAAGTGTAATTCCGTAATACCTGAAACATCACTGGCATATATGAGTTGTTGTCAACGCCGTCCGTCATAGCGCTAGCAGAGTTCACTTCTGAGCGCTAGGCTGTATAATTTCTCTGTGAGGCCCTGCTAAAGCTCCCGGCTCGAGAAGGGGCGTGCAATCACGGGCTCCAGTTCTGTTCCATTGTTCACCTGTCTGACTGTTCTCCTGGATGTACCCGTTTGTATCGCCTCCTCGTGCCTCAGGGCCCCGGTTCCTTCCTTCTGATTATAAAGCATAGCAGAGGCGAGACTGCAGCGCTGCAGAGCACAGATTGGTGTCACCCCATGTGATGGTGTCACCCGGTGCGGTCCGCACCCCCCGCACCACCTTAGTGACGCCACTGGGGATGAGGGATGAGTCTCACTGACATGTAATTATCCCCTGTTGAACAGGTTCATGTTTTGGAATCGCTTTGGCATGTTTGAACGATGTGAAAGATGTGCATTTTGTCTCTGTAGTGGGTTGTGTGGTCACTTCTGACAGTGTAGTGTGGGACTGGCCCAATGTTGCACGGATGTGTGTTCGTTCAGTGAGAAACAGTTGTGCACGTGCTGAATCCTGTGAGGGAGGTGAGAGTACAGCTGTCTGAATAGTGAATGCAAAACTGGGGTGCGTGTTTTAAGTTTGCAGAGTAACATGCTTTGCCCAAGTGCCCAAATTCCAAGGTGATGTCTGGTCACAATGTACAGTGGGGTTGTTGTGTTTTTTTGTCGCTGGCCCATATTTCAAATGTCTGAACGCTTCCGAGAATATTATTTATTCTGAATGGGTCATATGCTTTATTCAGCCAATGGTCATTCGCGGCCGGCATGACTTGTGGGTGGGGGAGTGCGGCGGGTCACGCAGAGGGGAGGTTTAATTTACATTTGAAGAAAAAATTAACTTACCCGGCACAGTCCCACGTCGTCTCTGCTCCTCTCCTGAACAGGAAGCAGGCAGCCTCTCTCCCCTCCCCTAAGCCAATCACAACAATGCAATGGCAGCGTTGTGATTGATCGGGACACCGACCAGCCAGGCGTCTATGGGCAGCCAATTTTCTCCATGTAGGCTGCATGCAGCATACATGAAGAAAAGGCAGAGTGTGCATGACTGGTTTGGTCGGCCCCAGAGGGCTCACCAAACAGTCAGCCCCCTCAGCAGTGGGCTAACCACTCATCCCCTGCCCAAGAGCAGGACTGTCCACCCGCCCGCCCTCAACCAAGCCCTTCTGTTTTCTCACAGTGCGAGAAGTAGAAACATAAAAAAAGGGAATTTTTTATAATAACATTTTATGTTTCCGCAGTGATGCGACACTCCTCCGCCCACATGGAGGAGCCGCCCCTGCCAATGGTGCACGTGCTCAATTGTCCATATGTTGTCTTTTTGAAGATGTTGAGGCATCTGATGGTTTTGTGCCTCTTGCTGATGGCTGACTGCCTCATAATTGTGTGTGTAAAAGTGGTCAATGCATTGAATGGAGCAACACATAGGCATGCTGCTCAGTTGTGCATTCTGTTGTGTAGATCAACAGTTCTGATGTTGCAATCAGGATCACGTTCAGATGGTGTTTTTTTCTTTTTTTGTGCACATTTTCAGTTGTCAAAACATGAATATTTGCTTGTTGTAACCACTAAACCGTGCAACGACAGGATCCATGAACATCCTGCATAAGTCAGCAAACTTTTTGAGATCCTTGGAAAGCCTTCACGTAGCGCTGTGACTGCCAAGTGAAAAGGGCAATCCTAAACTATGACTACCTCGACACTTGATTGAACCAAGTTCTACATCGTCACCCAACCCAAAACTACCCAAATTTAAGATTCCTTCTCTCAAAAACATACATTTTTCATTGGTTGAATTACCAGCCAAAAGACTGTATTTACTTTATTGCTGTAAGGCAGGGGTGTGGAACCTAAGTCCAGGAAGCCTGGATCCATACCACATTTTCACAATAATCCATAACTAAACAAGATACATTTATATTTAATGCATGCAAATCTTTGTATATGGCTATCGTGAAAATAGTGCATGGATCCAGCCATCTTAAACCTGTTTTAAGGCTTGCAGCTCTCATTGCAGTCCAAAAGCACTCTTATGCAGAATCATCAAATCATCTGCGTGCAATAGGCAAGTTGCACCCTTCTTACCCAGACACAGAGAATGGGAGACTGATCTTTAATGGGAGCCAAAAGAGCTAATAAATTGAGATTGAAGAGGAACTGCACAAGGACTTATCCTTGCTTTACCCCATTATCACAGAAAGTTTCGTAGAAAGATCATTAGGACTCCCAATCTTCGCATTCAGAAACTTTCCTGAGTATCGTTCCTGAGGGAGCACCAGTTGCAACCATAATTACCAAAGTTACTGTTATCAAAATTATTACCACCATAAATAAAACTGCCACAATCTTTTAAACATCAGTTTTGCAATATTTTGGACACTACTGATGAAGCTAAGAATGTGCCTATGTTTTGGCCCAGGAGATGAGGACCCCTGGGCCTGAAGGCCAACCCTATGCTGTGAAAACCAAAAGTTGTGGGTGTTGTGGGGTGTACAGCCTACTAGGGGGTTAGCCATGACCCCAGCGCCCAACAAGGCTCGAGGAGGAGGACCACACAACTCCCCTCCACCTTTAAATAAAAAAATAGCCTTGCGGGAAGGGGTCCCCAGATGGACAAGGCTCGGGGGGGGGCACACAGCTCCCATAGCCTTTAATTAAAAAAAGAATAGTCCTGGGAGAGGCAGTCCCCGGGCCCCAACAAGGCTTGGGAAGGGGGCCATGCAGGACCCCTCCCCTTTAATAGGGGGGTTGGATTTACGTACAGTAATTTAATAGTATTCTATGTTAAAAACATTAGAAGCTCAATGAAAAGAAACAAAGGTTACAGTAATATTATAGTTAGGTGAAATGTTCAGTAGCAATGTAACCATTTAAACTCTGAAAACCACTGAAATTCATCAGCATAGTTATTTCAAGTAGCTATAATTCATGCTGCTGCCATGCACTTCTAATTACCCCACATATTACATCATTCATGACATGTTCTATGACATAATTAGTATTATTATTGCAACATTTGCACTGAAAATATTGCTGAGGAAACTGTACATGGCGGGTTTGAGTTTTAGTTTCCTCTAGGCACAAACTAGAGTAAGTTTAATTATAACTGGCAAATTTCAGTGGTTTTTAAAGTTTAAAGCATTATGTTGTTACTGAACATTTCACCTATCTATAGCGTTACTTTAACCTGTGGCTTATATATATAGCTAGGGCTACCTTTCCATAGTAAATGACTATTTATTTTGCTAATAACATTGGTGCCGTTTGACAAATCTTCATGAAACTTTCCAAAATGGTGGGAGGTCCCAAAGCGCAATTTCACCATGCAATTTCCAAAGGGATTTTTGGAAAGGGCGACAGCCGAAGTGGCGAACAGAACTACACCAGATTTGGCAGAAAGTGCGATCTTGGTCCAGAAACTGTGTTTATTGTGATGTGGTGTAATCTATTTTGTAGTTTGTTTTTGAGAATTTAAGGATTAGAATTGTGGTATATCTGAACAGTTGGGTTTGCGGGGACTTTTCTCCCTTCGACTAACCTGGCTCCCACAAGAGTGAGGTTCCTTTGTGAGACTGCACTTGTATGGGTTGGATGCAACATGAGAAGAAATATTGTGGCAACAATTACTTGACTCAGGGACTTAGCCCCCTGTTCTGAAAAAGTTATGAAAAAGTACATAAAGGAGCAACGTACAGATACACTGCCTCCCTAGCCCTTGTTGAGGGGAGCCCAGATGCTGCAGCCATCTTCAAGCTTCAAACAGCCAAAAACAATGCATGGTGGAGGGTTGACCGGCCTTGGGGACTGGATGCAGGGCCTGGCAGCAGACCAGACCAGACCATGTGACCAACCACGCATCATGCCACTGGCTGTGTGCGTTGTGTGCAATTGACGTGACATGTCAATCAGTCAATTTCTATAGCGCAGCTGAACACCTGGGAGGGTATCTAGGTGCATATTACTTTTTTTTCTAAACTAGAAATTCAGTGAAAAAAACAACTTTTAAACTGACCATATAGTTAGATATAATAGGAATTTCTAATTTGGCATTACAATAACCTTAGAAGTTCACTGAAAACAAATCAAAGGTTAAATGGGCATTATAGTTAGGTGACAATGTCAGTTAAAATATGTAATTTCAAACAAACAATACCATTGAAATTCATCAGTTATAGTTATCTCAAGTAACTATAACTTATCCCCTAAAAAAACAATAGCACACACCCTCACCATGCACTGCTTATGACCTCACATATTACATCACTCATGACATGTTCTATGACTGAAACATCTGTAATTATGTCATTGATGACAACACTGTGCAGTACGGGGAGATGACTTATAGGTAATTTAGGACACAGGGTATAGTAACTTGTGATAACTAAAACTGGTCACTTACAGTGGTTTTGCTAATTTAAAACTGTTTATTTTAACTGACATTTTCAAATCTCATTAACCTTTGTTTTTTCAGTGAAAGTTATCCGTCAAGATGGGACATAGATAAAGGGGGGTCCTAAGAGGTATTTTCTAATACATTTTTTCAAAGGAAACATAGACACAGCTACAGCCAAAACGCTAAACGGATTTAACATAAATTTAGCAGACAACTAGATCTTGGTTCAGAAAACTTGTTTTTGTTATTTGGTGTAAATCCTTTCAACAGTTTTACAGTAATGAAGCATCAACAAGTTTAGCCCAAATTTCTAAGATTTGGTGCAACGCAAAGTAGCAGGAAAACTGGAGAAAGCATATTTACTAATATATGCTTCATTCCTGCTTTCTATCTTCTCTGGCCTAGCGCTAATGTAGGCACCCTTGCAACATGTTGCAAGGGTGCTTGTGTTATAGGCAGGATTGGTTTGGGGGCACCGTCCTGCACAAAAACAATCGTCACAGGCATTTGCTCTTTTTGTATGTGCAGCACATTTGGAAAAGGATAATTTCAAGGAAGAATAACAATATAATTGTTTGGATGGCGTACAATTTTGACACATTCCCAGGTTTACTAGTATTAGCAAATCTGAGAATGCACCAGAAATTATGGGTGGCTGTGTGGGAACACCCATGATTCACCCATGGAATGCTTACTCAACACAAAGTAACACAAGTCAGAGACTTGCACTGCCTTTTTTTTACTCTAGATTTGCTAAGCCATGCAGAGTCCTGCAAGGCGGCTTTGCGTGGCTTAATACATCTGACTTAAGGGCTTGCATTGCCTTGTGTCACCTTGCATGATACAAGGGCAACACAAGCTCTTAGTAAATCTAGAGCTTAGTATTTTGCATGCTGCAGAGGATCTGTGGGGCCGACAGATCTCAGGAGAGGATCTGATTGACTGCCACTATATCAGAAAGGATGTGGCAGCAGCTCTCTTAGGACAAAGTCCAGAGTCCTTTAAAAAAATGTCAAGAATAGATATTAGGGATGGGGTAGGGTAGGGAAACCCTGCCCCCCAGGCCTGGAGGGGGAGTCTCAGAGGTGCCCAAAGAGTTCTTATTTTTATAAACGTTGCCAAGAATTTGTAGGTGATCTGCAAATCTATGGGAAAACACAAAAAAACCAAGGGTGCTCCCGTGCTACCAAAACAAATACACCCCCCCGGCATGGGCCAGGGTCCGGGTTATGCAGCAGCATTAGATATTTAGGGGATGCCACCCCCATCCCCGAGCCTGAAAAGGCCCCGGAAACCGATCCACTGTGGCCTAATACAAAAAAGAGACAGGGAACTTGGCTACCCTTTCCCAGCAGAGACCCCCTCCACAGTGACCATTATTAGGCAAAAGTGGAAGGGGGCACACTGCTCTCTTCCTAAGCCTGAAAAGCTCTGGGTCCCCATACCCCAGGGCTGGCTGAAAGTAATTTAAAAGGGGGGGCTCATCCAGCCCTTCTCCCAGACCCTGAAAAGGCCACAGGGGCTCCATCCCTCAGGGCCAGCTCACTATTTGCTTCCTAGGAAGCCCACCACCAGGACACAGTAGTTTCCCTGCCTGCAGGAGCCCGGGCAGGGATGGTATGTCTGTGCCAACCCAACTCGAGCTTTAAAAATGCTCCAGCAGGGGGAAGCAGATATGTGCTTCCCTGCCCGCTCTCTTGCCGGAAGGGAAACTCAGATTGCTTCTGCCTGATGGGAGCAGTAAAAAGCACATGTTCCTGCCAGGCAGGATCAATGCCGGCTCTTAATATATCCAGGACGGATGCATGCAGGGAGCTGACTGGGGCCCCAGTGTCATGTGTCCCAGTTAGACCTAGTAGGACCTGTCATTTTTTACATGTACACAGCTTTTTCCTAAAGCTACCTTCACTTTACCACATCAACTTTTGACACACTTTTGCATTTGTGGCACTTGGGTTCATTTCTTGGAAAAACCGACCTTGCTAACACAAATAAACTTCACAAGAACACTGTCACATTGCCTTTGCATTGTGCACAAGGCCCTCAGGTGCGTTCTGCAAATGTGTTTGTTATTTAAGTCCATTTGGCCACACAGTTATCTGTGGAATGCAAACAACGGCAGCCTGATCACAATCTCAGCCCAAGGCATGGATGCCGTTTCCTATATATAATCTCTTTTTTTTCCAAATATAATCAGAGGAGGCACTTCAGCTGACTTCAAGGGCTCCCTGCATGGTGAAGCTTTTTCCCAGCAGTTGACTGACATCTCTGTGAGTGGTGTCCAGTTTGTGACCAAGACGGGTTCCCAGTCTTACACACCAGGTAACGGGGCTGGATTATCCAGTAGGGGGTTTCTTGGCAGAACATACATTTACACCCTAGCCACATAGGTTAGGGTTTGCATAGTAGGAGTAAGCAGATTGTTATATTGTTTTTTTTAGTCCTCATTCACCTTCGGAAAAAAAACAGAAAGATAAACGTTCTCTGGGGTCCCCCTTAACAAAGCACCAGGCAGAGATCTTTGTTTTGAGCCAAGGATTGGTCACTTTACACACAACCTCTTCAACCGTGGTTAGTTCCGTTAGACACAGCCATCTGTGAAGCCACCACCAGAGCAGTGAAGTAATACGGTATAAAGGCCTAATCATAGGACTGTATTTGATCAGAGGATTTTAACCAATTTTCATAAGGAACCCACAATTAATTTCTCTTACTTTCTGACGCTCTATCTAACCGGATTGTATATTCAACAGATGTCATCCAGTCCACCTTGGTCGGGAAGTGTTCTTTATCCAGTTTTTACAAATCTCTCTATGAGCAAGCAACATCAAATAAAAAAAACAACTTTCTCCTATTGATTGGAAAAGCTTCAGATGATTCCGGGTCCTCATAAAACCCAAGAATTCTGCTTACCTGAAGTGTCACGCTGAGTATCACAGACATACAATTACTCACGCCTGTCCAGAAACCTTGGATCTCGGGACACTCCAGGAATATGTGGATGTCATCCCCTTTTTCCTGACCAGATTTAGGACTTCTCAGCATGGGACCTTTCCCCAGTATGGACAATCTAAGCGGAGTCCAATAAACCCTGTAAAGACAAAAAATGTGGTTCCTCCTTAAATTTGAGGCATGCACCGTGAAATTCAGAATGTTACAAGATACTTGCCATAGGTCTTCCAACTGCATCCCTGGCAAGCTCTTCCCCCAAAGGTCCGTTGGCAGTCTACAGTCGCCGTCTGACAGGTCCACCAGAAGCCAGTACCAATTTGCCACATCCTTTTTTCTTGTGGCACTGCCGACCATGGGAAACAACCTTTACATAGCAACTTTTACAACGCACTACCATTACAATGAGGTCATTATAACACAACATCCCTTACAATGCATGCCATTACAACGCAACCATTACCACGCATGACACTATAACGCATAGAATTACAACTCATGTCATTACAATGCAGTCATTACAATGCATACCATTACAACGCATACCATTACAACGCATAGTACCCTTACACTATCCAACACTCACCCTACTTATGCACCCCCTGGAGTTAGAATAGTAATTTTTACCCCTACACTATCCAATATTTACCATACATGCAATGTAATGGTATGCGTTGTAAAGGTAGTATGCGTTGTAATGGAATGCGTTGTAAAGGTAGTTTTTAAATATTCGTTGTAATGGCATGCATTGTAATGGAATTTGTTGTAATGGATGTTGCGTTGTAAAAAATGTGTTGTAAAGGTATGCGTTGTATGAGTATGTGTTGTAACGTCATACATCCTCGACCATCAAAGAATCTAATTCATTTGAGGAACCAGTGTCTGCCACGGCTGAGAAACACCAGCTTTTAATTTGAAGATATTTGAATCTTGATAGTCTATTGCTGGTAATCTCCTGCCCCAAACTCCAGGGAATCAGGTTTCCGTTATCGACTAATTAGCCCCAACTCAATATCCCTGCCTCCCTTAATGAAACGGCCAAGCTATCTTTTGTCCACTCTGGGGAACCAGGAGCATCCCAAATTGGTGCCAATCCACTAAAATAACTACGTTTTGTCTCTTTTCTAATTTTGTGCCACATGACTGCAAAACATTGTAAAGTCTTGAGACACACTTTTTTGAAAAATCTAGGGTCTCCAAATTTAAGTATAAAACCTTGCTCACCCACCTTCACGTCAGATAACGACACCGTAAACATTTTCCCAATATCAGATTCATCTGCTTCATTGAAGAGCATCTTCCCTCCTTTTAACAAAAAGATCCAGTCGTAATAACACAAGTCCAGTAATTGCAAACACCCCTTGTCGTTTTTCCGTCTAAGCTTTTTCCATGCAATTCGAACCCCCTTTGAGGCCTAAATAAAGCTACTGATCTTGACCTGTACCCTTTTGAGCCACTCTTCTTTGAAAACTATAGGGATATTTTGGAATAGAAAGGTAAGTTTAGGGAGAATCGTCATCTTCACGAGATTTACTCTACCGAAGACTGTCAAAAGGAGATGAGACCAACTTAATAGTAGATTACCCACTTCCTTCCTAGCCTTTTGAAAATTGACTTCCGGAATTTTATCTATGTTTTGTGTAATTTTAATACCTAAATATCTCATTTCCCTTTTAATGCGATTTTGCTGTAGATTAGTATTCTAGGCCATTATCATTGTCTTGTGCTCATTCACTTCCTAGCCTGAAATGCACCCAAATTGTGAGGATAGCCCATGTACTAGTGGAAGAGAGGTACATACATTGGAAGTATAGTTCATTAGTTCATCTGCATATAGCCCCACCTTTTTTCCCAATCCCTGAACCTAAAAGGAAGCATTTCTTTGTGATTTCTGATTTTCACTGCTAGGTGTTCAATATATAGGTTAAATAGTAGGGGGATAGTGGGCACCCTTGTCTGGGTCCCCTAAAGATGTTAAATGAACTTGATGTTGGTTTTTTGTATATCAGTTCTATAGACCTGCAGAAGTTTTCTCCCAGATTAGTTAATCTTAACATTTTCTAAAGATAAGGCTAATTCACCCTATCAAAGGCCTTAGTCACATCCAAGGTAATGTCTATGTCTATGCGCTGGTTCTTGTTGAGTGCATATATCACCCTAGGATCTCATAGTGCTTTGACGAGACTCAGGAAGAGACAGGAAAGATGTCTGGGAAAGAGGTGAATTTAAAATAGCCAGGTCTTGAGGGATTTATGAAACTTCTTGTGATCTAACTCGGTTCGCAGGTGCAGTGGCAGGGAGTTCCAGAGAGTGGGGGCTAGTTTCAAGAAAGATCTGCCACCATGTTTAACTGTACGAACCTTAGGGATTGTTAATAGATGTTTACTTGCAGAGAGGAGAATCTCTGTTGGCTGATACTTTTTCAGTATATTTGCCAATTAATGGGGACCATGTCCATTTAGAGTTTTATGAACAAGACAACAGATTTTTAATGTATCCGCTTCTGGATTGGCAGCCAGTGGAGGGTTCTCAGGCTAGCTGCAGAAGGGGAGCGAGCGGGAAGGTTCAAAACCAATTTAGTGCAGTGTTCTGTAAAACCGGGAGCTTATTTAAGAGTTCCTCATTTATGGATGCCAATAGAGCATTCCCATAATCCAGGTGACTGATAATTAGACCTTGAATCAATGGTAGACGGGAAGGCAGTGGGACCCATTTAAAGATTTTACGAAGGGCATGCATCAGCCCATAACAGGTACGCGTTACTTGATTCACATGATCACACATGGAAAGTTGGTTGTCGATCATTACGCCGAGGTTACGGGCTGATACTTTCGGAAGGGGACAGGTACCTAAGGTAGGAGCCCACCAATCATTTGTCCATAGCGTCTGTGCATTGCCAAAAAGAACAACTTCCGTTTTATTTGCATTTAGCTGGAGGTTGTTTGTTGACATCCAGTTGTTTATATCCAGCATGCATTTCCCAAATCTTTGTTTAGTGTTGGCAACATCAGATCCGAGAGTAATTAACAACTGTGTATCATCGGCATAAGACAGTGTGTCAAAGCTGTGATCCTTGATAACTTTAGCCAGGGGGATACATATAAATTAAAGAGCTTGGGGCTCAAGATAGATCCCTGAGAGACGCCCCTGTTGATGGATTGACTCTTGGAAGTGAAAGCACCGATTTGGACTCTAGAGGTACGGTCACTCAGATAACACCTGAACCAGGCCAATGCTGGGCCTCCGACAGCCACCTCTCTTAGACGCTCCAAGAGGATGGAATGGTAGATGGTGTCGAAGGTTGCCGACAGATCTAAAAGGACCAAAATGGCCAATCTTCGATTGTACAGAGAGGGTCTAATGTTATCCACCACTTCTAGTAGGGCTGTTTCGGTACTATGAAAAGCTCGAAACCCCTACTGAGAAGGGTCTAGCACTTAGTTTTTTTCCAGATGTTTAATTAATTGACCATTTATCAGGGACTCCTGGGTTTTGCCAAACAAGGAAAGAAGGGAGATTGGTCGATAATTGTTTGGCTGTTCAGGATCTGAGGTGGGTTTCATTAGAATGGGCCTGACTATGGCGTCCTTCCACCTAGTGGGTATCGAGGAGTGTAGTAGTGAGATGTTAAAGAGTCTGGTTAGACTGGGAATAATAGCTGGAGTGATTTTGGATAGAACCCGTGGGGAGAACACTGTATCGGGTAATAACTGCTAGGGGAACTTTGTAGACAGATGCTATATCTATTGCTCTGATTAAATTATGCGTAAGATCTTGATTCCCCTTCCCCTCACAAAACCCTTCTGGTCTTCATGCAGGAGATCACCCACAACCCCATTCACCTTTCTGCAAGCATGTTTGCGAATATTTTATAGTCGTAGTTTAAAAGTGAGATAGGCCTGTAGTAGTAAGGTGGTTTATCTGATTTTGTGCACTCTCAAATATGGTCGCGAACAGTCTCACCATTATTGGTATAAGAAATTCCCCCAGCTTTTTATATATCTTGAAGGAAGGCCATCTGGCCCTGCAGCTTTAACAGAAATCCCTGCCATGATGTACCTCCCGATCTCACCTTCTGACATAGTGCTGTTAATTATGTTTCCATTAGCTTCGCTAACTAGGCAGAGAACATCCTGACCTAGCCAACCCTTCACCTCTTACCTCCGTTGTTACCAAGTCCTCCTGATATACCTTCTCAAATGATTTTAAAAGGCCTCTTCAATACCCTACCTTGTTAGAAGAGAATTTCCTGACACCTCACATTTGACCTCCTTAATGAAGCATCTCGCCTGATCATTCTTCACTTTCCAAGCTAATAGCTTGCCACACCCTTCTCCATATTCAAAGTGGGCAAGTTTACTTGCTTGCCATCTTTTCTGTAGTCTTTCTTCAACTACTCCTACAAGATCCATCTTGAGGGCTTAAAGAGAGGTTTGCAACAACCCCTGCTCTACCCCACTCACTGATAACTGCTGCTCCAACCGCTGAATATTCCACTCAATTTTCACATCCTCAGCTCTATATTTTTTGCTTTTATATGATTGGATGGATGCTATATTTCCCCCCTTCAGAAAAGCCTTATAGGCATCCCAGACAACCCCTAGTGGTGGACTATCTATATAATTCTAAAAAAACTCCTTGGACACTAGGCCTACATTTTTAACTACAGCATCATCCAATAATATAGCGCAGTTCAGTGTCCATCTCCTCTGCACTGTAATCTTTGAAAGAGCTAATACTTGAGTTACGGCAGAGTGATCTGACAGGTGCGCTCCCAGGTGCTTAACTCCTTGTACCTGATCCTTTAACTCTTGGTTAATCAGAAAGAGGTCGATTTTTGATTGATACCATATTTTTTATAGTTGAAAGTAAAACTCTTGAAAGCGCCCATTTCCTCTCTCCATACATCGCACCATCCTAATTGCCTAATAGAAGTTTTTATCAGGGAATCCTATTATTTATTGTAGCTCTACTTTTAGTCGAGTGGTCCAATTTTCCATCAAGCACAACATTAAAGATGATTGGATCAGGGAAGTTTAAGTGCTCTGTCAACAGGTTACTAAATGGAACATGGCTGTCTAAGTTAGGACCATAATAGCTCACTCCAGTGTATATCTGACGGTAACACCTTAATTTCACAATAACCCATCTACCTGCATTATCCAGTTTGCTATCCTCTATTCTAATATAGGGGTTATTTTTTACCAAGATCACTACCCCTTTTATAGTTAACTGTTGATCCGACAGCCGCCGGTTGTTTGGCCTCTCTGGTGGATATGGGTGGAACACACGGGGAGGGCTGGAAGCGAGGGACCATATCTTGAGCTGTAATACTGCAGAGGATTTGACTGTCCAGGGTGGCAGTTCTGATCTAGTCCATCCCCAAATTGGGGTGGGGGACCCAAAAGAACCGATTAGAACCCCCCAATTAACTACCCAGGTGGATGGTGGTTGCTCTGTCTCTCTGCTGGATGTCGTTGGAGGTGGGCCGCATCCCGAGTGAAGATAACACTGTGGATTTTTCTAAATTGGAACAGAGCGGAACTGGGGTGGGGAAGTCAAAGGAATCTATTAGAATCCTCTTGTGGAATGTGGCTGGGATTAAAAATAAGTTGCTGTGTCCAGAGTGGGGCACATTTGTGCAAAGGAATGATGTCTGCCTATTTCAAGAGACCTGGGCACTGGGGGATATACAGAGGAGCGGGTTTTCAATCTTCAACACACCGACAATTTCGAGGGGTAGGGGCAGACCCTCTGGGTCTTAGCACCTGGGTAGGTACCCACTTGGGTGCACAGGCAGTGTTGATTCCGACCGATTCGTTAGATGTGCAGTGTGTTCTTCTCACACTTCCAGATAGCAGTCAAACGGCCCTAATAAACATTTACTCACGGCCAACTCAAGGTGGAAAGGAGTCTGGAGTCATCAATCACCTTAGGCAGTTTATTCTAACCCTTGACCCTGCTATTATTTTAATAGTCGGTTGAGATTTTAACTGCCAGTTTGAGCCACTCACTAATGTAGTTGAAGATGGCTTTGATGACGTGGATCAGTATTGGCATATCCCAGAACCCCAGATCCCGGCAGTCAGAGCCTGGACCCCGCTGGTGCTCCAAATGAACTCCCTCACTCTTTCGTCCTCTCTTAGAGCCTGCAAAGGAAGGACAAACTCAGACAGATGAGGCCGAATGACATTTAATAGAGAAGGGCATAATTCTATTCTTGACTACATCATGGTGGAATCTGGAATTTGGGGGCTGGTTGTAGATTTCCAGATCTATCCCAGGAAAGATAGCGACCATAACCCCCTGGTCATGACACTGAAACCTGGGAGCCTGGGTCTGTCCAAATCAGATTCTGCCTCTAATGTGCCAGTACCCCGCTTATATTATCTAACAACAGACGGAGAGTTAAATGGCCACAGATATTAGGATCCTCTGATAGGCTTGTCGATCTATACCAGAGGGCCTTGACGTATTTATGTGATATGGGCAACCAATGCCCCAGACTCAGGGCCTGGGGATGCATCCTTGATTTTACATCAAGGTCTCCTTCAGAATCTAACAGAGGTATTCTACCCGATGGGAAATGCTAAGTTAAAAAGAGCCGTGGCTCATCGTTGGTACAATGCTAATTGTAGGAAATCCAAAATGGATTTGATTCAAGCAGTAAAATCACAGGATAAAACATGGATCAAACAGTGTCGTCAGCTGTATAAGGGGACCCTACAAAGGGAAAGGAAAGAGTGGGAAGCAGATAATTGGGAAGACCTTAGAATTGCCCTAAAGATTAAGGACTCAAAAACCTTTTGGGCAATTGTTAGCTGCGGGAGTAGGGAGGATAACTTGGCGACTGAGCCTAATATAGCTGTGTCTGCTTGAGAGGCACACTTTGAGGCTTTGTATGCCTCTCCCTGGCCTCCTCCATGAGTATCGACTGGAGGGGGCCTGGGAGATTACTCTCCTGGAGGTGGAGGGTGCTATTTCTAAACTAGTGCCTTAGTGATTAGGCTGTGTGTTTGTGTCCACCCTGAGGTGGAAGCCGGGAGGTTTGCTGTCTCGCTATTTTCGTGACATTTTAATTTAACTGTTATTTTGCTTGATTTAAGAAGCTTTTAACTGTTGACACCTCTCCCCACCTCCTCGCTGCCTGGGCCACTCTCAGCCGAGTGTTGACGCTGAGTAGTTCGGTCCCGGGTAGGCGAACATTCACAGCGGCCATATTGAGTGTGTGCAAGCGCTCTGACGCGCTCTAGCTGCGCATAAAAGGGGCATTCCTGAGTCCTGCGCTCGATTAGGCTGTGTGTTTGTGTCCCTCCTGAGGCGGAAGCCGGGAGGTTTGCTGTCTCGCTATTTTCGTGACATATTAATTTAACTGTTATTTTGCTTGATTTCAGAAGCTTTTAACTGTTGACACCTCTCCCCACCTCCTCACTGCCTGGGCCACTCTCAGCCGAGTGTTGACGCTGAGTAGTTCGGTCCCGGGTAGGCGAACATTCACAGCAGCCATATTGAGTGTGTTCAAGCGCTCTGACGTGCTCTAGCTGCGCATAAAAGGGGCATTCCTGAGCCCTGCGCTCGATTAGGCTGTGTGTTTGTGTCCCTCCTGAGGCAGAAGCCGGGAGGTTTGCTGTCTCGCTATTTTCGTGACATTTTAATTTGACTGTTATTTTGCTTGATTTAAGAAGCTTTTAACTGTTGACACCTCTCCCCACCTCCTCGCTGCCTGGGCCACTCTCAGCCGAGTGTTGACGCTGAGTAGTTCGGTCCCGGGTAGGCGAACATTCACAGCAGCCATATTGAGTGTGTTCAAGCGCTCTGACGTGCTCTAGCTGCGCATAAAAGGGGCATTCCTGAGCCCTGCGCTCGATTAGGCTGTGTGTTTGTGTCCCTCCTGAGGCAGAAGCCGGGAGGTTTGCTGTCTCGCTATTTTCGTGACATTTTAATTTGACTGTTATTTTGCTTGATTTAAGAAGCTTTTAACTGTTGACACCTCTCCCCACCTCCTCGCTGCCTGGGCCACTCTCAGCCGAGTGTTGACGCTGAGTAGTTCGGTCCCGGGTAGGCGAACATTCACAGCGGCCATATTGAGTGTGTGCAAGCGCTCTGACACGCTCTAGATGCGCATAAAAGGGGCATTCCTGAACACTGCACTCGATTAGGCTGTGTGTTTGTGTCCCTCCTGAAGCGGAAGCCGGGAGGTTTGCTGTCGCGCTATTTTCGTGACATTTTAATTTAACTGTTATTTTGCTTGATTTAAGAAGCTTTTAACTGTTGACACCTCTCCCCACCTCCTCGCTGCCTAGGCCACTCTCAGCCGAGTGTTGACGCTGAGTGGTTCGGTCCCAGGTAGGCGAACATTCACTGCGGCCATATTGAGTGTGTGCAAGCGCTCTGACGCGCTCTAGCTGCGCATAAAAGGGGCATTCCTGAGCACTGTGCTCGATTAGGCTGTGTGTTTGTGTCCCTCCTGAGGCGGAAGCCGGGAGGTTTGCTGTCTCGCTATTTTCGTGACATTTTAATTTAACTGTTATTTTGCTTGATTTAAGAAGCTTTTAATTTTTGACACCTCTCCCCACCTCCTCGCTGCCTGGGCCACTCTCAGCGAGTGTTGACGCTGAGTAGTTCAGTCCCGGGTAGGCGAACATTCACAGCAGCCATATTGAGTGTGTGCAAGCGCTCTGACGCGCTCTAGCTGCGCATAAAAGGGGACAGATATGTCTCCGCGCAGCGGACACGACCAGCGGACGTGCCGGACCTATGCCGGAGTCGTGCCAGTGTCCCGCCCGTCTGCGCCCGTCAGCGCTAAGGAGGCGCCAGGGGCCAGGGAGGCCGACCTTGTGAACACTCCTCTTGCAGTAAGCCTTGCCTACTCCCTATGCACTCTCAAAGCACTTAAGCCACCCTGGCAAACCTGTCATCATAAGTATGTGCCTGAGAGACTGCGGGACGGTTTTGAGTGCTGGTGCCTTAGGGGTACGAGAACTACATCCCTACCCACACCCTTAGGTGCCCCGACTGTGACAAAGGAACAATACCCTCCCCCTCCTCCTATGGAAATGGGCTTTCTTATCAATGCTCGCTCCTTAGTTAAAAATATTATTGCTTTCAGAGACTTTATTTCGGAGAGGAATCCCTCATGGGCCTTTGTCACCGAAACCTGGGGTTCGGAATCTTCTGGACCCGAACTGGTTAATGCCATCCCCGATGGTTATGCCTTTGTGAGACTGGACAGAGAGGGACGTAAAGGGGGGGAATTGGCATTCTACACAAAATCTCAGCAAATTGCCGTACTGAGTGTCTCCCATCCCCTCAGAACTCCTTCCAGGCTTTACATTTTTCTCTTAGCCCCTCTCCTACGGTATCCTTTGCAGGCATCCTCATCTATAGACCCCCTGGTCCTAGGTCTGCTTTCACCGCTGAACTCCTTGAAATACTAGAACCATTCATTGATAAGCCCAATTTTACCATCCTTGCTGATTTTAATTTCCATTTGGAAAACTCCATCTCGGCCGACACCATATCCTTGGTAGATTCTCTGGCCTCTTGTGGGCTTTCACAAAGAGTGGAAAGTTCTACCCATTCTGCCGGCCACACACTGGATGGGGTATTTACCAATGATTCTAGGCTGGAAGTAGGCCTCCCCCTTCCTCTCTCCTGGTCAGACCATAAGGCACTCCCTATCGAATTTACATTGTGTCTACCTTATGTACCACTAAAGGACAATAATAACTGGGCTTCGAAAAGGAACTACAGGGGCCTGAATAACGAGTCCCTTAGCCCCATTATCGCCAACCTTAAGTTTTCCCCCAATTTTGATACTCATGTTGCTGCTTCTGAGCTTGCTAGCACCATCTCAAAAGCTGTCAACATCTTAGCCCCGGCTAAGCCACACTATTGCGCCAGGAAACGCCCGTCGGCCCCCTGGTTTTCAGACTCCCTTAGACTGCTTAGGCAGGAATGTAGGAGGCAAGAAAGGGTCTGGAGAGCCCATCCTGACCCCGATGAGAGGACTAAACACAAAAACCTCATTAAAGGATACAAGGCCGCAGTCCTGGCAGAAAAACAGTCATATTTTACTAAGCTGACAACCTCTCTCAGCTCTCCCAGTGAACTATTCAAAATTATAGACTCCTTATCCTTTGCTCAACGGATCACTGACAGAATATCGACCTCCAAAATATCGACCTACAGGAATATCGAGTCAAAAATATCGAGGGCAAGAATATTGACATCCTATCTACAACATGGTAAGTACAAAAATATCGAAAAAATTATATAGATGTTAAAAATATCGATGTTAAAAATATCGTTTTTTTTCTTTTAAAATATAAATGTAAAATAAAGTATATTACACTAATAAATAAAATCTTCATAGTTAAACGTATCTAATAATGTTTAAAATTGATAAATAATACATATATAATAATAATACATTAATTAAATATATACAGTAAATATATCATATATATGTACTGAACAATAAGTTCTGATACATATTTTACTAATTTATAAATTAATAAAGTATATTCTAAATTACAAATACATTTACAAACATAAAACAATAACATAAATAAAATGTAAAAAATATAAAAAATTAAATATACTTTTAATATTTTAACAATTAATTATATAAAACGTTGGATAGAGTAAGGGTAAAAATTACTATTCCCACTCCAGAGAGTGCAACAGTAGGGAAAGCTTTGAATAGCGTAGCGGTAAAAATTACTATTCCCACTCCAGAGAGTGCAACAGTAGGGAAAGCGTTGGATAGCGTAGGAGTATAAATTACTATTCCCACTCCAGAGAGTGCAACAGTAGGGAAAGCGTTGGATAGCGTAGGGGTAAAAATTACTATTCCCACTCCTTGGAGTGCAACAGTAGGGAAAGTGTTGGATAGCGTAGGGGTAACAATTACTATTCCCACTCCTGAAAGTGCAACAGTAGGGAAAATGTTGGATAGCGTAGGGGTAACAATTACTATTCCAACTCCAGAGAGTGCAACAGTAGGGAAAGTGTTGGATAGCGTAGGGGTAACAATTACTATTCCAACTCCAGAGAGTGCAACAGTAGGGAAAGTGTTGGATAGCGTAGGGGCTAAAATAACATACTTATAAATAAAAGATTTTTTTAATTATAAAAATATAAACTATTAAATAAATATAAACCATATACAATACCTATACATAATTATTAAAAACATGATTAGCGAAATATATTTAACCAAAAATAAATATAAAAAATTACCATTTTATAATATTTAATTACGAATTAATAATTTATTAACAATTATATTAACAATTTTTTTATTTATAAACGTTATTACTTAATTAAATTAAAATTACTTCTCACCCTATTACACTATAAACCCACTAACCACAACAGAACACATTTATCTATTTATGAATTAATTAAAAATATTTACCAATCAATTAAAATTAATTACCAATTAATTAAAATTCATTACCAATTAATTAAAATTAATTTATACTTCCTACTAATTAATAATTAATTAAACATAATTAAGTAACTTCCCACCCTATTCCCCTATAAACCCACAACCCGCTACCGAACATATATATCAATTAATCAATTTATGAAAATGAAATACCAATTAATTAAATTTATTTACCAATTATTTAAAATTATTTAATAATAAATACTAATTAATTTTTAATTTAACATAATTAAATTACTTCCCACCCTATTCCCCTATAAACCCACAACCCGCTACAGAACATATTTATCAATTAATCAATTAATTAAAATGAATTACCAATTAATTAAATGTAATTACCAATTATTTAAAATTAATTAATATTAACTACTAATTATTAATTAATTTAACCTAATTATATTACTTCCCACCCTATTTCCCTATAAACCCATAACCCGCTACAGAACATATTTATCAATTAATCAATTAATTAAAATAAATTTCCAATTCATTAAAAATATTTACCAATTAATTACAATTTATTAATAAATCCTACTAATTAATAATCAATTTAACATAATTAAATTACTTCCCACCCTATTCCCCTATAAACCCACAACCCGCTCCGGTACTAAAACATATAATTTGCTTATAAATAAATTTATTAATATATAAAATTAATACACATATAATATTAATTATTTTAAATACTTAAGTAAAACATATAACACATACATAATAAAAAACAAAAAAATAATACAAATATCGATATTAGTGTCATCTAAATTAGTAACATCGATATATATGCTATCGATATTACTAACTTCGATATTACTTACATCGATATAAAGAATTTCGATATTACTTACCTTGAGGTCGATATTCTGTCCAAAGATATTCTTGACATCGATATTCTGCATCTTCGAAATTTCTAACACAATATTTTGGTAGGTCGATATTTAATACTCGATATTTTGACTGTGTACCTTGCTCAACACCCCGATCCCATTGTTGCATCCCAAGAACTCTGCGATCAGATCTCCACGTTTTTTCATACCAAAATCGTGGATATCTACACTGCCTTAGAAGCCCTCAACCGTACACCTGTTCTACCCCCCTGGCATGAGCCGACCATGGCTCCTCGCGGAAACCTGTCTAATTTTCCTCCCCTTACCTCCGAAGTTCTTAATGAGCTCCTTGACAGACTTAAATCTGGATCCCCCCTGGACCAATGCCCTTTAAAAATTCTGAAGAATTGCAGAGAGGTCTTGCTTCCCCCTCTTCTGGAAGTAATGAATCTGGCAATATCCAATGGTGTCTTCCCTGCGCCTTGGAAGATGGCCATTGTTAAGCCCCTTCTGAAAAAGGCCACCATGGAACCTGGGATTCTAAAAAACTTCCGCCCTATATCCCTACTCCATGCCCCCGCTAAGATGCTCGAGGCCCACCTTAATCACCATCTCAGCGCCTTCCTGGATAAATCTAGCCTGCTAGACCCCTCTCAGCACGGCTTTCGGAAGGCGCACAGCACAGAGTCAGCCCTCACAGTGGTGGTCAATAACATCCGCGCTAAGGTCGACAGTGGTCAGATTACCCTTCTGATCCTGCTCGACCTTACAGCCGCCTTTGACACCCTGTCTCCCACCCTTCTGGCCACCCGTCTTAGTGAGATGGGAGTGGATGGGTCGACTCTGAGCCTCCTGACATCCTTCCTCAACCAGCGTGAACAAAGGGTTAAACTGGGCGACTTCCTCTCCTCTGCCAAGCCTCTGCGGTGTGGGGTCCCTCAGGGCTCATCCCTGAGCCCTACACTTCCTAACATATATGTGGCCCCACTTGCTAGGCTTGTAAGATCCTTTGGACTGGAAGTACTGTCATACGCTGACGACACCCAGATTATGGTCTCCCTCTCTCAATCTGTGGATAACACGGCCTCTAACTTCAGGAACTGCATGGAAGTAGTGGCAGGCTGGATGACCTCAAATTTCCTCAAATTAAATGGGGAAAAGACTGAGGTCCTCATCTTTGGAGGTAAACAAGATGTCTGGTTGGCCGACTGGTGGCCCACTGCCCTTGGAATGTGTCCCAAGCCCTCCCTTGTCGCTCGTAATCTGGGTGTTATCCTCAACACCACACTTTCCTTTGACAAGCAAGTCAACAGGACTGTCTCCACCTGCTGTCGTGTCCTAAGGATCCTGAGAAAACTCACACACTATCTTCCCCGGAAACAAGTCTCGGTGGCTCTTATCTCCCCTCGTCTGGACTATTGTAATGCCCTCTATTTAGGTATTACCAAAAGGCTGGTCCATCGCTTACAAGTTGTCCAGAATGCAGCAGCAAGGTTTGTTGCTGATGCCCCCAGGCGTTCTTCAGGATCTTTGATTAGAAAGAACCTTCACTGGCTTCCTGTGCAGGCCAGGATAAATTTCAAGGTATTAGTTCTTACCTACCGTGCTCTTCCCGGATCCGATGCAGAAGACATTAGGTCTCTTGTGTCCTTTTACACCCCGGGCAGGGCCTTGCGCTCTGCCAACAAAAACCTTTTGTCTGTCCCTCGAACCGCCAAGGCCAGATGGGGAGGGAAGGCCTTTTCTTCCCTTGCCCCGAAACTTTGGAACTTGCTTCCAGCAGAACTCAAGGGCCAGGCTTCCCTCGCCCTGTTCCGCAAAGGTCTAAAAACCTGGCTTTTCACGGAAGCCTACCTGTAACCCGTCATCTGTTTCACTTCTCTCAGCTGTTTCCATCTGATGCGCCTTGATGCCTCCGGGCTAAGTTGCGCAATACAAATCCTAAATTCATTAATTCATTCATTCAATAAGGCGCCTTATTTGGATATGCTACGGGGGGACTTATTCCGGTCTCAACCAAAAATTTGGGCCCCCTATTTATGTGTCCTTTTCAATGCGATTTTTAATGGCATGAATGGCGCGGTGCCGAAATAGTCCCTAATTATATAAAAGGCTGCCCCCTCAAACCGACTAATTATAGGCCTATCAGCCTGATAGATGTGACCCAAAAATTGTTGGGCTGGATCATTCTAGACAGAATCCAGATTAGATGGATGAAAAGGAGATTCTGTCTCCCTTTCAGGCTGGTTTTAGGTCGGGTACATCAACTGTGGACCAGTTATTTAGACTCCAGGTTTTATTCTGGAAAATGGTGATTGTAGAGGGTGGCAGCCTCTACATGATCTTTGTTGACCTGCAGTCAGCATTTGACCTGGTCCCCAGGAATAAATTGTGGAGGGTACTACTTGAATTAGGCATACCTCGTTATCTCCTGAACGTTCTAATGAGGCTTCACAGCGGCACCTATGCGCAGGTTAGGTGTGGGAAGAGTGGTGGTTTGTCAGCTCATTTCCCGGTGAACCAAGGGGTTCGCCAGGGATGCGTTTTGGCCCCAACTCTTTTTTGCCTGTACATCAATGAACTAGTTGACCATCTTCTTGGAGTTAAAGACATAGATGCCCGAGGTTAGCTACAGGACGGGTGCCCGCTTTGATGTTTGCGGATGACACTTTGTTGCTGTCCAAGACATCAACGGGCATACAGCGCACCCTGGATGGCTTCGAAGACTTCTGTGTGTCAAGGGGTCTGGAGAAAAACCTTGACAAAACTAAGTTTATGGTTTTCAACCCCCCGCAGCAGACACGCCCGAATCCCTTGCTGGGTGGTTCCCCTTTGGAGAGAGTTAAGATCTTCGAATACCTGGGTATTTCATTGGGTGAACACCTAGATTGGGATTCGCAGTTGGCGAAAGCTGCACTTAAGTCTACAAAAGTAACTGGGGGGATTCAGAAACTGCACAGAGAGTCTGGGTTTAAGCCAGCGGCTCCTGTTATTGAAATGTATAAGGTTCAGGCCAGACCTGCAGCATTATATGGTGCCGAACTCTGGGGTCACAAAAAACCCCATAGTCTAGCCAAAGTAGAACATGCAATTATGAGAAATCTATTGGGCCTTCCTGTGAGTACCCCCCTTGAACCCCTTCGCATGGACCTTGGATTACTCCCTATTGAGGAGGTTATGCCATTACGCCCTTTAATGTACTGGAAGAGACTATGGTCCGTGCCAGAATTAGAGTGTTATAAGAATGAATTCAGAGATATCTGGGATGCACTGAAAACCAAGAACATCGGGTGATTGTCCCATATAAAGACTTTTAGTTCAAGGATAGGTTTACTGGAAGTTTGGGATGCTCCTGATGTATCTTGCCTTGGGTTCACTAAAGCTGACCTGCGTTCCCACTTTAGGAACTACAATTTAGCATCCCTGCATGCAAGCTCTATGGGGGAAGATTGACTAGCGAGTTCCTCCAAGTCAAAACAGATTATAAAAAGAAAGAATTTTTAGACTTGATATACCCTGCATCAGCCATGTATATGCAATTCAGAATGGGTACTCTGCCACTTGGAGTGTTTACTAGTAAATGGGATAGTGACAAGAGTATGGACTGCCCAGTTTGTGATTCCCATCTGGAAAATGAAATACAATTTTTTTTCTTCTGCCCAGCATATCTGGCTGCACGAAAGCACTGGATAATTTCAATGTGTAGGAACTTAGGTTTTCGCCAGTGTGCCCAGGCACTCAGAGTTCTTAAATATGATTTTCATCCATCTGTCGTTTTTGCTGTTTTGCGTTTCTTGAACAGTATGTGGTATAGACGCAGGAAATTGACTAATGTAGATACTGACTAATTGGTGCAATTGTATTTTATTATGATTCCGTGTTCGATAATGATATCAATGTTTAATCCTTTTTAGGTGTTTACAGAATTGTATTTTATTCTGTAAATTTGTACATTTTAAACATAGTATGTATTTATTGTTTTAAAATTTTTCAATGTATGCATTTTATCTGCACTTTTATGGCCCATTGTGGCCGAAATAAAGTTATTGAACGAACGTTATCTGTTGATCAGAGAAAATAACCTCTTGCACCCAACCTCGAGACTTAAACTTCTCTTTCATTTCCCCACTGGTCAAGTGAGTTTCTTGGGAGGATTATAATCTGGGCAGGGGCATCTCTCAAATAACGCAAGATCTTTCCTCTCCTGTACTTGACTCTTAGCCCATTCACATTCCAGAATAAGATCTCTATCCGCACATTCTGGCTAGCACTCATTTCTACACTATGAACTGAATTTGATGGGGGAATCGGAGCCCCAATTTGGTCGAAGAGGACATATTTTAAAAATATTTATCCCACTGCTCCCCACCCAGTGAACCCAACCTTTCCCATGAACCCTTCAGCCCCCACTCTCCTTCTACCTCCTCCATGGCTTAAGCCTATGGAGACCCCCCCAGAGTCGCATGAAACATAATGTCTTATTAGCTATTGTACCGCTAGAGCTATCCTCTCCACTATGTCTGCTCCAACCAGAGAAAAGGAACACCCAACAAAACAAACAAAGTCTAAGAGAGGAATAAAGAAAAAGGGAAAGAAGATTGGTAAATACCAACACCCTAGACCCTTCCTAACTTATTCCTACTTCAGAGATGGAGTAAATTAATAATTCGGCTTCTTTTACACATCGGAAATTCTGCATCTTGTTATACATTATGCGCAAACTGGCGGGAAATCTCAGTTGCACTGTGGCACCCAGCTTCTTTAAAGGATCAATTAAATTGCCAAGCTACCTTTGTTTGCTTTCAGAGATCGGGGATACGTCCGACCTTATCTCGAAACTTATGTCGTCCACAATTAGCGTCTTTATTTTTAGAGCCTTAATGAGAATTTCTTCCTTGATTTTACACATATGGAAATAGACCAAAATGTTCCTTGGCTTTGTTTTGTTTGGGGCTAACCTAAATGGGTCTTCGTGTACCCTCTGCATGACATTCATAAGTTCTTGTTCCATATAATCAATATGGGTTACCATTTTAATCAATCTTGCCACAAATAATTTCACAGTGTACCCCTCCGCCCCCTCAGGGACTCCTAACAAACATAGGTTGTTCCATCTTTGGTTCTTTTCCAAAGACTCCAGTTTTTCTTCAATAACCACTTCATTGCCCCTTAAAAGTGATTTGGATTGGAGAGTCGTATCTCTAACTGAGGTTTCCAACAGTAAGTTCCTAGCTGCGAGGTCATCTAACTTCCTCTCCAGCTTATCAATGCTGACCTAATCTCTATTTGGTTCGTCACTAGGGTTTCAAATCAACTCCTGACTTCGGATATTAATAGCTGCATTAAGTCAGAGACTGATTGGGGCTGTGATTGGGATTGAGTTTGGAGAACAGCCACTGAGTTGGTTTCTGCAGCCTGCTCAAACTGTTGATCTAAACCACTATGTGGTAGTAACCCCATCTGTGGGCTTCCTTGACCCCCTACCAGAGGGGGCAAGGGATCCATGTCTTTAGCAAAAAAAAAATGTTTCTTCCTTCAGAACACCAGAAGTAGCCACTTCTGGGGACTGTGGGACACCTACCAAAACCTAAAACCTGTTCGGATTAAGATCAGCCTCTCCCTCTGGAGTGTGTGTACCGTTGATTAGAGGGGCTAAAACTGGCTTTTTCAATATTCAAGTTTTGGGCACTACTTTGAAGAAGGTTTGCAGTGAAGGTGTAATTTTTAAACTCTGAGTCCTCCTTTGCCTTTCCCTCCTGGGACTAACCCAGTCCTCAGCAGATTCCTGATTCAGCTTTTTACTAAGGGCTTTTTAACTAAATCTGCCCCTGCTGTGTTGCCCTTTAATGTCTTGAGTTGTGTATTACTTTGAGCCAGGCTGGGTCCCCTAGCTGCTAAGTTTCTAAGAGAATATCTGCCCTGGGGAATGTTACCTTTTCGTGCCTCCTCCCTGTTGTCTAATGTTTGGGTGGCCTCTGTATTCCTTTGTGTTGTCCCCATTTTCATCACCAAAATTTCCCCCATTTTCTTAATTGGGAAATCCCGATTTTTAGTAAAAGCTTTACCTGTTCTGTTCTTTCTCCACTTTTCCAACCCCCACTCAGTGCCTTCCTCCTTACCGGGGCATTGATCGGCAATCTTCGGGCCTCAGAGATTTTGCAGTGTTCCAGATTTTGTTCCAGATTGTAGAAAGAACTTCCAGCTCTTGTGCTGCCTTTACTGAGATTTCCCCGGAAAGAGAACTGGGCAACTGCCCTCTGCCCTCTGCTGAGGTCGCAAGCTGCTCCAGCCCAGCAGTAGTCCCGAACGGGCGATCCCGCAATCCCCACCGATGTCTCCAGTACCTCTGAAAAGCCACCAGCCCGGGTCAGAAAGAGGGGACAACAAAGCTGCACGAACTGTCAACTCAAGCAGACAGTAAATATCTTTAGAAAAGTATCATGAATAGCGTAGCGGCAGTGAAACAAAAACTTGCGGTTCCGGTAAACCCTGCGACCTGCTACCAATCAGCCACCATGTTCTCCTGCTACTCACCTTCGTAGATTGTTATATTGTTACATGTGCTTACATATATACCTAGTCTTACCAAGATGGAGGAACTCTTCATCTGTTCACTGTCCTGACACTGATCATAACTTTCGTCTTTTTCTGTTAATTGATCATTGCAGCACATATTTTCTATACAAGAATCCCTTTGGATCAATAAACATTTAAAACATCCCTTTGTGTAATCTTTGTATATTTCTCTGACTGAACAAGAGCACGAGCATCTTAGCGAAAGGTTCTAGGTCTGTCACCATGGTTCCTGAGGGAACAGGGTTGTCACGTCCTCTTGTTGTATAGCGTTTTAGGACCCAAGTGTGATTTTCCCAATTCATGCCCTTATATAGGTATAAAATATTGAATCCTAATATAGGCATAGAAATCACAACCATATTAAGACATAGCTCAAGTAGTCCTAATATGGCTTGGCTACTTCCACTACTTCCGAAATTCGACAACGATTTCTTGGAAAGACCCGCCTTCAGCAGTCAGGGACTTCCCCCTGCATGAATATTAATTTATCCAAGAAATCATGGAGTTTTCAGAGAATCAAGTCTCTAATGACGTTATTATGTCCAATCTTACGTCAAATTCGGCACCTTCAAGGTATAAATATGCCCACACTTGTCCAAACACACTGTGGTTTGGAGCAGGTCGACTATCTACTTGCCCGACGCCCTGCTGCTGCAAGTGCCGAAGGAGGCCGATCTCCAGCTGACGCACTGAGAGAGACGCTGTCTTTTCTCTTGCCGAGACATCCAGCTCCAGTGTTTCCAGGCTACCCTTGCTGGTTGCTGGGAAATCGAGACCTGAGAGAGAGATACAAGACCTTCTGCATTCTAAACCAAGGTACGGAGCTGATTAGACCCTTAGAGAAATCTTGGAATAGATTCTTGGCAAAGAATACTTAAACTAAGCTATACCTCACCTACTTCTTCCCTTGTACTAGACCTAGGTTAGGTACACGGGGGTAGGCGTATGTTAGAAGCACCAGTTGAGTACTTTTAGTCATTATTTGTCACTGTATGTGTTTTATGCATCTTATGTATTTTATGGCTTAGAAACCATATCATGCTTTTACAATATTATTTTATAATACTCTTTGTACTGTACGCTTTGTACTTTACCACAAGTATTACGATTGCAGCAGTTAATTTCTTATGCTTGAGAAAGACGACTGTTCAATAAAAACTTTTATTGAAAACGCCCGTCTCTCTATTTCTCTGCACCTCTGGTGAAACGAAGCATGCACGATTGACTGAGTGAAATAACTATCTATTGTTTCCACGACTCTAGAGATATATTTCTTATTCTTGGGAAACAAAGTTGTCATGTTTTAAGCGGTTGTCAGAAACGAATCCCTTCTTGTTCATTCGAGAAAGTTTCTAGTGACCTCTGAGCTAGCTGGCACACACACAATTAAGTCTAGTATATTCGGTAGAGACCTAGTCGACTTCAGTCCTACGTCTAAACTACAAGATACACTATTCCAATGCACAGAGCCTATTGGGAATATAGGAACTGCACCACACTCTGTTTGCCAAAACTGTTTGCTACCTGTCCAGACTTATTGTGGCACTGTGAGCTAGCTCGTCTAAGGGACAACACATCCTGCAAGGTGCATGGAATCAGTCTGGCACCATCCTAAGTTTATGTCACACACACAAACGCACAGTTCCTACTCCTTAGTGGAAACTACACAACACCAGGGGCCCTAGGGTTCCCCCCGCAACCCCAAACATAGTTTTTGTGAGGGTTTTTGTGGGAGGGCACAGGAACACCCATATAACACACTGGGGTGTGGGGTCCTCAGTGCCACTATTGGCTCAGGGAGTGAGAATGCGCACCCCTTCACCTTTAAATATATTTTTGGGCCTCTAGGGATGGGATCCCTAGGGCCACTAGTGGCTCGAGAATGGGGTCTGTGTGCTCCCTCCCCTTTAAAACAATTGGCCCAAGGGGTGGTATAGAAACTTCGGGAGATGGGCTGCATGTCCTCGTCCCTTTAATGAAAGAAAACAGCCCTGAGTGATGGGGTGCCCGGGCCCTAAAAACTTGGAGAGGAAGCACGTGCACCCCGTCCTCAGTAGTATAAAACATACTGGCTCCAGCCAGCATCTTTGATGGGAGCTGGCAGGGGAGCAAGCTGGACCACTGGGATAGTGGGGCTCCCCTGATGTGCTATCCTAGCAAAGGTTGTAGATGTACCAGTTGGGCACCGGGACACCCAAAATTATTTTTTCCAAAAATTAGTAATTAATGAGCGTCAGAAGCTGGTCATTTATTATTCACTACTTCCAGGAAGGAGCACCTCATAATGCCCTAGGGAAGCAGTAAATAGGCCGACCATTAATGCCCACACTTGAGTACAGTGTTTGACAGTAAAAGCCCATACCGCAGAGGTCTGGTAAAACCTGTAGGACACTGGGTTAACTCCAGGTCAAAAAAACTACCTTTTAGCCTTCATAGCTAAATAAAATAAGTCCCACAGAGTTAAGAAGTGATAACACCTGTGATTACAGCACTTGAATATCCGAATATTTATTTTTAAATGACAGTTATTTTAGTGGAAATACACTAAATAATGTAAAACAAGCATTAGAAATGCAATAGGTCTCGCAGCATTAGAGTTAGTGCTTTTAGAATTGTTAATGGTTTTTTTTGTAAATCTTTAGCATGAGGGTGAGGGTGAGTGAGGGTGAGTGAGGGTGAGTGAGGGTGAGTGAGGGTGAGTGAGGGTGAGGGTGAGTGAGGGTGGGTGAGTGTGAGTGTGAGTGAGGGTGAGTGGGGGTGAGTGTGGGTGAGTGTGGGTGAGTGTGGGTGAGTGTGGGTGAGGGTGAGGGATTTAGGGTGAGGGGTTGAGGGTGAGTGAGGGTGAGGGGTTGAGGGTGAGTGAGGGTGAGGGGTTGAGGGTGAATGAGGGTGAGGGAGGGTGAGGGGTTGAGGGGTTGAGGGTGAGTGGGGGTGAGTGAGGGTGAGGGGTTGAAGGTGAGTGAGGGTGAAGGTGAGTGAGGGTGAGTGTGGGTGAGTGTGGGTGAGTGTGGGTGAGTGTGGGTGAGTGTGGGTGAGTGTGGGTGAGTGTGGGTGAGGGATTGAGGGTGAGGGGTTGAGGGTGAGGGGTTGAGGGTGGGTGAGGGGTTGAGGGTGAGTGAGGGTGAGGGTGAGTGAGGGTGAGGGGTTGAGGGTGAGGGGTTGAGGGTGAGTGGGGGTGAGTGAGGGTGAGGGATTGAGGGTGAGGGGTTGAGGGTGGGTGAGGGGTTGAGGGTGAGTGAGGGTGAGGGTGAGAGAGCCTGCTTGTGATTGTGAACAGTGTGTGGTCGAATCTGCCCTCCAGCGGAAGGAACGCATCACATTGTAAATGCACGCAGCAGGGGGCGTCATGATTACCAGGGTGGGCACAATAGCACCGGAATACCGCCTATGGAGGGGTGTGGGCAGTCTGATTCTATCAGGCAGCCCCCTGCAGGTGCTGCGTGGGGTGGGGCTTGAACTACAGGCCGGGGAGCTTTGTGTACTGTGCTTGTGTGACTACTTTCAGTAAAAAAAAAGGTTATTCTACTGTTTGTCCTTTAGACGATCCGGGGAGGGTAGAGGGGAGCTATTTATTAACCAAGGCGTGGGCGGGGGGTCTGGCCCTGAACCCCAGGGCCGTCCCAGTGCAGTTTGCGCATCACCTCGAATGCTGTTCATGCAGCTTCAGACCCGGAACTGGCCTGCCCCGTCTGGTCTGAGATATTGGCTCAGTCCGCTTTCTCTTTACAAGTGGTAACAAGAAAGGGTGGAGGGGGCAGGGGAGGAGGGGTCCGGGGAGGAGGGAAGGGCCAGAGGGGCTTGATGGGAGTGGTGGGGGGGAGGGGGAGGGTATAGAGAGGGAGAGGAGGAGAGACAGGACAGGGGCAAAAAAAAGAAATTCAGTAAAGACATCTTCCCTATGGGCCAGCATCAATTTGCAGCCTGTAATGGCCGTTACCATGCAACATGTATCAGCAGCCACACCCTGACTAAACTGTGCTTGTCAAAAGAGGCTCATGGGAACGACTGTACTCGAAGGAGGGCATCTGTACTGTCACTATGGTTTGCAGGAGATTAGCCCTTCAAGCTATGTTTTCTGTTCCTCGAACTGGAGAACATAAAGGATATAAACACCAGGCCCATAAAATTGTATGCAGCAAAGAACAGAATCTAACCTAGCAACAGGTATCCGGCGACTGCTAGATGCACAGCAACCTAAAGGGGGGGGGGGCGTTAAATCAAGCCATGGGGTGCCAATCCAGTACTGTTTATAGTCTAATTGGCAGATGTGCCGGTTGGAGGTGAAGGGTATGAGGGAAGGGTATGCCCCAGCTGCCAGGGCAAGGATGCACAGCTGGCACCAGATAAGATTCAGCACAGACAGGTGGGCACACAGGCTGTCACACTTCTAAGCAAATTTTAGAGTGGCGAAAAGTGTAAATAAAGGCTGACCAGGAACTGTACACAGTTACATTTGAGGAAGCAAGGTGATTAGTGCCTAGCACCTCTGATCACGTCCCCTGAGCAAAGGCTCATACGTACACGCTCAGCCGAATCTGGCTAAATGGATTTAATTTAACCATGCCTGCCAACTAAGTCTTAAAAAAACCAACAACAAAAACACACACTTCATCACCACCTGCCCAAGATGCCCATTTGCTACAAATACGAGGATGCTTCAAGGCTTCGGGGGAAGTTTACTTCACTAGAACCAAGGATGAATGAGCAGTTACAGATCAAAACCATTAGCTCTTAACAACGATGGCCGAAGTACTGACCTGTAGGCCCTGGTCCAACGTTGCACGTAAAGGTCCTATTTGTTTACTTACTGAAACACCGGGAAGGACCAAAATGCCAACATGCAGCAGATACTCTATTAGAAAAAAAGTCACTGCACATATGGGCAGGCTGGCACGAGCTGAATTTAAAGAGTGCTTGGATGTAGCAATCGGGGCGGGGGGTCAGGCTAGTGAAGATGGCTAAAGTGGGATGAAATGTGGAGGGGGGGTGCGTAAATACTCAATCGCAGCATGTGCAGGAATGTGCCGGAGGACCAAAATAACACTGTTCACAAAGGAAGCAGCTGCTCTGCCCCATCTACCCTCCCTCCTCAGTTTGTTAGCACGCCATCAGCATCCACATATCTGAACAGACAGCTCCCTATCCAGAGGGCATTAGGCAGTTATATAAGTTATCATGTTATTAAAGCCCGAGTGGCCTCAGATGGCAGTAGCAACAAGACGGACGGACGGAAGAGAGGGGAGGGGGGAGGAGAAATGCGACACGGAGGGAAGGGGAGGGGGCGGAGCGGGTTAAATTATACAAACAAAAAACAAGCCTTTCACCGTAACACGGCGGGCAGGGGAGGGGGCGGGCAGGGGAGGGGGCGGAGAGGGGAGAGGTGCGACACGGCAGGCAGGCAGGGGAGGAGAGTAGAAGGAGGAGGGGGGAGGAGCTGTATGTGTGAGTGCTCCCGAACAGGACAGGAGGCTTGTAGGAGTCTGAGGGAGCATGTAGACAGCACAGGGCCGAAAGGAGACGTGCATGTATGTGTTTTTAAGAGCAGTAAGTGTCAAATGGAACAAGCAGCATGTGCATGCCGGTAGGGGCAGGTAAGGAGAAAAGGGCAGAGGGTTTGCGTCTGGTGTGCGCGCGCACATGAAGGGGTAGGTGCAGGCAGGCAGGCCTGTGAGTGTGAGTTCAGCGGGAACACGACAGAAAGGCTATCATATTGGAAAAGGAGCAGTCAACACAGGCAGGTACACAGAAACGGGTGCGTGTGTCTTTGGCAATAGACAGAGGTAACAGGACATGCAACATACGTGTGCATATAATGGTAGGTTCAGAGATAAAGAGGTATCAATTCAGACGAGAAACGACTGCATGTGTGGACAGTGAGAGTAGAGACAGACAGGCAAACAGAAATGTGTATGTGTGTGTCTATTTAGTAGCAGACAGATGTAACAGAACAGGCACGTGTGCGTGTACAGGGACCACGGATAGACACGCTGCCCGTGTTTGTGTGATGGGGCAGACTCAACAGAGAGGCCACGCGTGTGTGCTGACAGGAAGCAGTTGATATAGGTATGTGCGCGTCTACATAGACGGGAAAATGTGTGTGTGTGTACACGCGCGCGCAGAAAAGGGGCAGCGTGAGAGACATGCAGCATCTGTGCCTTGGAGTGGAGACAGGCATCACAAACAACCAAACAGAAATGTAAAAATGTGCGCGAGACAAGAGTGCACATATGCGTATCGGTGCAGGCAGCGAAAGTGTACACTTGTGAGCAGTAGGGGCTTGTTTGTAACTTTCAGGGGCGACAGAAGTAAGACACGCAAACAGAGAGTACATATGTGCACGGAGAAGAGACAGACAAGGATGAATCTGGACAGACAGCACGGACTTCGGTGCAGTGCCATGTGCTATACAGAGCAGCCAATTGTGCGTATGGGGTGCACACGGGTGTGCGTCTGTATGTAGAACTGTGGGAAAGTAAGGGGCATAAACTGGCGGCAATTATGCGTGGGTAGAGAAGGACAACTCGGAGGAGAGGAGGCAAGGTGAAAGCAGTGTCTGTCTATAGGGGGAGATATGTAAGAGGGCAGAAAGGCAACAGTAAGGTACGAGGAGGCATGCAGCTAGTGTGTTTTGGGGTCAATAACACCAACGGGGGAGACGCAACAGCGGCAGATTGACAGTATATATGTATATCAGTAGGGGAGATGGATTTCGTGACCTGGTCAGTGAAATCTTTATCTGGCCTGGGGACTGTATGTCGGATGAGGGAGGCAGTTTTGGAAGTTGTAAGTGGCACTGACCTGTGAGTACTTCAAACGATGGAAAGGAGACGGTTTGAAGCTAAATGTGTGCTCGGACGCCATTTGACTACCTACCTCTTTTGTTGAGGGGATCACAGATACAGAGTTGCAGTGTAGACTTTGAGATTTCTGAGGACTTGCATTAGGCAATGAATGGAGAGTAAGGTTTCGATAACTGATATTTTCTCCTCAAGCGAAAGGATCGGAGACACGGCGGGTAAAATAAACAAACAAACAAGTGAAAGGATCGGAGACACGGCGGGTAAAATAAACAAACAAAAAAGAAGCCGGAGGGAAGAGAGGGGAGGGGGGAGGAGAAATGCGACACGGCGGGAAGGGGAGGTGGTGGAGCGGGTAAACAAAGACGGACGTGCACGCGCTTTTAAGCTCAATGCGCATGCGCATTGAGCTTAAAAGTCACGGGCACTGCAAGGAATCGCCACGATTCCTTGCAGTGTGGATAAAGAGTAGATAAGTCGCAATACTCTCGCCTTGCTCGATGCGCATGCGCATCGACAGGCGAGACCTAAAAAGGCTTGTGTATTTTTTTGAACAATGTCACTCATGTGCCAAGTGTTTTAACCCCTTCCGTGCGGGGGTAATTCCCCCTGCTGTGCTGGGGGCGCGCACAGCGCCCAGGTGCTCATGACGAGCTCAGCTCATCATGAGGCACAGTGCTCGTGTGCTCATGACGAGCTGAGATCGTCATGACCACACCCAATTCCGTGGAACTCTCAGCACAGCAGGGGAATTATCCCCGCATGCGAGCGTTCCAGGGATCATGACGAGCTCAGCTCGTCATGAGCACCGGAGCACCCTGCCTCATGACGAGCTCAGCTCGTCATGAGCACCGAAAAGGTTAACTGCAGCAAACCCTCTGATTCAATAAATCTGAGGATAAACACTTGTTGAAATGTACTAAAAACCAATTAACGATTAGGGAAGGATTTTCCGAATTATGAAATGGGTTCAGGTTAAATTATGGAATTAGCATTTGGATAGGGGCGTGATGAGGGAGTACCTTCCAAATACCGATTCCATATGATATATATTATTGTTTTGCAGCCAAAATCTGGTGGTAAAACATTCATATTTTACTCCTTTTGTCTAAAGGAGGTGTAACTCTTTTCGCAAACTGAAGGGTATATTTACAAGCCCCTTTCTCCACCACAAATCACTTGTAGTGACGGGGTTGCGGGAGATAGGAGCTTTGCGGCCCCCTTTCATGCTACACTTAGCGTGAAAGTGGCGTGCAATGGGTGTTGTGGTGGGGGTCGCACCGCAACACCCATTTATTTTGACACCGACACCTATTTTCAAGAGCAGTGTAAATAGGAAGCAGCGCCAAAATTAAGATCAGGAAAAACCTGGTCTTAAACAGGCGGAACGAGGAGAAATGCTTTATTTTTCCTTATTTTTTTCTGTTTCCACGTGTGCTGCATTGTGCAACACACATAGAATCAGCAAAACGCCAATGATTGTTTATGTGCAGGAAGGAACCCCTTGGTGCACATAAAAAATCTTTTTAAACAAAATGCCGTTTTGCAACTTCTTTGTGTGACTGCATTAAGCAACACACATAGACGTCACAAAACAGCATGTAAAGATTGTTTAAATGCAGGAAGGGGCACCTTCCTTCACATAAACAATCTTCCCCTCAACACAGGCATCCTTCCACTATGGTGCAAGGGTGCCTGTTTTGGTGCTAGGCAGCTAAAGTTAGAGTCAGCGCAGAGAGAAATGCAGGGCTGCACCATATTCTAGTAAATATGGTGCAGCCCTGCGTTTCTAAACTGACGAATAGTGTTGTTAGCCTTCTTGGCTCAACCACACGATTCACCACTTTATTGTAAATATGCCCCTGAATGTTAACAAAAAAATTGTTTTGGAGGAGGCAGCAGTCCATGGGAATTACAGCCTCCTCCTAAAAGTGATTTATGTAACATTGCAATATTTTTTTAACGCATCCTGGTTTCCTTTAAGGTTGCTTTAAAAAAAAAAGTGATTGACATACATGGTGATCTGCTGACGCCAGCAAGCTACCTTCCCTTCGATTGTGGCCAATGCTAGTAGGTCGCAACTTTGAGACCACTCTTACTGAATCTATTTTTTATACATGAGGCTCAATAAAACTGATATTTTTTATCTTGTGGTAAATGTATACAAATTTGATAAATATGAGCATAAGTGTGTTCCAGGGTCAGGTCGAGGCAAGTCAGGTCAGTCAGGCGAGTCAGGTCGAGGCAAGCCTCCTCCACAGTGCTGGCAGCTGCGGCAGTCAGTGAGCGCTCACCGTTTCCCGCCTTCCCAAAGATCTGCCAGGCTACTGATCCAGCATCACATCGCATACTCATCACCTGAAGTGCTTGGGCTTAGCTACCACACTCCCCCACCCCCTCAGCTCGAGTCGCAAAGCATGTATATAGATTATCACAATCTGTGCTAATCCGCCGTTTCACTGGGGGCATTTTGAGGAGAAGAGTCGCCGTCAATTCCTTGGTGGATGCAGAGAAGCCCAGCCTGAGTCCCACGTGACCTTCAGTTATGTCACCGGCGCAGTCCCCTGGCACGTGGCCAGCATGAGCACGCTGCCCTTGTCCTTAAAGCAGAGTCAAGTGAGTTTATTTGGGAGCATAACAAGATGTGATTTGACATGAATGATGCATTAGGACGCTGGTTACAAAGGCTGATCTTTTTATTTCAGAGAGGCTGGGCACTTGGAAAGCAGGTGGCTGCGCTGTTGTCTGTATCATTGTCGCCTGGCTTGCAGTGCCACTCATGCCAACACACTAGAACAGAATAGTGGGAGATTTGAAAAAACAAAACCGGAGGAAAGGATTTTTCCAATTGACTTCTATTGAAGCAACTGCAACTTCAGGCGGGAGACAGGTAAAATAAAGCAATTTTTGCCTTAAAAAATCAGAAGTATTTCTACCTGATTCTAGTCTATTGGCATGTATGCAGTGCTTGTCTGCTAGTCCAGACAACAGCAATGCAGCCATTATAGTAACGGAGTCCTTTTTGTTTTGCATCATTGTGAGGAGTAGGCGTTTGATTGTAATTGTTGTTCTAATGGTGGCAAGGAAAGAATGTGATGCGAACGGATATGAAAGTCTGAATTACCAGTTGATACCTTGTTCTAAGCAGCTGGCCAGCTCCACCAATATGAGGTGAAGCGGGTAAGGGCTGTCTTACATTGAAAGCGGGGAGGAAGGCTGTGGTATTCAATCAGTATTTTGAGAGGTGAGAGGTAGAGAAAAAAGAGGAACATATTTACAAGGAGCTTGCACGCCACTGCGTCACTTTTTTTTATGCAGCAGCGTCCACTCCCTGCTCCATGTTTACAAAGTGACGCATTAGGCATAATACGTCACTTTTCTCCAGTCGCGGCTGGCATGAATCGTGGGTTGGAGGGTGCGGGGGTGCACGGGAAGGGGGCGGGGGTTAATTTAATACAAATTAAAAGAAAAAAAACGCACCTTCGCCTCCGGTCCCAGACTCCTGCGTCGCGTCTCCTGCTCTCTGTTCACAGGAAGCAGAAGCAGGCAGCCTCCCTCTCTTCCCCTGAGCCAATCACAACGCTGCAATGGCAGCTTTGGGAATGGCTAGAACAGCATCCTTACAGGTGTCTATGGGGAGGCCATTTTCTTCATGAAGGCTGCCCAGCACCCTACATGACGAAAATGGTTCGTGCTATGAGTGGTTTGGAAGGCCCTGGGGACGACCAAACAGTCAGCGCCCATAACATTGGGTCAGCCACTCCTCCCTGACCTGACCACCCGCCCGCCCCCAACCAACATACCCTTCTTCTGCTTTCTGGCAGTGCAAGAAGAAGAAACGTAAAATGGAATTTATACCATTTTACGTTTACGCTTCTCGCAGTGCGAGAAAGCAGTGGGGCGAATCTCCGACGCCCATGTGGAGGAGCCACCCCTGCTTTTCTCTGTCCTATGTAATTTTTTTTCCTGTGCTACAACGAGTTGCATCAGGTTACATTAATTATATGCAAGGTAGGCGTTCACCAGTAAGATCCAGAACAGAACAGGCATCTGGGAAAGTGACGCATCATTGGCGAATGACACGCAGAGCCCCAAATGCATCTATATACCTGCGCATCTGCAACCCAGCTGTAAAAATTATGCATCAGCATTGGTACATAAGCAAAACATACCCAGAGCACTTTGGCAAGCTTAACTATGCCATGTAGCTACTCATACTGCAGCTCGGAGCAGGAAGAAAACAACAACAGCCCTCTCCACCATCACCAGAGAGGCAGCACAGGAGAAGGGCGAGGATATACCGGCAGGGGAATCCCCTGATTGACCTCAGGGAGGAGAAGGTCATCACCTATCACAGTTTCAGGAGGGAGTCCACTGTCCAGTTCCTGCATATGATTGCACCAAGACTACAGACAACATCCCAGAGGTGCACCAACATTGATCTGCAGGCCAAGCTGATGTCAGTACTCCACATGCTAGAATCTGGCTTATTCCAAACCACCACAGCCAGAGTGGCAAGAATATCTCAGCCATCCTTTTCCGCTTTTGTCCCCTCCATCCTTGATGACATCATAAGCCTCACACACCAGAACCTCCTATTCCCCAACACACAGCAGGAACAACGTGAAAACAAGCAGGGCTTCTATACCATTGCTGGATTTTCACGTGTTGGGGACAATGGACTTCCCTCATGTGCAACTGGTGCCCCCTGCTGCTACATCCCACCTGTGCCACAATCCGAAGCACACATATTTAATCAACGAGCAGTGAATAGCAAACCATCTGGGGATATTCATCAATGTGCTGGGAAAGTACTGTGAGAGTAATTATGTTGCATAGATCTTCAGACCATAAACGAGATCTTCCAGAATAGGAGATACGGACTGACCTACTGGTTGGTAAGTACATCTGAAGCACATGACCAACCTCATGACAGTAAAATATTTTGGATAAAATAGCCATATTTGTCTTGGGTGAATGAGATAAAAAAAATGTTGTTTTATTTTTTAATTTGATTATGCTTACAACACAAAACCACAGAAAGCATACAGGCATACACAACGATGTGGCCAAAGGGCCGAGAACAATACTCCTCATACCCAATAAAAATACACAGTCGTAGTGCCAACAACCCCGCAGGGAGGCAGGCGGCGTATCACACTCTGGACGCAGCAACCCCTACCAATAGGCAGCATCTCCCAGGTCTGCTCCACGTTCCCAGACCGCACTCTAACGTCCTCTCTGGCTCAGGGTGTTCCACCGCAGTGCGTTTCGGCTTCACCTCGACAGTCCACCCTAGCAGGCTCAGACTCCTCCTCCCCTCTGTGTATCTGTGCAACAAATAGACCCCAGAAATGTTTGGGCGGCTACGGACGGCAGCAGCTCATTATAGGTTTCCAACAGCATGCAGCAGTATAGCACGTCCCTCGGCCATTGCTTAATCACAGGCGTCGGCCCTCTCATCCAGCGCTGTGCCACCACCCACTACGCTATGAGCGCGCCCATGTCCACTAGTCTACGCGTCGCCCTAGGTAGCTTTTTGGACAATCCAGGAGTGCCACCGCAGGGTCCGGGTCCAGGGTCACCTCCACTATTCTACTCAGTTCCCTGAATACGTTTACCCAGTAAGCGTGTATTACAGGGCACAGCCATGCCAGATGTAGAAAGTCTGCTGATGGGGCTCGACATCTCTCGCATGTCGCTTCCTCCCGTAACCCATACCAACATAGGTGCACTCCGGGGTGTAGTATACCCTATTAATGTACTTAAAATGTATGAGCCGGTGCCTACCATGAAGCGAGATTCTTCTAGTATTCGTGCAGTAATATCGCCACATGTCGTCATCTATCTGGACATGCAGATCTCTTTGCAATTTCAGCCTAGCTGCTGTATATCGGTGTTCCCTATGGGACGTCGCTATTTTATAGATATTGGTTACCATCTGACACAGTGAATTTGCCTTAATCCCATAAGTGAGTTCCGGCACCTCCGGTGGCTCGTCTAGGTCCTCACCTAACTGTTCTGACAGGGCCCTGCACACTCTGTAGAATTGAAATTGCTGTAATGTGGTACCCGTTCCAGCTGTCCCCTTTGCCTGCTCCCAGGTCTTCACCTTGTCGTCCTGGAACATGTCTCCAGCTGTCCAGATGCTCAGTGCGCCAAGTGCCTTTATCACTCCCCTGTCTCTACAGGGGGTCAACCAAAGGGCCCACTCCAGCGGCATGGATGGTGAATATAGCAATGCTCCGCCGATGCTGTAATAGGCAATGCCAGGCATGATTAGTGGTAGTTATGGAATGGTATCAGAGGTATGGCGCTGAAATGGATTGAATCCTATCTGAACCATCGCACCTTTCAGATCTCGTCATCTCAGGCCCATTCGGACATCTTCAGCTCGCCTCACGGTGTGCCACAAGGCTCAATCTTGAGTCCGTTATTTTTCAATTTGTACCTCCGCCCCCTGGCTGACCTAGCAGAGAGAGCTGGCCTAGCATTGATGACTTATGCAGATGATTCGCAGATTGTTTTTTCGTTATCTAAATCTGATCCTCTATCTCCATCTGCTCTTAAACTAGGCCTCCATGAAGTCTTCAGCTGGATGTCTAAAAACCAGCTGAAGCTCAATGGGGAGAAAACAGAGATCCTCCTTCTTGGTAAAAACAGAGATCTCTGGAATGACTCTCACTGGCCGTCTTCCCTGGGTGTTGTTCCTACCCCAGCTACCCAGGTTAGAAACCTGGGGGTCTACATCGATGATTCCCTATCGATGAAGCAACAGGTTAATAGAGTAACGGGCACTTGTTTTGTCATCCTCAAGTGGTTGCATAAGATCCTATGGATGCTGCCTCCTGCGACCCAGAAGACCGTGGTCAATGCACTAATTACATCCCGTCTTGACTACGGTAACATCCTTTACCTGGATTCCAACCAAGCTGTCGTGAGACGTCTTCAACTGGTCCAAAACTCCGCGGCCAGGTTGTTGTGTAAAATCCCCAGAACAGCGAGGATTTCTAAGCATCTTAGGGATCTGCATTGGCTCAGGGTGGAAAACTGGGTTAGGTTTAAAGCCCTGAGTTATATGTTTAGAATTAAAGCGGGTACTGCTCCCAAGTACCTACAGGAGTTGGTTAGGCCGTACCTCCCTAAACGCAACCTCCGTTCCCTCAATGCAGCAAAATTCACAGTGCCTAGATTTAAACTGGCTAGAGTTGGAGGAAGGTCCTTTTCCTATCTGGGCCCGACCCTTTGGAACTCCCTCCCCCTCTGCATCCGGAAGGAAGATAACTTCGCCGCGTTTAAGAAAAGCATTAAGACATGGCTTTTCGATAAGTAGGGGGCCTTCTGTCCTCTGCCTTCTGTGTACAGCTCTGTCTCCATAAGCCCCGGCGCCGGGAAACCCTTTGTGGGTATCTGTGCGCCTTATAAATGTAAAAAATAAATAAATAAATAAATAAAATAAATAAATATGGAATCCAGTATCCCAGTTCTGCGAGCTACCGGTTGGAATATCGTCACTGCTAAGGGAAGAGGTTCCGCAAACAGTCTTTTCATTCTAACATGTGGAATCTTAGGGTCTCCATGGATCCAGGTGTGCAGATGTGCCCCCTGTGCGACTCTGTAATACAGCTCAAAGTCTGGGGCGCCCAGACCTCCCATGCTGTACGGCAGTGTGAGGACTTGCCATTTAACTCGTGCCTGTTTGCCCGCCCAGGCAAGCTTAAGCATGGATTGTTTCAATCTCTGAAAAAAGACTTGTGGGAGAACCATGGGGATGTTTATGAACTAGAACAGCAGCCTAGGCAACACCACCATTTTCATGATTGAGATGCGCCCTATCAGCGAGAGCGGGAGCCGACACCAGGCCTCCACCTCATCCTCCAATCTGCTAATGGCCACACCATAGTTCTCCCGAAGGACTATCTTCGAGTCTGTATGCAGTTGGATTCCCAGATATCAGACAGAATCCACCGACCATTCTAGGGGGAACTCCAGCTCAAATTCCCTTGTGTTCGGAGTGAGGGGGAAAGCTATGGACTTCGCCTAATTCACTCTCAGGCTTGAGAGTGCTCCAAAGTGTACTGCCTCTCTAAGTACCGCTGCCAAGTTATTCTCTGGGTCTCGCACGTACAGCAGTGTATCGTCCACATAAGTGGACACTATGATTTTGTAGGTAGGGAAGCCAATGCCCTCGTTCCCATGATATTCCTGGAGTGCACACACTAGTGGCTCCGCTACAAGGGCATACAGCAAGGATGACAGTGGGCAGCCCTGTCTAGTCCCTCTGGTGATGGCGAAGGGTTCCGTAACTAAATTGCCCACTCTTACCCTCGCTCTGGGGTTGTTATACAAGGTGCCAATCATCTGCAAGAATACTGGCTCTAAGCCCATCCTCGTTAGTACCTGCCTCAGAAATGGCCACTCCATGGAGTCAAAGGCCTTCTCCATGTCTAAGAATACTGCTATTGCCTTCGTGTCCTGCCGCACGTGCTTCATTGTCCCAAAGACCGTGCGTATGTTATATGTAAGGTTTCTACTCTGGATGAATCCCGCCTGCTTCTGGGCCACCAGCTGTGGAGCCAGGAGTGCTAATCGATTAGCCAATATTTTTATGTATATCTTAGTGTCCATGTTCAACAGTGAAAGGAGTCGGTATGAGCTACACTCCTCTGGAGGCTTCCCTGTTTGGGGAATAGCAACCAAGAGAGCCTCCCGCATCGTCTGTGGAATGCCGCCCGATGTGCACAGGTCATCAAAGAGTGCTGCCAGATGAGGGAGCAGAAGGTCTATAAACGCCTTATAAAACCCCACTGTGAGACCGTCCGCGCCCGGGGCGCTGCCAGATCTCATTCCCGCCAGGGCCTCTACTATCTCGTCCTTCTCTATGGAAAGCATTAGGAATTCCATTGTGTGTTTGTAAGCGACGGGTGGTCGATGTGTCCCAAGTAGTCTAGAATCTCTTCATCTAGGTCCCCTGCCCTTGAGTTATACAAGTCAGCGTAGTAATGACGGAACCATTCTGCTATATCAGCTTCTTTCGTTAGGGTCTCTCCCCCCTCTGACTTCACTGCCGTGATTTGTGCTCTCCTCCGCTTCTTGCTGAGCACCCTCGCGAGTAACGATTCTGGTTGGTTGCCCTCACTATACGTGCGCGCTGACGCGTATTTCCACATGTGTTTAACTTCCCTGTCGGCCTCCTCGTGGTACTCAACTATCAATGCCTTAATCTCCTCCTCTATTTCCCACCCATTAGTCCTCACCTGTCACCTTTCCAGTTGCCCCAGATGCTGTTCCAAGTCGTTTAATATTTGCCTTATAGCTTTTAGGACGCCTGAGTGTAGTCATTGCTATGCCCCAGACATAAACATTAAACGCCTCCCATACTGTCTCAAAACTGTCAACTGAGCCTACGTTTACTCAAAGTACGTTTCTATCGCTTCTGCAAGCTCCCCCTTGAAAAGTGGTTCCAGCAATGAGTATGGTGGGAAACCTCATGTAAATGGTCGTATCGTTTTCTTAGGTATAGTTAGGGTTAGCAGTATCGGAGAATGATCTGAGAACGTACGTGGAAGAACCCCGCAATCTCGGATGTGACCCAGCAGCGACGCAGAGGCCATCCAATAGTCTATGCGAGTGTGTATGTTGTGATAGGCCAAGTAATGTGTGTACCCACCCTGTTCAGGATTACGTATTCCCCATACATCCTCAAGGTCCATACTGACCATTATGGTGTCCAGCATTTTAGCAGCCGCCGCTGGCCTCCGAGTGGGGCTCGCTGATCTGTCCAGGTCCAGGTCCCTCACTAAATTAAAGTCCCCACCCCATAAAAACTGTGCAGCGTGGTATCTGTGGGTTGCCATTGCTATCGCTGTGTAAAACTCTGGGCAGTCATAGTTAGGACCATATATGTTCACTAACACCAAGTCCATACCCTGTCCCCTACATCGAGATATTACAAAACGCCCCTCCGAGTCTGCCCTCAGCAGTTTTAGTGTGTACGGCGACCTGGGGTTCACCCATGTCAGCACGCCCCTGGCATGTGTAGTGAAGCCTGCCGATGTAATATTGTCTGCAAGTCCCCTACTACGCAGCATCACGCTCGCCTGCGGGAGGTGCGTCTCCTGGAGCATCGCAACGCCTATTTTCTCTCTGTGAAAATAGCTCAAAATCTTACGCAGCTTGCGGTGGTCGTTGAGCCCCCTGACATTCCACATCAGCGCTGTTATGTTTTCTGCCCTACAAGCGCTATCCACCTCCACTTGTCCTACCATCTGTGCCATCATGTATAGAGTAATAGAGTAAGTTCTGACTTGCTGTGCATAGTCAAATTGTGCCCTGTATGTAAAAACCAAAACAATCTCTGAAAACTTTTCCCAGTCCCTTTGCGCATCCGTCCGTCACCTCCCCCCTCCCACAGTTGACCTCCCCCAACATGGTCGCACAGTACCCCAAGGCCCACCCTACCAGCCCTTCAACGTTTCCCCCCCAAAAAACCACAACAGATTCGGTGATCAGCACACTTGGGCTGAGGTCGCTCTGTCTACTATCAATGCAGTGTGATCTCTCCTTGCCAGCGGCCTTTCACCCCGTCTTCGTGCTGCCCTATTTGCATCATTTGATACTCAAAAGTCTCTCACACCCCAGGTGCACACTCCTGTGCTTGTATCCCTTATGGGTTCCTTCCCTCTCAAAGGGGCACTGCCTTCTCCGGGCCGGGCCAGTGCTGTCTTACTCTGCCGGCAATAGACGGCTCCCCTCTCCCTCCCCTCCATAATTATGACCGGCACTACGTCTCCGCCACCATTGAAGCACTTCACCTTAGCTGCCTCTTCATGGGCGCAAACTGTTTACGTGCTTCCTGCACCCTTGCCGTAAAGTCTGGATAGATCGCAATATCCAAGCCTTCAAACCGCAGTGACTTCTTTTCTCGTGCCATGCGCAACGCCGCATCCCTATCTCTATAATTCAGCAGTTTTGCAATTATGGGACGCGGAGGGCCCCCCCGCCGAGGTCAGGGGCCCAGAGATCTATGAGCTTGTTCCTCTACAAACATTGCCGAAAAAAACCCCTCTCCAAGCAGCGTGGCCACCAGTTTTTCTACAAACAGCTCCATATTCCCTGGGGGGATCGTCTCCGGCAATCCAGTAATTCTCGGGTTGCAGCACCTTGAGCCGGCCTCCAAGTCCTCAGTCTTGTCCTGCAAAACCTGCATGAGTTTCCCTAGTGTCTTATGGTCAGAGTCCAGAGTGGTTTGCGCCTCCTCCACCTCCGTAATCCGCCTTTCCGACATGTCCAGTCTTTCTGCATGTTTGTCCATTCTTTCCGCCATTCTGTCCATTCTATATGTCAGGGCATCTATTTTCATGCCCAGCGTCGCTATCCCACTCTGTAGGCTTTTCTCCATAGACAGGAGTAAACTGCGTATGTCCAAGCTAGCAGGCTAGCTCTCTGTTACCGGTATTCTCGCGGCATCCGCATCAGCCGCGTCGTGGGATTTCAAGAGTTTCTGCTCAAACGACAGTTTAGCTGGTGTCTTATCGCCTCTTCCCATGTAGCCCCGAGACCCAGCTGGCCCAAACTCCCGAGCCCAATCCCCGTTCGCGGTCGTGTGATGTGAGCACTACTCAACAGCAGAGTTGGGGGAGGGAGAAGGCTCCCCCCAGCAGCTGTCCTAGGCATATAACCTGTGCGTGTTGACCTGTTACAATTGGCACCTGAACTGGTATGGTCCCGTCGCTTTTCACCTCTTCATAACAGTGCAGGTCACTCGTCCTTTCCAATAACCACAGCCAATCTTCACCCCCCTAATATGGGCGTTGTATTGCGCACGCACAACCACACCATTGGGCTCGCCCACGTCGCCGCAGGCCGCACCCCTAGGTACGCCCTGGGATGATTCTGCTCACCGCACCCCAGATCCCCCCTCGTCTGACTCTCTCACCTTCCCTGGCTCACCAAGGGGGCCCCCCGAACAGGAAGTGCACAGGTCTTACCTCGCTCTCCAGTCTGAGGCGCTGCGCCCCACTCCCACCTTATATGTATGTGAGGTGGGTGGCCTCAGCCGTTCTTAAAATGGCGTCTTCAGGCTGTAAGTCACTCTTCCATTGCTCAGCTCCACTTCTACCTTATATGTATGCGAGGCGGGCCAGTCCTCATCACCGCATGTAAATGTATTGCAATTTATATAGCGCACGTATCACCCGAAGGCATCAAGGTGCTTGCCTTGGGAACCCGTCCTGGTATTCCCTTGTGAGATAACCCCAGCAGGGTATCCACAAGGTGAAAGCCAGGCATCCCGCCGCGAGGGGCTGTAGTGGAGATTAAGCAAGCTATTGCCCAGAGTCGCAGAGTGTGAACCCGTGAGTCGAGTAGGCACCAGAATGAGAATTATCGAGTCCGTGGAAATTTTGAGCCCAAGACCCGCCGAGGTGGGGAATTGAACCCTGGTCCAGGACCGATCTCAGCTTCCGGGTCTGCCGCCTCTAACCCCTGAGCCACACTTCTCCACCACTTCCACCTTATATGTATGCGAGGCGAGCAACTCCAGCCGTTCTTAAAATGGCATCTTCAGGCAGTAAGTCACTCTACTGTTACCTGTGATGTGCCATTACGCCCACAGCCTCGACGGTCCTGCTCCCGCTCCTCAAGCCACCAGTTTGGTTGTGAGCATAATGAGATACATAGCAGGTGTAGGCCTCATACTTGCACCATTCTACATGGCACATGTTCTATTCAAACCTGCAAGTCACACATGTTAAGACCTGCTAAGCCACTGTGGGCCTCATGTACAAGAGGCCTGCGCTGCTGGACCTTCGATTTCCATAACGCTCTTATGAAGCAGGTTTTCCTATAACATATATATGAGGCAAAGCAAAGTCAGCCTGGGTGCCTTTGCATGGCTTCAGAGATATGGAGTCAGGCAAGGCAGTGCAAAGTGCTGCGCCGCCTTACTCTACGTCAAGGATTTCTTCCATGGGCCTTGCAGTAGCTTTTCCTATGCAACACCAATGAGGTTTGACACATTTCCAGATTTTCAAGGATATGTAAACCTGGGAATGAGTCAAAAATGTGTGCCGTCCCAGGGGATACACAATGAGGAGAAACATAGGATGTGTATGTCTCCTTGTTATTCTGCATCACACAAAGACAGTGGAAAAAGTCTCCATTGTTTGTTTTTGTGCATGAAGGTGTCCCTCATTACATAAAGGCCATTAAGGCAACAACACCAACACATCAGCACCATGGTGCAAGGGTGCCTGTGTTGGCGTTAGGCAACAATTTGTGATTTTGCACATGCAGAAGGAACACTAATGGGCTATATGTCATTACCAAGTCAAGTTTGTGTCACACTTGCACTCGCCGTTCACTCTTTTTAAAATTCAATTCAGGTGTGCTCTAGGGTGCACCCTCCGTGCTTGGGTGCGTGAAAAATGTACCAATAGCGTGTCCCGACTGGGAGGCATCCCCTAGTCACAGCTCATACTTCCCAACTGGGCTATCCAATTAATGATGAGTAATACTGTTGTTTACTTTAGAATATGTCATTACTACAGTGCATTCCTGCTCTTTTCTATTGACGCAGGGCATCACAGCTAAGTGACAACTCATAAATGAGGCCCTGTGTGTATCCCAAAATAGTAAAAAGATCCTAGGCAATGCAACGCTATGTAAAATGCTGTGTTGCAACATCGTGTTAAAGGAAGTGCCTTAATTTCTGCTGTCTGTGTGTCCACAGGTAACTCACATCAGCATGAGACTTGTCATGTATCCAAAACCTGTGAAACTGAGTATGTTACAAATAATTGGTCCTCTCCAGGTCATGGGTAACATGGAAATTTGCATTTGTCATCATATACACACTTGCCATCCGATGTGAGGTCTATTTTGTGCACACATACTTACTCTATCAGTACTCCATGGGTTCAGACTGTGCAGCAAGGTAGACCCAAATTCAAAAAGGACATCTCATAGGACAGGCAGCCGCACATTCACCATTTTGCCTGTCTTGGTGCAATGCTGCCCATTGTCTGGCAGTGCAGGCTCGAAAAACAGGCCACTACATCATGTTGAAAAATATGGCCTACGCTGCCCTCAATCAGTGCAGTGTTAATAGTTTACAAGTTGCACAGTACAGCGCAACCACTTCACCTGTGTTCTGTCAACATAGTGGACACAGTGCACTGCCATGTGTAGACCTTCATGTCCCACAATGACATGCACTCACTAATCTCTCCATGGCAGTAACTAATGAACAACAGTGACTACTACTGTCACATTCAAATATGTGTGAATAAAGGGGACAACATCAGCTGCACTGGCTAAATTGTGAAAAAGCAGACATGTAGCTCTGAAATATCAATAACAGTCCCAAACCAACACAACAGAAAAGTGTGAAAGAAGTATCACTTCAATGGCTAACAGTAAAGATTCACTACAATCATGGCATTGGCACTCACAAGTAATACAAATAGTAAGTGTATCACACAGGCCAGTATCTTTGTATGTTTTGTACAGTGTCAGTCAGGCCAAAATTGAACGTGTGTGTATGCCAAACAATATCAGTGCACGTTCCATGCTGGTTGAAATGTGTATGAGTCATTTAGGAGATATAAAATAATGCACTTGGATGTGGGCTTATCAACAATCATGACCCTGACTTATTGTTCGCCTCCTTTCATTTGAGATGATCGAGGATATGGTCTGCCGCCATGGGTCAAGACTCCATATGCACAGCCCCAGAGGGACGCCCAGCAGAGCTACAACCATGCACTTTGCAGGACCCGATCTATAGTGGAGTCCTTAAGTCACGCTTTCGCTGTCTCAATATATCTGGGGGAGATTGCTCTACTCCCTCCCTATGGTATGTAAGATCATACTTGTGCACTACATTTTGCACAACATATGTGTGCTGACCAATGTCCAATGGGATGAGGGAAATGTGAACCATGCAGGCCTGGAGAATGATGATGAGAAAGATGATCACCAACTCCAAATGTACATGCAATTGCTGGGGGCACAGCAAGGAGAATTTTCATGGAAGGCTTGTTTCTGGTCCAGGGAACGACCTGTCCTGGCAGTTCAGGCTAGACAGTTTCCAGGAGGAACAGGGTCAAGACTGATTTGCATATGGTTGGGTCTGAACTGGGGTAGCGATGTGAGCTAAAGAACAGTGACTGATTCAACACAGATCTGTAACATGGGGTGAGTGTCCAAAATGTTTCAGTGCTCCGTCCATCATCTCCTTGGCTCTGCTTTGTAAACAAAGGGACCTCAATAAGCTGCCTGGTTTACTTTGTGCCATTAGTGCATTGCAGGGCTCTTGCAGGAGGTTTTGCAAGGCAACACCCGTGGATATTCAGGGTGATTCATGTTAACTCATGTTTGCTTTAAAGTTTGGTGCAGATAAGGTGTCAAGCGCTCATATAGTAATTACATGCAAATATAGGAAACTGGATGCAAGTCCAGCAGTGCATTCAATTCTGGGAAGGTACTCCCTACTTCCCTAATACCAATCAAAGATTGGTGAATACAGTGTTCAGGTTTGAAGCACATGCTATTCAAATCAATTACAGTGTAATACAAATACAATCAGAGTATATAAAACACAAATGGTTACATTTCTTGGCTTCAGGTGTTGTATTTTATTTGATCCTCTTCATTAAGCCTTAGCCAACACATGCTTTGTCATTTTAGGGGATGTATCCCCACCACTTTGTCAGGGCTAAAAGGAATAAAAATACCAACATTGTAATAGGGTATTGTAATAATAGTACAGATTGGAGTTACCATGCATGCTCTTAAATCAATTTGACCAAACGTACAACCACACTGAGAAAAACTATACCTATCCAGAGATCTTCACTACCAGTGAGAATGATCACAGACTTTACACATATGACAAACATTTTAACGAAAATACTGAACAAACACTGGCACATCTTAAAGGTTAACAAAACATTGGAAGGGTCTATCCCTACAAGACCTCAGATCACTTACAGCAAGGGCAAACCACTTGGGGCCAGATGTACGACATTTTTTTGCGTGCGCATGTGGGTTTTAAACCCGTTTGAACACGCAAAACACCTGTGGCCCATGTACTAACCCTATTTTGCGAGTTGCAAATTAAATAGTGACTCGCAAAATAGGGTTAGTGACTCACTATTTGGAAGGGGCGTTGCAAGGGCGTCCCTTCCTAATAGCGAGTCCAACACCTATGTAAGAATGTTTTGCGACCACAAGTGCGGTCGCAAAACACTCACAGTTTACCACCCTCTTCAAGAGGATGGTAAACCATTTGCAAGCGAGAAGGGGTCCCCAAGAGACCCCTTCCGCTTTGTGAATGGCAGCGCAAACATTTTTTTAGGACAGGCAGTCGTCCCAGGGACCACTACCTGCCCTTAAAAACTGAAACAAAATTGTTTCATTTTTTTTTTTAAATGCAACCCGTTTTCCTTTAAGGAAAACGGGCTGCATTTAAAACAAAATGCTTTATTTAAAGCAGTCCCAGACATGGAGATCTGCTGACCCCAGCAAGCCACCATCCCTGGGAGTGCCAGCCATTCCAAATGGGGTTGCAAATTGCGATAGCCTCATTAATATGCATGAGGCATGCAATTTGTGACCCCTTTGGGAATCGCAAACAGTATCTCAGATACTGTTGTACATTGGAAATTTCTGCTCGCAAATTGCGACTTGCAATTTGGCCCAATTTACGAGTCGCAATTTCGAATGGTGGCACAACTGGCCCTAGATTCCACCGTGAGTCCCAGCTACCAGGTCAATGTAACACAGAATCAATGGCTGTCACAATTTTCTTATGGTTTTTACAAATGTGGACACTGCAGTATGTGCAGATGGGTCTTAGACAATACCAAACTATTCAGTATTTATTCTAGCAAAATGTCCTCAATTCGTACTAACATTAATTGTAACACCAAGTTTGTTGTTTATATAATTTATAATTGCATGCAAATATGGGAAAATCTATGTTGGAAGTACGATAAGACCTCTCGAAGAGCGAGTAAGCGAACATATGAGAGCAATAAAACAGAACGTTGAGAGATATCCAATTGCGACACATACACACAATTGTGATGCACAAGGACCCAATAAGAGCTTTGTATTCTATGGTATTGAACATGTTACAAGGGATCTGCGTGGGGGCAATAGAGAACTCAAACTCAGAAGACACAAGGCCAAGTGGATTATGCGCCTCAGAGCAGTAGAGGACGGTCTTAACTTTGATCAAGAATTGTAATATTTCTTAGGGGATTGATCTTATTTATACAGGAATTTACAGTTTGGATTAATCATGCTTATTTCATGCTGATATTACTAGAAGTATTCAAAATATGCCATAATCCGGACATTGGTCTATTACACAATATTGACCATTTGTATCTTACACTCCTGTACCCTAGGGACAATATTAACATCCATTAACGGTGTGGAACTTATTTTAGAATTTCTTAAGAACAGTGTGTGTATAGTCCTGACCTTCGCTTAGTCTTCTTTACCTCTCCCCAGGTGGATATCTATTTATGTTGTTCCTCCTCCAGGTTGGTTCTCTCACTTTCTCCTTATTTTAATACTTGTTATTTTATCTAGTCACCAATTTACGTATTCACAATTCATGACACCCTTCTTGGAATCCATACTTAACAATAACCGTTGTGGACATCTGCCACAGGTAGTCCCCTTTTTATTTCAGTTTGTTTCGTTAAAATGCGGCCATGAGCCGGCATCCTCACTACCTGTATATGGGTCCGATCCCTCATGGCATCAGGTAAGGGTCTCTCTTACGGCATATTAGAGCTCTGTATGAACATTGAAATATATATGAGCACTTAATCGCTCTATCTTAACCGCCTTACTAGGCATTACATTTTGATAGAGTTCGGTTGTAGTGACACTGCTCCTAAAAAGTCCAGACTTAATCAAGACATACATTCCGGCTTGTCGGGGAGAACCATGTACCACTGAACTATGAATCTGCCGGGTTCTTAGAGTCATCCACTTTAATTCAATGGGGTATTCATAGTTTTTTGTAATCTTTTTACCTTACAGGGTTCTTTTACATCGGGCCCTGCTATTTTCGCAGCATATTTTCTGCTGTTGGCTGTAACTAACAAATTTGATATAATTTTGGACAGCATTCTGGGTAAGTCTCCGATTGCAACTCATGCTTTAATATTGCATTATTGAGGCTCCCATTATTCTTATACATTTTTACTTTATACACGTAGAGAGAGTTTATTTTCTGTCAATGCTCAATACTTGTCCTGTGACTGCTCTACGTTTATCGTATAGAGTTTTATGAATTACTGGAATAGTTGACCTCCTATACTGCATCAAATCAGGAGCTATGCTTTATCATTTTAGATACTATCCCAATCTATTGCAAATCATGGTTGAAAGGCCCCACTTTAATATATTCCTCCAAAGCAATCATTTTTTCCTGATGTACATAGGTCTAACTACTAGACCACCGTAAGATAACTGGTACAAGACGGCTTCTAAAGGATTTAACTTATGGAGGATGTATGCTTTCATATTACCACAGGATACGAATAGAACTACTGATCACTTAAAAATAGGGGTATTAGGGATGATCAAAATGATAATTTATACTCATCATACAATTTGCCTCAACTTGATTTTCTTTATTCATGTGTTTAAAATTGGATACAATAAATGTGTTTTTCGGTTTGCACATTACTTTTTCTTAATAATTATGCACAGTATGTTAGTTGTTTCAAGCCAGTATAAACATAGAATGGTTTTGGCATGGGTTTCCACGTCACAAATGATCAATAAAATACACCTTGAGTTTGAGATTACTTCAAGCACCCAAATTAGTGAAAGAGCATGCACTGTAACTTTAATCTGTGTCCTTATTATAATACTCTATTACAACAGTGGTATTTGTATTACTTTTTACCCTGGCGAAGTCGTAGGGATGCATTCCATAAAACGACAAAACACTTGTTGGCTAAGGCTTAAAGAAGAGGATCAAATAAAATACAACACCTGAAGACAAGAAATTTAATCATTTGTATTTTATATACTCTGATATTTCTTGTACTATACTGTAATTGATTTGAATAGCATGTGCTTCAAACCTATATATCATGTTAACTCATTGTTGTAGACCTGGTGCTGAGGAAAAGGCTTATGCCTTCACCCAATCTGAGGTCAAGTTGTATCACAGTCCTCCCTGGACCTTCCTGCACAAACACCATCCATGGAGTGTTTCTGCTTGTTCTGTTTGTGCTGCAGAATGCAGCACACATGGGAACGGAAGACCCAAGGAAAGTGTATATTTTTTCCGTCTTCCATTTCCACTGGAGATGTGTAATTTGTTTGGGCTGCAGAGGGTGAACGTGAGTCTGATAATCTCATTCAGTGTCAAAATGCATGGGTGTAGCACCTGAACACCCATTACAAAGCCCATACAATACCTCCTTGATGCAGAGTAAAGCAACATAGTGCTTTCAGCTGTCTTGCCCTACTCATTAAATATGAGGTCATGCCAAGCCATGCCTGGTGGCTTTTCATTACACTATTAGTAGGAGTGAGAATCCTGCCTCCCCCCCGAATTTTTCAAAAAGTGACTTGCCCACAGAGCAGGACCCTTGTATATGATCTTCTAAAGTAAACTACTCTGTATCACTCATTGACATATATTAAACCATTTTGTATTATATTTGCACCACTGTTGTTGGGCAACCATGACCAAAAATGATAGTAGAAGGAATGGGAGGGAGATTCTATGGCAGGACCGGAGGCTTCGGATTATGCCTTCTTCCTTCACTCTTTATTCTTTTCACAGAAGCAAGAAAGACAATATAAACTACATTTCCCATGAACATTAGGGAAAGAACGACAAAAATAAGCAACTCCTTTGTCAGTCTCTGCACTCCTGATAGATCCCATCTTGCTCTGCAGCCAGTTCCTCTTCCTCTTTCTTCGCTGCTCAGCAGCAAGTTAAGTGACTTTTTTCTTACTCTCTCCTCAGTTTGGGGCTTGTGGGGCAGTGTTGGTATAGTTGCTGTAGTGCTGCCTTGTGTTTCCTTTCAGAGCCCCTTTTTATAATCGCGGGACGCATTTGCGCGATCCTCACGCGATTTTTGCCCGTTTTAGGTGCGGTGGCGTCCTCTCACCGCTAGGGGGCGCGCACTGTCATTCTGCGCTTGCGCGAGTGGGGAGCGCTTTTTGAAGGCGTTTTAGCGCCTTTTGGGAGCGTTTTTTGCGCACGTTGGCGCAGTCTGCCCGTGGGGTCCCCCTACCACCTGGATTACACCCTGCGGGGTCGCAAACCTCCCTGTTGACTGTGAAGGCCCGTTTTGGGGGTCAGTATTTCATCTTTGTTACACCCTGCGGGCTCGCAATTGGCACCGGTGAGGTGCTTAGGGCGCTTATTGCCGGGTGGTGCCCAGTGATTAAGTGTGCTGCAGCGTCCCTGGGCTTGGCCCTTGAATTGTGCGCCTGGCGCCGCCGTATCTGTCTGGGCTACTTCCCAGTGCCAAATTTGTACCTGGGAGGGTCTAGTTGGGCTGGTGCTGTCGCGGTTAGTCTGCGGAGCCTAATTTACCTCACTATGCAGGGCGGGCAGGACCAGTACGCAGAGGAGGATCCTCTGAGTTACGCCACATGGGATGAGGACTTCTACCAGGCGGTTGATAACTCTATTTATAGGGCTGTGGACCAGGCTATGGTCCCTTTGGAACAACGTATTACTGCCAGGCTGGACGAGGCGTATGCCAAGTTGGCGTCCCTTATCCCCTCGCCGGCCCCGGTCCCAGGGTCCGCACCTTCCCCTTCCCCCCCTCCACCAAAGAAGCCTTGTTCTGACGGGGTTGATCCTGAGGCTTTTGCGAGTATTAAGAGTGCCTTTATGGCGCACAAGGGTTCCCTTCCGGCCCCTGTGGTCCCGGAGGATGTCCCCCCCGCCGACTCCTAGAACGGTGTCCCCGGACCCGCAGAATGACAAGGATTCACTGGACATGGACGAGGAGGCTTGCTCTTCCCGTTTGTGGATTCCATCCCAAGCCTCCTCTTCGACAGGTCCTTCGGATATGCTGGACCCGGACGATATTATCCATCCCCGGTCCTCAGAGTGGGTGCATGGAGACAAGGTGGCCCAGTACGTGGTAAACCGCCTGCACAAGCCAGTGGACAAAGACGCCTGAAGCCGGCTTCGTGCGGAGTGCCCCCGGCCTTCCTTTGAGGGCAAGGTGGCCATGACCCCCGATATTGAACCCAAGATGGCCACGTTCCTGGCTAAGTTTGTGAAGGACCCTCGGAAGGGTATTGATAGGTCCTGGCGTACGTGCCAGGACAAGCTGTTGGATGCTGTGGGGCCCATTACCAAGATCCTGGATATGGCCGAGGAGGCCAAGGCTTCAGGGGCCCTTATTTCTCCAGAGGTCCTATCCAATTGGGCTCAGCGGGCCATTGTGTTTATCTGGAATGCTAACTGTGCCCTCTCAACTGAGAGGAGGAGGTCATTGCTCAATAAGATCGACCTGAAGCTGGGTGACCTCGCTTCTTCTGAAGCTGGCGCAGGATGGTCTATTTGGTGACCCGCTCATAAAAGAATTAGGGAAGTTCATGGCCACCTTCACTTCCTCAGATAGAGCGCAATCGAACATTAAAAAGGTCTGCCCCACGGGTTATTGACAAGACCGGACGTGGCAGGGGCCGCTCGTTCGGTTGAGGCGGTAGCTCCGACAGGGGGCAAGGCTCCGGCCGCGGTCAGCTGCAGGACAATGGCTGCTACAACTTCTATCCCACAAGAGGGCAACGCTTCCGTGGCCGTGGAGGTCAGAGAGGCCAGCAACAAGGTGCTGGATGAGGTGAGTGTGCTGCCATCAGCGAGTTTGAGGGTAGGGGGGCACTTGGCGCTGTTTCATCAGGCATGGGCTTCCCTCACGAGCGACGCTTGGGTGCTGCAGACGGTCCAGGACTTCCAGCTGGAGTTCCATGATCGTCCCCGTCAGCTCCAGCGTCCTCGGCCTATTGTGTTCTCGCAGCGCAACGCAGAGTTGGTGCGCAAAGGGTTTTCCGCCCTCCTATCAAAAGGGGCGATTAGTTGCGCTGGCGAGCAGCCCAACAGTTTCCTCAGCAACTTCTTTTTGGTTGACCAGGTCGACGGGGGCCGTCGGCCGGTCATCCATTTGAAGGAGTTCAACGAATGGCTGGTGTACCGACATTTCAAGATGGAGGGGATCCACCTCCTGAGGGACGTCTTGCGGCTATCCGATTGGATGGTCAGGCTAGATTTAAAAGAAGCTTATCTCACAGTACTGGTTTTTCCTCCTCACCGTCGCTTCCTCCAGTTCAGGTGGGATGGTCAGGTGTACGAATTCACCACGCTTCCTTTCGGGCTCTCCTCGGCTCTGAGGTGTTTCACAAAGGTGCTTCGCCCAGCGGTGGAGGCGTTGCGAGCTCAGGGCTTGTGTATGATTGTCTACCTAGACGATATGCTGTTCAAGGACCAGTGTCCGAGGCGTCTTTCCCCCCAGCTTCAGGTGGCGGTAGACCTCCTTCAAGGGCTGGGATTTGTTATCAACGAGAAAAAATCTCTTTTGGTTCCCATTCAGAAGGCAATCTTTATGGGGTTCACCATAGACTCGGTGGCTTCGACCCTCAGCCTTCCGGCCAGGAAGATGGCAAAGATTCGACATGAGTTGCGCCAAACTTTGGCGAAGAGGCAGACATCCCTACGTCAATTGGCAATGCTGGTGGGTCTTCTGTCCTCGTCCATCCAGTCATTTTTCCGGGCCCTTTACATTATCGGGCCATGCAACGGCTGAAGGCCTCCCACCTCAGGAAGGGCTTTACTTACTCTCAGCTGATTCCATTGTCGGAGGAGGTGAGGGGCAAAATGCAGTGGTGGCTGACGCACGTGGAGCCTTGGAATGGCTGTGCGATTTTCAGCTCAGCTCCAGACATTGTCATAGAGTCGGACGCATGTCGGACCGGCTGGGGGGCCGGGTGCGGAGAGTTCTCAACGGGTGGAGCCTGGTCCACTCTAGAACAGTCGTTTCACATCAACTGTTTGGAGTTGCTGGCGGGATCCTTTGCGGTCCAGTGCTGGACAAAGGACCGAGTGCAGTCCTGTGTCCTCCTGCGGATGGACAATGTGTCAGCGGTCAGGTACATAAATCATCTGGGAGGTACCAGATCCAAGATGCTAGCGGATCTCGCGCAGGACTTCTGGCACTTTTGCCTGGATCATCAGGTATCGGTTACGGTGAGTATCTGCCGGGTTAGCAGAACGAGGTGGCCGATTGGCACTCCCGTCATCTCCTGGACACCAGGGTGTGGAAGCTGGACCCTCAGGTGTTCTCCTTGTTGTCGGAGACATGGGGTCCGATCACAATAGATCTGTTTGCGTCCCACCTGGACCACCAGCTTTCAAGGTATTTTAGCTGGCGTCCGGATCCGCTGGCGGAAGCGACGGATGCGTTCCTGCAGGAATGGTCAGACGAGCATGGATACGCGTTTCCTCCGTTCTCGATGATCACGCGGGTGTCAGCTCTGCTGCGCCGCCAGTTGACGGAGATGGAGATGGTCACGCCGTGGTGGAGGTCGCAAGTTCCGTTTCCAGTTCTTCTGGAACTTTCCTGGGATTCTCCAATCCTACTCCCCCATCACCCGCACATTCTGCTCAATCCTGACGGGGTTCCCCACCGGTTAGTCCAAGAAGGGTCTCTCCGCTTGATGGCATGGAGGATCTCCGGCGTCGCTGGGCGCTCCCGGGCCTTTCAGGAAAGGCTGAGGACTTGCTTGAGCGTGGTCCGCAAGCACGACCAAGAGATATCGGTCGGCCTGGCAGCGATGGCGCCATTGGTGTGTGTGACGGGGTGTGGATCTCGTGGGGGCAGATGTAGTCCATGTCCATAATTTTCTGGCAGGCCTGGCAAAGGATGGCCTGGCTTATCGGTCTGTGAATGCCTTTCGGCCTGCGATCTCAGCGGGTCATGCACCTTTGCAAGGTTCACCGGTGGGAGAACATCCCCTTGTGTGCAGGCTCCTGAGGGGGATTTGGCTCTCGCTACCCACAGAGCCCTTTGGGATGTGAACAGGGTCTGAATTTGTTTCTGTCATGGCAACCGAATAGGTTTTTGTCTAGGAAGGAGCTAACGGCTAAATTGGCCATGTTGTTATGCCTGGTTTCCTGCAGGCGAGTCTCGGATGTACGAGCATTGGATATCTCGGACAGTTTGCTGCCTAAACAGTGAAAGTTAGAGTGGCCATACAAAATCCGCTTCATTTGACAGCTGAATCTGCTGCACACATGGCAGCAGAAGTTTGCTGCAGCCTTGGGGGAAGAGCATTATACGTAATAGGGTGAACTTTCTCGGTTTGTGCGCAGTGTATCTCTTTTACACAAACAATGTAAGTCGTCAATTTGCGTTTTTGGGCACCAATGATGCAAGACATCACACATATTTGCACTGTCAACATACACATAAAACACACTCAAAAACATCAAGCATGTCGCCATAAATATTCGCTGGCCATACACTGATCCTTGGAATTGTTTAACATGCATTTCGCAATACACTACATTGTTAAACACAAATTTGACCCAGTGCGTCAATTTAAACGAATGCATTGGCCTAACACGTGATGGATTGCACCTGTCGCATCATCCGGAAGGCCGGCATCCATTCTAATGCATCAGAAAAGTAGCATTGTGCATTGAACTGAATGGGGCGTAAATCGAGCATGCACGATTTCTGCTAGGATGCGCCTGGAAATACAACGTGTCTTGTGAAAACGTGAAGCATCCACCCAGGAAATGATGCAATGGCTCTTCTATGCTTCAAAACAGGAAGTCTGAAGTTACTTTCACTTTCCGTTACAGTCTATTTGTCTGTGCTGAGTGCTGGAGGTGTTTTTTAATGGGTGTGATCTTGGAACTGTTTCTTGCCTTGGTGTCTGTGATGTCCCTGTTGTGTCCCTAAAGTATCATTACTGTCTTGTGATTGTATTTTGTATTGTTTTGTTTAGTGTATTGTTGGTGATTGTCTCATTAGGTGTTCGCACTTGTAGAGGTTGTGGGTACTTGTAGTGTTAGATAGTTTAGTGTTTAGGCTGTTTATTTTGTCAAAGGGCACGTCAGGGAGGGGCAGATCACGTAAACTGTCGGAGAATGAGTTTGAGGGCCTCCTGTGGCTCATAGAGCACTCCCTGTCAAACATGTGCGTTTCAGGAGGTAGGGTCATCCAGGGGCACCCTACCCACGATTGCAAGATGTGTATGTCCAAGGTGAAGTTCCATCTTGACCATGTTTTCGGGGTGGGCCGCAGCATCCATCAACTGAAGCACAACTGGACAAATGTCAGCAGGGAGCAGGACCTCATCGATCATCTCAGCATGGAAGTTTGGTGGGCCTGTTGGTAAGTATAGATATACCAAGAGCTAGTAGATGTGTCCCCTTGACAGAGACCTGTCATTGATGTCATGCCGGTCTCAAACATGCGACAGAGCATTGTTCACAGTGGCCTGGCAGCAACACAAACTGACCATGCTGTGCAGGGGAGGTCCAAAGGTGATTGAGAACCTATCTGACAATATGCATGGACTATTGTCTACTGTCCTGGCAAGTCATTACTGAGTTCAAACTGGGTGGCCCAACCTTCATGTACGTTGCAGGAGAGCACACTCACATATCATAATGTCCAAGGCTGGAGAGGTTCTGATTTGAAACACAAACTATTTCAGATGCACGCAAAACTGCTGATGTGTCATAACCCATAGTGCGCCTGTGCATGGCCATACTGTACAATGCTCATTCACTGTGCAGTAATGATATGTAATGAGCAAAATGGAGCCAAGGGACACAAATGGTTGCTGTCTGATGCATATAGCACAGCAAAGGACACTTAATGTTTTGATAAAGTGTCGGCTACATAGTTTGCCTGCTGAGTGTGGCCTGTCCATTTATTTGGTTCACAAAGCCATCAAAGGCAGGTCCCCTTGCACCATGTCACAATGAGTGGTGTTTTTGTACTTGTTGTGCAGTCTGTGCAGCTGAGACGTCATATCCCTGGTTTTACCAATTGACGTGGATACATGCCAAACCTTTGTTCTACTCTGGCCGTACATATGACATGCATGGTCATAATATGAGCCAGGGCCACACAGTAAGTGGAGATTCATACCTCAGTGCAGAAGTTAGGTATGACTAGATAGGGCACATGTCACTAGTCCATAAAGGGTAATGCTATAAAATGCATGAATCATGTCCTTCTCTGCATACTGAACGCTGAGCAACACGTGATCATACGATTTGAAGGAATTACACAGCCAAAATACTGGTGCTGTTACCCATACTCTGTCATCATGATGATTATCTGTAGGAAAAGACATGCGAGGTAGAGCACAGGATACTCATACATGTGAGAACTAGAGCATTCATGAAAACACTCATCACATGGCAGTGGGTTGAGGGGATGTACATCACTCTGACAATCCGCACTGACTTGTGGGAGAAGACACTAGGGGATGTATAGGGCAACATGGTTTTTAAGGAATTACAGTACTTGGGGTTTCTTCTTTGGTTCCATGTATTCCCATGGGTCAGGATTGTTGAAGTGTCTAACAGGCCAGGTTGAAGGGTGGATCCACCCTACATCTATGTTTCAACCCTTTCACATGCTGGTTGAACCACTTTAGGGAGTGCCTTGTGTGATGATATGTGCCATGTCTTGTGTACTCAACATCATATTTACCACTAGGTCTCAGTACTATTAGGTCTACAGGTATATTTTTTGCATAGGCTGCCATTTTGTATACATGCTATCTTGTAACAGAAAGTATATTATTATTATGCTGCGGTATTTCTCCCCGCAGGGACTCACAACGTGGTTGTTACAACAACTGTGTTGTGATTCCGCATATCATTACTCTGCAAGTAAGAAGAACGACTTGCGGAGGAGGGGCACTGGATGTTGGAATAGTATAATTTACTATTCCAACTCCAGTCTTTGCAGACACTAGGGAAGGTGTGGATTTTGAATCCAACACCTCCCCCCCCCCCACTACGCAAGTCGTTATTCCGACTTGCAGAGTATTGGTATGCGAAATCACAACGCGGTCGTTGTAACGGCCGTTTTGTGATTCCCTGCGGGGAGAGAAATTTGTGGTAAACATTGTTTACCCTTCGCAACATGGTTAGCTTTGCTTCATACCTTAGGAGGAGTATGTATTTCAGAAGACTGGTTGTCATTTTTAAAAAGCTAACTGTCCTTATATGATCTGGACATGCCACATGTGAGGTTTTTGTTTACTAAAGGATATTGCTGAATGAAATCGGTTCAGTGTCAGCTATGTCTGAGACATATTTGCATCCTCTACAACAGACAACATGATGCCAGATTAGGCCAAGGCTCATGTAATCCGAAAAGACCGTTATCGCCACCTCAGGCATGTTGCCCATTCATACCGCAAGATGGGTCAGCGATAAGTGGATGAAAAGGCAGCCGACAAATTGCCCGCTGTCCAACAGACCCAACAGGGAGCATCCAAGGCAGGACCCAGCCAGGCAGCCAATGTGTCCCATGGTGGGGGAAATTGAGCCATTCCGGGAACCCCCACAGGACAAATCCCCATTGTGCCACATAGGCATTGATCTGGAGGTTTTGAACAACCTGGCTGAGCTAAATAGACGTGTGGGAGGTATGTAACAGCAGCTTGACATTATAGTTTGAAGTATTTACAGTTTGCAGTGGACTGGATGGCTACTCAAATTTGATCCACTCTTATAAATCCTGCCCTTCCCCATTTGTTTTTTCATGGTGAATTCATATAGATACTGTAGCATAACTTAGTTTAGGCTTTAGCATAGGGTTAGTTTAGTATAGCTGATTGTTATTTGTTTTTTTTAGATTTTATAGTTTAAACCTTGTTAGGTGGAGATATCAGTGTGTTGTTTCCTAAGGGGGAGTTGATGTTTAGTATAAGTTTAAAAAATGAAAATGACAAAAAATACAAACATTTTCCAAAAACGTACATAATAATATATAATTGTTTAGATTTTAATGTATAGTTAGTTTGTATATAGGAATAGTTATTGTAGTTATTGTATGCAAATGTGTTTTAATGGGGTAGGAGGGATGATGTTTTACACATCTATTGTGGTATATGTGTAGTATAGAGAAAACTAGGACTATGTAGTAAAGGTTGTTGTTAGATAAGTTAGTGTAGGTTAGATAGGTTAGGTTAGGTTAATTCTATTCTAGTTAGGATGGGTAAGATGAGTTAGTGTAGGTAGGTTTAGAATTCATAACTTAGATTTAGATACAAATAAAGAATGTTTTCTACTGTCACAAATGCTGTATGATTAACTGCCTAGGAGCTGACATATCTTCAAAGGTGGTGTTAGACAAATGCAGTGGTGTTCCATGCTGTGCTTGTTTACATGTGTTACTAGGTTTACCATCTATGGAAATGGTCTAGTCAAGTCTGCAATGGTTTTGCTTAAGGTATCCTCACACATTATTGTCCCTGGCTCCACAGCCAGACTGACTACCGGGCGTTTCTTAGTAAAGCATGGAAGACCAAATGGTTTTAAAGTATGATTTCAAATCATTTGTTTTCCTTTCTTTACTTAGAAGCAATTGCAGGTCCCCATCAACATTAATCAGACCTCACGGCAGTAAAAAATCAGTCCCCAGCTTGGCAGCCGACCAAAACGCCCAGAACCCAGTCCGGCCCTGCCTGGCTCAATGACACATGTACCTTTGTACAGTAGTTGATGTATTTGACTCACAAAATACACCATGTTGTACTTACTCCAGACATACAACACGCATGATGAACTCAGTGGGGCAGATTTACAAAGAACTGATGCATCTGAATAGATGTGTCAGTTTCCTTGCGCCACCATGGATGCGATGTATTTACAATACAGTGCTCCATGGCGCGAGGATTAACAGATGCGTCAGAAATTCTGACGCATCTGTTGGCCCAAAAGTGACGCAGTGCTGGAGTTGTTCATGAAAGGGACGCAACTCCAGCACTGCACCACAACAGATAGGTGAGTCCCGTTCAAAAAGCCCTGTGTCATTCTTTACATCTAGTCTGAGCAGGCGTAAGGACTTTAATGTAGTGAAGGTTTCAAATGACGCTGTGAAATGTTGTAAATTTCACTGTGTCAATTCTACATATCCTTTTGTGTGGAAACTCCTACCCTGCATACATTATACCTGATGCAGGTATAATGTGACACAAGGCTTTACAACGTGAAACATCTCCCTAGAAGCTTCACGTTTTAAATTGGCCACATTGTTTGCGCCACCGGTTCATCAAAAAAAGTGATGCAATGGTGGCGCAAGGAGGCGCAAGGGGATTGTAAATCTGCCCCAGTGCATTTATGTACATGTGCAACATTGTTTAAGACCACAGGCACAGTGCTGTTGGAAACAACCCTAACAGTTTTTTTGAGCCAATGGATGTCCAGCCGAATCCATGGGTTATACACTGCATGGGCTATGTGAAGGAGGGGAGTGTTTCTGTGAGGAAGAGGATGAACAAATTGCCAAAAAGGAATATAGGTCAAATTGACAGTCCGCAAATGGGTCAGATCCACATTGAGAATAGTACCAGTTGGGAAGTACACTTGCATGGTTATCTGCATTGGGCAAAGGAGAAACTGGCAATTTGTCATAGAGACATGATACCGGGCAGATTTACGTTGGAAAGAGCTGATGGCCACATCTTCCTCCTCTGATGTGTGTGGTGCTTCCTGTGAGGGGGTTGTTGTAAGTCCCAGAGACAACAGAGGCAGACACACATCAGGGACTAAAGATGTGGAGAACCCTGTCCTCAGCGGTATTTCTCTGTGCCAACAAGTGAGGCATCAATGCACTGAGAAGGGTCGGCTTGGTTGCCAGGACATTAGTAACGCTGCAGTTGTGATGTAAGTTTCCTGCTTTTGCTTCATGGACTTCAGGATGTTGGGACTGTTCGAGTCCACAGAGCAGAGGGTAGGTTCCTCCGAGGTTCCTTATTGGGACTGACACACTTACGGAGTGCCTTTAGGGTGAGGTCTCTATCCCCTCCCGCACCACCTCTACCATCTCTTGCTGGATTGCTATGGCACAATGCTGGAATTCAACTTGGAGATGATTTTTCAAAGGAGGCCAGGATTGCCAGAAGATCTCTTGGTCAAAGGGTTAGCAGGCTATCATCCTCAGCTAGATCATCTTTCAAGACAGGCTGCTGGTAATGAGGTGTAGGTACACCCTATGCAATGAGATAGAGAAAAGTTAATTGTGTTCTATATTATATGTTTACATGAGTGATCTAAATGACAATCGGACTTGCTATTATTCGACATCCTATACAACATTGATGCATTGGATGTCTGTTACACAGAGGTATAAAGCCCAAATTGCACTGTAGTTTCCCTTCTAATGGCAGTGTCTATGCATACTTCTTACAGCCACTGTGTGACAAGGCTGGCATTTTTCTCCTGACACATATTACAACACAGTTACACAAGTCAATGGGCCTACTATTCATGAACGTATAGGAAGAGGTCAGCTCCACATCTGACAAGGCAATTAGCATTCTTTTTCATGATACTGATGCTGATTGTGTTTTGACATATTGTCACCACTACTGGTCACATTCCATCTAATCCCCAGGGTGCCGTCATTCCCTGTGTCCCGTATTCAGCCCACTGCTCCTCTGTAGGTGATGTTGGTCTGGTCATAAATTAGTTATGATCCTGCCATCCGGCAAAGGTTGATTTTGTAACACATATCCTGCACAACTCTACACAATGATCAACCTTGCTACACTGCAGAAATGTGTGAGGGCATGTACTTACCGAGCATTTCATATTTGTGGATATTCATTTGCTTTGATTGGATACACATTAGGCTTCATCTTTGTGGACAGTGAGCACTGTGTGCCAATTCTGAGGGCATGGGCCCTATCGCACTCAGTATGGTGCTAGCACTGACACTAACCACAGTTGGAAATTGTCAGAGTTGGGTATCTGCATAGTATAACACATCCTCCTTGGCCATTCCTCATTTTGTGATAGTGACTCAACTTAATGCCACACAGTGATGTAACCTAGATCCTACATTGAATCTCATGTGCCTACAACACCATCAATATGTGTGACCATTTCCAATGAACTGACATGGCTGGCACTTGTTGAGGGCTATGGGTCAAGCTGTACCCCACATGGTAGTAGTGCTGGAATTGGTAGCATATATCTACCAGGGTTACAACAGAACTGGGCACATCAACCTCATTCTCCAACCATCGCTGACTCCTGCCCTTTGTGGACGCAGACTCGTTTTTCATACTCATTGAAAGATCCATAGTTCACGTCCTCCTATTGAGTAAGGCTGGGCAGTAGAATCTGCTTCCCAGACAAAGTTCACAGAGTTTTTGTTGCTCTGCACTCCGCTTGGCGGCAAAGTTTACCGGCACTTGCCGCTCAATAGACAACTGCTTTGCACTGTCTTCTTAAAACAAAATGCTACTTCCACACATGACACTAGCATGATGCCTGCATTTATCTACCACACCCTTGACTGTCCAAACAGGTTACTGGAGCTGATCAGCAATCAGTCAGCTGAAAAGCTGGCATGGGAATGCGGCTCCACATAGATAAATTATTGGTGCGGAATATGCCATGCAGGCTTTCTAGTTTCACTTTCTTCTTGATGACAGACAGCTGGGCAAGACGATTCACATGGCAGAGAGGTCAGGTTTCACTTTGGTAAAATGGTAACCTTGCTCCTGTCTGCTAATTTTTAGGGAAAGACTGTCTGCTGGGTCCTTTTACAGTTTTACAAGGGGCTGAAGCAGGCTTGTGCTTGCTTGTGTTCACCGACTTGCTCCTGACTGCCCACTCTTGAGCCTGCTTCCCTCCCTGTGCCGGTCTCCCTGGTGAGCTAAGCTCGTCCCAGCCTCTGCGCCTCCTGACTCCTTTGTCTTCATTTTGCATGAATTGCCCCAAAGTGGTTGCCCTCACCCGCCTTTTTTTGACTGCATCCAGGTCACCATGGATCTCTGGATGGCCCCCCCTTTAGTACCAGCTCTGGTCAGCCCCACCGAACAACAGCCTTGCCGTGGATGGTGTTGCGACTTCTGCTAGTGGTGTGAGCACTGCAGTGGAAGGTGAGTGTGCACAGGACTGCAACAGGAGTCCATTTGTAAATGAGCGCTTTCTGTTGGAATAGGCAATGATTATAGAAGGTGTGTGTATGACAGAACAGTCAAGAGAAGAGGCTGTGACGAGATGTTGCCTGATGCTGATGAGAGATAGGTCAATGCAGGGGCTTAGCTAACAGTGGTGCAGCAGGTGCACAATGTAACTGGGGCAAAGTAGAATTTGAGGCCGATTATGGTTGGATTTTACTTCCATACTTGTTGAAAGTGAGGTCTTTTTATTTACTTACACGGGGGCCCATGAGTAAACTATTTATATCCTGAGTAGAGGTAGCCGAGCAATTCAATTTGGTAAATCCGTGGAATTTCGCAAAGTGAAACTCTGCGAGCTTCACCGACCCTTACTACTGAGACATATGTGACTTGGCGAGACAATTTCCTTTCAGAATACCCCCTGGCACCTGTTACATCTTCACCCAGGACCACATCACATGTAGGTTGTTGTACCCCAATGGGCTCTTCTCTATCACCCCTTCCCAGCTGCAATACAAGTGTGACACTGTCAGACACAGTAGTGCATGTGTATTAGTTAGGCAACCTTGCCGAATGCATATCCATTCTGACCTCCTTCGTATGTAATGTCTCCCTATTCAGACTCAGTAGTGTAGTTCAACCTATTCAGCCAGCACTTATAATGCACTGCACACCCAGGGGACCACCAAGGCCACACATCATTTTTGGTTTCAACACACATGGCCCTATGGTGTGTATCACTTGCATCAACCCTGATCCAGTCAGATTTAGTACATGGCTTGAGTTCTGCTGTACCCTACATGGCAACTGACACCTGTGTGGTCTCACTCCGCATGTCAGGACAGGTGTGTACTATGTATTATCATGCCAGATAATGTACACATGCTTCTTGGCATGTTTCTATGTGTTGATACTTCCCATGCCCCAGGTGTGCTGTTTCTCCCCTGACAAGCACAGGCTGTTTGTTACTTTACAGTGCAGACTTGTGAGCATGGGTCTCATGGTACAAGATGGGATGCACTACCACCATCATGTTGTGTAGGGTTCAAGTGTCCATGCATAATGTGTTTTTCCAGTCCATCAGACATATATATTTACAAGTAGCTGGCACACGGATGCATCTCTTTTTGTGACACACCGGCAGAGCAGGCTACAGACCCATTTCTACAAGGCCACACTAAGCCACTTTGCATGACCTTTCATGGCCTTGTAGATATGGAATAAGGCAATGCAGCACAAGTCTCTGCGTTGCCTTACTCAATGTCAAGAGGGTGTACCATGGGAGTGGCACTTGGCTTTCCCATGCAACACCCATGGATTTTGATGCATTTCCAGATTTACAAGGGTATGTACACCTTGGAAAGCGCCAAAAGCCTAGGCCTCTCCAGGGGTGAGGTAACCGTTGTTTTTGTGAAGGAAGGTGCCCCTTCCTGCACAAATACAACCTGATTTCAACACAGGCACCCTTGCACTGTGATGCAAGGTTACCTGCGTTGGCACTGGGCAAGCAGTGTCAGAGTACAGGAATGCACCAAATCTCATAGATACTGCAGATTCCTCCCTATTTCTCTTGACACAGAGTAGTGCTGCAAATTGACATGGATTGCTGCCCTTAATCAAATTGTAGTATATAACCCCATTATTTGTGCAAACAATTAGAAGTATCACTATATAGAGATGGACCAGGACTTGTGCTGCACTTCACACATGGAATGGAGAAACATGATGGACCTGGACAGAGGTGTGCACTATGTAACTGGGAAGTGTGAGTGACATTTCTAAGCCTTTTAATAATGGTACATGATCCAGATTCCTGCCTTTTGCACTGCACAGAGCACAGTGGAGTGCTGGGACATAGTTAAGTGCACTGCACAACATGACGTTCTTGCCCTTATTGCCCCTTGTTAATGTTTACCCTGTGGCTGTTCCTTTTGTGCTGCGCTGTCGTATCCTGGTACTCCAGCCTCTATCTTATCTAGGATGACAGCTGCCACCCACTTTATCAAGGCATCCAACTCCTCCTGTGGGTCTGGGCTGCCTCCCTTGGTCTGTATAGCCAATTTCAGGTTATTGGCCAGTCTCTCCTCCGTCCGGCACTTATAATCATGCCAGCACTTCCTGCAGTCTGTGACAGCCCTCTTCGCTTTCCCAACACTGTTTATCTTCTCCACAATGGATTGCCAAATGGACTCTTTCCTCCCTATTGGCAATTTGGAGGTGACAAAGAGCTGATGTTTGTTCTCCATCACCTCCGTGATCAAGATGTCATTATTGTCACTGAAGTTGGACTTCTGCTTCCTCTTCCCCTGGGAATCAGCCTAGACATCCTGGCTGGTGCTGGGGTTGTTTCCTTGCTTCTGCTGTCTTCTCTTCTCTCCATAGCTGCATTCTATAAAGTGTGCCATTTTGTTTCCACGGATGCATCCTGTTTTGGACTTTTTTTGATGCCTTCCACACTCCAAAGTGAAGTAGTGATGGTTTACGTAACACGTCACTTTAAGTCTTGTAAATCATCCCTGCGTCACTTTAGCAGCAGAAGCGTAAGATTTCGTTACGACATGGTGCACACAGATACCCCAGTTTTTTGACGCACTCAGGGGCATATTATCAAGGGGGTTTATCTCCGCTTTTTTGGCTTTAAAAGCCAAGAAAGCGGAGATAAAATTATCTCCCTATTACCTAGCTGTCGCTAACACCAGTTAGCGACAGCTAGTAGGAGATAGCGACCATCGTGGGCCCCGCTTTGCATGTCAGTGATATTTATCACTAATGACATGCAAAGTGGGCGTGCTAAGATGTTAGCGACTGGAAACAGTTGCTAACATCGCTATCTCCTATTACCAACTTTTGGAGATATTCGCGCTAAGCGCGAATATCTCCAAAAGCTAACACCTGCCCTGAGCAGTTCTTAGCCATGTTATCCAATGGGAGGTGGATAACATGGCTAAGAGCATTAGCTCGGTAATGCATGAATATCGCTGACTTTTCAGCGATATTCATGCATTGCGGCCGATTTTTATCGCATTTGCGATAAACCTTGGTAATACCAAGGTTTATCTGCGATAAAAATCGCCGCAGCACAGCGGTAAATTTTTGTCTCTAACCAAGCAATAGCGATAATTATCGCTATTGCTTGGTAATATGCCCCACAGTGATCCTTATGCCATGTTCTGCCATATTGTAAATATAATGCATCCATGGCGTAGGTTTCTGTCGTACCATAGCACAAGTTGTTTTGACGCATCGCTGAGGCAACGCAGCAATGTGTCATTTCTTTTAAATATGCCCCAGAGTTTTTTCCGGAAATCATGGCAGGAATAGTATTGTTCTGTATCGTCAATATTAAAACCCTGATAGTTGTCAAAGATGTATGTCTTGAGTTTGTTTAACTTACTAAAATTAGTACTGTTGACTGCAGGTCAGGGGGTCATCCTAATTTGATGTACCAGTGCAATGGGTTGAAGAAGTGGAAAAAATGGAGGTCTGGGCAAAGTTTTAAACTTTGCAGCGATGGTTGGAGTTGACTAACTTTACCCAACTTTACTAAGGCTACATTTACATTTTCCAGGGATGAACATTCCCATCCCACAGGCTCACTTGGTGGTTGACTACAGTGCTGCACCTGATAATTTCCTTCAGTCACATGTTCCACCCAGGAAGCGCCAAACGTCTGGCATTAGGGGATCGCAAGTGCATGCTTACAGCTTTGTCTCAACATTTGGGCTGTCACTACTGCTGATTGTGTGCACAGGCCAGTGCAGCAGCCATCAATGCTGAGCAGCTGCCCATTGGAGATTACTTGCATATGGAAGCCCTACCGCTGAGAGGTTAAGTATTTACACCAATGTAGCAATGCAGTAGTAGTTGCAGAGTAGCAGCTGCACACCTCTTGCAGCGGCTCACCTTCCTCAGCCGCAGCAGGAACACTTCCCCTGGAATGGTGCTGGAACTAGGGACCTGGTGGGTGCTGCAGAAGCCTCATAAAACCTGAGAGAGTTTAGATGGAGAATGAACAATAAAGAGGCCATGCATGAGCACTGTACCCCTACAATGATATTGTAAGTGCAGTAAAGCCATAAAGAGTATATGGTCTGGGCATTAGTCACCACGAGTTCCACAACTCCATAATGGCTTTACTAAAACCTGGAATTTTGATAGCAAACTTCTTAGCCATTAAACCCACACTGATGCCAGCGTGGGTTTAAATGTAAAGATTAGCCCTGAAAAACGACCAGCCCGAGTGTGGTTCTTGAATGGCTACCCACCAATTTGCCACCACCAGACAGTTTTCTGGACTCCTAGGTAGAGGGCTTCTGCTCTCTGGGTCCAGAAACAACTCCCATCCTGGGAAGAGGTGTCATTCCTCTTCCCCAGGATGGGCTGGGTCCACACGGGGAAGCTTCAAAGGCCTGCTGCCTTTGTGAGCTGACCCTGCCTTTTGCTCCCCCCAGCAACTGACTCCCACCATTTCTGGGCCCCACTTTGGGGCAGAGAATTGATGGGAAATCCAAGTAGAAAGAGAGGTGTGACCACCATTGCCAACCCCACCCCTCAGGTTGGGGAGGCGAGATGAAGCACACATCTCAGTCCCCTCCATCTTGAAGATGAGGGGACACAGCCAATTAGAGAGAGGCTCAGGCCCCCACCCACTAGAGGGTGGCATAATTGGGGTTGCACTCACCCAAAGAAAGGGACCTATTGGTCCCAACCTGCACACCCCTGTAAAGCCCTAAGTTTAGTATTTAGGGGTGACCCTGGGGTGACCCTAAACCTTGACTCCTCAGATTAGAGAAAGAAACAAGAAGAACCGAAGAGCCGTGCCGAACCAGGAAGAAGAGGACACCCCTTTGACACCAGCCTTACCAGCCTGTCCCAATTCCGACTTGCCCACAGTGAAACCTCGGCATGTCTACCAGACTTCCAGAACTGGGAAGAACTGCCCTGCCTTCATCTAAAAGACTCTGTCTCTAGAGAGCAGTTGATTTGCTCACTGAAAGACTCCAACAGAGAACCCGGATCCAGGCAGCTCCACCATTCTGCCCCACTCTGCCCCAGATGCCCAAGGCCTGAGTTGGAGAGGCCCAACACCACAAGGAGGTCTCCCCAGCAATCCTGAACTGGGATCTGGTGATTCTACATCAAGCTTCAGATCGATGCTGGCAGCCTCAACCTGAGGGGTTCCCCCAACCATGACCGGAGCTGGTAAGAAGACTTGATGCCTAAATACACCCCTGCACCCACAACTGTTTGCGTATGAAAGAAAAGTAACTGTGCCTTGAACCAAAAACTGTCCTACCTACTTGTGTTTTGTAAGGTCCACAAGGGGATATCTCGGCATATCACCCCGAGAAGTCAAAGTAGTGAGATAGTAATCTAAACGTAATCAAAAGTAATTTTACTGTATTCTGAACTGTTTTGAAAACAAATACAAACCTACCTGTAACAATTCAAATTCCATTCAAAATTGCATTTCATTGTAACAATTTGCATTTGAAAGTGTATTCTACTTGCCTGTGCCAAGTCCTGATTGGTAGAAATAAAATCTAGGTAAACCCTTTTTATACTCACCTAATTGGTCTGTATTCTCTCTCTGGGTGTGTGCCATCAGCCTTGAATGAGTGAATACAATAAATGCTTAACACACCCTCCACACAAGCCTAACTGATCAACCACACTACCACAAATCGAGAGGTTAGTGATTATCTAATTTAGCTAGCCTCTGCTATACCTCTGGGGATCCACTGAACTCTGTGCACACTATACCTTACTTTGGCATAGTATATACAGAGCCAGCTTCCTACAACCTCTCCATAAAATGTTGAGGTGAACAGTTTCCTATCTCCTATGACACATATTCCTTACAGCAACACCGGATTCCAGTCTATATTGTTGGATAATCTGGTAGGTCAGCCTTTTACAGGCCTGGGTCATCATACTGAAGTGGTTCAATTCACATGATGAAATGTGCTTTTAAAGTTTAAAAAAAATGTTAAGCGGCAAAAGAAAAAGATGCAGATCAAGCATCTGGCCCCATCTAGTTGTACCAGTCGTTTGCTGCCTCGACATTTATAAGCAGGGTTGCTTTGCTAAAAAAATCTAGCTAGGGCCTGGGGAGTTATGACACCTCAGCCCCCTCTCCTGCTTATAATAGTTGTGATTGGAATATATGAAAGGGACTTCCCTTAATATTTTTCCTGGCCCTGTGGTGGCAAAACCTGAGTGATGTGAATGTATCTATGGGACATATTGAGTGCCTACCTAGTAACTCAGTAATGGAGCACTGTACATGATAGTTGAATTACAGTGGGTAATGGGATATGGCAGCAAAGGTAGGATAGTAAAGTTAGGAGATCAAAATGTGCTAACGAGTTCTAAAGGAGAAAACCTGGATGGAGAGTGACAGAACTGCTGGTGGGAGAAGTAAAAATGGAGTGGAAGCTCATTGGGGATGACCTGGCATCTGGGTACTTACCATGTAATAAGATTGTGCTTGAAAAGATGAGTTGCAATTTATTGTGGAAGTGCAGAAATAATAGAGTCTATGAGATTTTGACTGAAATTCCATTTCAGATAATAGAAGAACAACAGGAGAACTCCTGGTTAACTCATCTACTTACTGCCTTATTTGTTTTAAAGTCAGACAATGCTGATGCTGAATTGAAGCATGATTCACTGGTTATCTAAATTCTGGTCACCAGGTTTGATGTGGTGATAAATTTGACTTCCTTGTTGATATTGCAGGGGAGTTTGAACATGAGGTAAAAAAAGTCTAAATTGACCTTCTCTTTGAGGGTGAGGATCTATCCTGTGTTGAAGGCAGACAGCAAGGAACATTGGGAAAGGGCTACATTGATATTTTAAGTAGAAATGGCAGGTTTACACAAAAGATTTGCTTCCCTGTGAATGATGCAGTAACATTGTTTTCATATAATGGGGTCTTCGGAGATAGGAGGCGTCTTGTCAATCATCAGAAGAGAGGTGGGGCTTAACGTTATCCATGTGGTTATGTTGGAGGGTCATGGAAATCTCCTGTTTGGGTATATTGTTGCTATGCTTTAAGATTTTATCAATCTTTTATCAAACCCATTTCTTGAAGTGAAAGAGTTGGATACTTGGCACTGCATTATGACACTGCTTGATCACATTGAAAAGAATCATACTTCTGTTGAATGCCTTGCAGATGGTTGTCTTGTACTAGGAAGCCTTGCCATCTGTGATGAGCTGCTTGCGGATATCGCAGAGAGCGTTTAGCATCATGAGTTCTTCTGGCATGTATTAATTGTTGCTACTTCTCCTGATGTCAGATGTCTCATTTGCTATTGACTAGTTTTTCGACGGATTGTGTTTAGTGGGACAGACCTAATTGGAGCAAGACCTGACTATGGCATTGACATTTTCCATTATCTAAAGGGTTTGGTTGAATTGTTGTAGAGCGATATTAACATCAATGTTTGAGTTTGTGTTGTTGCCTGTCAATAGCAATGTTTGAGCTTGTGTTGCTGCCGGGTTTGTCAGATTGCCCTGGAGAGCATAGCAGCTACAAGAAATGGCTTTTGCTGATTTCATTGGGTTAAAAATGCCTGTTGCATATTAAATATAACAGCAGCTTGGTTGTTCCACTATGCCTTATTCTGTGAATGACAAAGACAAATGCTTATGCAAGTACATGGAAGTTCCATGAGTCTTCCTTTGATGTAGGTAAGCACCCTGATAATCTACCTACTGTGGCAGAAACCAACATCTTGAGGAGGGTATCACTCATGATCCTTAGAATGTATCCCCATAGAAATTACATTTACAAAGGTAGATGTTCATGAGGAGGCTGCTGTGACGAGTGTGAATGTTCCTGCATTGAATTATGTGTTGATGCCAGGTGGCAGGCAGGTGAAGTGCAGTATTTCAGACCCTTTTGCTGCTATCTAGGGATTTGGCCAGCTGTATAGTTGCCGGGGGAACCATCACTAGTTGGTATAGTGATCATAACCCCATAGAAGTGATTCTAAATGGGTGTTGCGTGAGCGCGTTTTTCAAGATGGTCATCTCCTGATAATTCACCCGCAATGCCCATATTCTTGATGATTTTTAAGCTGCTTGTAGGATTTCCTTACCAATTTGAAGTGTCACATTTCCCACTTTGTGACACTTCTGGAAAGGTTGTTTTTTGAGGCTTTGGCTCCATTTTTGCAGGCTTTCGATCGTTCTGTGCCCTTCCATCAAGCTGTCCTGTGGAGTGCTGCTGGACTTTCTTGTCAGGAGTGCGGAGTCGTATAGAGGAAAGGGCGAGGCTGAGACCTAAACCACACCGACAGCTGGTTCTAGCTGCTGCACATTTTCCTGCTCTGGTGATATTTTGCATAATTTCATTTTCTCTTTCCTTGAAGTGTTTTTGACGCTATTTATATATATTCTGAATGGATTTACTAATATTGAAAGAAAGAATTTGAATGTTACAACTAACAAACGTTAACAAACAATTTCTCATCCACAAATAAAGTAAAAAATGTGGATTCTAATAAACCTTCTTGAATAATTTTATTGGAAGAGTTACAAGCGGTACGCTATAATACAGACAACATTGTTTTGGAAATAAAAAAATTCGCATGAAAATGACTGGCTTTTCAAAGAATGCAATAAAAATCCAGGATAATAAGGTCAAAATTGACAGTGTGTTGTCCCTCACTGCAAGAATTGATCCAATGAATACTTTGTTACTTGAATTAGAAAACCGTAATAGGCAGTATAATTTGCACATCTTTAATTTGCCGGAAGGTGTTGAAGGCAACGCCTGTAGGCAATACTTGGAATCCTTGATACCTGATCTTTTACAGTTAAAATTCTCAGAAAAATTTGAAATTGTTAAGGCACATAGAATTCCTTCTAATCGTAACCCAAACATTGTTAAACCGCATTGTGTCACCATAATCTGGTAATGATCCATAAAGCGGCAAGAGAGAGCCCAACCTTAAGAGTTCATCAAAATAACATTTTTGTACATCAAGATTTTGGCAAGGAAACTGTTCACATTTGCAGAGAATTTACTGAACTTAGACCTCGACTAAAAAGCTGAGGCTTTAAATATGGCCTTTTTGATCCTTCTGTTATGAGAATTTGGAAGGATGGTATCTCAAAATCTTTTCAACATCTGGATGATCTTCATGCATTTTTAAATCATCATTTTCTGCTCTCCATGGAAACAAGTGACACTTCACCATAATTCATACATTTAGGTATTTTTATTCTAGCCTACTTGTCAATTTTCTTTAAGGGGTATTGTCTAGGCGGGTCAATCTTGCATATGTGTGTGTGCGATTTTTAAACATTATTTATGTTTCTATGTTGTCTTTTTTATGTTTGTCCTGGTATTTTATTTTTCTCCTATCTTCTTCATCTGGAGCTACTCTCTAGTTCTCTAAGCTATGTTTTTTCTTTCTTTTTTCTATCTCATTTTTCTAGTGATTATGGATAATTATAAGTTGTTTCATTCAATGTCAAATGTTTAAGACACCGTATTAAAAGAACTCACGTTTTAGCTTATTTAGCCAGACATAAAGCAGACTTTTTTTCACTTCAAGAAACTCATATAGATGATACAGTTTTATCATATGTGAATAAACAATGAGTTGGTAACAATATTTCCACTGCTGCAGTTAGTAAAAAGAATGGTGTTGCTATCCTTTTTGCAAAACAAGTTAAATATTCAAATACTATCCACATATTCAGATACAGAAGGTCATTATATTATAGAAAAAGTTCAAATTGATACAATTTTTTTTCATATAATTAATGTCTATGGTCCAACAAATGATGGTCCTAGATTTTGGTCTCTCTTTACCTCTGAAATGATTAAATTAGGTAAAGTTCCAATTATTGTTGTTGGCGATTTTAACTTAATCTGTGACCAACAGTTGGATAGATATTCTCAAACTAATATCGTCCTCCTAAAGCTTATTTTATTTTAAAGTCTTTTTTAAAATCAACCAAATTTGTATATATTTGGCGTCTACATTACCCAAAAGAGAAACAGTTTACTTTTTTCTCTAACCCTCATAATTCTTATTCTTGTATTATTTGTTAATTTTCTGTTCATTAATTCATTCATTGTCTGATCGTACAATTCACAATATCGATATCTCTGAACATGCACTTATTTCAGGTGTTGTACAACTTAGCACAACTTGTTCTTAATGACAATAATAAATCTAAACTTTTTTTGACATTGCATGATTATTTCTATTTCAATCCAAAAGGTTCTACTTCACTTATAAATTGTTGGGATGCATTTAAGGCATATATCAGAGGAGTACCAATATCAATTATGGTACATGATAACAAAGCTTTTAACGCTAAAGTTAAAGAATTTGATAAACAAATAGGAAAATATGAACAGTTCGTTATTTCATCTAATGATAATAAATACAAAATGCAATTACATGAACTCAGTTATGTGTCAAACTCTTTGTTAAGTAGAAGAGCTGGTATACAAACTTTGAATAATAAGGCTAAATTTAATTTCAAAGCCTATATATCTGGATGACCTTTGGCAAATTAATTACATATTAAAAATGATAAAAATCTAATTAATGCAATTCATGGCTTAAATGGTAAATTGGCCTTATCTCACAAAGAAATTCTTAATGAATTTTTGATCTACTATTCAAATCTGTACAGTAATCCTTTAGTCTAGTATTGATAATGTTTTGAAAAATTGCATGTACCGATTTCATTAGAAGAAATTAACTCTGCTATTAAATCTCTTAAACTGTGGAAAACACCTAAACCGGATGGTGTACCTGCTACATTTTATAAAGAATTTTCTCCTTATCTGATGCCTCATTTACTTGAAATATTTACTCACTTTAGTATTTCAGGATCCTCTACTGAAACTTTAATTATAGTTCTTCCAAAACCTAATAAAGATTCCTCTATTGCTTCAAACTACTACCCTATTTCTTTAATTAATCAAGATTATAAACTCTAGGCAAAAAGTCTTGAACCATATTGGCTTCTGTGCTTTACACTATTGTTCACATTGATCAAACTGGTTACATGAAAAATAGAAATTCAGTGAATAATTCTAGATTATTATTTCATGCAATTGAATCTGTGTCATCTTTGCCTCTTCCTGCTGGTGTCCTTGCATTAGATCCTGAAAAAGCATTTTGATAAAGTACATTACCCCCAGGTCCCTTATGACCACGTCCCATTCATTACAAAGTGGAGATGACCATCTCCCGACAGAAAAAAACAAGAGGAATGCTGGGACCCTAATACTGCCCTTCCCACCGGGAGTACATAAGCAGTACTTACCCAGCATCCCTCCTGTTCTCTTTTCTGTCTGTTGACAGAATGGATGGTATGCTGGTGCTGGTGCTGCTCCTGCTGGGCTGGAGTGGTGGTGCTTCTCTTCTCCCCTCGCCCGGCTGCCTGGCTGTGCAGGCGTGGGGTTTCTGTGGGCTTTCTCCTGGCCTGCTGGGCTTGCTGGGAATCTGTCCCTGTTGAAACTGGTGTCCTGCTTAACCTCCTGGCCCTTTGCGGCTGGGGCTTGGTCTCCTGAGTTTCTTCCGGGTCGCGTGCTCCTCTTCCCGAGCCTGGCCGGGTAGAGGTGCATTGCTTGCTGTGTTCTTGCCGGCCTCCTGGTCGTTGGGGGGGCCTTGTTCCTGGGGTTGCCCCCCCCTCCGGGTGAGTCCCACTTGCCGGTTTTTGTTTCCTTCTTGCTGAAAGAATAATATGTGGTAACAAGCGCTGGGGAAGCACGTTCATTTCCGGTCTTTCTCAGGGGACACTGGAGTTGAGCTGCCGCCTGTTCCTGCTGTTCCAGGTGGCGGTCTTGTTATGCTGTTGGCCCCGCTCCTTTTTCTTCTGTATGCATTGTGGTGTGGGGTACCGAGCGCTGGAGTAGTGCGTTCGTTTCCTGCCTTTCTCTCCCACGGGGTGGCTGCCTGTTCCTCTGTTCTAGGTGGCGGAGGGCCTTGTTGTGCTGTTGGCCCCCACTCTGGCTGATTATTTGCCAGCGTGCCTGGTGCGCTACTCTGTGGGCAGGACTGCTCTTCTCCCCCCAGGTTGCCTGCTGTGGTCTCTGTGCCCTGCGCTTCTCTGGGCACCGGCTGCCCTGGTCGAGGGCGCCTTGGGTGGGGCGATGCTTCCAGTGCTCATTTTGCCTACGGACCTCTTCACGGGGAGCGTCCTGTCGGGGCTCGGTGCACCAGGTGCGATTCTACGGGCGGGACTGCTCTTCTCCTCACGGGTGTCCTGCAGTCACCATACCCCGCGCCGCTTCCGGAGTGCATTGCCCTGGTTGTGTGCCCTTGGCTTGGAGATGTGCTTCCTGTGTGCAGTCTACTGGCTCCTCTCGGGGAACTTCTTGTTGGGGCTGCTCTCCTCCTCACGGGTTGCCTGCTGCGATGCCCTGTTTGTGAGTGCCTTGGATGGAGGCAGTGCTACCTGTGTGTTCGCAGTGATGGGTGCTTGTGTGTGCCCTCCAGTTGCTCTGACCAGGTGCTCTCTGGGGCACTTTTGCCACCACCCCTGTCTGCGGAGCATGGATCTCTGGCTGGTGCTGGGCGGTTCGGTGCTCGTCGTCGGTGCAGGTTCCTGTGTCTTCTCCCTTGGTCTGCGTGGTTGGGGTTTCTGTAGCTAGCCTGCGGCCTTGCCACCTGCACACTCCTGCTTACTTCGGGTGGTGCCCCTGCTCCTGGCAGTGCGTGCTGTTGTGTTTTCTTTTCAGGCTCTGTTGGGGGGTTCTCCTCTCCTTTGAGTTTGTTTGCTGCTTCACTGTGCTGTTGGCATACGCTCTTTCTGTTTGGTGGCCTGCCTCCAATTGGCGTGGGTTCCTGTTGCCACTGTGGAGGCTAGTCCCTTTCTTCGCTGACTCTGTCTGTGCTTGCTCCTGGGATTCCCTGTTTTGTTTGGGTCTCCCTGCCTGCTTGCTTCCCCGCCTTGCTCTCTGCTGCTCTTTTGTAGGGATAGCCCCTCACCTCCTTGGACGTGTCCTGTTGGGGTGTGCTTCTGTCCCCCCCCCTACTCAGGCACCTCCGTGGCTCCCTGCCCCCAGCTGGTGGTGAGTCGGTGTTCCTGCTCCTTGGGTGGCTGCGTGGGAGGGAGATCCTGTTGGCTCCCCTGGGTACCTGTTGGCCTGCTGCTGTTTTTCCCCACTTGTCCTTGATGTCCCTCTGCATCCCGGCTTCTCGGGTGTCACGGGTGCGGTTGTCGTGGCCTGGCCTTGGTTGTGCTGAGTCCACCCCTTTTTCAAGTGGCCTTGCCTCCCCTGCGGGCTGGCTGTTGTGTTGTAGCCTCCGCTCCGCTTGTGTATTCTGGATGTTCTCCTCCGCTTCCTGGCTTCTGCTTGGTTGGTTGGGGTTTTGGGGCGCGGGGGCTCCTGGTTCCTGGCTTTGTTCCTCCCGTCCCTTGGGCTGCACCTGGTTCTACTTACGGCTTCCTGGTGTCGTACCTGGTGCTCTGTGGGGCTCTCTGCCCCCTCTGCATGCGCCTGGGTGACTTGTGCTGCCTTGGGTGCGGCTGTTCTGTTCTCATTTGCTCCGGCCTGGGGCTTCAGGTGTTTGTCCCGGGGCCCTCTGTGTGCTCGGGTTGCTTTTGGGGTCTGGCTGCTTCTGTTCTTGTTGGCTCCTGCCCTCGCTCTACCTGTGCTTGCCTTTGGCTTGCTTCAGGTGTTTGCTCTTCTTTTCCTTGGTGCCCCCCGGGTTGTGTTTCTGGTGGCGGTTTGCCTTTTGGTCCCTGGGGTTCATGCCGCTGCAGTTTGGGCCTGGCTGTCTTTTTCTGCTGCTGTGTCCTTGAAGTGGTGCCTGTTTCCCCTCTTCTTCCCTGGGAGGTTCTGGTCTCGTCTGGTTCCCATGGTGGGTGCCTGGCTGGGTGTCTGCTGGGGCTTTTCCACTCCTACCTTTTGGTCTCCATTTTGCGGCTCTGCATCCTTGCCTGGGCTCTCTTTTTGTGTCCTCTGCAGTTGTGGCTGCGTCCTGGTGGGTCCTTTGGGGCCTTCTCCTGCTGGTGGTTCTCTTCCCGGGCGAGTGGGAAACTAGTGTAGCAAGAGTAAAATACAATACTAATTAAAATATTTGGTACAGGTGGAGAACGTAAATATATTCTTCCCAAGACTTTAACTTGATGTTACAAAGTACCTCTCAGGACCCACCCTGAGGTAGGCATGGGCGGAAAATCCGTTTCGCTCGCGGATTTTCGGTAAATTCGCAATCCGCGAGATTCGCGAATCTCCCGCAAAATCCGCAAATCCGCGAGCAGCGGATTTTGCTCGCACTGCTCGCACTGTTCGCGTGAGTTCGCGGCTTCCCAGTACAACTTCGCGCCCCGCGAATAAGTGCAAAATTGCAGAAATACGATTTTAGCAAAACTGAAACTACTTACCAGGTTCAAAAGTTCAGGCTCATCATTAGTAGCCATTTCCTGTAGTGCTTCCTGAGGGGCCCCTCCAGAGTTCAGTTGCCAGTTGCAACTATTATGTGACCCTGCTCTGAACCTCAGAATAGTTACACATATGCCACAAAGGTCCTGAATTACAGCTAAGGGAGACAAGCAGGAGCCAGGCTGGAGGTTCAAATCCATTAATCAGCCCCTAATTCATTATTGTCAGTTGGGGCAGGGCAGGTGTTGTAACTAATTTTGCAACAATGAAAGCACTTAGCAAGTTCAAAAGATCACTAATCAGGAAGCACTAAGGAAGCAGGTGCCAGCTAAAAAAATATTCTGTGACACATTAATCAGCCCCAAATTAATTCAGGTCACTTGAGGCAGGGAAGGTGTGCTTGCGTTGCCACAATAATGTACACTGACTGGACAACCAGAGGGTGCTGTGATGAAACAGAGGGTGGCATGGGTGGGCCAGAGGGTGGCATGAGTAGTCAGAGAGTGGCAGTGGTGACAGAGAGTGGCAGTGATGAAGAAGAGTGTCCCAAACAGGCTGGACACGTAGAAACAACAAGTTCGCGAAACTTGCGACCAGACAGGTAAGTTCGCAATTTGCGACATTGTACAAAACCCTCGCGAACTCGCAGAAACCCGCGCAAACACAAAAAAAAATCCGCAAATTCGCGAGAATTCGCGGATTTTGCGGATTGCGAGTTCGCAAATCCGCAAAATTTGCGAACGCGAGATTCGCAAAATTCGCCCATGCTTACCCTGAGGCTTAACAAAAATACCTCTCAGGACATCAAACCTGAGGCTACCAAAGTACCTCTCAGGACCCACCCTGAGGCTCAACAAAAATACCTCTCAGGACTTCAAACCTGAGGCAAACAAAGTACCTCTCAGGACCCACCCTGAGGCTAACAAAAATACCTCTCAGGACTTCAAACCTGAGGCTCCCAAAGTACCTCTCAGGACACACCCTGAGGCTAACAAAATACCTCTCAGGACTTCAAACCTGAGGCACCCAACAAAGCCACAAAATCTGTACCAAGACCACTGCCCACGGAACGTATGCAAAAAGAAACCGACACGCGGTATCGGACAGGAAGGCAAAAAACTGTGACCACACAAAGAGATAGAAAGATAGAGGGTGCTAATCCTGGCCAGACAGACTGCTGCAGCGGGTCAGGAGCCAGTAGAGAGACCCCAGAGACACCGCCTTCAATCAAACACCAAGGGCAATTCAAGGAAAAACAAAAATAGCCCTGGCTTACCCCATGGTCAGCAGAGGAGACAGGACTCTTTAGGACAATCTCTAGTGGTACTCCAGACCCACCGGAGGCAAGAACAGTCTTCGCATGATGAATCAGTGGTCGCCAACTGATTCGCCTTTGGTGGGGCCTGTATGGGGTCCTGTGTCTCCAGGTCTGCCGGCTTCATGCTGGTTCGGGTTGGCCTCCGGCTGTACCTCCTGGGCTTTCTGGCTGTGCTGTCACTTTTTGGGCTGCTCTATGGCGTGTTTTGCTGGCCGTTTCCTGGTTCTTTCCTGGTTCTGGTGTCCTGGCCTTTGCTTCCCCGGGCTTTGTTCCCGGTGTGGGTTTGTTTGGCCCCCCCTTCTCTGGTTGGGGTGCAGTTGTGTGGTGGTCTTGCCACTGTGGGGTACTCCTTCCTGGCTGCGGGTTGTCTTGGATTTTCCTGCGACTTGGCCCTCTGCCTTCTCTGCTTCCTCCGGCTTCTGTGCTGGGGTATCCCTGTTTCTCCCTGCCGTTTGCTTTGGACTGGGTGCTGCGTGAACTCCTTCCGGGTTTGTTTTGGCCTGCGGGTCCTCCTTCATGGTCAGGTTGCTTGGCTGTGGTCCTGGCTTCCTGGTTCCTTTGGCGTTCGTTGCCCTGGTTTGTGCTGTTTTCTTGGCTCCTCTCCGGCGTTCCTGGGGTCGGGCCTTGTGGGCTTTTGGTCTGGGTGCTGTGTGCCCTGGGTCCATTTCATTTTTTTCTGCTGCCACTGCCCTTGCTGCTTGTATGGCCTGGGTGTGGGGTCCTGTTCGGTCCTCTGCCGTGTTGGTGCCTGTTTTTATGCCCTCTGTGCCTGGTTTGGGGGCTGCTGGGAGTTCCTGGTTGCTCTGGACTCCCGTCCTGCCTTGTTTTCCCTCCCTTTTGGAATTGGGTGTCTTCTGGGGATTGTGGCTGGTTACTCTGTCTCCGCCCTTGTTGGGTTTGTTAATTGTTGGTTTCCGGTCTTGGTGGCCTCTCCTTGGTTGGCTGGCTTTCGGCTGGTTCTTTCTGGGGGCGTCTCTGACCTGAGGTTTTTGGTTTGGCCTCCTCTTGCCCTGCTGTTCTGGGTTTGGTGACCTTCCTGGTTTGGTTGGTGGCTTCCTTCCCGGAAGGGTTTTTGGCCTCCTGGGGTTTTCGGGTCTCTTTCCCCTTCCCTGTCTCTTCTGTTTGGTTGGGGTCTTGCTCCTGTTCGGCTCCTGGGCTCTTGCTGCTTCCTGGGCCTCCTCAGTGAGGTTTTGGTGGGTTTCTCCTCTGGATTCTCTGGGGTCGGGTCTTTCGGTTTGGTGGGGTGGGCCGGTTTCTCACCTGTGCTTTCCTCCTTCCTTGGTTGGTCTTGATGCTTGTCCCTGCGCTCTGTTGGCCATTTCTTTCTTTGGCCTTCTTCGGGGCTGTCTCGTTTTGCTCTGTGTCTGTGTGGCTGCCATGTCCTGTGTGCCTTCCCGGTTGTTCTGGGCTTGGCGGACTTGTCCGGTGGGTTGCTCCTCCGTGTCCTTTGGGTCTTGGTTCTGGTTTCTCCGGTTGGCGGCCTTCTGGTTGGGGTCCTGGCCTTCTGTTGGGTTCCGGTCATTGTTTGGTCCCTGCTGTCCTGTTCTGGGTTGCGGGATGGTTGTTTCATGGGGTCCCCCTTTCCCTTCTCCTCCCTGCTCCCTTGGGTTTCTGCTTTTGTTGTAGTTTTCTGGATGTGCTTGTTGGTGCAGAAGGCCGGTTTTCTGCTTCGGTATTCTCCACTTTGTAATGAATGGGACGAGAAAATAAGGGACCTGGGGGTAATGCTCTATTACTTACCGGTAATCTTCATTACTCCGGGTCCCGTTGTCCTCATCCCATTCAGATGCCCCTCCCTCCCTCCCGGACGGCTGGCCTTCCTGTCTGGGCTTGGTTGTGCAGGAGGGATGCTGAGTAAGTACTGCTTATGTACTCCCGGTGGGAGGGGCAGTTTTACGGTCCCAGCATTCCTCTTGTTTTTTTTCTGTCGGGAGAGGGTCATCTCCACTTTGTAATGAATGGGACGAGGACAAGGGGACCCGGAGTAATGAAGATTACCGGTAAGTAATAGAGAATTGACAGTATCTATTTAGTACTTTAGCTGCTTTTAATTTTGGCAATTCCATTATTTGTATGATTTCAGCTCTCTATTCTGGCCATCTGCTAGACTTTCAATAATTGTCAGTTCTCTAATAACTTTTTGCTTTTTAGAGGTGCCTGCCAGGGTTGTCCCTTGTCACCTTTAATTTTTCTCCCGGCCATTGTACCTTTACAGATTTCTATCTGGCAATCCACAAAAATAAAAGGTATTACTATTAATGAGGTTACTATAAAAACTTGAGCTTATGCTGACAATGTATTATTATATATTAGTAATCCTAATTCTTTTATTCTGTCCCTATTATAGATGATTTAGTCATATTCTCAAATTTCAGGTTACACTTTAAACACAAATAGTACATAATTGTTTCCCTTAAATGTGCACTGTACCCCTGATAGGCTCCCAAACAATGAAATAATGTGGTAAAAAGAAAAACGTAAATATATTGGTATCCTATTCTCTCATACCATTAAACAATCAATTACATTGAACGGTGAGTATATTCTTAATCATATCACAGACAAAATTCATAAGTCGTCTGTTTTACATTTATCTCAGTGGGGGAAAACGGATCCTGTTAAAATGGTTATTGCTCCCAAAATATATCATCAATTTTCTATGATACCTATCCAACTTCCACTTAAGTTCTATAACTCTTTAGACACTAATATCTACATTCATTTGGAATAATAAAACGCCTCAAATAGGCTATAAAAAATGCAAATGGTTTTGGTTTGCCAGGTTTTTTAAATTACCATAATGCATTTATTTTAAAACAAAGCGCCATTTGGCTCATCAGTACAGATTTTAACAATGCACCCCCATGGCTTCTCATTGAAAAATGGTTGATATCTCCATTGGCTACTTTATTTACTATGGCTGCTTCTAATTCTCTATTATGTAGATATGCAATATTAAAATCTACAAAAATAATATTACAAGATTTAGATTCTCTCTTTCAAACTCTTATTTGTCACACCTTAAATATGTCCTTATGGTTCAGAACTAATATAAAACTTAATCAAAGTGTACAATTTTGGCAATCTCTGAATAATGTGGGTAGTTTTTACTTAAAATATATATCTCATAATAACAACTTTTTTATCATTTGAGGAGTTGCAACAAAAATTTCTCCTTGTTCCTTCAGATATTCCTAAATATGGATTTTTCTGTAGTTCCATCCTTGATTCCTTTCCTAGCAATATTCCAATAGAAAATGTATCTGATTTAGAAATGTATATTCAAGCAATAGCTTCAGCATCTCATGCTGTTTTGATGTATTATAAAACAATTCATAATTTTGATAAGAATAACATTTGTTTTATCTCTTATTTTTGGAATAATGAACTCAATCTATCTATTTCCCAAGACAAATGGAGGAAAATATGGATGAATAGTGTCTCTGGATGGTTACCATTGTCCTTATATCAAACACATTCTTTTAAATTATTTAATTGTTTATGGACTCCATTAAAATGTTTAATTGCAACACTACTAAATTCTCCTAATTGCTGGCACTGTAATTTGGCTCCAGGTTCACTAAAACATATCCTTTTCGAATGTAATATGGTCTTTAAGTTTTGCAATGAGGTTTGGGATGTTATCATAAAAAAAAATGTATCAGCTAAACCTTCATATAATATGTTAATTTGTAAATCGATATTACTCTCAACACAAATGTCAGATTTAAATAAGAAGCTCTTTGAATTCTTAATATCTGCTGCTCTGAAATCAATTACTGCCAATTGGAAAAACCTTTTATTGTTATCAGTACATGCAAGGTGGTCATGGATCATTTTTACCAGAAAGGGAGCTGATCTGATAACATTGGGTGTTGGTCAGTAGTGGCAGCGTAAATGCACTGAGAGCAGCACGGAGGTAACGTGATCGACATGAGAGCTCCATTAAGTTCTGACGAAAGGAGGTAATGTTACAGAGTCGTTTTCTTACCCTCTTGCACTTTACTCCCCTTGTGAGCGCTTTCCCATACCCGAAGGAGCCACACAGACTCTACATAAGGTAAAATGTTTTGCATGATTGACTAAAATGCCACATACACATGTGCACACAGTAACAGTAAGGAGCATTTTTTTAAGTAACAAATAGACAACATTCTTCTTAAAAAAGGCACCTTGTACAAGTGACTATTATGGAAGTCCGTAAGGTAACTCGCAAGCAATTATTCATATCATGGGCCAAGACAATATTTTACTCATACAGGCACATGACACGCATGACTATTAGATAGGTCCTCCATACCAGCAAAATCGAGTGTCACACACCTTCAGGCTCCTGCACAAACACCCAACTCCAGGCCAATCGCTATCACAAGTTATCCTCCATAGCTGAAGTGCATGCCCTTTACATGACCTACTGCTCAGTTAAAAATGTTATTACATGTTTGAGTTGAAGGTTTCAGATGGGTTGATCTAATGTATGAAATACTACTACTAACCTGTAGTTTCACATCTCATTGGGCGAGACCGGTAGTACTGATTTAAATTGTACCATGTCGCCTGTCCTTATGTTGCCAACAGTTATAGGTAGGTTTTGAGCCAATATACTCAATAAAGAAGACGGGTAAGTGAATCGACTTACCTGATATGAGCAATCAAGAATATTAATCGCTCCCTCTCAGGTACTGAAGAAGGCCCATAGACCTTTAGAGGTAATAAAAGCCTGAAGCATGTCAATCTCTCATGATTACAACAGTAGGTGTGATAGATCACTAACATATCCACCTCAGCACCAACTTTGTCTTTAATATTTACCCATTCGTGAAGTATTAAACTTACCTAACAGGAGAGGAGGTAATTATAATCATCACTCTTTTTTCCATCTCTTCACGACTATCAAAAACCAGATGGTCGCCCTCCAGGTGGAGGATAGTAGACCACCTGGAGAACTGGAAACTCAGACGGTGAAGTCCCAATGTTAACACTATTCACCTAACCAATAAGGCGGAGAAACAAGATGTACCTCCCTAACAGTTAGAATGAATGAGGGTGTTTTACTACCTGTAGACCCTGGTACCACCAGACATGTGATCTATTCTCTCTTGATTGTTGTGGTATGTTGGGTGTTGCACATAATGCATCTACTTACCAATCGTTTTGGAAGCCAATTGATGACTATATAGCATTATACTATTAATTGTTTTATATTATATATTATGTACAGTGTGTTAGATTTTAATATGTGGCTCTGTTACGTTATACTTGTTAACAATAGTTATTTATTCCCCCTCTTTTATTTTTAAATTTTAGTTCCTATTATTCTGCATTTCTCATTGTATAGGTACAATTTTAATTTTTAATGTAATATTGCAAATTGAATGTACTTCATCAGTGCTCTTTTTTGTTTAGTCTATTGCCTTTTTATAATTCAATACAATATTTTGAACAGAAGTGATTCTAAATTTGCCACCAGGACAGTAATCTGTCATGGAAAAAGTCACTAATTTGGCTATTAAGGATAAGGGCTTTAGGAACAGGTGAAGGGGATAAATATCAACCTTGTATCAGCCAAGGTCGTTAAAGCAAACCTGAGTTGATTACAGAGCATCTACTAACTTAAAACTGCCCACCTTTTGAGGCAATTACCTATTTTGAAACGCTTAACAACTATATCAAACCCCTCCTTACAACTACAATCAAACTTGCAGACATTATTATGCCAGGTTGGTTAGACAAATAATGTAGGGTCGTTAATCAAAAACTTAGGGGTGCCTTAAAATCCAGGCATAGAGATAGGGAAATCATATCTAAAGCAATATATCATCACAAGCTCATCATTAAAAAGTGTAAGATGGCTCTTAAGGAGGAAGCTTGGAATGGACTCACTAGCTCCTGTAAAGATGATGTAATGATTCTAAAAAATTCTGGGCTATTGTAAATGAGAAATAGAAGTCCACAAGTAAGAGTGATAGCTTGGGCACGAAAATTAATCTACCAACCTCTGTTTTAATTCTTGGTATCAGGTACTGGTAGGCGATATTAAGCTACCAACCTCTGTTTTAATTCTTGGTATCAGGTACTGGTAGGCGATATTAAGCTACCAACCTCTGTTTTAATTCTTCAGCTCACACTGAAACGAAGAATAAAGTGATTGAGTGGGTGTGGCTGTTGATTTTATGTCACTCTGTCCGTTATGAGTTAATGTTGTTATACTCTTTATGTTGCACCTTTACACGCATTTCAGTTTATGTGTTGTATCTATTCTGTTTTCTTTCTGGATTGGAAGGCAACCGATGATGAGAAAGGGGCATTGAGTTGGTAACATCTGCCAACATCCCCGAGGGTGTTCGCCCGTTAGGTGCCTTCCTCTCCACCACACATTTTTCCCTCTTAAGGTGTGTACACATGTGGTGAAGTGTGGATAGATGTACTGTCAGTATAGAAGGCAGACATTTATTGGACATTACGCTGGACACTTTTTGAATTGAGACCGCAGTATTTAATTTTTTGGAACAATAGAATGAGTGGGGACAACCAGACATTAGAGGAGTGATACCGCACTGCGATAGATAGCAGGGGTCTACCTCGGTATGTAAACAAAGAATACAACCTGAGTGATGTGTACTCATGTCTTTGAAATGTAATAATCGCCCCAGGTATAGAGATCTTGTTGTTGATTGACACGAAAATTAATCCCCAGGGCTGGGTTGATCACTTTAAGCATATTTATTCCTTTTCAAACCGATTCCCCCCTGAGCCTATTGACTCTCATCATTTTCTTTCCCCCTAACTCTCAGGTTTGATCTTGAGGATGTAATAAAAGCCATTTTCTTCAATCCCTCAAATAAAGTTCCTGGACCAGATTGGGTTCCCATGGATCTGCACTAGGAAAATATTGATTTGCGGGCCCCCATCATTACTACTGCATTAAATGCTGCAGCATGCTGTAAGATTCCATTTCCTGTCAGCAGATCACTTCTGTACCAATTTTAAAAAAGAAACTTAGACAGGATCCTCGCTGCTACAGGCCAATGTCAATCTTGGATTCTATGGTCAAGGTGACAGCTCAGGTGATTCTGCATAGGATGGAGGATTGGGTCAAGCAGGATAGGATTTTAATTAGGGCTCAATATGAATTTAGGGAAGGCTTTGGAACGTAGGAACAATGTCTTATTCTTAACCTGATAGTGGGGAAATACACGAGCACCAAGAAAAGTTTGTTATACCTCGCCCTTATGGACCTGAAAAGTGCGTTTGATAGTCAACCGCCCAAACTGTGCATTATTCTCCAGTGGATTGGTATGCCGCAGTATCTGGTTGATTTTTACTTGCCTTGCACTACAAGGTCTCAGAAAAGGTGAGGTTCGGTATAGATGTGGAATGTACGTCTTTTTTGCCCCTGATGTGAGGTGTCTGCCAAGGGTGTATCTTGGTACTGATATTATTTCTTTTGTACATTAATGATTTAGAGTCTTTCCTTATTAGTAATTGTAATGATTTACCTAGGATTAGTTCTAACCCAGCGTTGGCCTCACTATACGCTGACGATGCAGTCTTCCTCTCCATATACCTAATGGGATATGACCTCTGGTTGATAATGTTGTTTCTTTAAAGGGCAATTTGGACTTAAATACTAATATCACTAAGTCACATTATACAGTGTGGGGGTCGCAGGGTAGTTAGGTTTTTATTAAGAAATCTTTTTTATTGAATTTCAGTAAAAGAAAAAGAAAAAACTAACACATTTGCATAATTATGTCACAGGCATATATCGAAAAAACATTGTTCGGCTCCAAAATAAATGACACTTAAAAGTAATGCCGAAAGTCAATTAAACCCCCCTCTCCCCCTTGAGCAACATTCTACTCATCCTCAGAAGTGTCTCCATCTTGTTCCTCATCCCCCTCTTCCTGAATTCTTTGAGAAGACCACATCTTGTCCTATTTCTTGGGGCATCCTCTGCTTTTGTAGATCTTATTTTCAGTGAGCATACACCAGTTCATATCATAACACCAACCATGTAATAGCGGCTAATCCGGAGCCCCCCACCTTTGAGCAATATTCCTCTTAGCTTAGAGCCCTTGAGAGAGCCATATTTGACTATATTGTGGAAATGGATTATCTCCCCAGACATTCAGTATGCAGCATTTGATTGTGTCCGGCACTTGGTACCCTGTGGTTGTATGCATCATGTCACTAACAGCAGACCAATAGGGATTTATTCATGGGTAGTCCCAGAGAATACGAATAAAGAATCCCACTTTGTCACAGCCTCGCAAACAGTATGGTGTTGAGATTTTGCCCATGGTGCGAAGTGTGGTTCTGGAGTAGTATCATCGATGTAGTATGCGCAGTTGGCCCAATCCAAAGGCAGATTTTATTGCAATCTCTCAGGGAGCTATCAACGCCTCTTTCCACTCGCCCTCCTTGAACTGTCCAACTTCTGCCCTAAGAGCCAGCAAAAGATTTGGGTGCTATTGAGTATTTTTTTTGTAAATCAGAGAAATAGCTTTTTGGGTGAGTCGCTCCATCAAAATACAGTCTTCTAGTGGAGAGGATTTCTCAATGGGTGTGTTGGCTGTTCCTTGTGTGGCAATCGGAGGCTTGAGATGAATACATTTGTAGCTCTGCATTTTGCCAGGTGGTATTTAGTCATAAATTCGGTCAAGAGCAACAAGGCTTGTCCCTTCCATATATTACCTATTGTGGTGTAACCTATTCATTTCCGTTTAGAAAAGCCTTGGAGCTTGCTCATCTGCAGCATAGGTTAGACCTACGTCTTTCAAGGGAAGTTACATTACAAAGGTCAGTGAATTTCCCTATCTGGAAGTGATCTTTGACACCAATAATGGCTTTCTGCCCTGTCTTTCCTACGAATGTTCCTGTTTCAATCGTCCTGTGGGGCTTTTGTTCGATGTATCCTCTAAAGTAGGCAGCAAACCTATAACATCTTTGCTGGAAATCAATAAATTAAACTGTTTACTGGTTCTCACATACAGTCCTGGAATATGGGATTACAGAAAATGCAGTCACCTTCAGAGGGAAGAAAATCGTTTTTGCAGGTGGCTGGTTGGCCTTGAGCCAGGCATTCATGGTATTTTATACATGCAGAATTGGGATTGGCCTATGTGACTTATTTGATGGGGCTTGCCCCCTTCTTCTCTGTGCCTCTATTTGGAGTAACCCAAAAGCTTATTTGAATCACAAAATCATTGAAGATTGTGCTATGTTTCATATAGATGCCCTAATATAGGCATGGTTTGAGATGCCCTAATATAGGGATAATCTTTCACCTACATTAGTTCCCTATTTTCCACAATAACGGGCGCTGAGGGCTGAACCTTATCTAGACTGTGGTTTGGGGACAGAAGGAGGGTTTTTCCCAACAATGGCCTCCTATACCTTCTTCAATATGCTCATCCAGTATGATTAAATATTCATAAGAGTTCTAGGGAACCAGGCAGGGGCTAGAATCTTCCTGCATAAACATCTACGTAAACGGTTCATCCCATACGTCATCTTCATTCCCAACAATGGCTAACACAAGACACAAGGGACAAAGGGTCTCAATACTTTTCTGTATAAATAAAGCACCTCTTGCTATCAGTAGTTAAAGGGAACAGAGACTTCCAGGCTGACACACTGGTCAGAGACGCTGAGGCTCCTGCATGAAGTCTCTCCAGCTGACAGTGGTCTAACCAACCCTTGAGGGTGTCCAACTTGAGACCAGGACTAGGTCCCACTCTCTCTCTTTACTAAGGTAATGGGGTTTGACTAAATCTTTGTTGGATTTTTGGCTTCTATGGCACCTACTCACATGCTAAGTACTCTAGACAGGCATTGTAGGAGTATGCGCTTTATTTTATAAACACATTTTATATTCATGTATATGTTCATGGCTTTTGTAAAATGGTAGTACTGTACTATTCCTTTTTATTCACCGTACGGCTGATCATATATTTCTGCTACTGTTTAACAGTTGTCGCAGCACATATATTTTGCACTAGAAGAACAACTGTGCAATAAATTATTTTTGTAAACACGCTCTGCTGTTTCTTCTGTGTAACTCCCAGAGACCAAATGAGCAAGCATGAGTGACTGAACGAAAAGTAGTACATTGTTTCCACGAGTCTGAGGAATCAGGGTTGTCATGTTCTGAGGTTGCCAAAAACTAATCTCTCTGATGAAAAAGGAGATTCTAGTGGTACTGTGAGCTAGCTAAGGCAAACAAGGCTAACATACGCAGTGGGGGTGCTCAGAATCAGTCTGCCACCAGGCCTACAGTGTATGTTATCCAAAAGTGCAGGTCCTGCAGGGGTATTATAGGAACCACACTACAATTGCTCGTGCTACGAATATGTCTTAAGACTCCCATGGCTGAACTATATACGAAAGTCAGGCGAAGAAATAGGAAGACCAGAGATATTCTCCTGACCATATGCCATTTTGAAAGCAGATACTATTAAAATCAAACATCTGTTCATGATCAGGGCAGTGTCTAATAGGGAAGACAGAGAGGTTATAAAGCCCAATACGAGATAAGTGATCAGTCTACAAATGGTTAAATGTGTTGAGCCATATCTTCGGTGGATTGATAACAGTAGGAAAGGGCATTTTCCACAAACTTTTTTCTAGGATCCATTACAAACTAGTTAAGTTAACTAATTTGACCCTAACTCTATGTTGCTCTGTCTTTGTGACAAATCATCTTCCCAAACTATGGCCCATTTCATAATTTTTTGCACATTTTATAAAGCACCTAGGCGAAAAAAATGGTATAACTTATTCTTGAAAATCATGGTTTTTACCAATATAGACATGCTCTATATCACCTTCAAATGTTCCCTAATTATGTTATTCTGGGGGAGCCTTCCTGAAAAATGCACTGTTTTTGTGTTTTTCCGTTGCTTTTTAGATATAATGTATTGGCCTATGCCGGGAAAAGATGCATCCTATGATTATGACACCCTGAATTATAATTGAACTTTTCTCTTTTTTTACCTTTTTAAATTATTTTATATGAAATTGATGATGGTAGCATTACCTGTATTTTAATATTTGTCTGTTCTTTTATGATTACATTTATAACCGAATAAAGATTTTCATCGCAAGCTATTTTAAACTGCAGTAGCCACTCATCCTCAGTTCAGATGGTTGCTTCATGCAGTGTTCTTGTGAGGCACGAAAATTCAACGGTGTGTGTAGTAACTGGTGTGAACCAGGTCTCCGCAAGAAAGATTACATCAAGATTGTTTGCAGCTATGAAATATATGGAGAGCACATTCCCCAGCATTTGAAATTACCTCCATTCTCACCTAAAATGCCTATGTCATTCTTCTCCTTCCCATCACATTTTGCTTGAAATATTTTAAAGTCTGAAAGTATTCTTCAAGCAGACTTTTACTTTTCAGCCTCAACATTATGCTTACATCCTCAGGGCCACAACATGAAGAATTGTGCTGATTCATAGTATATGCAAAAAGAACAGAGGATGGACAAATCAAACATTCATACCAAGTCACAGATGTGGGTTAAATCCATAGTTTTTTTGCTCGCCGTGCCATTCCAGTTTGAACCCAGCCATATGCAAATGAGTCTTGAGTCTCCTCCCCATGGGAACAGTCCAGCCCAAACTGGCAATCCAGGGCTTCCCTGAACCAGAAACAAGCATACTAGGACCGGTTTCGGAGTATCAGCCATGCTTGTTTGAATAGTGAGCACAGGACCCACATTTGAGAAAACCCTTCCCACTTAGGGCAACACATGTAAAAAGAACAGATGATGGACTGAGTGCTGAACAAATCAAACATTAACTAACAGTCACAGATCTGAGTTAAATCTATTGTTTTTTACTCGTCATGCAATTCCAGTTTGGACTGAGCCATATGCAAACCAGTCTTGACCCTGCTTCCCATGGGAACAGTCCAGCTCGAACTGTCAAGCCAGGTCCGACCTGGCCCAGAAACAAGCATCCTGGGACCAGCTTCAGGGTATCTATCACCTCTGATCAGCCAGGCTAGCTTGAATCCAGTCACATAGCAAGCGCAGGAGCCATTCTTGGGCATACCCTTCCAATGTAGGGCGACAAATGCAAAAAGAGCAGATGACGGACAGAATGCTGAACAATTAAAAAATTCACCCCCAGTCACAGATCTGGGTTAAATCCATGTTTTTTGCTTGCCGTGCCACATGCCATGTGAAGAGGTGTGGTGCAGCGGCCAGGGCAGCTGACTTCGGAGCACAGGGTTCACAGTTCCATCCTCGGCTCCGGCGGCAGCTCAGCTCACCAACATGTGGCTCAGGGCCAGGCTAGAAACCAGTGGCGTAGTGAGCACAGGACCCACGTCTAAGCATACCCTTCCCACTTAGGGTGACAAATTTGAAAAGAACAGATGAAGGACGGTATGCTGAACAAATCAAGCATTCACCCTCAGTCACAGATCTGGGTTAAATCTGTTGCTTTTTCATGTTTTATTATTATCATTATTTTTTTAATTTGCAGTGTTCATACAAATAACTCGGAAATTCACCAAGTTAGTGCATAAACCTTATGCAGGACAAGCCGGAAGCAGAGAGGGGCAATTCCTACTCCCTGTTTCCAACTTGTCCTGCCTACATTTTATGTATTCATTCTGAGAAATTTGAGTTACAGGTACAACATTTAGATATCTCAAACTCAAAAAAGAGGGCTTGGTTCTTCCCTGGGTCACAGCAGCTCCTTTCATTTTGCACTGTAATGGATTTTGCTATATGCACATTTCTGCATTTTATTAATTTCTCTTTTTTTTATCACTTGGCAAATACACTGCAGCTTGGCCAGTCTGCTACAACTACCACGTCCTATTAATTTGATGTTATGCCAGCCATCCTTCCCGGCGTGGTGCATCAAGGATCCAAAATGGTCACCAAGTGTGATTTGCTTACAAATTCCGTGCTCTAGTAAGGAAGATATCCTTCGAAGTACACTTCACTCTTGGCATCGCTGGTTTGCATGACATGAATATCAAGCATTGGCAAAGTCAGTAGCTCTCATCTTTGGTACATATTGGGGGATATGTACAAGGAAATGCTGGAGCGCTGTGTTTATGCCAAATTTGGCAACGCCATTCTTTGACATTTACAAAACACAGGGAAGCTCTGTATTTACAAAAATACAGTCACCCCTGCATTTCCCTTAGCACCGGTGCTAAAAAAGCAACCTAGCACCAGCGCAGGCACCCTTGCGCCATGTTGCATGAGTGCCTGCACTACAGGGGCGATTCTTTATGTGCACAAAGGAATACCTTCCTGCACATAAACAATCAATAATTAATATTAATATGATTATTTCCACATATAGAGCGCATGGCTACCCAAAGTTTAAGTATAAGTTTAAGTTTAAGTTTAATTTATTATGCTTAGTTTAATAAAACCATTGCAATGCATATTACAAAATTCTTAAAACATCATTATTTAAAACCATTAAAATAGATCATAAAATTGGAAAGTCATTACTGTTTACACCAAAGAAAACTCAATACGACTGGTCAAAACACACTTTTTACATTGAGTGGTGAGCAATTCTGATCCCCGTATTAGATTGCTCCCGTCCTGATCAGCCATGTACTATTTTTGCTGCAAGCGTTTTGGTTTTCACAAGGGTGACCCTCTGGTGCTACACGGACGTGTGCAGTGAATTTATCCTTACGTACTATTGTCCGTCTGCTTATCGGCCTGAGTCTCTGGTAATATCCCCGATTTTGATAGTCTTGGCATTCTTTGAGCACCACTTGCCTTCTGGTGCTGATCCCTTTTTGCTTGAATTGATCTTTAAGAAGCAGTTGGCGTGCTTGTTGCAGTTCTACACATAAGCAAATAACGTGAAGAATATCACCATTCTTTGAATTGCATAGCATTCAGGCTTCATTTCCGTCTTTCCTGATCCATGGCAGTAGGTGCTCTGTACTTGGCAGAATCCCTAGTCTGTATTTTAAGAGCTTCATTTTTGTGGCTTTCCGGGTAACCCTGGTTGAAATATATTTGTGGTGTTAACGATTTATAAGAATTGAGGGTCATCCATGCATGCGATCTTTTTGAGAATCGTGCCTTATCCTCCAGTAAGGAGAGTGATTTAACATTTTTCTAGACTAGTTTTTTGAAAGCGCTGTGCCCAAGTTGTGTGTCCCAGAGCACTGAGAGTTTGGTGGCTTCCAATGCTGCTTGCAGGTAAGTTCCTGCCTCAGAACCATCCCTGCTTTGTATATCCTGCCATAGCAGAGAGTTTAATGTGTCTGTAGTGGCGCTTCTGAGTTTATGCCAGCAAATGATGTATGCCCCGTACCTGGCTAGATCTTGCTCTTGCAGGCCGAACTCCAGTCTTATTTGAGCCGGATAGGTATAAAGCAGGAGCGAGAACATTGTTCTGTAAGCTTTGACCTGCGTGCTATCCAGGTCTTTGGAGTCTCTTCCCCGCATAGCCTCGCTGCCATAGGTAATCGAGGGAAGCAGCTTCGCCTGAATTACTTTCAAGAAGGGGGTCAGAGTCGGGCCCATCAATTGGGTTGCCAGGTTTTTCATCGTCAAGGCGATCAATGAACCTCTCCTTATTTCCTGTTTCTGGTGCGCAAAAGCACCTTCTCTGTCGAAGATGACTCCCAGATATTTGTACTCACAAGCTGGCGTCATTTTTAAACCACCAAGAGACCAGCTCTTCTGTTGTTTTTTTGTTGGTGTTAATTGACAATGTGCGAGTCTTACTGAGGTTTATTTTTAGGTTGTTTTCCATGGTGTATTTTTGCATTTCAGTCAGAAGACGTTGGAGACTAATGTAAGTGTGGCTAAGTAGCACAACGTCCTCTACATACAGAAGATTGCTCAGAGTTTTCCCTCCTATCCTCAGTGAGTGGGTGTTACAGGCATCGAGCAGTCTCGGTAGATCCACCATAAAGAGGTTAAACAGAATTGGCGCAAGCGCACACCCTTGTTTGAGTCCTTTGGTGATTTGTACTTTTGAGGACAGGTGAGTGCCGCTTCCTAGTTTCACCTGCATCCAGGTGTCGGTATGGAGAAGCATCATCATGTTTAGGGTCGACTGCGGTAGGCCCCATTGTGCCAGTTTCCCCCATAGTCTGCCTCTCTCGATGTTATGGAATGTCGCACTGAAATCGATGTAACACAAGTGTAGCTGGAGCTTAGAGGATTTTGCTGCGCCGATAATTAGTGAAATGGCAAGGATGTTTGTTGATGTTCCAGTCTTTTTCCGAAAGCCAGTCTGATTTAGCGGTATAATCAGGTTTGACTCAGCCCAAAGTGCAATCTCCTATCTCCTCTAATATAGTGCGGGCAAGGTATTTCGCCTCATTATCAAGAAGGGCTACTAAGCAGTAGTTGTTTGGGTCAGTCTTGTCTCCTTTTTTATAGATAGGAACAATTGTCGACCCCCTCCAGGATTCTGGAATTCTGATTAGTAGCCTGATTTCCGCAAATAGAAGTTGCATGATGTCCGCCCACTCTATGTTCTTTGCTTTGTAGAGGGCTGGTGGGATGCCATTTGGTCCCGGGGCCCCTTCTTTCCTGCCTTTGACTATCTGCTTTTTAATTAAGGCTGTCTGCTGATTCCTCAAGTTCTCTGGGAGGTTGGTATTTATTACTAGAGAGGCCTGTCCCAGTGTCTCTAGCGTACGCGTTTCGGAATTTATCTCTGTAATCTTATTGGTCCTCATTTGCGCTCCTGCATGCTCTGTGTGGTCATTGAAGTGACTGGAGAGGTATTTGCCAGAAGCGGGCTCTGTTGTTAGTATTTATATCATATAGGAGTTTAGCCAAGGCCTCATTTTCACCATCTCTCTTGATGTTCCATTTTGTTTGTTTGAGCACTGCCCTTTGATGTTTCAGCTCTGCTCGTAGGCTGATGTTGTTAGGGGCTATTCTCAGCTTCCGTAGCTTCAAGTTTACTGATCTTTTTAGTTTTTTTAGTTGTGCTCTCTGTTCCTTCTTTAGATTGTTCTTGCTGCGCTCTTTGCGAGGATTGTCTTTTGGGGTGACAGTAACTGCAAGTTTTTTAAGCAGTGTTGCCGTAAAGTGACCCCAATAAGTAATATGCCCAGCTGCAGTTGATTTTTGGGTATCGAAAAGTAGGAGTGCAGCTTCGGCTTGAGGGGTCGAATTAACTGGCCTACATTTGATCCTTTTTTGATTCAAGGAGTAGATCAACCATAGAGCTGTGTATGGCCTGATTAAGGTTTGCGTATTTGATATTATGTGGCATTCCTGGGGGCGGTGGTCGCTGTCACCCTTATCTCCCCGAGATGTATGGAAATAGCGCAAGACTTGCGAAAGTGTAGTCCAGAATGGAGCTCGTTGTGTCGAGTAAAAGGATTTTTCTAGAGGAAAATCTGTCGAAAATCTTCCATTCAATGCACAAAGGTTTTGATGTTCTAGGTCGTAAAGAAAGCGGCTATTGCGGTGTTTTTTCCTATCTGGTAGGGCACTTTGCGGTGCTATATTATAGATTCTATTTAGAGCCAGTGCCTCCTCTCCTTCTAACGAGCCAAATAGATCTTGATTTATGTCCCCTGTCAGAAGGAAGAGTGGCTTTTCCATCTTTGTAGCGTACTCAGCCAGTTGACTGGTAATTTTGGATGAGTCTTTCGCTTTATTTTTTGGATGGACGTATGAGTTGATTATGAATACCTCCTCTTCTATATTCTCAAGGACAAGTCTTATTTTGACTGTTAATGTTGTGGTTGAAAATGAGTCCATAAGGGTTGCTGAAGCTATTGTTGTAGTGGAAACATAGGTGACTAATCCTCCTGAGTGATGGCCGAACCTACTAGTCCTTGCGGCTGGTGTGGCAAAACAAGTGTAGCCCTTGATGTGCTGTGCGGCTTTGAGCCAAGTTTCTTGAAGCGTTATTATATCAAAAAGGGAGATGTAGTGCTGGAAATCTGGGTCCTCCATTTTTGTTTTTAGGCCATTGCTATTCCAAGAGCAGATGCCTAGGGTTGGTGCCCTTCCCCCGCTACCGGCTCTGTCTTGTAAGTAGTGTCAGTCCTCCTCAGGGCGTATGATGATGATACAGGACAGTGTTTCCCTTGTTGGAACTTGGTGTGGCTCCGCTGCTGCCATTGAGCGTGCTTCCGATCGATCCCAAGGGCTACTTATGCTCCTTTTTGGTGAGCTTCCCCGTGCGTCCCTGAGTACACTGAAAGTGTGAACCTGATGTTTCTTTGGCGCTGGGCTCTACCTGCTCTGGTAAAGGGTAGGCTTTTTTTTTTAAAGGAGACCAACTTGATTCCTCTGTTTTTGAGAAGCTCCTGTTCAGCTAAGATCAAGTCTGCAATGTTGCTTGAAGTCCAAGTTGTCTTAGTTGCCTCCGAGCTTTGTGGGTTAACTGCAGGTAAAAATTCTACAGAGGCTAGGGGGTCCATTAGGATGATGGGGGGTGGCATCACCGAGGAGGTGGCGGGGCGGAAAAACAGCATTTTCCGCCAGCGAGCAGCGGAACTCACGACCGCAACATTAGGATAGGTAAACACAGGTCAGTTCCCGTCCACCATGGAGCGCTGCGCACCGCCATCAAAGTGCGCCCGCCACCGCGGTGCCGGGAGCCAATTGAGACCCTCTGCCGCGCCCGATGACGTCTGGTCTAAAGAACCAGACGCACCGCAGCGGAGACAACGGGCAGCTGAAGCAGGCGGAAAGTCGACAGCGGAGCACGAACACCGAGACCCGGCATGAACCCCATAGGGCCCACCCCTCCACATGCATCCGGTCATGTACTTGCTGCAACACTATCGCCAGATGGTCCGCCGTAGGTACGCCACTACACATATGCACCACACAACACACATGCCGACACAGGGCCAAAGCACCACACAGCCATCCTGCTGGGGGGCACAACACATCCACATGGGCAACCACACATCACCCAACTCACAACAAGGCACCCCACAGCATCCAGAACACACAACGTCCGCCAACCAGCAGCAACATCACGGTCACGGTCACGTCACCGTTGCGGTCAACACATGCGCAATATGTAGAAGGCAGGGCCACATCAAGGCATGGGCAGGGCACAAACACCACAGGGACACACCACCCCAAACCACACTGAAACCCACCCGAGCTACCCCCATGCACACCAACACACACTGAAACAACAAGCACAATACACACACACTGCAACACACAACACACAACCAGGAACACAGGCACTGCAGGATTGGCTGACAAGGAACACACAACATCAGTGCACTCCCCACAGCCCACACAATTGCATACAATTATCCACACAGGGAAAGACAAAACAAACAACAGGCATACAACTCCTGGCTGACACATGTGTGTCTCACACTATACAGGGGCACACAGACATACACTAAAAACGTACACCCTTCACACTGCACACCTCTGCTACACCCAACACCACACATGTCATGTAAGCCATGCCACCAGGACTAAGGGCCAACACAAGATGACCATACACATACACGCCTGGGCATACAGAAAGGAAAACACACACATACCTCATGACATCACAGCCAGCTACAAAACCCCTGAACAGCAGCACACCCTGTGCTGCCAGTGTACCCCAACACGACCTGTGAACAGTGTATGCAACAATAGCAAATCACCAACAATAAAACTGCATGGCCTGTAAAATAGCCATTACAGACTACAACATCAGCAGGGCCAGAATGGACAGAAGACCCTGTCACCCCTGTCTAAAAATCAGATGGCTACAAAGAGCCTTGCAATGTAGCACTGAAAAATAGAGCATGGTACACAGTCAAGCAAATGCAAAACAAGAAAAGGACTCCAATCAGCAAGGAGACTGACAAAACTCACACCAGAAGTAACTGTATTTATTCACATATTGCACAGATGTAGCAATACAACATCAGTAGACAACAGCAAGCCAAAAAATCATGTACAAATGGCAGAGGCTATTCACAGGTAAAACACAAACAGGAAGGCCAGAGTCCTTGGCAGGGGAGACAGCAAGTATATGAGAGGCTGCACAGGGGAGAGTACAGCACATCAGAGCAACAGGCCCAGAGTCCTTGGCAGGGGAGAGAACAGCACATCAGAGCAACAGGCCCAGTTTCCTTGGCAGGGGAGACAGCAAGTACATGAGAGGCTGCACAGGGGAGAGTACAGCACATCAGAGCAACAGGCCCAGGGTCCTTGGCAGGGGAGAGTACAGCACATCAGAGCAACAGGCCCAGAGTCCTTGGCAGGGGAGACAGCAAGTACATGAGAGGCTGCACAGGGGAGAGTACAGCACATCAGAGCAACAGGCCCAGAGTCCTTGGCAGGGGAGAGTACAGCACATCAGAGCAACAGGCCCAGAGTCCTTAGCAGGCGAGACAGCAAGTACATGAGAGGCTGCACAAGGGAGAGTACAGCACATCAGAGCAACAGGCCCCAAGTCCTTGGCAGGGGAGACAGCAAGTACATGAGAGGCTGCACAGGGGAGAGTACAGCACATCAGAGCAACAGGGTCAACAACACACCCAGGTCGCAAACAATGGTCTTGACTAGCACATCTGTGTGGGGCACAGGCGAATGAGGGTGTTGACAACTCACTCCTGGCAGTCATGCGGATTGGGACCTGGCTGTGTTTTGTGGACAGCAGGCCCTCTTGACTGGTGTGACAGAGGCCCATGTGATGTGGCAATAACAGAGGGCCTGCAAGGTGGAGGGCTGTGTGGACCAGGTGGCATCGTGGCACGTGGAGGTGGAGTCATGCACACCCCTGACACAGTGTGGGTGGGAGAGGTTGGAGGGGTGCCCTTCCACTTTTTCGGAATATGAAATGGCTTCCCTGTCTTGGGGTTGATGGGAAGTAGTGGTGATACAACAGGCACACACACCAACTGTCCCACATTAGGGGCAGACACTGGCACTCCCTCTGGTGATGTGCTTGATCCTGCAGAACGCTTGGGCTGGCTACGCCTCCGGACCACCGTACCCTCTCTGAAAGTTGTACCCCCTACAGTGCCCACCTTCCCACTTCCCCCAGGGGTGGTGTCTACAGTGCCCTCCTGTCCTTTCTTGCCAGGGCTGGTCACAACACTGCCCTCCCCTGCCTTAATCACTGGGCTGGTCACAACAGAGCTCTCCTCTGCCGCAATGACTGGGCTGGTCATAACAGGGCTCTCCTCTGCCTCAATGACTGGGCTGGTCACAACAGGGCTCTCCTCTGCCGCAATGACTGGGCTGTTCACAACAGGGCTCTCTTCCTCAATGACTGGGCTGGTCACAACTGGGCTCTCCTCCACCTGCCTCGATGTACCTTCTTTTGGGGTTGATGTGGTGGGTGGTTGTGTCCCTGTGCTCTCCCCAGGTGTAGCCATGACATGCCACACATCCTCTGTGGGCATAGGTGAGTCAATTTCTGGTGATGCCTCTGCAGCATGTGAGCCTGATGTCTGCCACAATGATCTTCTGGCCTTGCTCTTCTGTGACTTCGCCTTGTCTGTGCATATTAGGGTGGCCCTGCTATTCTTTGGGGATGGAGTCTGTGGACGGGATTGTTTGGTTTGGGTCTGACCTGTGCTCCTAGTGTTGTATCGTTTAGATGACGTAGGTCCCAAGTGGTCACTGTCATCTGATGTGGCCACTGAATGGGTGGTCGTCACAGGCGCCTGAGGTGCAATGGGAGCATGTGCCTGTTGGAGGGCTGACGTGACTGTGGCTGACAATGCCTGGACTGTACGGTGTAGCCCACCTACGTCAGAGTGTATGCCCTCCATGAATGCTAGAACCTGGCCTAATTTGTTTTCGTGGGCACTGAAGGCATTGAGCAGGGTGGTCTGGCCCACGCAAAGTTGGCGCAGGAGCGCAACGCACTCTGCACTGAGGGCAGCAGGGGGGACAGGTGCAGGGGCAGCTGTGCCATGTGTGAATGTTACACGTCCCCTCTTCGTAACCGGGATATGGCCAGCACCAGAGGAAGTGGATGGGAGGCTGGGCAGGGGCCGCTGGGTGTCAGATGCTGCAGCAAACTCACCATCCCCTGTGCCTGCTAACAGTGATGCATCCCCGCTGGCATCAGATGAAGTGGTACTCTGTGTCTCAGCCACAGATTCCTCATGCATACTCCTGTCACCCCCAGGAGCGCTGGTGTGCTCAGTGTCACTTGGCTCAGTCTCACTTGCCTCCGCTGCCGCTGTCGTGCTGGTCTCCCCACCACTTGTTTCAGGATCATGTACAGCCGTGGTGTCTTGCGAATCTGCATTAGTGAGAGAAACAGAGTTGTGTAAGTGTCATCATCTGGTCACACAATATCAGATCAATGCTGCACAGTAGAGGCCTAGAGCTACATGGTAACCACCACACCCTGCAATCACTGTGCAGCTACAACCTATATAGACCACAATAGTGATTGTCATGCAGACAAACTGCCAGGAGTGAGGCATGTTGATGCCACACAGCACTACACCCTGACCATGGATGGTGTTCCCCCAGCCCACATTGACCTGCCCCATGGGCATGATGTAGCCACAACACACATCTCCACTAACATCCCTACAGGGAACCAGAGGGTACCACACACACCTGTATTGACCACACATGCCACAATGCCAACTAGGCCATAACAATCAGCATGTGCCAATCAGGGTTAACCTTGTCGTCGGATGTGTGGGCCTCAACCATCATGGTGCATGCAAAGTAGACAGACATGGTGTCACACTCATTAAGTGGACACTGCAGTGTGGCACAATATGGACTTCCCACACCAGTTCAAAGAAGAGTGACCATGTGGACACAAAAAATCTGTCAAGGACTGAGTACTGCAGGGAGGAGAAGCACAGTAAGGCCATGGTGGGCCAATGCCTCAAACAGGCACACATCACAGTCGCCACTCACATCACATATCACAGCATGCCAACACATGCACATCACATGTGTCACTGCTGCCACACGCCCTGTACACATGCATCCACTCCCAGACAAACTCACCCTCCCCAGATACTCACCATCCCTGTCTTGCTGCTGATGCCCCTTCAGACGTGCATCCAGATCTGGATTGGTCACTGCCAGTATGCGTCCCATCAGCGGAGTCATGTTGCGCCGTGCCAAACGCCCTGTGCGTGGTACCATCCCCAAGGTCATCTCTGCCACTTGCTTAGCCAGCCGGCTGATGTCGTCCCACCTCTTGTGACAGTGTGTGTGTCGTCTGTTTGATACCCCCAGGGCTCGCACCTTTGCTGCTATGGCCCTCCACATGGCCTTACGTTGGTGTACCTTGAGCTGCAGGTATGAGAGTAAAGAAGGGCAAATGAAAAGTTACACAATGTCAGATGTCAGCATCTGTCGGTACAGCACCCAGACACTGACTCAGGACTCACAGTCACCTCCCTCCCTCCAGTACTGAAGCAACTGTAGCATGTAAGTTGGCTGATGATCAACGTTGGGCTGTGCAGCCACTGAACCTACTCTGTGGGTCACACTGACTCTGACTACAGGGGCACCCTGAAATGTCCTCACAAGCATTCACTGTCCTGGCATCTAAAAGGCTAACAACCGTTAGTTCTGTATGCCCGACAATGTAACACACCCCACTCACACATACGAATACAGGCCAAGGAAAGAGTCACATTGCAACACACACACCCTCGACCTGGAAACAGCTTGTCTGTCAGTGTTTGTCATCACCCCACATCTCCAAGCACATTCTGCAGCATCACCACCACACGTCTGACACCACCCTGCCCTACAGCTCCCTTCATGGTGACTTACCACAACATTGAGACCAGCAAACAGCCGTGGGTACTGTGCCAGCACCTCATCCACAAGGACATCCAGCTCCTCACTCGTGAATGGACTGGCACGGATCTTATCTGTTCTCGACATCCCAGTGGATATGGCAGACCTGTGGCGGAAGTGAGTTGTGAGGGGTCCCAGGCAGCAGGCTCTTGCAGCAGGACAGGGTCCCAGGCAGCAGGCTCTTGCAGCAGCAGGAGAGGTTCCCAGGCAGCAGGCTCTTGGGGCAGCAGCAGGACAGGGTCCCAGGCAGCAGGCTGTTGGGGCAGCAGCAGGACAGGGTCCCAGGCAGCAGGCTCTTGCAGCAGCAGCAGCAGGACAGGGTACCAGGCAGCAGGCTCTTGGGGCAGCAGCAGGATAGGGTCCCAGGCAGCAGGCGCTTGCAGCAGCAGCAGGACAGGGTCCCAGGCAGCAGGCTCTGTGAGCAGTGGAAATGTGAGGCTCACTCCCACAGATTTATAGCCCCCTGGGGTCGTTTGGAAGCTGAAAAGCTGCTACAATTGGTTGTCTGGGTCTGCCTTATTCAAAAGCATCCAATGACCGCCCCGCGGTAGCGGAACACACCTTCCGCGATTTTCAAATCTGCATCATGCCACCGCGATCATCGCTGCCATTGGCTGTGTGCAATGCTCCACGGCGGTGATGCACCGCGGGTGCCCGGGGTGCGCTACCGCGATGGTGCATCATTCACAAGCATCCAATGACCGCCTCCGCGGTAGCGGAGCACACCTTCCGCGATTTTAAAATCTGCATCATGCCACCGCGATCAACGCTGCCATTGTCTGAATGCAATGCCCCATGGCGGTTATGCAACGCCGGGGCCCGGCGGTAGGTACAGCGACTCATGCGGCGGAGCATACCCACCGCCATTTACACATGACCATATGCCAATGGCTACCGCACTTGTGAAGTGGGTCGTGCTGGGCTCACACCGCAGGGGACTAGCGGTAGGTACCGCGACTCATGCGGCGGAGCATACCCACCGCCATTTACACATGGACATATGCCAATGACTACCGCACTTGTGAAGGGGGTGGTGCTGGGCTCACACCGCAGGGGACCGGCGGTAGGTACTGCCATTTTCGTACACATTGCTGTGTATGTCAATCAAGGACACTGTATCAGCACCCTGCAGCAACATGGTGAAGGGCACATCATTGTACACACAATGCCACACAGCCATGTCATCCACAGGTGGATGCACGTCCAGTGTGAGTAACTTTGGCCTGTGGTTCAGCCATTTTAGTAAGAGATTTGATGGCTGATGATGATTGACAGACTTCAGCTGGTGTAAATGATGTCGTGACGTTTAATGTGTTGTGGGTCAGTGCAGACCTTGACCTGGCTGGTGTCACTGCATTGTATCGGACCACACTTGTGCATTCACAACTGCTCATGCACACAACCGGAAGTGTTCCTGCTACTCTGATCATTGTGTTGATGAATGTGTTCTGACTTCACATGATGCATTGAGGTGTGGCAGGTACAGCATATGGGTATGATAGACATGGTAAGTGACAATACATTGGCGCGTCTTGCTGCACCTTGTCTGCACATGTGATTTGCTCATCCATTATTTCCGCATTCACAGTCCCAGATGTGTTTGTGGCACTTGTGTATTGTCACTGGAGAGGCGTGCCCTCTGTGTGTAGCTATTGGCCAGCCATGTAACGTGATGTGCCATGCATCTCTCTGGCACTCGTTGTTTACCCATGACATCATTGATGCTTTGTGCTATGGCCATCTCATGATGCTTGACACTGATATGTTCATTTCACTCCTCAACTAGGAGGAGGCCAAATCTCCTACGTCACCTGACAGTGCTGGAGGACATGGAGAATGAGGCCATCATCCGGAAATTCTGGCTGGACAGACCAACATTGAAGATTGTGTGTGATCTATTGGAGCCCCACCTGCGGATTGGTGTCAGTACAACGCGTTATTTTACAACGTATTCCGTTACAACGCGATTTTTACAACGCAAAAACCATTACAATGCATGCCATTACAACGCATGGCATTACATAGCAGATACTTTTACAACGCATGCCATTACATCGTAAGTATAGGTAAGTATATCTTTTAAAAAAAAATGTAATAAAGTTAATTAAATTAATTTAAATTATTAAAAATAATGTAACATTTTTAAAACAGTAATTAATTTAATTATAGTAATTTAATTAATATTAAAATTGATATTAATGTAATATATTTAAAATAATATAATTAATGAAATATAAAAAATTTATAAATAGTAAATAATGTAGTTAATTAAAATAAATATTATTATAATTTAATTAAATTATAAATAATACATAATATAATTATATTTAATATAATTAAAAGAATTTAATTAATTAAACATTTTTAAATAATATAATTTAATTATAATCGTTTATTAATACAATTAAATTAATAATTGTAAATATAGTTATTAATGTAATTAAATTAAATAAAATTAATTTAATTAATTTAATTTATATAAAGTCGTAATACCCCTGTACCCCAAAAAACAAACCCAGCCCTAAAACCTAAAAACACCCCTGTACCCCAAAACCCAAACCCAGCCCTAAAACCTAAAAATACCCCTGTACCCCAAAAACCAAACCCAGCCCTAAAACCTAAAAATACCCCTGTACCCCAAAAACCAAACCCTGCCCTAAAACCTAAAAACACCCCTGTACCCCAAAACCCAAACCCTGCCCTAAAACCTAAAAACACCCCTGTACCCCAAAACCCAAACCCTGCCCTAAAACCTAAAAACACCCCTGTACCCCAAAACCCAAACCCTGCCCTAAAACCTAAAAACACCCCTGTTCCCCAAAACCCAAACCCTGCCCTAAAACCTAAAAACACCCCTGTACCCCAAAACCCAAACCCTGCCCTAAAACCTAAAAACACCCCTGTACCCCAAAACCCAAACCCTGCCCTAAAACCTAAAAACACCCCTGTACCCCAAAACCCAAACCCTACCCTAAAACCTAAAAACACCCCTGTACCCCAAAACCCAAACCCTGCCCTAAAACCTAAAAACACCCCTGTACCCCAAAACCCAAACCCTACCCTAAAACCTAAAAACACCCCTGTACCCCAAAACCCAAACCCTGCCCTAAAACCTAAAAACACCCCTGTACCCCAAAACCCAAACCCTGCCCTAAAACCTAAAAACACCCCTGTACCCCAAAACCCAAACCCTGCCCTAAAACCTAAAAACACCCCTGTACCCCAAAACCCAAACCCTGCCCTAAAACCTAAAAACACCCCTGTACCCCAAAACCCAAACCCTACCCTAAAACCTAAAAACACCCCTGTACCCCAAAACCCAAACACTGCCCTAAAACCTAAAAATACCCAAACACCCCAAAACATATACATCAGTACCCCAAAACATATACTCCTATACTCATATTTATTTAAAAAAATACTTAAATTAATATATTTAATTTATAATATTTAAAAACGAAATAAATATTTTTTTATAATTAATAATAATTAAATCAATTATAAAATATTAAATAAAAAAAAAAAAAAAATTAAATACTTACCAATACTTACGATGTAATGGTATGCGTTGTAATAGCATCTGCTATGTAATGCCATGCGTTGTAATGGCATGCATTGTAATGGTATTTGCGATGTAATAGCTGCGTTGTAACAGCATTACGTTGTAAAAGATGCGTTGTAGCAGTAACACACCCCACCTGCAGCCTCACCGTCACTATCCTACGTCATTCACACCCACCTACAAGGTGATGGCAGCACTCCACTTTTTTGCAACTGGTTCCTTCCAGGAGACCGTGGCTAACACTGGGTGGATGTCGCAGCCCATGTTCAGCATGGTGCTGAGGGATGTTCTTGCGCCCATGATGCTAAATCGCAATTGCTACATACATTTCCCGAGGGGACGTGAATTGGCTGCCGTGAAGGGTGACTTCTATCCCCTTGGGCGCATCCCACATGTAGTCGGTGCACATTTATCGGAACCGCAAACACTACCACTCCATGAATGTGCAGGTGGTGTGCCTTGCGGACATGACCATATCACATGTGTGTGCAAAGTATCCCGGTTCGGCACATGATTCGTACATCATGAGGAACAGCATGGTGCCACGGATGATGGAGGATCTGCATCCCGAACGTGCCTGGATTGTGGGTGAGTATCACTACTGCTATGGCGTGCTGTGTGTTACTTGCTGCACTCTGGCTGTACAACATTGGAATGTGTGTTTGTCATTCACAGGGGACTCAGCATATCCCAGTCGGCCATGGCTGTTGAGCCCACTCCGGAATCCCTGGACACCAGCAGACATCCGCTACAATGAGGCCCATGGCAGGACCAGACGGGTTATCGAGCAGACCTTCGGCCTGCTGAAGTCAAGGTGCCTTGACAGGACCGGAGGCGCACTGGCATACTCGCCTGGGAAGGTGTGCAAGATCGTTTTGGCATGCTGTATGCTGCACAACCTGGCCATCCACAGGGGTGTCCCCCTGATCCTGGACGATCGTGAGGAACCAAGCCCACCACCTGCTCAGGGACCTGAATCCAGTGATGAGGACAGTGGCGAGGAGGAAGGAGTTGACCTGAGCCAGCAGCTCATCGTACGCTACTTCACTTGAAGGTGGGTGACGGGGTACAACGTGTACATTGTCTGGTGTGGTTGCTTTTGTTGTGAATGGCTATGCACGGTTGTAACCGACAGGCACATGTTCTGTCACCTATGTGTGGTATTGTTGAAATTGACGTTCCATACGGAGATGTATGGTGGACCGTAGTTGTGCACATCTGCTAGACATTGTGTAGTATGCCTGTGATGTCTTGGATATTTTCTGTGCAGTGATCTGTGTGTGTTGCCACAATGAGACCAGTGACTGTTGGTCTGTTGTGTCTCCCTAGGTGCTACAGAGGGTTCCTGCCCTGCATACTGTACATCATTTGTACACATCATGGGCATTATCAACAATGATAATACTGCACTAAAGAATTCAATACACAAAATCTTGAGCAACAGGTATTTTATTTTGGGAGTGGACATGTGATTGGTGCAGTACTATTTACATGAAGGTGTGGAATGAGCAGTGAGTTGACAGTCCTGTTCAATGAGATGGAAGAGTATACCCCACATGGATGTGGTGCCCAGTCCAACAGAGAGGTGCCATTGCCAAGGCAATGTGGGTAAAGAAAGTCCAAACAGTGAATGCAGTTGGGAAGAGGATTGTCTTCACGGCTGGCTCCGTGACTAACGTGTGGCAGGTGCTTTGCCTCCAGAGACTCCCAGGCTCTTCTTTGGACGCCCCCTAGATCTTTTTGGCGGTGGGGGGCCTGCTGAATGGCCAGCTGCGTCAGAGGACTCGCCCTCTCTGTTGACACAGGGGAGGATGGAGCACTGTCATCCTGCGGAGCAACAGAAGGGGGCGGAGGTGGTGGTTGGGACACAGGCCTGTCCCTCTGCAACGCCACTTGCTGGCCCATGAGGTCCACCATCTGTCCCAGGCGCTCATCGATGGACCTCATCAGCAGGATGAGCTCATGTAATAGGCCACTTTGTCCCTGGACCTCTTGGTAGGCCTACACAACTCTGGTGAAGTGGTCCAGGGATGGTGTCCACTCTTCCCGAGGTCTGGTGGTGACCCTGGCCCTCCCACCTGCTCTGCTGCCACAGACCTCTTCCCTCGCCACTGGGGGGCCACGCACTCTCTCCCTGCCCTCCACAGGTGTTGCTGTGGGATGGTCATCCCTAGGGACAGGGAGGGTGCTGCAGGTGGTACTGGTGGTACTGGTGGTGTTGGTGGCAGTGGCGGTGGTGGCGGTGGTGGTTGCGGTGGAGGCTGAGGCTGTGACAGCAGGGGTCTGCTGCTTTGTTGTGGCAGCAGAGGTGGTGGTGGGGAGGATGGGGGCCGGGAACCTCTGGGTCTGTGGCACACCAGATGGGCCGGCCTGGAGCTCATCATCCAAATTGTCCTGGGAGTCCACATCTGAGAGTCCATGTGCCAGGGCTGGAGACTGGCTCTGCTGGTCGTTGGTGTGATCCTCAGCAGTGAGTTCTTCGTCACCTGTGGAGTAGATGGGGAGTGGTCAGTGTTTGTGTCATCTGCGTATCATCAACTGTCTGTACACTAGTTATACATGCAGTTATCAGTAGTACAATTCATGGCAACACCATGTCACATTTCATAGTTCAGAGGGACATCATGGAGTCATACATGTTGAATGTCAATGCATTGCGTGCAATTGTTGTTGGTTTACTGGATGCAGATCCCACATACATACTTCATGAAGAATGACGGTAGGTACGTACCTGTTAGGTGAGTGTGCAGGGTGCACTGGCTGGCAGTTGCTCCTGGGTGGGGGAGGCCTCTATGTTTCTGGGGTGTGGGTAGGGGGAATGGTGGTAGTAGTAGTGCAGGACTCCCTCCCTCCCTCCCTCCCACACCCTCCCAATGAAGATGGCTACCAACCTGTAAGTCTGTTTGTTAAACAGTGCAATGGCCGACACATGCTCCTGGGTTGGGGAGGACTCCATGCTGCTGGGGGTGGGCCAGGGGGAATGGTGGTAGTAGTAGTGCAGGCCTCCCTCCCACACCCTCCCAGTGCAGATGGCTACCAACCTGTAAGTCTGTTTGTTAAACAGTGCAATGGCTGACACATTCTCCTGGGTGGGGGAGGACTCCATGCTGATGGGGTGTGGGCCAGGGGGAATGGTGGGAGCAGTGAGACTGGCCTCCCACCCCAAAACAGTGCTCCAATACAAGATGGCTACCAACATGTGAGTCTGTTTTTTAAACAGTGCAATGGCTGACACATGCTCCTGGGTGGGGGAGGACTCCATGCTGCTGGGGTGTGGGCCAGGGGGAATGGTGGGAGCAGTGAGACTGGCAACCCACCCCAAAACAGTGCTCTAATACAAGATGGCTACCAACCTGTAAGCCTGTTTGTTAAACAGTGCAATGGCTGACACATGCTCCTGGGTGGAGGAGGAGTCCGTGTTGCTGGGGTGTGGGCCAGGGGGAATGGTGGTAGTAGTAGGGCAGGCCTCCCTCCCACACCCTCCCAGTGAAGATGGCTACCAACCTGTAAGTCCGTTTGTTTAAATGTGCAATGGCTAACACATGTTCCTGGGTGGTGGAGGACTCCATGCTGCTGGGGTGTGGGCCAGGGGGAATGGTGGGAGCAGTGAGACTGGCCTCCCAACCCCAAAACAGTGCTCCAATACAAGATGGCTACCAACCTGTAAGTCTGTTTGTTAAACAGTGCAACAGCTGACACAGGCTCCTGGGTGGGGGAGGACTCCTTGCTGCTGGGGTGTGGGCCAGGGGGAATAGTGGTAGTAGTAGTGCAGGACTCCCTCCATCCCTCCCTCCCACACCCTCCCAGTGAAGATGGCTACCAACCTGTAAGTCTGTTTGTTAAACAGTGCAATGGCTGACACATGCTCCTGGGTGGGGGAGGAGTCCATGCTGCTGGGGTGTGGGCCCGGGAAAATGGTGGGAGCAGTAAGACTGGCCTCCCACCCCAAAGCAGTACTCCGATACAAGATGGCTACCAACCTGTAAGTCTGTTTGTTAAACAGTGCAATGGCTGACACATGCTCCTGGGTGGGGGAGGACTCCATGCTGCTGGGGTGTGGGCCAGGGGGAATGGTGGGAGCAGTGAGACTGGCCTCCCACCCAAAACAGTGCTCCAATACAAGATGGCTACCAACCTGTAAGTCTGTTTGTTAAACAGTGCAATGGCTGACACATGCTCCTGGGTGGGGGAGGACTCCATGCTGCTGGGGTGTGGGCATGGGGGAATGGTGGTAGTAGTAGTGCAGGACTCCCTCCCTCCATCCCTCCCTTCCACACCCTCCCAGTGAAGATGGCTACCAACCTGTAAGTCTCTTTGTTAAACAGTGCAATGGCTGACACATGTTCCTGGGTGGGGGAGGACTCCATGCTGCTGGGGTGTGGGCCAGGGGGAATGGTGGGAAAAGTGAGACTGGCCTCCCACCCAAAAACAGTGCTCCAATACAAGATGGCTACCAACCTGTAAGTCTGTTTGTTAAACAGTGCAATGGCTGACACATGCTCCTGGGTGGGGGAGGACTCCATGCTGCTGGGGTGGGGACCAGGGGAAATGGTGGTAGTAGTAGTGCAGGACTCCCTCCCTCCACCCCTCCCTCCCACACCCTCCCAGTGAAGATGGCTACCAATCTGTAAGTCTGTTTGTTAAACAGTTCAATGGCTGACACATGCTCCTGGGTGGAGGAGGACTCCCTGCTGCTGGGGTGTGGGCCCGGGGGAATGGTGGGAGCAGTGAGACTGGCCTCCCACCCCAAAACAGTGCTCCGATACAAGATGGCTACCAACCTGTAAGTCTGTTTGTTAAACAGTGCAATGGCTGACACATGCTCCTGGGTGGGGGAGGACTCCATGCTGCTGGGGTGTGGGCCAGGGGGAATGGTGGGAGCAGTGAGACTGGCCTCCCACCCCAAAACAGTGCTCCAATACAAGGTGGCTACCAACCTGTGAGTCTGTTTTTTAAACAGTGCAATGGCTGACACATGCTCGTGGGTGGGGGAGGACTCCATGCTGCTGGGGTGTGGGCCAGGGGGAATGGTGGGAGCAGTGAGACTGGCCTCCCACCCCAAAACAGTGCTCCAATACAAGATGGCTACCAACCTGTAAGCCTGTTTATTAAACAGTGCAATGGCTGACACATGCTCCTGGGTGGGGGAGGAGTCCATGCTGCTGGGGTGTGGGCCAGGGGGAATGGTGGTAGTAGTAGGGCAGGCCTCCCTCCCACACCCTCCCAGTGAAGATGGCTACCAACCTGTAAGTCTGTTTGTTTAAATGTGCAATGGCTAACACATGTTCCTGGGTGGGGGAGGACTCCATGCTGCTGGGGTGTGGGCTAGGGGGAATGGTGGGAGCAGTGAGACTGGCCTCCCACCCCAAAACAGTGCTCCAATACAAGATGGCTACCAACCTGTAAGTCTGTTTGTTAAAAAGTGCAACAGCTGACTCAGGCTCCTGGGTGGGGGAGGACTCCATGCTGCTGGGGTGTGGGCCAGGGGGAATGGTGGTAGTAGTAGTGCAGGACTCCCTCCATCCCTCCCTTCCACACCCTCCCAGTGAAGATGGCTACCAACCTGTAAGTCTGTTTTTTAAACAGTGCAATGGCTGACACATGTTCCTGGGTGGGGGAGGACTCCATGCTGCTGGGGTGTGGGCCAGGGGGAATGGTGGGAGCAGTGAGACTGGCCTCCCACCCCAAAACAGTGCTCCGATACAATATGGCTACCAACCTGTAAGTCTGTTTGTTAAACAGTGCAATGGCTGACACATGCTCCTGGGTGGGGGAGGACTCCATGCTGCTGGGGTGTGGGCCAGGGGGAATGGTGGTAGTAGTAGTGCAGGACTCCCTCCCTCCCACACCTTCCCAGTGAAGATGGCTACCAACCTGTAAGTCTGTTTGTTAAACATTGCAATGGCTGACACATGCTCCTGGGTGGGGGAGGACTCCATGCTGCTCAGCTGTGGGACAGGGGCTATGTGTGAGTTGTTGTACAGACCTCCCTCCTCCATGCAGGCCTCCTAAGCAGGATGACTGGCTACATGTTGGATGGGGATGGACAGTCTAATGGTGTTTGTGTATAGCAAGGGAGTAATTCTCATTGTGGTGGTTGTCATTTGTCTGTACTTACCAGCCTCCACTCCCCCGGCTACTCCTGTGAGACTCTCAGGAAGCAGGATGGCAAGCCCCTCCTCCTCCCATGGTGTAAATGTCTTCGGTGGGATGGGAGGGCCACTGCCAGTCGCGTTTGCCAGCGTCCAGTTCTTGCTCCTCCTCTCCTTGACAACCCTCTTGAGATCATGCCACCGCTTCATGATCTCCTTCTTGGATCTTGGGGTGGCCCCTACTGCATTCACCCTTTGGACTATCCTTTCCCACATATGTGTCCTGGTGGCTAATGGTGTCTGTTGGACCAGGCTACCAATTAGTTGTGGCTCTACTCTCACAATCTCGTTGACCATGACTGTCAACTCACTCTCGGTGAATTTGGGCATTTTTTGTGCTTTCATGGTGTGTGGGGGTTGAGGTGTTTGTGGGTGTAGGGGTGTGTGGGTGCAGGGGTGTGGTGGTGATGTGTGAGGTGTGTTGTGTGATGGGGGTTTCATTGTAATGGTGTGATGGTGGTGTTGATGGTGGTGGTGGGTGTGTGTGTGTGCTGTGCTCTTTTGTCTCTCCTGTCAGGTGTGGTGTATGGCCTTGTCTTCTGGAGTGATGCAAAGGATTGTGGTCTGTGAAGGGGTGGCTTTGTACTCAGCTGTGTGGGTGTGTCCAATTGGATTTTGGTTGTCAGGTGTGTTGTGGGAGTAGTTCTGTGGTTTTGTATGTTTTTTTCGTTATTTATGTTTCTGTGTATGTGTGTTGTATATTTTGTGGGCAGTGCTAGTTTGTTAATGCAATTTGCGCATCACTGCGGTGTTTTCACATCGACCGCCATGTTTTTGATGTTTTTCCGCTGCGGTGGCTTTGCACCGGCTTGACCGCCATTTCTCCCATTCACTCCTGGGTGCGTCCGCAGCGGTCGGTGTCGGCGGTTCTGACGGCGACACCCTCGGGGATGTCGTAATTTCCCGTGTGGTGTGTCCGCTTTCCCTGTCTTTTTTGGCAGTTGTTCCTAATGCGGCGGACGGTATTTCCGCAGTCCTGGCGGGCGGTTGGTTTCCTTCTCCATGGGGGTCGGGGTGGTTTTCCGCCCGCTATCCTAATGGGCCCCTTAGTCCTTTGAACTTATTCCCCCCAGTTTTGGTATCCCGGCGCTGAGCATAAGCAGAGATGTAACATGGCCTTTAGTGGATAATTTGCTCTTTGTATGTGTGCTGCAGAAGGTAGCTGTCACTACGCTGCATGCAGCATTGTGATTGGCTATGGGGAGGGAGCCTAGCTGCCTGCTTCCTGTTCCTGTCGGAGAGCAGGAGAGCAGGAGCAGTGAAGACACGGGATCAGGCTGAAAGTTAGGCTTTTAAATATTATTTTTTACATTATGACCCCCCCGCGTGAACCCCCGGCATGACCTCTGCCTGCGCCTGCCCCCCATCACCCCCGAGCCGTGCAAGCCGCTACTGTCTTCCACTACTCCTTTGCCTAGCAGATGAAAGCAGGGGCAGATGATTTTGTGGGACATACACAACATAAAATTACAGATGGTTAAAAACTACATTTGGGGATGTTTTTCACCTCGGGGTTCTGAGTGACATCATGGACATGTTTCATTGTTTATTTAATGCTACTTTGTACCCCCAGTGAAAAACATCCCAATAATTCATTGTTATCCATCTATAAATATATAATCAATGAAATCATACAGCAGAAGACAGCACACCTTATAATGTGACATGTCACAACACTAGGAGGCATTTTGCCAAGTTAACTAAGGTTAAACAATGGTATATGTTTGGGGAACACCAACAAATCGAATCAGACAAGTAGTGATGCCATTAAAAGATATAGTACCAAGAAGATTCTGCCTGAATGTAGGTAAAACAACAAATGCAGCAATGAATGGTAAGGCGACACATACCGAACACTGAACATAGTACATCTCATTCAACTAAAGCTGATTCACTGCAACAACCTTTTGAGGAAAAAATAGGACAGTCCTTTCTTTTTATGCGCAGTCATTAGGAAACTACCAGTAGAATACATTTGTGAATAGCAGACAATTGTGAACGTACACGAAAGTGTACGTTTACCTTTGTGAATCAGACCCTTAGTTTTCCGAACATTGAGGCTGCTCATATTCACCGTAGAAGCATGTAGATCAGACTCATACCTTAAGTTTCAACAACTAATTGCATGTGCAAAAAAAAAGGCCAATGTTTTACCAAAGAACATGGGGGCAAATCAGTGGCGGCTTCTCCGCTAAGGCGGAGGAGCGTCGCCCCACTGCTTGTTGAGCAGTGGAAAATAAAAATAAAATGATAACAGGAAGTTATTATCAGTTCATTTTTCTTTGCGACTTCAGCCAGGTCGGGTGGGGCAGGGCTGGCTCACAGCAGAGGGAGCAGGAGTGGCTGTCAATACCTCCCTACAAGCGCATGGCGATCTAACCGGCCCTTTATGGCCAGTCAAACTGTAATGAGCATTTGCCATGTTCTCCATTGGGTTGTGCATAGAAGAAAGATTTTTCCCTCATGACCTAAATACTTTAGCAATTGGCAATTCTCATATTTTCATCAACAGTCCTTAAACACAAGGTAACACCATTCTATTTTATCATGTTTTTAAATTGTATTCTTTTTTTTATTTAAACATTATATTTTTTACAGTATTATTTGATTTCGCAAAAATTATTTCATTAAAGAACACCTTAACATCATTGGTGAATAAAAAAATTAATACAATACCCATACAGAGAAAACAACACAGGATTAAATACACTCTCACAATTCATTCATACATACACTCTCATACTCTATGCATTCATTCTTTTATTCTGTGGCTGAGGGGTCACAAGATGTAATGTGCTCTTATTACGCAAGGTCAACGCGTTTCGGGGGGATGGGACCACCTTCCTCAGGACCTGTAGCAGAACAAATATTCTTTCCAATACATAATAAATTCTGCATGGGTATCCGTAATAAATAACATATCATATATCTAAGTCTATATTTCAATATACATTATCAATTAATACACCATTCATTACATTTCATTATATTTCTTGATTTCCTTGTGTAGGACTTACAAAACACAATGCATTTCGATTTTCATTCACATTTTATGTCTTTTGTGATTACTCCACTATATACTATTGATCAGTACAATAATTCTTAGTACTTGCCAAGTAAACTCCCCTCACAATATAAGGAAAAGAGGGTTAAGATAGGTAATAGACTAGTTTAGAAAAGAGATAGAAAAAAAGATTTAGAAAAAAAAAGGGTTCTCGCTGATGAAATGAATTAAATTGCACAGCTCTCTAGCTTGGCATCCAAAACATAATTAAACCAGTGAGAAGATTCTACATACCTGCCTAGTAAAGTCATTTTGTTCTGTTTTTTAGTCAACTAAGGAAATTACGGGGCATAGTCTATTGTGTTTGAACCTCAGAGTAGTGTATTACGAGGTTCCTGTTTATACATTAACAGAAATACTACCAATTTGAAGGTCCTGTTAATATATTCTAGGGATATATCTACCCTTAGTTCCCTGCTGGTTGAACTTACCAATTAGCATTCGACATAATTTCTTTTAGGTACAGCAGCATCAATTCCTTGTTTCTATGCTTCGTTCAGTCAGTTTGACGTTTATCGTTTTCTAAACAGCCCCTTGGAGAACATACCCAGCCTCTGTAGGGACTGCCTGAATGGCCAAACAGGCCGCTCAGACCACTCACGACACTGCTCCTGCAGCGTTGTGATTGTCCGGCAGAGTCCAGAAGTCTAGGTGCTTCCGGAGCTTCTTCCAGCAGAGAAAAAGACTGAGGAGAGGCAGGAGAGAAGCGTGCGGTGGAGGCGGCGGCAGCAAAGAGGAAAAGTTTATTTCTTTAATTTTTCACCCCCCCCCCCGCCCTACCACCCCCGTTCACAGGCAGCCACCACTGGGCCTAATATATTCAGGAAATGTAAGACTTCATTCAGGTTCCATCACACTGAGTTTCTATTCCTTTTTCTGATGAAGCATCAAAGTCTAGAGAGTGTTCATTTTAAACAGGGGATGCTGGTGGACTGGTTGTGTAAGGAACTGTAGTCACAAAGGTAACGCTGTTGTCATAGTCAGATAGATGGGGTTCTGATTATCAGGCATGGATTTGACTACAGATATGACAGTACTTAGTTAAAGGATGAAGGAAGTAGAACCACCTCCTATAGGCTAGTGGTTTGGAGGACCGCATGCAATAGCCAATCGCCAATGGTGAGCGAAGAAAATGGCTAATGTATATGAGAGAATTCCCAAAAGAAGATACATATGAGTCTAATAAATAGCAACATTTTGTATTTGTATTAAGGAGCAGTGAACTATGGAGTGTATATTATCTTGTTAATTGGAGGGAGCGTTCATTCCGGAAACATTCTCTCTTTTTCTCGATTATTTGATTCTTTTCATTCATTTCTTGGTTTTTCCTCTGCTATTTTCTTTTTTTGTCTTCCTTTCCCATCTCTCGTTATTTTACCCTTTATTTGCTCTCTCTTTAAATCTTATCTCTTCTTTTCTACTTTATATTTTGCCCTCTCTTTTGTTCTATCTACCTCTTCCGCTATTCTTTTTTTTTCTATAATATGCTCCCCCCAGTCGCCGCTTTCAAACGTGCTCACTTCTCTTTCCATGTCTCACTAGCTCTCGTTTTCTATCTATGTGCTTCGACCTTTTTTGCTCATGCATAACGCCTGATGGATATTTGCAAATCTTGGTGACTAGTGGAATCTATGGATCCTTGTGGCGAAGCACAAGACTGCAAATATTCTGAAACTGCCGAAGTGGGCACAATTCAGCATATTTGCCTAACAGGCAAAACCATAGACACAACTCTTTACATCCCCAGAGGAAGACAGTATTCAGAAGCAGGCATGTCACACTGCTGACATTTTATTCAGTATGTTGTTTGGAATAACAGAATTAATGAGGGTAATATCATCAGAATGCATGTGGTGCCTGATAATACATTCACCTTATTATGTGTGCATCCAATTTGCATAATGGAAAAATGTGTGTATTGCTTCCTTTTTAAATGTACTCCTAATATCGCAGAAATTATCCTTTTTTCCAGGCCCAAACAACCAGGAATTTAGCTGCTGTGACTAAAAACCATAGTTGGGCCATTGGAAGACAGCAAAGTGACTCAATTCATATCAAAAAGGTCGTTTAGGCTTTTATGTGCATATTGTTTTTGTCATATAAGGGGGTGCATAGTTCACAATAGAGCAAATAAACCACATTTCATAAAAGAATATATACTTTTATGGAGACAACCAGAATGTTTTCACTGGAAATTGAACGCACAAAATTCAAAATACATACCATGAAAGTTTATTTTCAAAAGTACATTACCTTTTCACCATTTCAGCACCTAATACCCCTATGCCAACAATAGGACTTATGAATAAAATCAACGAACACAAATGAGGGAAAGTATTAATAATAATAAAACCATGCCTAAACTCTGACGTCATCACAAATGTGATATACATTCTATGTTAGCTTTTTGTAGTAAATGAGAGAGGCACTGGACAATCACCACCTTGTAACATCAGGCCAGTTACGCCTTCATCGTCCGCGAGGCGGCAGCACCAAAAAGGTGAGCATAGAATCTGACGCCAAGTAATGACGGTCCACTCCTGTCCTGTTCAGTCATTCTCCATTTATATATCACAATTGAGATGATTTTTTTCTAATGTGATTACTGAGTATTAACCCTGCTCTCTGCATTCCAGCACCCTGTTGGTTCTTGAGTTTGATTCACCAATGAGGTAAGCAATGCGCCAGCCATTCACACACCTGTAAACAGTCTATATCCAATCGGCATTGATCCTTGTAGAACAGGGTGGCTAAGATTGGTACACAAGGTCGGGGCATCAAACTAATTTTCAGAAAACCTGCTACGGGAACGATTCCCATTTGCAGTAAGTCTGCCTAAATGTGGATGTCTTTTGACTGTGCTAAAAATCTCTACATGGCGGACAGGACTGGGCGTTTATTCCACCTGGTGTTTCTCAGGTGTGATGCAGCCACTGAAGGCCGATTTTTAAAAGTCTTTGCCGCTGATGGTGTCTTCAGTGCTTAAAATGGGCCAGCACTGTCCGATACTGAGTACCTGTACTTCTCCAGAAAGAACGAAGGGGCATATTACCATGGGGGGCGATAGGCAATTATCGTCGGTTTAGTGGACGTTTTCGGCCGCTAAGCGTCGATAATTCTATCGCTATATTAGCACTGTTGCTAACTGATGTTAGCGACAGCTTTTAGGCGATAGCGAGCGGTTTGGGGCCCCCTTTGCATGTCAGCGATATTTATCGCAAATGACATGCAAAGTGGGCGTACCCAACCTGTTAGCGACTGAAAGCAGTCGCTAACATCGCTATCGCCTATTAGCAAGGCGGGCATAGCGATGGAAATATTCCCGCTATCGCCAAAAACTAACGCCTGCTCAGACCAGTTGTTATCCATGTTATCCAATGAGAGGTGGATAATATGGCTAAGAGCATTTCGTCGCTAATGCGTGAAATATCGCTGTATTCTCAGCGATATTCACGCTATCGCCGGAAAAATTATCGCTTTGGAGATAAACGTTGCTAATAGCACGTGATCTCACTGATAATTTCTGGCGATGCTTAGCGATAAAAAAATTGTTGCTAAGTCTAGTTAGCGATAAATATCGCTACTCGTTGGTAATATGCCCCCAACACTTTTATTTGGAGAGTACCTGTACTTCTCAGAAACAAACAGGTACTCTGGTACAAAGTACCTGCCCTTCTATTTTTTCATTTTCAAGCACTGGATGTCTCTGACACTTAACTCCGCTCTCTGAGATTACTTGCAGCAGGCACAGGTGAGCTTCAAGAGCGACAGAGACGAGGAGAAAAGAAAGACATTTGAGAGGGCAAAGAGAGAGAGAGGCGCAAAGGAGAGAGAATGGATGGATGGAAAGAGAGAATGCAAGGAGACGAAGGGAGTGGGCCTGGTTTAAGCATTTATGCCAGGGCTGCTTTTAGTTCCCCAGTCTAGCCCAGCTGGCATTGCTCCAGTCTTTACAAGTTTATATTGGACACCAACTTTGTAGAGATTTGACTTCTATAATGTAAGAAAATGAATCAATGGGCCTTAGTATAATGTGTAGATTTTAACTATAAAAAGCACTGGCAAAGCCTGTAAGCCTCAGCTGTAAAGCCATTTGCTTTGCCAATGCTTTACCTTTTATGGTGCATGGCTGACATGAATGCAAACACACCTGTAGTGGCATTTTTCAAAGTGATTTTGAAAAATATAATGCATTCTAAGATAGCAGCTGCAGATTCATGCCCATTCATGGTGGCCATTTTTCATTTTATTTGTACAAATCCCATACAAATATGGCTGCCGTGAATATGAGTGTATAAGTGGTAGCCATCTTTGAAACCATTTTCCTACAAATCCTTTTTAAAGAAGGCTGCCTAGAGGTACATGCATCCATAGTAGCCTTCTTGGGATGGGATTGGTAAAAATAAAAAACATGTTGAATGATACCTACCATGCATGCGTACACACAGATGACCTTCTTGAAAAGATCAGAAAAGCATTTTAAGAGAGTCACCTGCTGAAATCCTCACAGGTGGCAAAAGTTAGCAAGGGTTTTGGAGCAAAAGGATGCTCTGATTGAGTTGGCACCACTGAAATTCTCCTGTGCTGGAGAAACACATGAATAGAGAGGAAAGCCACTGAATAAGAAGCACTGAAGGGAGTGCATTAGAGTCAGAGATGTCTTTTTGGTGATATTGCATCGGTAGCAGAGGGGATATCATGTGTCATTTTTGTTCCTGGTGACATTACTGGTGGTTCTGCAACATGACCTCAATAAAGATAGAATATGGAATGGCTAAAGTTAATGAAAAAAAAAACACAAAGCATCTCAGATTAAACTCAACCAAATGAAAGCACATAAGCATCCATTTTATTTACCAATCATGTGTTAAAATGGGTGTTGCTACAATATGTAACTGTTTCAGTCATGATATACTAGGTGCACAACCATCAATGGGCTTTGGGAGAGCCACTTGCATGACATGGAGAATCAAATACTCTGTGACAGCTGTTATGAGCCAAGGTGCACCAAATATATGAATCTTTGAGATGTCGCCTACTCAAAGACTAATACAGTAGGATTTATATACTCATGATCTGGAGTCAGTAATGCCTGAATCCTTTCTGAGGGGTTTTGATCTAAAAGACTTTAGGAGTCTACACGCCCTGTGAAACCAGAACATCAATAAAGTCCTTGTTCACTGGCCCATCTATCCGGTTTCCAATCTGTGCTGTGAAACAATAGGACTTTCACCCGATGCCTACTACTTCATCCATAAAATGACTTAGAGAACTAACCCTTAATCATATGTTTGCCATATAGGCATGGCATAGGTTGCCACAGAAACACTATGGCACAAAGAGCATATACAGCAGCAACTTCAATACTCTACTCTGCCTTGGGCTCCTTTTACGTGTGTCAAACCGGTCATTCAGTCAAATTTCTTTATTCCATCAGAAAAATAACCATAAAAGATTAAGGGCCAGATGTAGGTAATCTCTATTTATCGATTCTTAAATACCGAATTTTACCGATTCGGTATTTAAGAATCGGTAAAGAGTATGTAGGTAAAAATTTGGTACATTTTACCGATTCATTAATATTCTGTATTACCGATTCGGTATTTACCGATTTGGTAATTCCCATTCATTCCTATGGGCCTAAAGGCCCATAGGAATGAATGGGAAGTCATTCACTATTACCGATTCGGTAAATACCGAATCGGTAATAGGGGGAACATATTCAAGGGTGGCAGGGTGTCACATTGACACCCTGTTGCACCCCTGAATCGTGCATGTGTGCACATGTGGCACGCATGTATGTCTGCCACATGGCACATTTCAAAAAGCACAACATTGCTTTTTGAAAGGTTTTCGATATTTACCACCAACTTGTAGTTGGTGGTAAATAACGAATCCTTAAATCAAAAATGCACTCACTTGAGTGCTCCCTACATAGGAATTAGGGATTCGGTAATTTACCGATTCTGTAATATCCCGATTCCTTAAATTACTGAATCAGTAAATTAACGAATCCTTAAATCCAGCCACCTACATTGGGAAAAGCTAAATATCGGTCAGTAACGGCAAATTTACAGATTTTCGACCGTTACAGACCAGTATTAAGCTACCTACATATGGCCCTAAAAGATACGCTAAGATTATAATACAAAAATTACATATAGGCACAGATTAATACTTAGCTCTAAGAGCAGAACATTTAATTAATTACCAATCATTGAATCCATTACCAAAAATTGGTTGAGACAACATATCAATTGTGCATACAGGCATAAAAAATGAAAAAAATAAGCTAGCCCTTCATTAAGTGCTTCTATATTTCACGGAAGACATGATACAATTGACCAACACCAAGCAAATATGAACAATCAGAAGACGTGATAAATATAACTTTGCTGGCCTACATTGTCTGAGATGAGTTGATCGTAATACGGAGGTTCAAAAACACTCCTAAATATACTGTAACATTTACAGAATAACGTAAGGTGCATCATGGACTGGACTGAGCATGAACCACAAGGACACAAAAGAAGCTTAGAGAAATAAGATACAAGCTAGGAAAAGAAACCAAGAAGTGTATAGTCTTTAGCCTAAAATGTCTATGACAATATCTATGCTGGATATTAAATACCCAGGTAAGAGAAGGTGTCATGCCTCGTGAGGTGGTCATTGGTGAATATTCAGTCACCATGGATTTAAGAAATTAATTAGGTTCTGTATATCTTGTACACATTGAATAAATACAAGCTTTAACATTGTCTTTACAAGAGGCAGAGGTTTTTAAGGGTTGCTTAATAATTTTATTTGCATAGGCAACCCACGGCATCTTCAATACCAAATCTAATTTCAAGCAGTCTAGCAGAACCAGCCGATTGAAGCTTGTTTCATCTTTGTCCAAATTGAAATCCGTAACATTAAATGATGCAATTTAACAAAATCACTTATAAAAATCAAATCCCAAAGGCACTGACAAGAGCCTTTGCAAAAAGGCATTCTCAGTTTTCTGTATTGCCAAAATATCCTGATAACCCCAAAGCCCCACCCCATAGTTTGTGCTAGAGTAACACATGGATTTATAAATTAAGGATTTCTTTTACAGGTTTTACACATAATTTCAATAAGAATTTTAACAGAACCTCAGTACTACACTCAAACTCTGCCAAATTCGGCCTGCGACCTTCCAACTGCATATGATTGTCATCAAATAATACCCACAAATATTGAAAAGAAAGAATTGCCCAAATCCTAGTGTTATTTACAACGTTCACTCTTGATTTGGCACGCTTCTGCCCACAATTATAATATGGGTTTTGGTTATTGGTTAGGCGATGGTCGACAAATAGATGGAAAATAAATCTAATAATCTCTCTAAACCAATAGGGGTCCCAGCGAACCACGTAATTGACATAAAGCAATGCCAGGATTGGATGGGATCCCACTTCAGGTAGCTCTTTACCTGAGCTGACCAAGACAATCTCATTTATATACAGTGAGAAAAGGAATGGGGCTAACATACATCCCTGTCAGACACCTCTATCAAACACAACAAGATGATGGATGGAGTGCTGAAACTTTTCAACCTCTCACAACCAGTCAAGAAATCTGGGTATAATTATTTATAATCAATCGTTCTTTTGCTCACTATGCCACGGCAGTTTGGACCCAGCTATATGCAAATCAGTCTTGACTCTGTTACTCATGAGAACAGTCCAGCCCGAACTGCCAGGCCAGGTACTCCCCGGAGTGGAAACTAGCATCCTGGGACTGGTTTTGTGGTTTCACCCCATATCAGCCAGGCTAGCTTGAATCCAGTGGCAGAGCGAGCAAGGGACTTATGTCTAAGCATACCCTTGGCCACTTAGGGCAAACACAGCAAACACAACAACTCTATCAAGCCTAAATGGGGCGATGGTCTCCCAATTTAGTCTGTACCTTACACTAGCAGAAACCTCAGAGTGCAGCTGCCTCAAAAAACAAATTATATGTTCATCCATCCCTAAATCAGACAATATGCACCAAAGTTTGAACTGGTTTACGTGGTCATAAGCAGAGGTTAGGTTCATAAAGGTCAGAAATATGTTGAACTGCTTGGCTATGGTGTGCTTATGATCAGCAGGTATAGATTGAGACATTGCTCAGGAGTTCCAAGACCAGCTCGGAATCCAAAGTGCAGATCAGAAAATGTGCTGTTATCCTGTGCCCAAGCCTCAAGGCGAGCCAGCAATATCCATACAGTACTTTTCGCTGTTGAATCAATCAGAGAGATTGCCTTAGACTCCCCGTACTGTCTCTCATAACTATACTGAAAAATAAACGCAGAATTGTGCATAGATCTATATTTTCTTGGTAAAAAAAAACTGCTCTCCAGTAAATCCCAAAATAGACATCCTCAATTTTCTCAGAATTCATCACTATGAATATTTTTAACTGAATCTTGCCTATTTTAGTATTGTGCCCTAAATTGCCCTGAGTTTTTTATGGAAAAGTACAAGATCTTTCCCAAAAGTTGATACTGGTAGAGTGTGTTTGTTGATCATTTATAAAGAGGCTATCATTTAAAGTGAGTAATACCTCATCCAGCCTCATGATTACTACCATCTGTAATAATCTAGGATGCTTGCTCAACTTTCAGTAGATCATTGTTCCATTACCACCTAAAGGGATGTCAGTGTTTTGAAAGAAAATGTGATGTTCCATCCAGCCAGCTACTTGTTGGTAACATGGAAGGTCTGCAAGTTCTCAAAATAGTTATTGGTCCAAACTATAAAATGTCCTTACGAATGATTTATTATTAGGGAGGATAAAAGATTATTTAGTAGCACAACTTCCTCCACATAAAATGGACCACAACAAGTATACGTATAGGCTGAAATGTACACACTGGCTTGTATAAAAATAATCTGTGAACCACACTTTGATGAAACTCTCATCATGATCATATTATCTTGGCTATCTGCCCCATTCCTCCTACTATTCCTGAAGTTTTGGATAATGTAAGCTGTATATATCCCCTTATAGGCTTTAAATCCTTATTACTAAATACCTTGATATCTTACAGCCTGATTCATCATTCTCCTGTTTTGCGAGCCCCTAATAGCGATTCATAGCGAATCGCTATTAGGGACTCGCAAAACGGGATTCATGTAGAAATTGCATAAAGAAATGCGATTCCTACATAATCCTTATTTGCGATTAGCAAATTGCTAATCGCAAATAAGAAATAACTCATAATTCATTCCTATGGGCCAAAAGGCCCATAGGAATGAATGGGGAGTATTCCTTATTTGCGATTAGCAATTAGCTAATCGCAAATAAGATGGCGATTTGAAGGGTGCCAGGCGTGTCCAAAGGACACCCTGTAGCACCCCTCAAATGAAATTTTACACAGGTGTTGCACACACACATCTCCAAAGGACATGTGTGTGTGTGACATGCAACTCAGAAAAATGCTTTTAAAAGCATTTTTCTGAGTTTTCCCAATTTACCACGAGGTCTGACCTCGCGGTAAATTGCGGCCAGAAATTGCGAATTCGCAAAACAAAATTGGATGATGAATTGCATTTAAGGAATCTCAAATAGAGATTCCTTAAATGTAATTCCTCGCAAAATTGCGAGATCGCAATTAGCGATTTTTGCATTTGGGATGATGAATCCCAAATGCAAAAATCGCACTTGCAAAGGGCCAGATTCTGAGAATCTGGCCCTTTGCGAGCCGATGTCAGCTTGATGAATCAGGCTGTTAGTTCCTTTACAAAGGTGTGTGGCTTCAAACTAGAAATAGCCTTTATTCCACAACTATCACTGAGTAAGTTTCCAAGGTCAACCCTTAAATGAGGGAAAGCTGAAACTATGATCAGAATCAGAGAAACTAGTATTTCATCTTTCGGTGGTACTGGCTATCACTGATTCCAAGTACAAAAGCAATCTCTTTCCCAAGTTTGTATCACGAGGGACCCAGGTAAGAATTTGTTTCCAAGTTAGCAAAAGTAATTGCCCAGGCTCTCATTAGGATGTCTTTGCAGTAGTTGGTGTAAGTACTAAGGAAAATTATCAGACATACATTTTATACTGATTTATTCTATTCATGGATATGGTGGAGCATGTAGGAATGCACGAAAGTGCAATTTCAAAACTACTATTTCTATCTCCCATTATAAGCATTTTTGGGCGTCTTCAATGTCCACTCTTTGTCTAAACAATTCTAAACTCCGGATTGGTAAACATAATCCATACGTAGGGTATGAAGTGTTATAGCTTTTTTATATGGAAACACCTTGCTTTAAAACTGACATTAATAATATATAGGCACATTTTCCCTCTGCTGTTTGCTTCTACAACACCTACACATCCACAATCAACTAGTTCATTTGGTCATAATATTTTACTGATCTCTATAACTTAATCTTTGGGGTTTTAGTCACATTTCTGTCTCTCGTTTTTCACTTGAGGCACAGGTAACTTCCCACTTTCTCAAACTTACTCTGAAAAATATTGAACTACTTTTCTTCCCAGTGTCATGATATATTGTTGCTGCTCCTTTTATTATATTCTGTCTCTACAATATTCTAAAACTCAGACAATGTCTCTAATTGTTAGTCTTGAAACTTCGCTTTAAACACGTCCTTTCTAGATTTGACCACCACTCTACAATCTATGTTTCACATACTCTACTACTTTACGTCAAACTATACAAAACTAGCAGCCCGTCCCGACGTTGTCCGGGTATGGATTGCTGCCGGCCAGTAGTATATTGTTTTGTAGGATTTCGTTTTGATAGCATTTCTTATCTGTGGCAGACCTGTGAAACGCTCTGATTCACAGTGCACTGCTGATGCACTTAAGAGTGCGCGTTCAGTAGTGTGTGAACTCGAGTTTCCCTACTTTATTTTTCCTTGCAATATTATATAGCGCGAACTCGACAACATGGCTTGAGCACAATTTACATTACAGAAGAACACATTCATTTGTGGTAGGCACAGGGAGACAAAGCGATTTGCCTGGAATCACAGCATGTTGAGCTGATGCCGAGATTCGAACGTAGCTCCCCAGCTCTAAAGTTCGCAATTCTAGAACTTGTGGCGGGAGGTGTGTCTAAAAGTGTATGTCGGTGCTGGGCATCAATGAGAGAGACCTGTGCATTTTTCAAATGGGTGGTGAAAAAATATGCGTATGTTGCTGGAGATGTGGGCCGCTGTGCCACCAAAGTACTCACCGGGGGAGGGTAAACACCCATTATTCCGCAACTTTCTTTCCGCATACCATCACTCCGCATACTTTCATTACGAAAGTACCATGACTCTGCAATGCCATTATAACGCATGGCATTACCATTTTATATGCTTTTACTACGCATACATTTGCAACGAAATTCGTTGTAAAGGCATGAATGGTAAAAGCATTTTTTTTAATGTTCGGATAAAGTAAGTATGGTTATAGGGGTATATGTTTTGGGGTACTGAGGTATATGTTTTGGGGTGTTAGGGTATTTTAAGGGTTCAGATATAGTTTTGGGTTATGGGGTATAGGGGTAGTTTTAGGGTTTAGGAATAGGTATGGGCTTTGGGGTACAGGGGTATTTTTAGGGTTCAGGGCTAGGTTTGGGTTTTGAGGTATAGGGGTATTTTTAGGGTTCACGGGTAGGTTTGTGTTTTGGGGTACAGGAGTATTTTAAGGGTTCAGGGCTAGGTTTGGGTTTTGGGGTTCAGGGGTATTTTAGGGTTCAGGGAAAGGTTTGGGTTTTGGGGTACAGGGATATTTTTAGGGTTGAGGGGTAGGTTTGGGTTTTGAGGTACAGGGGTATTTATAGGGTTCAGGGTTAGGTTTGGGTTTTGGGGTACAGGGGTATTTTTAGGGTTATGGGATAGGTTTGGGTTTTGGATTACAGGGTATATTTATAGGGTTAAGAGGGGTTAGTGTTTAAGGGTGTTGGGGTATGTTAAGGAGTAAGGTTGGGTTAAGATTATGGGGTGCAGGGGTATTTAAAGGGAGCAAGGTGGACACCCGGAGCTGTAATGTACAAAACCTGGGTAGAAAAAACAATGAAATATTGGGCACAATGCTCGCTTTTTATTTCCGTAATCCCGCGCCTCGCACACGCCCACGCTCCTAGCACACGCCCACAGCACATGTACCACACGCCCCCAGCATTTGTCAAGCCCCCAGCACACGCCCACAGCACAACGCAGACACGCCCACAAAGACTACTTTGCTGGCACTGTTCTTTTACCTTTTAAATGTATATGGTGGGCGTCTGCATAGCCTATGTCCTTTTGCTGCAACTGCCCTTTCCAGCGCTGTATTGGGTGTTGTGATTGGTGCTGTGGTTCCTGAGATTACCCGCCTCAAAGGTTTGGGCTCTCCCTTTATTATATTAGTATATATATATATATATATATATATATATATATATATTTTTTTTTTTTTAAATGTTAATTCCTAACTATAACGTGGCTGAAACCTATGGTTTTTTCAGTGAATATATATATTTATATATATATATATATTCACTGAAAAAACCATAGGTTTCAGCCACGTTATAGTTAGGAATTAACATTTAAAAAACCTTAGAAATTTACTGAAAAAACATAGGTTTCACACACGTTATAGTAAGCTGGACATTTCACTCATACAAAACCATTGAAATTTCCCCGTAATGGTTAGTTCAGCTAACTAAAACTTGTGCATCCGCAATCCACTGCTGATGATGTCACATATTACATCACTCATGACATGGTCAGTGACATCACTCATGTCATCACTGATGACATCTCAAATGACATCACTGATGACATCATCCTTGTGAAAGAGTGGCAGACCTCCTCTCACCCTAATATAACCTTTGATACCACATTGAAAAATAGAAACTACAGTTTTCAAAACAATAGAAATACCAATACTAGTAGAACAAACTATTCAGTAATTAAAAAATCTACATATGTTATGTTAAAGGTATTTGGTACCGCGCACATTCACCAAATGGTTTCTTGGCGCTCAAAGACATGTGGAAAGAGGACACAGGGGAGAAGACGCAGCTAGTCGTGAGCAAGATGGAACAGGTAGGTTTTCAGGAGTTTGCGGAAAGTAAGATAGTCAGGTGTGAGCCGAATTGAGAGGGGAAAAGAGTTCCAGGTAGACTGGGCGAGAAAGGAAAAACAAGCACCACCGTGTTTCTTACGTTTGAACCTGGGAGTGATCAAGAGGTTGTGAGCAGAAGATCTAAGATGTTGAGAGGGAACGTGGGGGTGCAAACAGAGAGAAATAAAGGCAGGGGCAGAGGCAGATAGAGATTTGAAGACAGTGCATCCCATATCAAAGGTGCAACGGTGCGCAACCGGGAGCCAGTGTAATTTTTTCAACATCGGCGTGACATGGTGGTGTTTGGGCTGTTGAAAAATTAGTCTGGCTGCCTGGTTATGCACCAGTTGGAGCCGATGAAGATGGTATGCGGGAATCCCCACGTATAGACAGTTGGCATAGTCAATACGTGAGGTGACCAGGGCCATGATGACAAGGGTGAGAGCCTCTGAAGATAAGAACCTTCGGATCTTCCCGATTCTGCAAAGGTGAAAGAAGCAGGCCGAGGTAACAGCGTTGATGTGGGGCCGCATCGAAAGGTCACTAGAGATAATGACTCCTAAACTCTTCACAGAATTGACAGGACAGGGGGGGGACATAGGGCTAGGGGCCAGAAGTTAAGGGTCCAAGGGTGCGAAAGCCCACCGATCAGAAACAACTCTGTCTTGCTAGGGTTGAGCTTCAGCTGACTGAAGTTCATCCACTCGTAGATGGTGAGCATTATTGATTGAAAGTTGGAGCAAGAGAGAGGGGAGGGGTCGATGGGAAAGATGAGTTGCAGATCATCTGCATAGTTAAAGATGGTAACAGAGGAGTGTCGAAGAGAGGCAAGAAGGGGCTGCATATAAAGATTAAACAAAAGAGGGGACAAGGCAGAACCCTGGGGAACACCACAGGGAAGTGAGGTTTGGGGAGCAGAGAAGGTGGACAGTTGTACCGATTGGGAGCGGCGTTGGAGGAAGGACACAATCCAAGACAGGGCCGGGCCAGTGATGCCCGCATTTCTGACACGGTCGATCAAGATGTCATGATCGACCGTGTCAAAAGCGGCCGAGAGATCTAATAGCACCAGGGCCTGGGCCAAGTTCTTATCAGCCCCCTGTCTCAGCGCATCCATGACCGCTACCACCACTGCCTCCGTGGAGTGGGCCAGTCTGAAACCTGCCTGTTGGTCGTCAAGGAAATGAGTTTCCTCGATGAAGGCGCTCAGGCAACGGGTGACATAGGTCTCCAGGACGTTCCCCAAATAGGGGAGAAGGGAGATAGGTCGGTAGTTACCTAAGACCACAGGGTCAGAACCGGGTTTTTTTAAAATAGGTACAACCACTGCTTTTTTGAAAGCATCGGGGACAGAGCCTGTAGAGAGTGAACGATTTAGCAGATCAAGAGGAGGACCAGGACAAGCCATAAAGGCGTCTCTTAGGATTTGGGGAGGGCAGCAGTCGTGGGGGGAACCGGAGCCGACAGACTGTAATAACGAAAGAAAAATGTCCAGAGAAATAGGGGGAAATTCATGCAGGGAGCGAGGATTCGGAGAAGGGAGGACACTGACCTGGGACTTGGTAGTGGAGGGGATATTGTTTTTAATCATGGAGATTTTGTCAATAAAAAATGAGTTTAAAGAGTCGCATAGAGCCTGCGAGGGTTGAGGCTGAGGCGTAACGCGATCAGGGAGGGAGAGTTCAGCCACGATGGAAAAGATTTCTTTTGATTTTGATGCGGCGCTGATAATTTTCTGGGAGTAGTGGGAGGATTTGGCCAAAATGATAGATTTTTTGTAGGATTTTATTAAGTCAGTGTAAATGGACTTTAATAGGGGGTCATAGTTTCGCCTCCAGCGACGCTCAGCCTGTCTAAGAAGTAATTTGTCAGCTTTCAGTTGATCAGTAAACCAACGCCTAGCGTCGTGGGGACGTTTAGATTTAATAGTTTTGACGGGGCGACCACGTCGCTGGCTTGGGACAGCCATTGGTCAAGTGTGGCAGTTGTCAGAGTGATCAGAGGGGAGTGTGGTGGCGAGGGTCGAATGGAAAAGGGAAATGTCGGCATGCTTCCAATTGCGTGCCGAGAAATTGGATGCTGAAGGGGCACGAGTAGGTACTGAGAGTTTCAGAGAGAAAGAAATAAAGAAGTGATCAGACCAGGTGCAAGGGTAGACCAGGGGAGGGGAGATATCCAGATTGGTTGTCCATACCTGGTCAAGGATATGGCCCCTGTTGTGAGTTGCGACGGAGATATGTTGCAAAAAATTAAGACCAAGCAGTAGGTCGGTAAATTCAAGTGAGGGGGTAGATTCATGGGGATCTAGTGGCCAGTAATTGAAGTCGCCGATGATCAGGACCCTGGCAGAGTTGATGGCTGTCTGAGAGATAATATCACCAAACAGGGATGAGAAGGAAGGCATATTGACAGGGGGGCGGTAAACTAAGACACAGATGAAAGAGTGTGTGGGAGACGTGAGTTTCAGCGTGACTATATCAGAGTTTAATATAGGAGTGGTTATTAGGGAGGTGAATTGTAAGTCAGAACGGATGATGGCAGCAACTCCACCACCCGGTCTACCAGAGGACCTGTTACATTGGAGGATATAAAATCCCGTAGGTATAGCGGCCATGATGTCAGGAAAGGAATCCGCCTGGAGCCAGGTTTCTGCAAGGAGCAAGATGTCAATGTTGCCACTGTCCAGAAGTTGAAATACTTCGAGATGATGTTTCGGGAGTGAACGGGTGTTAAGATAAACTATCGAAATGGAGCGAGCACCAAAAGAGCTGGTACTGATAGATGTGGGGGCGGCGTTACAGTGGGAAGGGGTGACAGGGAGAGGAGCCCGGGGGGTGTTAGAAGGAAGGGAGGACAGTATGCCACATTTCTGTGCAATAGCAACTATGTGAGGAGCAAGGGGGGCACAACATTGAAAGGAACGAAGATCTTGAGATGAGTAAATAATGCGACAGGTAGCATGCATGGCCCCGGGCCTCGGTCGGCCGCGGACGGGCGCAGACGGGCTTGACTTTTGCGTGACTTCGGCGCGAAGTCGGCGCTCCCGCTGCGCTCGCCCGCTGCGCTTCCTCCACGTCGCCATTTATACTGACTGGCATGAACCACTAGACCGCTCACCTGCACGGTGGAGAGGCAGGGCGGAAGTGGTGCAGAACCGGAAGTGGCGCTCGTGCAGGGACCCTCCGGGCAAATGGCACACTGCCGGGGCGGACCGGGGTCGAGAGCGAAGTAACTAAGGTGAGCAAGTTACCGTGACAGTCAAAGAATAAAGCGGGCGCTGAAGGGCATAACAAAAAAATATAGCAATGACAATTTTAAAATAAGCAAGCAGCTCGTAATCAGCTGGAATAAGGTTTAAAAATTAAAATTAAAAATTAAAAATTAAAAAATTAAAAATTAAAAATTAATCGGCAGCGCTGGTGCACATCCACTCATTCACCCACAGTTCTATATAGTCACTCATACATGTACTCACTCATCATATGTACACATACACCTATACATCCTGTTACACACCTACACTCATACATAGAGTTACTCACACACATACTCACACATGCAAATAAACTTTCAAGTATCCAAAAACTTGCATATACAGCTATATACACACCACTACACTTTCTACTACAGAAACGTACACATACTTACTCTCTTAAACAATCACTTATAGAAACACATACTTATTTATACAAGAACTCTTCCATTCTCTCACTCTCATATATACCCACTTCGATACATCAATACTCTAAAACATATCTACTTACTCACTAATACATGTATTCACTAAGATACACTTAATAAGTTAGTTATACAATCAATTTTACAAAAAAAACAATGTAGACACTTATTTACCCATTTATTCTTCCATCGACCTTTAGATATACATATATAAAAAATATTTATATATCAGAAAGACATATGATGATGGATGATGTCATAAGTGATGTCATCAGTGATGTCATTTGAGATGTCATCAGTGATGTCAAGAGTGATGTCACTGACCATGTCATGAGTGATGTAATATGTGACGTCATCAGCAGTGGATTGTGGGCGCGGGAGTTATAGTAAGCTGAACTAACTATAACGGGGGAATTTCGATGGTTGTGTATGAGTGAAATGTCCAGCTAACTATAACATGTGTGAAACCTATGGTTTTTTCAGTGAATTTCTAAGGTTTTTCAAATGCTAATTCCTAACTATAACATGGCTGAAACCTATAGTTTTTTCAGTGACTATATATATATATATATATATATGTATATATATATATATATATATATATATATATATATATATATATATATATATATATATATATATATATATAGTCACTGAAAAACCATAGGTTTCACACCAGTTATAGTTAAGTGGAAATTTTATTGTCATAAAACCATTGAAATTCCACGTTATAGTTAGTTGGACTCACTACAACTTGCGCGTGCAATGCACTGCTGATGACGTCACATATTACATCACTCATGACATGGTCAGTGACATCACTCATGACTGACATCACTGATGACACCATCCAGTGAATGTGTGTCTTTCTGAAAAATAAATATGTTTTATATATGTATATGTAAAGGTCGATGGAAGAATAAATGTTTAAATAAGTTTCTAAAAAGATATTTAAAAAAAAAAAATTGATTGGTTAACTGGCTTATTAAGTGTATCTTAGTGAGTACATATATTAGCGAGTAATGTTTAAATATTTGAATATATGTATCAGTGTTTCACTTTATGTATAAGTGACTGCATGGGTTGGTGAGTAGCTACATGTGTGTGTATATGAGTTATTAGATGTTTTTTTAGTATCAGTATGAGTGTCAGTATGGTTTGGTGGAGGTATTACTTAGCACATAGATGCATCAATGATTGACTCACTGTTTGTATGTGTTTTGAAAACAGCATATGTGCAGGACTGTATGGGTGGATGAGTGTGTATATGTGTGTGTTAGTGAGTGAATGGCTGTCTCACTAGTGTCTTTATCAGTAACAAGATATGTTTTAATCTAGTATTTGTGAGTATTGATGTATATAAGTGAGTATATGAGAGAGTGAGGGATTGTAAGAGTTCCTTTTTTAATACGTATGTGTTTCTATAAGTGATTGTTTAAGTGAGTAAGTATGTGTAAGTTTCCTTAGAAGTAAGGTAGTAGTTTGTGTATAGTTGTATATGCAAATAAATGGATGTTCAATAGTTTATTTGCATGTGTGAGCAACTTTTGGATGACTGTCGGTGTGTAACAGGATGTATAGGTGTATCACTACATATGATGAGTGAGTATATGTATGAGTGACTATATAGAACTGTTGGTGAATGAGTGGATGTTTATATAGATGGTGTAATTTCTGAATTGGTTGTTGTAACTGGTATGGGTATCTCCATTTTTTTGAAAATGTTAGTTTCTATTTTTGAATATGTGTTTCAAGGGTTACATTACACTGAAAGGAGGTCTGTCACTCTGTCACAAGGATGGTGTCATCAGTGATGTCATGAGTGATGTCACTGACCATGTCATGAGTGATGTAATATGTGACGTCATAAGCAGTGCATTGCACGCGCAAGTTATAGTGAGTCCAACTAACTATAACGTGGAATTTCAATGGTTTTATGACAGTAAAATTTCCAGTTAACTATTACTGGTGTGAAACCTATGGTTTTTTCAGTGAATTTAAAAGGTTTTTTAAATGCTAATTCCTAACTATAACTGGTGTGAAACCTATGGTTTTTTCAGTGAATTTCTTAGGTTTTTTAAATGCTAATTCCTAACTATAACTAGTGTGAAACCTAAGGTTTTTTCAGTGAATTTCAAAGGTTTTTTAATGCTAATTCCTAACTATAAGTCTCACTTTATAAGTAAGACTGTTAGCGCTCTAGTTGTTCTTTAGAACACTCTGGTACATTCTGTCATTGGGCTATAGTTGCGCTACCTCTGGCTGATATTTGGGCTACGTTTGTATTTTTTTGTCTCTGGGCACCATCTTTGGGCTACATTGGGCTACATTGGGCTACATTTGGCCTACATTTGGACTCTAACATATAAATAGCCCAATGTAGCCCAATATATATTTTTTCAAAGTTAATTTTCTTAAAAACCACTGGACCATATATCTTGAGACATAGCAAAGGCACATCGGGCTACCAGTCCCTACAATTTTTCCAATTTTTTTTTTTGTATATTGTTTTTTTTTGTATATTTTTTTTGCGCTCCCCGTGCGCGCCCCGGTGAGCGACCCGGAAAGCGTAGTATTTTGAAGCGCCCGGTGCGCAAACCGGGAAGCGTCCCGTTAGCGCCAATGTCGCGATCGAAAACAACATTGTGACGCGTCGCGTAAGCGTGACGTATCGCGTAGCCGCGCAATGTGTCTTATGACGTGCTGCGTAAACGCACCCGGAAGCGCTCCGCGGCACGGCCCGGAGCGCGTAACGTAAGCGCGCCGGAGCGCGTAACGTAAGCGCATCAGGTCATGTGACTTGAAAATAAGACTTTTCATTGGTTCTCATCATTTTTTTTCTCCACATAATGAAAGCCCCCTCCTTTTTACCTCATTCTAACTTTCTTCATTGAGAGAGCAAGAGCTATTTTTGAGCAAACAATGGCATCACTTGTAGCTGCAGCTGGTGCACCCCTACCACCACCACCACCACCAAGAAAAGAAGGTCCACCACCACAGTTTCTTGGAGGACAAGAAGAAGAGGAGGAAGAAGAGGAGGAGGAGGAACAACCAAGGCGCTTCCTGCCTGAAGAACTAAGGCAAAGGCACGTTAAAGTGCACTTTATTTGGCAATTCTTTTCTTTTCCTGCAGACCAGAAAAAGGTGAACGCCCCCAAAGTCACTTGTCTTATTTGTGGCAAAGTCCTCTCCAGGGGCAATCCCAAAATGAAATATTCTTTTGGTAATTTTACCATGATCCGCCACATGGAGAGGTGGCATCCCAATAACTTAGCCCAGGCTGAAGTACAGGAACTTCGAAACAACCCACTCCCTGTGGCCAGCACCTCCTCTTCTGAACACTCACTTTCTGGTCCTGAAGGACCCCAAATGGTGCCAAATATTCAACAAAAATTTGGCACCATCAAAATTGTTTGCATTTTCTGTGGCAAAACATTATGTTATGGTGACTTAGTGTCACCTTAATAAATAATGCTGTGGACAACCACCAATGCAGCAAGAAAAGGAAGCAGTAATTCTTTTCTTTTTTTTTGCTCCTGTTGAGCCATTTCCAATTCCCTGTTTTTTGTTTGTTCCCTTAAAAAACACAAAAAAGATATAAAATTGTTCAAAAATACAAAATAAAATGTTCAGAAAATAATAAAAAAATATAAAACAACAAAAAGAATTTAAAAAAAAGTTATTTTCAGAACTACCTCCCATTTATAAAATATTGCTAAAAATTTTAAACTCTGGCATTCTTTTTTCTCTTTTGCGCGCTTCCCGGTGCGCTTTTTTTTTTGCCCTGCGGGCCCTTTTATAGCCCCCACATCAAACCTAGGTGGTCAGGGTTGGTCTACCCTGCCCCCTTATGGTCATTTCCCCCTTTGCTTTGGCCACCTCTTGTGTCTCGATCCTACCAAGACACAAGATGGCGGACGCTCCGGACTGTTTCGAATGTTTACAGACACCCGAGAGCCAATCAGCTTTCTGTGCGCAAGTTGCGTGGCACGCCAAGAGCGCTCCCCGGGGCGCTGCCATAGATATATATATTTTTTGGAACCTAAATTACTCAAAAACCACTGGAGCACATATCTTGAGACATAGCAAAGGCACATCAGGCTACCAGTCCCTACAATTTTGCCAAGTTTGGTGCAAATCCATTCAGCCGTTCAGGCTGAAAGTGAGTTTGACCGCCCTACAGAAATTAACATGGAGAAAACACGTTTTGGGACCCCCCTTTTATCTCGGCCCCCGCTTGACGAATCCCCCTGAAACTTTCAAGGAAAGACCGGAGCTCCGCGAGGCAAATTTGAGGAAGTTTTCAGGCAGATTCGTCAACCGGTGCCAAAGTTATTCCAAATATAATTTTGAGATTTTGTATTGAAAAAAATCCTAACTATAACTACCTACTGGCAACCGCCAGTAGGTAACATATATATATATATATATATATATATATATATATGTATATATATATATATATATATATATATATATATATATATATATATATATATATATATATATATATATATATATATATATATATATATATATATATATATATATATATATATATATATCACACAAAAGAGTTCTGCCCGTTGTAAGGAGGCCCACTCAGCCAACAATACGCCTCTTAAAAGTGGAGCTAGCAGCTTCGAAACACCATTTTCCAACAGCTTTGGCCCTACGCGTTTCGGAAAGTGCTTCTTTGTTCAGGGGCCATGCACAGATAATGCAAGTGATGACAAGTGAATAACAGCTGCTTTATTAACCTATTGAAGCCTCCGTGGGTGTGGTTATCTTGCCCCTGTGAGCGCTGGTATTTGCAGTCCAAATGAAACCCCAGTGGGTGTCGCCGCATGCCTTATTGCTGAATTAAAACCTAAGTAGGTGAAGAACAGCATTCACGAAGACGCCGCCATGAAAGTCTCTCCCCAAATTGCAAGTTGACAGTCCTGTATTACGTGCCATCATACACTTCAGGGTCGCTTGCAGACACAAGCGGCGGTTCCTCCTGGCGACCTAGGCATGGCCGCTATACATCACACAAAAGAGTTCTGCCCGTTGTAAGGAGGCCCACTCAGCCAACAATACGCCTCTTAAAAGTGGAGCTAGCAGCTTCGAAACACCATTTTCCAACAGCTTTGGCCCTACGCGTTTCGGAAAGTGCTTCTTTGTTCAGGGGCCATGCACAGATAATGCAAGTGATGACAAGTGAATAACAGCTGCTTTATTAACCTATTGAAGCCTCCGTGGGTGTGGTTATCTTGCCCCTGTGAGCGCTGGTATTTGCAGTCCAACTGAAACCCCAGTGGGTGTCGCCGCATGCCTTATTGCTGAATTAAAACCTAAGTAGGTGAAGAACAGCATTCACGAATACCCCGCCATGATAGTCTCTCCCCAATGTGCAAGTTGACAGTCCTGTATTACGTGCCATCAGACACTTCAGGGCCGCTTGCAGACACAAGCAGCGGTTCCTCCTTGCGACCCAGGCATGGCCGCTATACATCACACAAAAGAGTTCTGCTCGTTGTAAGGAGGCCCACTCTGCCAACAATATGCCTCTTAAAAGTGGAGCTTGCAGCTTCGAAACACCATTTTCCAACAGCTTTGGCCCTACGCATTTCGGAAAGTGCTTCCTTGTTCCTTGATTACGCAAGTGACGACAAGTGAATAACAGCTGCTTTATTAACCTACTAGCAGCCCGTCCCGACGTTGTCCGGTATGAATTGCTGCTGGCCAGTAGTATATTGTTTTGTAGGATTTCGTTTTGATAGCATTTCTTATCTGTGACAGACCTGTGAAACGCTCCGATTCACAGTGCACTGCTGATGCACTTAAGAGTGCGGGTTCAGTAGTGTGCGAACTCGAGTTTCCCTACTTTATTTTTCTTTGCAATATTATATAGCGCAAACTCGACAACATGGCATGAGCACAATTTACATTACAGAAGAACACATTAATTTGTGGTAGGCACGGGGAGACAAAGCGATTTGCCTGGAATCACAGGATGTTGAGCTGATGCCGAGATTCGAACGTAGCTCCCCAGCTCTAAAGTTCGCAATTCTAGAACTTGTGGCGGGAGGTGTGTCTAAAAGTGTATGTCGGTGCTAGCCATCAATGAGAGAGACCTGTGCATTTTTTCAAATCGGTGGTGAAAAAATATGAGTATGTTGCTGGGGATGTGGGCCGCCGTGCCACCAATGTACTTACCGGGGGAGGGTAAACACCCATTATTCCGCAACTTTCTTTCCGCATACCATCACTCCACATACTTTCATTACGAAAGTACCATGACTCTGCAATGCCATTATAACCCATGGCATTACATTTTATATACTTTTACCACGCATACATTTACAACGAAATTCGTTGTGAATGCATGAATGGTAAAAGCATTTTTTTTTTAACGTTTGGATAAGGTAAGTATGGGTATACGGGTATATGTTTTGGGGTACTGAGGTATATGTTTTGGGGTGTTTGGGTATTTTAAGGGTTCAGATATAGTTTTGGGTTATGGGGTACAGGGGTAGTTTCAGGGTTTAGGAATAGGTATGGGTTTTGGGGTACAGGGGTATTTTTAGGGTTCAGGGCTAGGTTTGGGTTTTGGGGTATAGGGGTATTTTTAGGGTTCAGGGGTAGGTTTTGGTTTTGGGGTACAGGGGTATTTTAAGGGTTCAGGGCTAGGTTTGGGTTCTGGGGTTCAGGGGTATTTTAGGGTTCAGGGATAGGTTTGGGTTTTGGGGTACAGGGATATTTTTAGGGTTCAGGGGTAGGTTTGGGTTTTGAGGTACAGGGGTATTTATAGGGTTCAGGGCTAGGTTTTTGTTTTGGGGTACAGGGCTTTTTTTAGGGTTATGGGATAGGTTTGGGTTTTGGGGTACAGGGTATAGTTATAGGGTTAAGATGGGTTAGTGTTTAAGGGTGTTGGGGTATTTTAAGGAGTAAGGGTGGGTTATGATTATGGGGTGCAGGGGTATTTAAAGGGAGCAAGGTGGACACCCGGAGCTGGAATGTACAGAACATGGGAAGAAAAAACTATGAAATATTGGGCACAACGCTCGCTTTTTATTTCCGTAATCCCGCGCCCCGCACACGCCCGCGCTCCTAGCACACGCCCACAGGACACGATATGAGACATGGCATGAAGGGCGGATTGTACACACACCCCCAGCGTTTGTCAAGCCCCCAGCACACGCCCACAGCACAACACAGACACGCCCTCATGGGACTACTTTGCTGGCACAGTTCTTTTACCTTTTAAATGTATATGGTGGGCGTCTGCATAGCCTATGTCCTTCTGCTGCAACTGCCCTTTCCAGCGCTGTATTGGGTGTTGTGGTTGGTGCTGTGGTTCCTGAGATTACCCGCCTCAAAGGTTTGGGCTCTCTCTTTATTATATTAGTATAGATTCACATCCTTGTCTTTTATTGTCACTTCCATTTCATTCACACATTTCTTCATTTTTCACACCTCAACTGGTTTACACTATTCCTTCATTTTAAATGACTTTTTCTATGTCTTCGTGGAAACAACTAGTCAGGTAAAACATTTAAGTTGAAGGAGACAACTTTATTACAGCCTACCTGAGTGTGACATGCCTAGCCACAAAGGAACTGTCTCCTGTGAAACCTGTGGAAGACAGCTGTCGCGATCGCTCTCGCCACCACGGCGAGAGCAAGAAGAAAAGGCAAAATAGCACGATCACTCCAAACGGACTACATGTCCCAGAAGGCAAAGCGGCTCTGGAGGGCAGGAAAGAAGGCTGAGCCTATATAAGCTCCTCCTCTGCAACAGGTCGGTGCTTGACAATTGTTATGGTGGTTTCGGTATTGGCGGATGGTGTTGTCCCCGCCGGATGTATACCGAGAAGAAACCCAGCGCGGACGAAGAGCCTGCGTGGTCAGAGAACCTTCAAGCCTACGCCGAAGAAAAGCCAGCGTGGTCAACGGATCCAAGTCTACGCCGAAGAAAAGCCTGCGAGGTCAGAGGAGTGGAGAAAAATTCCGACAAGTCGCAAGTATTGCAAAAGAAGAACAGGATCGTTCTTCTTTCCCAGTATTTTTCTTTCTTTCAAACTTCCCGCGTATCACGCTTTCTGATTTCATTTGTTCCCCAGAGAATCCTAAATTCCGTAAGACAGAGTTCTTACTTGAGTTCAGTATCCCTGTACCCTATCACGACAATCTTGTTCCCAAGAGTTAGTGAGAACAAGAGTCTACAAAGTAAATATATCTTTCTGTTTTCGAGAGTAGAAGAGCCTCATTGGAAAATACGCCATTGGAGAAAGTGAAGTTAACTTTCTCTTTACCTATTTGGAGATCTCGGATTGAGGAACTGCTTGTTAGCATTCAAAGACAAGAGAGTTTTATCTCTGCCCGTCCCTCAACCGAGTCTTGCGGAGCACACAGACCCAGAAGGCAACATCCAAAACTCCGGCTCTTCTAAAAACCTTCTCACCTCCCGGCTTCTCGTAATACTCACTCAGAAGGTGATTCATACGTCACCACTGAGTGTGGTGTTTAGACAAGTCGAGGGGACTTTCATCTCATCGTTCCTGCTGGCCCGATTCCTCAGGTTAGTGGCGCGCTATTGTACTTGCGCCGCTTGCAATCCCGACAGATTGTCAAGCCCAAGAATACTCACCAGCCCGAACGATGGAAGTCGATGCTACTCTCGCGTCCCTGCTGGAAAGTTTCTCGGAACTCCGACAAGAGGTCCTTACCTCTTGAGCCGAGAACCAATCCTTATACCAGGAAGTTACACAGATGCGCAAAGAGTTGTCTGACTTGGCACTTAAGCAACCAGTGGTGAGACCCATACTCAAACCAGCCACGTTACCCCCACCTTCGTCATCCCGGACCGGGGGTTATTTTTTGCCGTTATCTACTACCGCTACAACCACGGATACCTTACAGACTGTTCAAATAATCCAGGACACGGGGATACCTCTGGCCCCACCGGAGAGGTTTTTTGGGGATCCTCGTAAGTTTGAAACATTTCTAAATCAGTGCCGTCTTCATTTCTTGTGTAAGCCCGCAGTCTTCCAGGAGGAAGCGGCTAAAACGGCATTTATGATGTCCTACATGGGAGGGAATGCGTCAAGTTGGACCATACCCTTGTTGGAACGTAACGACCCTGTGGTACATAACTTTCCTGACTTTTGTCTCGAGTTGAGAAAACTATTCGATAGGAAATCTCACATGTTAACCCTTGATCGGGAAATTATGACACTCAGACAGGGTTCACAAGATCTGTTGTCCTACATTACCACCTTTAATCGTCTGTTAGTGGAAACAGATTGGCCGGTGGAAAAAAGGATTTCCCTCTTTTATCAGGGTTTAAGAGGAGAATTAAAAGATGTGTTGGCACAAGTAGTGCAGTTACCGACAACGGTATCAGAACTTATTGATCTAACCGTCCAGTTAGATCACCTACTGCTAGAATGAAAAGGAGAAAGACCCAGAGGAGACAATCGATTCTACTATCCTATTACCCGACCCAGAACAGGAGGAGAAGAGAAAATTAAAGTGTCAGAAGAGTCTGAACCCATGCAGATCGGAGGGATCAGAGGCCCCCTTACTCCCGAAGAAAAAGATAAAAGAAGACGTCTGAAACTTTGCCTCTACTGTGGGAAAGGAGGACATTTTATTAAGGAGTGTCGAGCCCGGAATTACGTTCCCGGACGCTCTACCCTTCCCCGAGTCCAAGCTACTATGAAGAATGCAGAACCGTCGGAAAACTGAAGATCTCAAATCAGACGGAGGTCTCTGACTTGAGATGCCAGCTTCCCATGATCTCCCCCGTTCTTGCTAACACCCTTCATCCTGCAGTGGCCCACATGAACGTAAGTGTGTCTCTCTGGATTTTCTCTCAACACAAACTACAGATTGATGCTCTCCTTGACTCGGGGGCTACCGGTAATTACATTGACCAAGAGTTTGCGTTAAGAATGGGCATCCCGTGCGAAAAGAAGCTGCGACCCGAAACAGTTAAAGCCGTGGACGGCACTATTCTTTCATCTGGTCCGGTGGTTTATAATACCCTTTCCCTATTGATGGAGTTTGGGGAAGACCATTTAGAACATATCCAATTTGACCTGATAGATGCTCCGCAGTTCCGACTCATCCTGGGTATGCCTTGGCTTACATTACACGATCCTTTTGTGAGTTGGTCATCCCGTACAGTCAATATGACCTCTCCCTATTATAAAGAACATTGTAAGAAACATGAGCTGCAGCCTTCACTCACGGCACCCTCACCTGCCACCTATTTGGCGAACGCCTGTACCGTTGAGAAGCTCTGTTGTGCCACAGTGCTTCCCGTTGAATACCAAGAATTCAAAGCATTGTTTGACAAACAACAAGCATCCCAGTTACCACCCCATAGGGTCTATGACTGTCGAGTTGACCTGGTACCAGGGGCGGATATCCCCTGCAGCAGGGTGTATGCCTTGACGGAAAAAGAAACCCAATACTTGAAAACCTATATTGACGACAACCTAGCAACCGGGTTTATCAGACACTCAACCTCCCCTGCGTCTTCACCAATGTTTTTTATTGCCAAGAAGGACTGCGATGAGCTAAGACTCTGCATCGATTACCGTGCGATTAATAAGGTAACGATTAAAAACTGCTATCCTCTCCCCCTGATTCCGGTCTTGATGGATAAATTGAAGGGAGCACGATATTTCACAAAGCTCGATCTTCGGGGGGCCTACCACCTTGTGCGGGTGAAAAAGGGGACGAATGGAAGACAGCTTTCAGGACCAAATTCGGTTTATTTGAATACCGGGTAATGCCCTTTGGTCTCTGCAACGCCCCCGCAGCCTTCCTATTCTTCATGGACGAGGTGCTGAGAGGATGTCTGGAATCATACTGTGTGGTCTACATCGACGATATTTTGATTTATTCAACAACAATGTCTGAGCATATCGTCCATGTAAAAACAGTCCTGCGGAAGCTACAACAAAATTCGTTGTACGCTAAGTTGGAGAAATGTCTTTTCCATGTACAGGAAGTCGCCTTCTTGGGGTACATTATAGACGCCCAAGGGTTCCGGATGGATATGAGCAAAGTTGAGGTAATCTTTAACTGGAAGACTCCGCAGAATGTTAAGGCTGTGCAAAGTTTTCTTGGCTTTGCCAACTATTACCGGTGCTTTATTCAGGACTTTTCAAAAACTATCCACCCCATCACATCCCTCCTGCGAAAAAACGTACCATTTGTATGGGGAACAGAAGCTGAACAGTCTTTTCAACTTCTCAAGGACAGGTTCACCCAGGCAACGATTCTGAGACATCCGGATCCTCAACTGCCGTATATCCTCGAAACTGACGCCTCCCAATACGCCCTCGAAGGAATCTTGTCCCAAAGACATCCGAACACGGGGCAGTTGCACCCAGTGGCCTACTATTCAAGGAAACTTACACCCTGTGAGATAAACTACACTATCACGGATAAATAACTCCTTGCCATAAAAAGGGCTTGTGAGGAGTGGCGACATTACCTCCTAGGTGCTTTACACACTGTTGAGATCATCACGGATCATCGAAACCTGTTGTTCCTCAAAACGGCTAAAGCTTTGACTCCCAGGCAGCTTAGATGGACTTTGTTCTTTTCCGACTATGATTTCATAATCAAATACAGGCCTGGGTCACGCAACGGGAAAGCGGACGCCTTATCCCGCCTAGGAGAAGAAGAAAGGGTGGAACTTGAGGAACCTCCATATATCCTGCAAGAAACAGACTGCCCCATTCACTCGCTTGCCCTGGTCACGTCCGAGGACTTTCTGGACGACGTAAAAGTGGGCCTCGCCGATTATAATATTGCCTCTTGGATACAGGAGGAGCCGGAACATAGACATATGGAAAACGACCTGGCATACCATTTCCATGCGTTGTATATACCCCAGACAACGTTGCAACAACAGGTGTTGACATGGGCGCATGATTCTGTATTAAGTGGACACATGGGCATCTACAAGACCACAGCCAATGTGGAACGATCCTTTTGGTGGAAGGATGTTCGAGCTGATGTGAAAGAATACGTAAAGACCTGTGCGATTTGTGCCCAGGGCAAATCTGTCCATACCAAACCATCTGGCTTCCTCCATCCTTTGCCCATTCCACCTAAACCTTGGCATACCTTATCCATGGATTTTATTGTAGAGATGCCTCCCTGCGTCAATCAGACTGTTATCCTGGTGGTAGTAGACCATCTCACAAAGATGGGTCACTTCATTTCCTTGCCGGGTCTACCTACATCTGTGGAGTTGGCTAAAGTGTTCCTCCAACACGTTGTGCGGGCGCATGGATTGCCCAGTGTGCTGATCACTGATCGCGGCATGCAATTTACGTCGCATTTTTGGAAAGCTCTCTGTGCCATCCTGCAGATTGATGCAAGATTATCGTCTAGCTATCATCCCCAGACGGATGGTAAAACCGAACGTCTCAATCAGACTCTGGAGCAATACCTCCGCTGTTTTACCATGCAGAATGCCACGGATTGGACCACGCTCTTGTGGTTGGCGGAGTTCGCATATAACAATGCTGTTCATACCACCTTGGGGTGTTCTCCCTTCTTCTGCCTTTACCGTTTCCATCCGAACATGCTTCTGTTCGACTGGCCTGCGGAATCTTTGGTTCCCTCCATACATGAACATCATGCCCATTTGAGAGCCATCCTCATAGATGCTCGGAACTGTTTGGAGACGGCACAAGCGGCTCATAAACTGTTTGCGGACCGGAGAAGGTCCGAGGAGCCAGCGTATAAGGTGGGGGACAAGGTGTGGCTTTCCACACGTAACCTTCATCTGAAAGGGATAAATAAACTTAAGCCTAAGTATATAGGACCATATAGCATCTGTGAAATTGGGAATCCTGTGACCATGAAACTGTCCCTGCCGGTTTCTTGGTCTATTCATCCAGTGTTCCACGTGTCCCTCCTCCGGCCCTGTCCGTTGAGTATGCGATTGCCGGAGCGATCCCCAGCTCTGGAGGTAGAAGGCCAAGAAGAATATAAGGTGCTACGGGTTCTGGACTCTCGTATGGTACGTGGCAGGGTCCATTATCTGGTCGATTGGAAAGGGTACGGGCCCGAAGACAGAACATGGGAACCGGTGGACCATCTGCATTGCCCGGATTTGGTTGCTGAATTTCACGAGCATTTCCCTGGTAAACCGGGCCGACCGCCGGGACGGCTGTCCTCGAGAGGGGGTTCTGTCGCGATCGCTCTCACCACCACGGCGAGAGCAAGAAGAAAAGGCAAAATAGCACGATCACTCCAAACGGACTACATGTCCCAGAAGGCAAAGCGGCTCTGGAGGGCAGGAAAGAAGGCTGAGCCTATATAAGCTCCTCCTCTGCAACAGGTCGGTGCTTGACAATTGTTATGGTGGTTTAGGTATTGGCGGATGGTGTTGTCCCCGCCGGATGTATAGCGAGAAGAAACCCAGCGCGGACGAAGAGCCTGCGTGGTCAGAGAACCTTCAAGCCTACGCCGAAGAAAAGCCAGCGTGGTCAACGGATCCAAGTCTACGCCGAAGAAAAGCCTGCGAGGTCAGAGGAGTGGAGAAAACTTCCGACAAGTCGCAAGTATTGCAAAAGAAGAACGGGATCGTTCTTCTTTCCCAGTATTTTTCTTTCTTTCAAACTTCCCGCGTATCACGCTTTCTGATTTCATTTGTTCCCCAGAGAATCCTAAGTTCCGTAAGACAGAGTTCTTACTTGAGTTCAGTATCCCTGTACCCTATCACGACAATCTTGTTCCCAAGAGTTATTGAGAACAAGAGTCTACAAAGTAAATATATCTTTCTGTTTTCGAGAGTAGAAGAGCCTCATTGGAAAATACGCCATTAGAGAAAGTGAAGTTAACTTTCTCTTTACCTATTTGGAGATCTCGGATTGAGGAACTGCTTGTTAGCATTCAAAGGCGAGAGAGTTTTATCTCTGCCCGTCCCTCAACCGAGTCTTGCGGAGCACACAGACCCAGAAGGCAACATCCAAAACTCCGGCTCTTCTAAAAACCTTCTCACCTCCCGGCTTCTCGTAATACTCACTCAGAAGGTGATTCATACGTCACCACTGAGTGTGGTGTTTAGACAAGTCGAGGGGACTTTCATCTCATCGTTCCTGCTGGCCCGATTCCTCAGGTTAGTGGTGCGCTATTGTACTTGCGCCGCTTGCAATCCCGACAGATTGTCAAGCCCAAGAATACTCACCAGCCCGAACGATGGAAGTCGATGCTACTCTCGCGTCCCTGCTGGAAAGTTTCTCGGAACTCCGACAAGAGGTCCTTACCTCTCGAGCCGAGAACCAATCCTTATACCAGGAAGTTACACAGATGCGCAAAGAGTTGTCTGACTTGGCACTTAAGGAACCAGTGGTGAGACCCATACTCAAACCAGCCAAGTTACCCCCACCTTCGTCATCCCGGACCGGGGGTTATTTTTTGCCGTTATCTACTACCGCTACAACCACGGATACCTTACCGACTGTTCAAATAATCCAGGACACGGGGATACCTCTGGCCCCACCGGAGAGGTTTTTTGGGGATCCTCGTAAGTTTGAAACATTTCTAAATCAGTGCCGTCTTCATTTCTTGTGTAAGCCCGCAGTCTTCCAGGAGGAAGCGGCTAAAACGGCATTTATGATGTCCTACATGGGAGGGAATGCGTCAAGTTGGACCATACCCTTGTTGGAATGTAACGACCCTGTGTTACATAACTTTCCTGACTTTTGTCTCGAGTTGAGAAAACTATTCGATAGGAAATCTCACATGTTAACCCTTGATCGGGAAATTATGACACTCAGACAGGGTTCACAAGATCTGTTGTCCTACATTACCACCTTTAATTGTCTGTTAGTGGAAACAGATTGGCCGGTGGAAAAAAGGATTTCCCTCTTTTATCAGGGTTTAAGAGGAGAATTAAAAGATGTGTTGGCACAAGTGGTGCAGTTACCGACAACGGTATCAGAACTTATTGATCTAACCGTCCAGTTAGATCACCGTCTGCTAGAACGAAAAGGAGAAAGACCCAGAGGAGACAATCGATTCTACTATCCTATTACCCGACCCAGAACAGGAGGAGAAGAGAAAATTAAAGTGTCAGAAGAGTCTGAACCCATGCAGATCGGAGGGATCAGAGGCCCCCTTACTCCCGAAGAAAAAGATAAAAGAAGACGTCTGAAACTTTGCCTCTACTGTGGGAAAGGAGGACATTTTATTAAGGAGTGTCGAGCCCGGAATTACGTTCCCGGACGCTCTACCCTTCCCCGAGTCCAAGCTACTATGAAGAATGCAGAACCGTCGGAAAACTGAAGATCTCAAATCAGACGGAGGTCTCTGACTTGAGATGCCAGCTTCCCATGATCACCCCCGTTCTTGCTAACACCCTTCATCCTGCAGTGGCCCACATGAACGTAAGTGTGTCTCTCTGGATTTTCTCTCAACACAAACTACAGATTGATGCTCTCCTTGACTCGGGGGCTACCGGTAATTACATTGACCAAGAGTTTGCGTTAAGAATGGGCATCCCGTGCGAAAAGAAGCCACGACCCGAAACAGTTAAAGCCGTGGACGGCACCATTCTTTCATCTGGTCCGGTGGTTTATAATACCCTTTCCCTATTGATGGAGTTTGGGGAAGACCATCAAGAACATATCCAATTTGACCTGATAGATGCTCCGCAGTTCCGACTCATCCTGGGTATGCCTTGGCTTACATTACACGATCCTTTTGTGAGTTGGTCATCCCGTACAGAGAATCCACCTGGAAGACCAATAATATCTGGCTGCGGATCTGTCTTGGAGCCGGTAAATCAGTTTATCGACCATTTTCTGCAACCTTTGGTACCGGAAACAAAATCCTATGTGAGGGACTCAATGCACATCATTCAACTTCTAGAGGGTCAACCATATGATGAAGCCACACAATTCATGGTGACATTCGATGCGGCCTCTTTATATACATCGATACCCCAGGATGATGCAGTCAGGGTCATCCGAGACACACTGGAGAACCGGCCGGCACCACATTGGATTCCTACCTCTTTCCTGATTGACCTCCTGGAGATCGCCATGAAGCGCAACTATTTTATCTTCCAGAGACAATTCTACCTACAGTGTAAAGGGGTAGCCATGGGAGCGACCTATGCTCCCAGTCTGGCGAATTTATACATGGATGAGTACGAAGAACGTCACCTGTACACAGAAGATAATCCATTCATCAACCATATATCGATATGGAAACGTCATATCGATGATGTGATTATGATTTGGACTGGCTCAGAAGCTACCTTAAAGGACTTCTTTCTCTGGCTCAATGCAAGGTGCAAAGACATACAATTCACCATAAGCTACGACCGAAGAAGTATGCATTTTTGGACCTTCTTTTCAAATCAGAAGATGGCGTTATAATCTGTGATCTTTATAGGAAGCCCATGGATAGAAACACCCTGCTGAAATATGACTCCAATCACCCACGGAACCTACAGGACAACTTGCCATTCGGCCAGTACCTTCGGATCAGACGAAATTGTACTAAGAAAACAGCCTTCTTTGAAGAATGTGAAACTCTCACTAAACGCCTACGTGAACGAGGTTATCCACTAGGACTCTTGAAACGGGCTAAGAAAAGAGCCTGGTACTGTCCGAGAGAAGAACTAATGATCCCAAAAGAAAAAAACTCTGACACCGTTGGCCTAGTTTGTGTAACCACCTTCAATTCAAGGAGCAATGTGGTGAAAAAAACCATTAAGAAATATTGGAATCTGGTGGCATCGGAACTTAATACTGACAAAACTCCCCTCTTTGCATTCAAGAGAGGAAGGAACATAAAGGACAATGTGGTCAGAGCCTTTTTGGAACCACCGAAACCAGTAACCCTAAGAGACCATCTAGGTCTACCACCTATAAAAGGACATTTCAGGTGCGGAACCTGCAAAGCATGCCCCATGTGCATAGATGGGCCATCTCTTGCTTTCAACAACAAGACATATACTCTGCCTACTTTGACAAACTGCAATACTGCCAATGTCATTTATATCATCTTATGTCCATGCAACAAACCCTATGTGGGACAGACGACACAAAAAGTAAAATCCCGCATATTGCAACACATGAGCAGAATTCGCTGTAAGGTGCAGGGTGCACCCATGGTTGACCATTTCCTTACGCAAGATCATGATCCGGCAAATCTGCGCTGGCGCATCCTAGAGAAGATCGATGCTAACCCAAGAGGTGGTTCCGTGTCCACTACACTGAGCAGAAAAGAGTGCAAGTGGATTCACATTCTGAACTCTGTGAGCAAGGGATTAAATGAGCATGAGGAGATTTCAAAACAGATGGCTTTATTATAACCTGTTTCTGGTCATCTATTAATGCATTTCCTTACTTGACATTGGTTTCTCATAGGATAACACATGAAATTGGTCACTTAATCATAATGCGCAGGGTTCACGCAATGTATAAATATTTGTATGGTACTGCGTTTGTAATAATGACCTTTTATCCCTCTGTGTTGTTTCCAGATGGTAATACGTAAATGTGGGTTCGTTTTGTATAAACACAGACAATACGTAATGTATACCACAGGTCTGATTCCCTGGAGTGTTTATCAATATATCCCGTGTCTGTTTAGCCCAACTGCCAGACAGATCTCAGTAATCTATATCGGACGTCTATCGTAACGTCCCACGCCCCCTTACTGATTGGGCCCAGCTCACTTGGGAATGTTACCTAGCAACAGACGCACCGAGCGTCCTCGAGGAGACGGGCCTTACGTTGTCTCCGCATACGCCTCCAATTTGATTGGCTAGGCCGTCACTTGCCTCGTTTCCGGCAGGGGTTGCCTAGTTACGATTGCATTTAACACTCCGGTCTAGAGCCATTGAGTCGAGCGTTTTCTACGGACAGCTCGGTTTGGCGTTCATATCGGGACCGCTGAATTTCTCTGTAGACTAACACCACATCGAGGGTAAGGAACTTCGCTCTCTGTCCCCTGCTAGTTGGTTGGACTGTATAACTGGGACACCACTCTGGCACCCTAGATCGGACGCTCATTGAAGCCTCCCATTCCATGGCATAGTTCACTCGTTACTGTTGTACTTTACAACTGAGACACCATTCTGTCATTATAGATCGGACGCTCGTTGGAGCTTCCTACTTCCTCACTGACCTTGGCTTAGTTCACTCGGTAATGTTACTTAGTGGTCACGCATCGGTTTTTTAATCACTTAAGCAACTCCCATTAGAGCACCTTTTAAATAAGTCCACCGCACTGATTAATTTCGCTTTTTAACCAATTACCATAATGCTAAGCAATCCAATTACTGTCCTATGACCGATGTGTGAAAGAAATGTGGACTCCCACTACTTGGTCCTAATAGCCTGTTTTTCATTTAGGTTGACCAACGGGCTACTCTTTGGATATAATCACCACTTGACCATCCCCTTGTAAGTAACCATGAGCGACTCCCGTCATTGTTTGACGCCAATTGCAAAACGCCTCTCTGACACCTATCCCCTTTCCTTTCAGCCCCCACCCCCCTTGTCTTGATAAAGACCCGCCGCGACCACCAACTGGGGCGCAAACAGGGTCGAAACGTTGACGCTCTCTTCTGGCCAAGATAACTCCAGGAACTTGGACATCAACCATTTGCTTTCCTTGGAACATTTATGTTTATAATACTGGCCTCATAACGACAAAGAACATTTCGTTTTGTCCTGCCCCTTCTTCCCCCTTGTGATTTTACTGTATATATATTCTGTATATAAGTGTCACTATATGCTTTGCACTAGTCACTTTAATCATCATAGTCACTATTCACGAATTTGAAATACCTATCATGAATTTAGTGGAATGAAGTAATTCCAATGTATGGTTTTTCTTTGTTTTTTAATATATAAAAACTTTGCTTCAGAGAGGTTTGTTTGTTTTTGAGCTGTTTCAGCCTTACTTAAAGCAATTTTGTTATCACCCAACAGAACCAATTGTTTGTTAATCACATATACCCAGGTTCTGAGGGACACAGGGTTACCCCTTTTTTTGTTAAAACCGCTTGCAATCCCGACACAGCTGTAATGCCAGAAACCGGTCCTAGGAAGATTGTTTCTGGTCCAGGGAAGGCATGGCTTGGCAGTTCGGGCTGCACTGTTCCCATAAGGCACAGGGTCAAACTGATTTGCATATGGCCATGTCTGAACTGGGGTGGCAGAGTGGGCTAAAGAACGTGATGGATTAAACCCAGATCTGTTGACTGGGTGTGAGTGTTTGATTGGTTCAGATGCTCCGTCCATCACCATCCCCTTTTGTACCGCTTTGTTCGTCATAAGTTGGCAGGGTATTCTCAGACGTGAGTCCCTTGCTCACTTTGCCACTGGATTCAAGCAAGCCTGGCTGAAGACAGCTGTAATGCCAGAAACCGGTCCTAAGAAGCTTGTTTCCGGTCCAGGGAAGGCATGGCTTCACAGTTTGGGCTGTACTGTTCCCTTGAGGCACAGGGTCAGACTGATTTTCATATGGCCATGTCTGAACTGGGGTGGCAGAGTGGGCTAAAGAACGGTGATGAATTAAACCCAGATCTGTTGACTAGGTGTGAGTGTTTGATTGGTTCAGATGCTCCGTCCATCACCACCCCCTTTTGTACCGCTTTGTTCGCCATAAGTTGGCAGGGTATGCTCAGACGTGAGTCCCTTGCTCACTTTGCCACTGGATTCAAGCACGCCTGGCTGAAGACGTCTGGAATGCCAGAAACCGATCCTAGGAAGTTTGTTTCCGGTCCAGGGAAGGCATGGCTTGGCTGTTCGGGCTGGACTGTTCCTATGAGGCACAGGGTCAGACTGATTTGCATATGGCCATGTCTGAACTGGGATGGCAGAGTGGGATATAGAACGGTGATGGATTAAACCCAGATCTGTTGACTGGGTGGGGGTGTTTGATTGGTTCAGATGCTCCGTCCATCACCACCCCCTTTTGTACCGCTTTGTTCGCCATAAGTTGGCAGGGTATGCTCAGACGTGAGTCTCTTCCTCACTTTGCCACTGGATTCAAGCAAGCCTGGCTGAAGACGGCTGGAATGCCAGAGACCGGTCCTAGGAAGCTTGTTTCCGATCCAGGGAAGGCATGGCTTGGCAGTGCGGGCTGGACTGTTCCCATGAGGCACAGGGTCAGACTGATTTGCATACGGCGATGTCTGAACTGGGGTTGCAGACTGGGCTAAAGAACGGTGATGGATTAAACCCAGATCTGTTGACTGGGTGTGAGTGTTTGATTGGTTCAGATGCTCCGTCCATCACCACCCCCGTTTGTACCGCTTTGTTGACATGGAGCAACAGCAGGAATTTAGATTGGGAGAGGAACGTTCACGGATATTCGTCACCAGTGTGCGTGGTCACTCATAATCCCCAACTCGCAACAGGTCTCTTGCTAAGTAAGATCACTGATTGTTTTGACTATAGACTGAAAAAGTGTTTTTTAAGTTAAATCTTGTCCAATAATGTCTGTTGTTGTATCTCGGTCCCCAAAAAGGTGCACAGACGTGTTCAGTTCTAGTTGTAGCATGAGTCATCCTCTTTCAATTCCAATAAACAAAGTTGATGAAGTGAAAGGATGTAAGATGCATACTGAAAAGCATTCTTGTTTTTGATAGTGCATAATTTAAAACCTTACACCATGGCTTTTTAGCAACATTAGGGTAAGACAGGAGAGAGAAAAAAAATCATAATGCTCACCTCTAATCTATGCCCAGCAGTGTTTGTAAGCAGTTCTTTGATAACAGTTAATAGCTTTCTCTGCTATGTTAGGCTTGTAACTTTTAAACTGTAAGTAACAAAAGTGTCCCTCTGACAAAGGCAGTAACCATCTGGACTCTCTACATTCTATGCACTTCTATGATCTGCATGGTACACGTTCTTTGCAGCATGCGTATTGATCCTCTGGCATTTTCATTGCCCTGGGCGGAGTTCCAGAACGGGGAAGTGCGTTGGCAGGTATTGGGTCGGTAAACTGTGATTTCCACAGGTATTGTTTGGTTTTCGCGTATAATTTGTGTTAGGTTGACTCTACTAAATTATGTTATTTTTTTCAGCATCTGGTAAAGCCTCAGCCTGATGACCTTTACCTAATATTTGCTCAAAAAATAACAAAGGACCCAACCTCCTTTGCTGCTCTTGCACCCCTATAGCACAACAGTCCAGCGTTTAGGGTAAGAAAACTGAGGCTATGCGGCTGCCCGAGGCCACTCAAGAGGAAAGCCCTCTAGTGTCATCGGACATCCCACACCCCACCTCCTCCTGAGGGGGCAAGGGCTCTGGCGGAGTCCCCTTCTTGAGCAAGGGCGGTGCCGCATCATGTCATGTGCACAAGGCTGGGTGAGGGGTATATAGGTCCCCCTCACCACGCTGTAACAACCGGATTTTCGGACCAGATAGCATCAGCTCACCAAGACACCACCAACCCAGCCGAAACGTAACCAACTCCCTCCTCAGGACCTACTTACCAAGGCACCTGGGTACCTACCTGAGGATGGGGAATTAGCAATATACAAGCTTAGATCCTCTAAACCACCACTAAATCTATAGGGATTACTAGGAATACTCACTATTTACTAAGGAATTCCATAGTCCACACCACACTCATACCTTATAGCCTCGCGGCAACTGAGGCCCAGACTATTCTACCCTCCTCCTCATAGTGAAGGGAGCAGTTCTGATCATTTACCATTACACACTGACATCAATCAGTGCTCACGCAAGCCACAATCCTGTGGGTATACACACTGACCACAATCAGTGTTCTTACTAATGCCACTCTCTCTAGCAGCAATCTCACTACACACCGTGTCCTTCCGGTGCTCTCACAAGCCACAATCCTGTGGGTATACACATTGATCGTAATCAATGCTCTCACTAATGCCACTCTCTCTCTAGCGGCAATCTCTGTCTTATGAATACCTTCAGCTCTTTCTCTCTCTGTTGGGAAGTTTCTCTATATATCTAATATCTACTGGGGATGTCTCATATACAATTGTTATATTTTATGTGGTAGATAGACAGTTCAATCCTCTCACACAAGAATGGCCAAATCATAATATGTAAAGGTTATTCTCTGATTCAAGTGCTTCCTGCTCCCTTGCTCAGTTACCACTTACCCGGACGGGAAACACATCCGTCCACATAACAGCATCTGACTAGAAGAAAGGTTAACTATGTCATGTGAAATAACAATTACACAATGGTTCACTAAGAACTGGGGTCCCTTTATTACACAATAACAAATTATAACAATATAATACTGCAATATAACATAGAGCGTGAAAAGCAAAGGAAAGAATTAGAATGTGTGTGCACGCTAATAAGAAAGGGTTGACGTCACCTTATGAGTACGAAGTCTGGACTCAGTTGTCATCTGGGTTCCCTTCTCATCTGTGCCTTGGCTCATCATAGGATCACCCCTGCAGTCACGGATACACGTCTGCACCGCTATGCTCTGTCTCCTCTGCTCCCCTCCAAGTCACTGGAACCTCCCTCTTGTTCTCTGTTTCGTCTGCTGCACTCTCGCCGTTCTGCACTACTCCTCTCTCCTCTCAACCACGGACTATCTTCACCTTCCAACTTCGATCTTATAAATCAGTTTCTGCTGCTCTAGTACTCGTTCGCTCCGCTAACTTCTGCACTCTGCATGCTCTGATCTCAGGGTCAAAGCTCACCAGCTGCTCCAGCTAAAGTAACTTCAATCTTTGTGAGAGGTTATCAGCCTTCGGTCTTTTTCAGACTTCAAAATGGTGACTGTTTGCTTTAAGTTGATTAACTGCAATGATGCTAACAACTAGCTGCCATCTACTAACTGTCTGACATAACTCACTCTCTGTGCTTTCGCTAATATAGAAGCTTGTTCATGCATGGAAATTTCCAGCCAGTAACCTGCCGCCCACCAAATTCTTGTACCACCCCGTGCCAAGGATACGTTCTCAGCCGGCCGGCCTGATGTTATGTCTTCGACACGAAGAAAACTACAGTCTTTCGATAAGGGCCAGCCTGAGCCGGTTCTCTCCAAGCGAACAACACCTTATAACTAAAACATTACATTTGACCTAAAAGCGTCTCAAGCAGCCGGGGCAGAAAGAAAGATGGAGTCTCTCTCGTTCGAGGCCTAAAAGGCCCTAAATAAGCATAACTCTGTCAGAAATATACTAATAGCTTTACAAAAGGACGGAATAATACTTATACTAAGGAATCTATCCCCTAACATAAACTTATAGGCCCTAGAATAAAGAAAAGAATAGAGAATTATATCAAACACCTTATAAATAGGCCAGGTCTGAGGTTCTAACCCCTCTATTAAAATGATAGTAGGCTAAAGTCACCTTCACTGAAAAAGGGGGACATAAACCCGGTCAGAACATTTCACCCTTGACTTTAGTCTACTAATCATTCGCTAAATGGAACTAACATCTGTCGAAGAATAATAAGAAACAAAACTGACAGATCTATTTCTAGTACTGCATCTGCAAGTTTGAAGTAAAGAAGGAATACACTGAATAAAACAGCAAATAGCAACTAAGATGCAAATAGTAAGCAGGATACCCCCTAATATCTGGCATAAAGAATGTAAATCTGGTAACCAATTAAAGAGCCAGTCAAACCAGCCCTGGTCAATGTGTTTTCTAACTTCTTTGGTTAAGTCGTGTAATTTGTCAATGTGAGCCTGGATGGACCTAGTGTGGTCTGATAAATTGAAACAACAAAGACCCTCTAAGTCAGAACAGTCATGTCCATGTTTGAGTAAAAGATAATCTATTGCAGCCCTGTTCTGCAAAATAGCTCTGCGTTCACCCTGGGCGTCCAGTAGCATGTCAGATAGAATTGTGGAAGTGTGATTGATGGATTTAACCATCCAACAGGCCATTTTTCCAATAGATTTAGCATTGTAGACTGCCAGGGCAGGGACACCCAAAATAGAGAAAGCTAAACTAAGATATTCAGATTCAGAAAATAAATGTAGTGTAGAGTCACAATTGTCCTTCAAAATTACTGCATCACGGACAATACGGTTATTCACATTAGGATGTGAAGAAAACATTAGCAAACTTAATATAGTAATAGCACAGGGTCCTCCGGTGATATTTGCGGGAATGTAAGGCCAAGAGGTATTTCCACAGGAGAAAAGCCATCCAGAAGGTAATATCATTGTACGATAGTGACTAGGGGTAACTACGAGACTTTTGCAGGTCATATTATTTTTAACTGAAACATATGACTTCGATTATCTCCGGGAACATAAAGTTTTTTCATGATCTGTAAATGAAGTAGCACCTTTTAACTTTAAACGAACACATTCAGTTATGGCGCTTGGATCACAGGTAAGGAAGAAGCATAAATCACCCTGCGTGATATTATATGTAGTTATTTGAGAATGAATTGGTGGTACTAGATCTAATAGCACAGTACATAAAGGACAGTACTCGTGAGTCGCGAAATGACCAAGAATAATATTGGGACGGGCATTTGATATATTAAAAATATGGGCAAGGGTCTCCAAAGATGCCGGGACGGCAACCAGATAGGTTGCTAATATGTCAGTCACCGAACGCATCGGTGTTAAACAGAAATGTGGGGAGTTTGTTACCCTTCGTGCCAGGGTAGTCCAAAAGTTAGATGACGAATCCCACGTAGCGAAGGAACGTGGCACTCTGATTCTCAAGTCAACCAGAGTCTGGGGGTTCCTTCCTCTCTCGACGTAGCAGGCCAAAAGGAGTCCAACGCCGGCACATCCTGCAACAGCAGTCCAGAGAATGATCTGAAAGAAAATCAAATTCAGGCATTATTCATTCTCGTAAGTAACATTTGTCAGCTGGGACAGCTTCCCAGCTATCTTTCCCTGGTCTCATGACAAGTACTGGATCATCATGACCGGTTGCAATAATTTCAGCTTGTTCAGGGGGATTTTTAGGCGATTGCACCCACACTCTCGCTCCTGGATTATCAGTGGAGCCAAAACCTTTTTGTCCTCGAACAGTTAATAAGGTCGGGCGGTGCCTTTTTGAATCTCACCACTAAAAACAGGCATGATCAGCAGTTGAGCAACTCGGTCAGTCTTATGAATTGGTAAATCAACCTCACTGCTATTCAGCAGGAGTACCTTAATCTCTCCCTGATAATCACTGTCAATTACACCTCCAAGCACTTGAATGCCTTTTAAGGCCAGACCCGATCTTGGGGCAATAAGCCCAAAATTTCCAGTTGGTATACTGACACCAATGCCAGTTTCAATGATAACTCGATCTCTTCCTTTTACAGTAATGTCATTCATAGCATGCAGGTCTAAGCCTGCGGAACCTGGGGTTGCTCTGCATGGAGCCAGGGCTCCAGGGGAAATTTCCCAATACATTACAGTATTTTTGACTGTGTTCGGTTTAGCATCAACAGCTGGAGGAAATATACGCATTAATGGAGATTCGATTTAGAAAAGGGGGTGGTGATGAACAGAGTGTCTGAGTTAAACAGACCACTCTTACCCAGTCCAAAGATCAGGGCTTGATCCATCACCGTTATTTATCTCACTGCCCCATCCCAGCTCAGAACCTGGCTATATGCAAATCAGTCTGTCCCTGGCCCAGTGCATCATGGGAACAGGGCAGACTAAACTACCAAGCCAATTCTTCACCAGAAAGGAGACAAGCTACCGGGGACCGGTTTCTGGCGTTTCAGCCTTCTTCGGCCCGGCTTGCTTGAATCCTGATGGAGCAGTGAGAAAGGGACTCATGTCTGAGTATACCCTGCCACACCTATAGTGGCCAAAAACGATTTAGAAAAGGGGGTGGTGATGAACAGAGTGTCTGAGTTAAACAGACCACTCTTACCCAGTCCAAAGATCAGGGCTTGATCCATCACCGTTATTTATCTCATTGCCCCATCCCAGCTCAGAACCTGGCTATATGCAAATCAGTCTGTCCCTGGCCCAGTGCATCATGGGAACAGGGCAGACTAAACTACCAAGCCAATTCTTCACCAGAAAGGAGACAAGCTACCGGGGACCGGTTTCTGGCGTTTCAGCCTTCTTCGGCCCGGCTTGCTTGAATCCTGATGGAGCAGTGAGAAATGGACTCATGTCTGAGTATACCCTGCCACACCTATAGTGGCCAAAAACGATTTAGAAAAGGGGGTGGTGATGAACAGAGTGTCTGAGTTAAACAGACCACTCTTACCCAGTCCAAAGATCAGGGCTTGATCCATCACCGTTATTTATCTCACTGCCCCATCCCAGCTCAGAACCTGGCTATATGCAAATCAGTCTGTCCCTGGCCCAGTGCATCATGGGAACAGGGCAGACAAAACTACCAAGCCAATTCTTCACCAGAAAGGAGACAAGCTACCGGGGACCGGTTTCTGGCGTTTCAGCCTTCTTCGGCCCGGCTTGCTTGAATCCTGATGGAGCAGTGAGAAAGGGACTCATGTCTGAGTATAACCTGCCACACCTATAGTGGCCAAAAACGATTTAGAAAAGGGGGTGGTGATGAACAGAGTGTTTGAGTTAAACAGACCACTCTTACCCAGTCCAAAGATCAGGGCTTGATCCATCACTGTTATTTATCTCACTGCCCCATCCCAGCTCAGAACCTGGCTATATGCAAATCAGTCTGTCCCTGGCCCAGTGCATCATGGGAACAGGGCAGACTAAACTACCAAGCCAATTCTTCACCAGAAAGGAGACAAGCTACCGGGGACCGGTTTCTGGCGTTTCAGCCTTCTTCGGCCCGGCTTGCTTGAATCCTGATGGAGCAGTGAGAAAGGGACTCATGTCTGAGTATACCCTGCCACACCTATAGTGGCCAAAAACGATTTAGAAAAGGGGGTGGTGATGAACAGAGTGTCTGAGTTAAACAGACCACTCTTACCCAGTCCAAAGATCAGGGCTTGATCCATCACCGTTATTTATCTCACTGCCCCATCCCAGCTCAGAACCTGGCTATATGCAAATCAGTCTGTCCCTGGCCCAGTGCATCATGGGAACAGGGCAGACTAAACTACCAAGCCAATTCTTCACCAGAAAGGAGACAAGCTACCGGGGACCGGTTTCTGGCGTTTCAGCCTTCTTCGGCCCGGCTTGCTTGAATCCTGATGGAGCAGTGAGAAAGGGACTCATGTCTGAGTATACCCTGCCACACCTATAGTGGCCAAAAACGATTTAGAAAAGGGGGTGGTGATGAACAGAGTGTCTGAGTTAAACAGACCACTCTTACCCAGTCCAAAGATCAGGGCTTGATCCATCACCGTTATTTATCTCACTGCCCCATCCCAGCTCAGAACCTGGCTATATGCAAATCAGTCTGTCCCTGGCCCAGTGCATCATGGGAACAGGGCAGACTAAACTACCAAGCCAATTCTTCACCAGAAAGGAGACAAGCTACCGGGGACCGGTTTCTGGCGTTTCAGCCTTCTTCGGCCCGGCTTGCTTGAATCATGATGGAGCAGTGAGAAAGGGACTCATGTCTGAGTATACCATGCCACACCTATAGTGGCCAAAAACGATTTAGAAAAGGGGGTGGTGATGAACAGAGTGTCTGAGTTAAACAGACCACTCTTACCCAGTCCAAAGATCAGGGCTTGATCCATCACCGTTATTTATCTCACTGCCCCATCCCAGCTCAGAACCTGGCTATATGCAAATCAGTCTGTCCCTGGCCCAGTGCATCATGGGAACAGGGCAGACTAAACTACCAAGCCAATTCTTCACCAGAAAGGAGACAAGCTACCGGGGACCGGTTTCTGGCGTTTCAGCCTTCTTCGGCCCGGCTTGCTTGAATCCTGATGGAGCAGTGAGAAAGGGACTCATGTCTGAGTATACCCTGCCACACCTATAGTGGCCAAAAACGATTTAGAAAAGGGGGTGGTGATGAACAGAGTGTCTGAGTTAAACAGACCACTCTTACCCAGTCCAAAGATCAGGGCTTGATCCATCACCGTTATTTATCTCACTGCCCCATCCCAGCTCAGAACCTGGCTATATGCAAATCAGTCTGTCCCTGGCCCAGTGCATCATGGGAACAGGGCAGACTAAACTACCAAGCCAATTCTTCACCAGAAAGGAGACAAGCTACCGGGGACCGGTTTCTGGCGTTTCAGCCTTCTTCGGCCCGGCTTGCTTGAATCCTGATGGAGCAGTGAATATTTTTGTCCACCCTAAGCGTGGAAGGGTATTCTCAGATGTGAGACCCTTGCTCATTGCACCATCAGGATTCAAGCAAACCGGGCCGAAGACGGCTGTAATGCCAGAAACCGGTCCCCGGGAGCTTGTTTCCTTCCCAGTGTAACAATTGGCTTCTGTAGTTTGGTTTGTCCTGTTCCCATCATGCACTGGGACAGGAACAGACTAATTTGCATACAGCCAGGTTCTGAAACTGGGATGGTGCAGTGAGCTAAAAAACGGTGTTGGATCTAGCCCTGATCTTTTGACTGGGTGAGAGCTTTCTGCTTAATTCAGAGACTCTGTCCCTCACCACCCCTTTTTGTAAATATTTTTGTCCACCCTAAGCGTGGAAGGGTATTCTCAGATGTGAGACCCTTGCTCATTGCACCATCAGGATTCAAGCAAACCGGGCCGAAGACGGCTGTAATGCCAGAAACCGGTCCCCGGGAGCTTGTTTCCTTCCCAGTGTAAGAATTGGCTTCTGTAGTTTGGTTTGTCCTGTTCCCATCATGCACTGGGACAGGAACAGACTAATTTGCATACAGCCAGGTTCTGAAACTGGGATGGTGCAGTGAGCTAAAAAACGGTGTTGGATCTAGCCCTGATCTTTTGACTGGGTGAGAGCTTTCTGCTTAATTCAGAGACTCTGTCCCTCACCACCCCTTTTTGTAAATATTTTTGTCCACCCTAAGCGTGGAAGGGTATTCTCAGATGTGAGACCCTTGCTCATTGCACCATCAGGATTCAAGCAAACCGGGCCGAAGACGGCTGTAATGCCAGAAACCGGTCCCCGGGAGCTTGTTTCCTTCCCAGTGTAAGAATTGGCTTCTGTAGTTTGGTTTGTCCTGTTCCCATCATGCACTGGGACAGGAACAGACTCATTTGCATACAGCCAGGTTCTGAAACTGGGATGGTGCAGTGAGCTAAAAAACGGTGTTGGATCTAGCCCTGATCTTTTGACTGGGTGAGAGCTTTTTGCTTAATTCAGAGACTCTGTCCCTCACCACCCCTTTTTGTAAATATTTTTGTCCACCCTAAGCGTGGAAGGGTATTCTCAGATGTGAGACCCTTGCACATTGCACCATCAGGATTCAAGCAAACCGGGCCGAAGACGGCTGTAATGCCAGAAACCGGTCCCCGGGAGCTTGTTTCCTTCCCAGTGTAAGAATTGGCTTCTGTAGTTTGGTTTGTCCTGTTCCCATCATGCACTGGGACAGGAACAGACTAATTTGCATACAGCCAGGTTCTGAAACTGGGATGGTGCAGTGAGCTAAAAAACGGTGTTGGATCTAGCCCTGATCTTTTGACTGGGTGAGAGCTTTCTGCTTAATTCAGAGACTCTGTCCCTCACCACCCCTTTTTGTGAATATTTTTGTCCACCCTAAGCGTGGAAGGGTATTCTCAGATGTGAGACCCTTGCTCATTGCACCATCAGGATTCAAGCAAACCGGGCCGAAGACGGCTGTAATGCCAGAAACCGGTCCCCGGGAGCTTGTTTCCTTCCCAGTGTAAGAATTGGCTTCTGTAGTTTGGTTTGTCCTGTTCCCATCATGCACTGGGACAGGAACAGACTCATTTGCATACAGCCAGGTTCTGAAACTGGGATGGTGCAGTGAGCTAAAAAACGGTGTTGGATCTAGCCCTGATATTTTGACTGGGTGAGAGCTTTCTGCTTAATTCAGAGACTCTGTCCCTCACCACCCCTTTTTGTAAATATTTTTGTCCACCCTAAGTGTGGAAGGGTATTCTCAGATGTGAGACCCTTGCTCATTGCACCATCAGGATTCAAGCAAACCGGGCCGAAGACGGCTGTAATGCCAGAAACCGGTCCCCGGGAGCTTGTTTCCTTCCCAGTGTAAGAATTGGCTTCTGTAGTTTGGTTTGTCCTGTTCCCATCATGCACTGGGACAGGAACAGACTAATTTGCATACAGCCAGGTTCTGAAACTGTGATGGTGCAGTGAGCTAAAAAACGGTGTTGGATCTAGCCCTGATCTTTTGACTGGGTGAGAGCTTTCTGCTTAATTCAGAGACTCTGTCCCTCACCACCCCTTTTTGTAAATATTTTTGTCCACCCTAAGCGTGGAAGGGTATTCTCAGATGTGAGACCCTTGCTCATTGCACCATCAGGATTCAAGCAAACCGGGCCGAAGACGGCTGTAATGCCAGAAACCGGTCCCCGGGAGCTTGTTTCCTTCCCAGTGTAAGAATTGGCTTCTGTAGTTTGGTTTGTCCTGTTCCCATCATGCACTGGGACAGGAACAGACTAATTTGCATACAGCCAGGTTCTGAAACTGGGATGGTGCAGTGAGCTAAAAAACGGTGTTGGATCTAGCCCTGATTTTTTGACTGGGTGAGAGCTTTCTGCTTAATTCAGAGACTCTGTCCCTCACCACCCCTTTTTGTAAATATTAATGGAGATTCAGCATTTAAAAAGGGACTATTATTGAAAATCAACAGTGCCTGAAACAAATATTCTCTCCAATTCTTATATTTATTATCAGTTAATTTACGCAATTGATCTTTTAGCAAACCATTCATTCTCTCCACAAGTCCTGCTGCCTGTGGGTAGTACGGTATGTGAAACACCCATTCAATGTTATTCTCCACACAAAATTCCTGTACCAATCTTCCTTTGAAATGGATGCATTATCAGATTGAATTTGAAATGGGACACCATAATACAGCATAATCAATTCCAATGTTTTAATGGTATTTACTTGGGTAGCTCGTTTGCAAGGAAAGGCCACTAAAAGACCACTGTACGTATCAACAATGGTGCAAATATATTGACAATTTTTACTCATTGGGAGTGGACCAATATAATCAATCTGCCAAATCTGAGCAGGTAATTTACCTCTGTGTAACTGTCCTCTGACAATTTGGGGTACTTTTCGTTTTCTAGAATGTTGACAGATAGGACAATGCATTATAGTATCTTTGATCAAATTTAGAGGAATACAAATTCCTCGGTCAGCAGCCCACCTGCTAGTGGCTTTCTCTCCAAAATGTCCTGCTTTCTGGTGGGCCCATTTCGCCAATCCCGCCAAATCAGAATCCTGCATGTCCACCACTGCCTCAGCAATTTTAGATTTCTCATCTGCAATGTTGTGAAATAATTTGTCAAAGGAGTCTATTGATGTATGAGCATCCACATGAAAGATTATTAACAGTACTTTGCGGAAGCAGTTCCCAAATTTCTTGCCATAACTCTTTACCCCAAAGTTCTTTAGAATGCAATTCCCAATTAGGAGCATGCCATGTTGGTAACCAGACCGCCTGTCCATTAGCAGTGGACCAGGAGTCAGTAAAAATGTGACACGTACCAGGTAGTTCCTGTTTTAAAACTTGGTAAACAGCATACAGTTCAGCAAGTTGACTACTGGTTCCTTCACTAGTTGTACTCAGCAATTTTTGTGTGATAGGATTATAGGACACTGCCTTCCAATGCCTTTTCTCTCCTATGTACCTCGCTGAACCATCCGTAAACCACACATGGTTTTTGTCCTCCGCGGATAGATCATCAAATGGCTTACCCCCCTTAACAGGGGAATCCTGTACTATAGGTACGGAGCAATCACTCCCAGTCTCATTCGATGGCGCCTGCGCCACTTGCTCATGTAACGTCGCAACACCTTTCAGTCCCACACGTGCCCTGTCTTGTATGTACCATTTCCACTTAATCACACTCGCCTCTTGAGCATGTCCAATTCGGTGAGTTTTCGGCGAACTCAAAACCCATTGCATAATAGGAATTTCAGGTCTCAAATTCACGATTCAGAAAAGGGGGTGGTGATGGACAGAGTATCTGAATTAAGCAGAATACTACTACCCAGTCAAGAGATCAGGGCTTGATCCATGACCGTTTTTTAGCTCACTGCACCATCCCAGTTCAGAACCTGGCTACATGCAAATTAGTCTGTCCCTGGCCCAGTGCATCATTGGAACAGGGCAGACCAAACTACCAAGCCAATTCTTTTCCTGGAAAGGAAACAAGCTTCCGGGGACCGGTTTCTGGCATTACAGCCGTCTTCGGCCCGGCTTGCTTGAATCCTGATGGTGCAGTGAGCAAGGGACTCATGTCTGAGCATACCCTTCCACGCTTGTGGTGGACAAAACGATTCAAAAAAGGGGGTGGTGATGGACAGAGTATCTGAATTAAGCAGAATACTACTCAACATCACATCATGTCCCAAAGTCAATTGCTCGGTATCCACCAGAGCCCAATAACATGCAAGTAACTGTTTCTCAAAAGGTGTATAACGGTCACCAGCATCCGGTAACTTTTTAGTTTAGAAACCTAGCGGTACTTTATTTTTGCCTTGTTTTTGCCACAAACTCCAATTTGCATAAGGACCTTGCACAGACACATTCAGATCCACATCACCATCACGCAAGGGCCACAGATCCAAAGCATACTGAATCGCTTCTTCCGCCAAATCAAATGCATCTTGCTGCGGTTTACTCCATTCAAACGCATTCTTTTTATGAGTGACTTTGTACAAAGGGGCTAATATCTGACTTAAATGTGGGATGTGTTGACGCCAAAAACCAAATAAACCAATGAAGCTCTGGGCTTCTTTTCGGTTCCGAGGAACCGCAAAATCAAGAATTTTCGGCTTCACCTGGGGAATCACTTCTCTGTTACCTTTATGCCAATTAATGCCTGAAAATTATACACTTTGTGAAGGGCCTTGCAACTTGTCGGGATTGATTTCCCAACCCTTTTCTCGTAAATGATTGATAACCTGATCTAATTGAGTCTGAACTTTATCCTGTGTCTCACCTTGAATCAAAATGTCGTCAATATAATGACAAATTTGTATCTGTGGGTTTATGGGTATTTCAGATAAATGTTCCGCCACCAGCCGGCGACAGATCGTAGGACTGTGTACATAGCCTTGAGGAACACTTCTAAACGTCATTTGACGTCCATTCCATGTAAAACTGAATTGTTCCTGACACACAGGGGCAATTGGGATCGAAAAGAAAGCATTAGCAATGTCAATAGACGCATACCACATTCCTGGATGCTTCTGAATTCTCTTAATTAAAGTAATCATGTCTGGTACTGCAACAGTCAAAGGAGGTGTATGTTTATTTAATTTGCGGTAATCAACAGTCATACACCAAGAATTATCACTTTTACGCACAGGCCAAACGGGATTATTCCAAGCAGAGGTAACCTGAGTTATAACTCCTGCATTTATCAGATCCTGAATTGTAGCACTGATTTCTTCGTGACCACCTGGAATACGGTACTGTTTTTGGGAAATGACTTTCGTAGCCTGGGGAATTTTTATAGGAGGCATTCTCAAACAACCAACTCGTACAGGTCTGGATGATATATAACCTCTACTTCCAAATTGATAACAACCATCATCTAAATGCAAAGTAATCCCCTTTAGGATATCGATTCCAATTATATATTCTAAAATTGGCACAACTAAAACAGAATATTCTTTTCGGGGAATTCTACCTATTTTCATCTCAACATATGTTTGTACTTCAGGGGTCATTGTGAAAAATTGTCCTTTGAATTTCTTTGATTTTCCATGAATTAGAGTGGCCTCCGCTCCTGTATCTACCAATGCTCGGGCCCTTTGTATATTAAGATGTCTCCAAAAAATTTCAATATCTACATAGGGTCTATTATCTTTGTGAGCCCAACTGTGTACTGGAGCTTGACCTATTTCCTAGTCATTTTTATTGCGTTCCGACAACCAAGACAAATCAGGGTAAATACTCTCAAATTTTTTGGACGATGTAATTTCCTGTTCATATCCATCCCCAACGAAAGAGATTTTTGTCATCTACATGGTATTGTGAATTTCATTCAGAAAATCTGTGTCGATCCTCTCTTCTCCTCATTTCAGGGGACTGATCCCTTTCATCTCTGTATCTGCTTTCAACACGGTCATCTCTCACCCTTTCTCTTTCCCCCTCTCTCCCCCTCTCTCTCTCACGCCGAAGGGATACATCACGCTCATTCCATCGTCTATCATGCCGATCCGAATCATCACGACGTCTATCATCCCCACTGTCATCAGAATATTCACGATCACATTCATTCTTCCGTACACGTCGAGCACCCTCCTTCCGATCCAAACCACGCTTGCGAAACATATCCCACAAGCGATTATTAGGATGAAGATCAATGTCTTCTCTCTTCACACAGTAAGCCAGCAAAGCAAGAAACATATCTCGTCTAGAAAACTGATAATTTCCAGCAGTACAACCCTCAGGTCTGGACTGTCTTTCAGGTTTAAGCCATTCGCCCAATTCACCAAGCTGATGTACAGATTCAAGCACTAAGGACAACGCATTACCAGTCTGATTGATCAACAAAGTCATCATAACTTGTTTATATGCGACAGGGGAAGAACGCATAATGCGATTCCGCACAGAAGATGTCAACAAACCATCCAACAATCTGTCAGAAGTACTCAGAAAAATCGCAGTTTTCATTACCTCCTCCTTCAGTCTCAGATTCAGTAGGGTATTTGTGATTACAACCATCAGTCGCTAATTGAAGCAGACTAATTTGACCACCACCATTATAGTTTCGGAAATGATCTTGTACTGTAGAATCTGAACTCAAAGAACAAAATTTCAAAGCATCTCCCGCATCTAACATGATGCCAGCAGCACCCAGTTCATAGAGACGCACCATCGATGTAAGTAAGGCCTCCCGGGCCGCTGTCGAAATCGCTGTAGAATGTCACTAACTTCCTGTTGTGTAAAGTCTTCTAAACTATCCAAAGGAATACCATTTGGATTACCAGGAGCCTGCTGTAATTTTCGTCGAAAAACTGGATGAGCAGAAGTTTCAGTACGAGCTGCAAAAGGAGCCCGATCAACAGATTTAGAGGGACAGTCAGATCGAGAAACATCATCAGAATAAGAACAGCGACCGCGGTCGCCGGAATCATCATATTTGTCAAAAGTATTATATTTACAGTCACGTCCGGTGCGAGAATACTCGCGTCTGTCTGACTCCTCAGCTGAGAAGCCAGAATCGTTCGAGTCCCAGATATTACCGTCCCACTCATCAGGATTCCAGTCCAGTCCGGCTTTCGCCATGACCAGACGCACTTTCCGTTTGCTAACTCGACCACGACGATTCTTATATTTCTATTTAGCAATACGAACAGCAGCTCTTTCAGCAATAGTCTGATAAGTCTCAAGTTTGTCGGCAAGCAATTTATTTTGACATCTCAAAAGAGTGTGAGCATTTTGCACTTCAACAAACCTCTCTTCAAGATCTGCATATTGTCTCTGCAATTGCAGAAATTTCTCATGTACAATCCTGTACGCATACAAAACAATCCAACCTCTGCGTCCTAAAATAGGAAGCTCCTCACCCTTCACAATCGGCGCTTTCTGCAAGTAAGCAATCACATGAGTCGGATCCACCGCTTCCAAGCAAGAACTCCAATTTTCACTCAAACCAGTACAATCAGCCCACTCATGAGCCAATGCCTCGTAAGGCGTTGATTCCCATCCGGGAATTTCAACAGTCAATTTAAAAGTAGATTTTGACCTCTCAAAAACATTGTGCTAAAAAGAAAAAGATATATACAACTATAAACAAATAATATACAAAATATACTCCGTACGCACCAAGCGCAAACAAACAAGATAGAAACAACACCGCGCTAACAGGCTTACGTAAACGGTTTGTGACGCCAGATGTAACGACCGGATTTTCGGACCAGATAGAATCAGCTCACCAAGACACCACGAATCCAGCCGAAACGTAATCACCTCCCTCCTCAGGACCTACTTACCAAGGCACCTGGGTACCTACCTGAGGATGGGGAATTAGCAATATACAAGCTTAGATCCTCTAAACCACCACTAAATCTATAGGGATTACTAGGATTACTCACTATTTACTAAGGAATTCCATAGTCCACACCACACTCATACCTTATAGTCTCGCGTCAACTTAGGCCCAGACTATTCTACCCTCCTCCTCATAGTGAAGGGAGCAGTTCTGATCATTAACCATTACACACTGACCTCAATCAGTGCTCAAGCAAGCCACAATCCTGTGGGTATACACACTGACCACAATCGGTGTTCTCACTAATGCACTCTCTCTAGCAGCAATCTCACTACACACCGTGTCCTTCCGATGCTCTCACAAGCCACAATCCTGTGGATATACACATTGATCATAATCAATGCTCTCACTAATACCACTCTCTCTCTAGCGGCAATCTCTGTCCTATGAATACTTTCAGCTCTCTCTCTCTCTGTTGGGAAGTTTCTCAATATATCTAATATCTACTGGGGATGTCTCATATACAATTGTTATATTTTATGTGGTAGATAGACAGTTCAATCCTCTCACACAAGAATGGCCAAATCACAATATGTAAAAGTTATTCTCTGATTCAAGTGCTCCCTGCTCTCTTGCTCAGTTACCACTTACCCGGATGGGAAACGCATCCGTCCACATAACAGCATCTGACTAGAAGAAAGGTTAACTGTGTCATGTGAAATAACAATTACACAATGGTTCAATAAGAACTGGGGTCCCTTTATTACACAATAACAAATTATAACAACAATATAATACTGCAATATAACATATAGCCTGAAAAGCAAAGGAAAGAATTAGAATGTGTGTGCACGCTAATAGGAAAGGGTCGATGTCACCTTATGAGTACGAAGTCTGGACTCAGTTGTCATCTGGGTTCCCTTCTCATCTGTGCCTTGGCTCATCATAGGATCACCCCTGCAGTCACGGATACACGTCTGCACCGCTATGCTCTGTCTCCTCTGCTCCCCTCCAAGTCACTGGAACCTCCCTCTTGTTCTCTGTTTCGTCTGCTGCACTCTCGCCGTTCTGCACTACTCCTCTCTCCTCTCAACCATGGACTATCTTCACCTTCCAACTTCGATCTTATAAATCAGTTTCTGCTGCTCTAGTACTCGTTCCCTCCGCTAACTTCTTCACTCTGCATGCTCTGATCTCAGGGTCAAAGCTCACCAGCTGCTCCAGTTAAAGTAACTTCAATCTTTCTGAGAGGTTATCAGCGTTCGGTCTGTTTCAGACTTCAAAATGGCGACTGTCTGCTTTAAGTTGATTAACTGCAATGATGCTAACGACTAGCTGCCGTCTACTAACTGTCTGAATGACATAACTCACTCTCTGTGCTTTTGCTAATATAGAAGCTTGTTCATGCATGGAAATTTCCAGCCAGCCCACCAAATTCTTGTACCACCCCGTGCCAAGATGTTATGTCTTCGACACGAAGAAAAATACAGTCTTTCGATAAGGGCCAGCCTGAGCCGGTTCTCTCCAAGCGAACAACACCTTATAACTAAAACATTACAGTTGAACTAAAAGCGTCTCAAGCAGCCGAGGCAGAAAGAAAGATGGAGTCTGTCTCGTTCGAGGCCTACAAGGCCCGAAATAAGCATAACTCTGTCAGAAATATACTAATAGCTTTACAAAAGGACGGAATAATACTGATACTAAGGAATCTATCCCCTAACATAAACTTATAGGCCCTAGAATAAAGAAAAGAATAGAGAATTATATCAAACACCTTGTAAATAGACCAGGTCTGAGGTTCTAACCCCTCTATTAGAATGATAGTAGGCTGAAGTCACCTTCACTCAAAAAGGGGGACAAAAACCCGGTCAGAACACACGCTGACGACCTCTTTTGTTGCACCGGACACGCAGTGGTTGCTGCCTCGCTGGAGACGCTATCCAAGGGGTCGTGATGAGTTGCTGCGGCGGATCACTTCTCCATGTTTCGGAGTTCGGGCAGATGGCGAGTTGAGGTGAGAGCCCATGCCCAACACCACTATTCGTAACCCCCCATCCAGGTCTCACCATGCTGGCTTGAGCAGTGTTGGGCCCCGCCCCGGTGGCACATCCCGGGCCGTGGCCCGCTGGGGCTGCTGTAGTCGGCATCTGAGATGGCGGGGGGTCAATCTCTTGGCCGCACACTGCGGCGGCATACCCGGTGCACAGAAGCCTGTGGCACTTGGCTGCCACTTTCGGTTTCCCCTGCATAGGGGGGCATTCTGTGGGCTGCGCGAGCGCTGCAGCAGGGTGGCCTGGCCACGGCTCCCAGTGATGGGCGCGAGTGGGCCAGCGGTCGGAGCCCCAGCCACTTGTCAGAGTCCCGGGTCTTGTTGGCCAGTTTGTCCCAGAGGACTGAGTGGTGATCGCGGCCCACCACCCTACCTAGGGTGGCAGACGAGAGCCCCCCAATCCTCTGTGCTAATAAGGGCCAGCGAGGTCACCGACGGCTGCGCGCCTCTCTCGCCCTGCTCGCAGGCTCTGTGGTTGAGGGGGGATAGGCGAGGCGCACATGTGTCTCTCGGTGCTCTTCCCCCTCCCCTCCGTTATCAGTTTAGTTTATAGGCAACGCGGTTGGGCCGGGAGTGGTCCTTGCTAGAGGCTGTAGTTGCGGCACCTGGGTTGGTCCAACTCCTGGCCGCAAACCGCGGCAACGTGCCCATTCCCACAGCAGGTAGTGGTGCGTGGCGGCCACTTTCTAGTGCCCCTGTATGTTTCAGACTGCTCTGTGTGAACGGAGGGTGTGGTTAACCATTCCTGTTGTTCAGCAGGAGTGGTGCCAAGATGCTGTGGTGCGGAGCGGGTGATCATGCGCGGTGATTCGTGTCCGGGTACACAGGTAATGTGCCCGGGTCCTCATCCACAGAAAGGGCACAATTCAATGGTACTCCCCCAGCCTGAGGGTGGAGACTGCCCCGGTCGGATGGCAGCAGTTGCGGGCCAGGAGCTGTGTCCACCGGAGTGTGGCGTGTCCCGGCCGGAGGGAGGGGCAAGAGAGCTGAATGTCAGGACCCATGACCTGGTTAGGCTCGGGCACGACGGGTTCTGAAATGCCTTGGGTGCCTTCCGAAACGGGTCGATTCAGGCATGTGGATGTTAATTTGGGTGCAGAAGGCCTGCACAGGCCCACATCGTTTCTGTTGGTATCTAGGTAAATTGTACACGAGCACGCAAATCGATGTTATTAGGGGAGCGCATGCAATTCAGGCTTGCGAGCTCATAGCCCCTGCTCTGCACCCCTTGAGGTCCCCATGTGCATGGTCACGGGAGTGATTGGAGGTTTGTGGGGTTGCTGGGGTTGGCCCTGTTTTCTGGGGCATTATGCGCGGTGTCTGTCTTGTTGTGGAAGGAGTTGGTACGCGGATCGGCACGCTGGTTGTTTAGATGCCCACATACTTCAATTGGGCTTTTGCCTTAGTGGTGACCGGGTAGTGAGGTTTCCTATTGTCAGGCTCAGAAAGAGTTGTAGGACCGGACGGAACCTGGGCCCTAGGGTCGCCACTGTTGCTGGCGAGGGGGCTAATGCCCGCATGGGCTCGGGTGTGGGCAGAAGTTATCACCGATCCTAGTGGTGCCCCCCCACACCGAGCGGTAGCTCAGAGCATATAAAATAAAAATAAGAACACGACTGAGGAACTCGTGCCCCTACCTCCTTGCTGTAACCCTCAGTGGGGCCGGCCTCACGATTCCGTCCCATGAAGGCCACGGATGCCGAGGGGGGGGGGGGCACTGAGTGATGCGCTCCAGCCCCTTGCCCTACTCAGCTGGTCCGCGGGTCTGCCCCAGGCGAATGGAAGCTCTGCCCACTGCTTGCATGGGAGCATTACGTAAGCAGGTGGGGTGCAAACTATCCAGGGGTTCTCACGGGTTTTAGTCCAGGCGGCTTGAGGGTGCCCCTGGGGTCATATTTCCCCCTATCTCCCCGTGCTTTCCCCAGCAATTCCATCCCAGATGGCCGCAGCTATGATTCAGGCTCGCCTTCCTTTCCTAGTTTAAGTTGCACTGCATACTAAAGATTGGTAACATGCAGTGTGCAGTCTGCTGAGAGGGCTGTGGAGCTGCCTCAGGAAATCCTTTTCTGTAGATACGAAGGCTGTTTTCAGGGTTGCGTAGGGCCTCTGAAAGCCTTCTCGGGATGAGTGTGTGCAGTGAGGGGTGGGCCCCCATTCCAAGACCAGGGCACAGCGAGGCATCAGATGAGATATAAATTACTGTAAAGGGCCTCGGTGACCTCGTTACACTGGAGCACCATCACCTTACACCTTGTGTGGGCTCAGTGAACCATGCACCATTTGTCTAAGTGCACCTTTCATGCTGGTAATTTCTAGGCCCATGGCAAGGATGCAACCTGTTGAGTGAAAGTCAGTACCAGTAGTACGCACCCCAAAACTGGGCGATCTGCGTGTTTCAGCAGGGACCGGAGCTTGAGGGCTGGGTGTGCCATTTTGTGTCGTGGGGGTGGCGCGGCCAAGCCTCAGCCATCCACGCACATGGGACTTTCTCTTGGGTGGGTGCGGGCTACACCCTGGGGTGGGGGCAGACTAACACCAAGCCAAGGTCTGAGCAGGTGATGGTCTGTCGGCTAAACTGCTGCCTCTGGTGCAGGAAACCAAGGTTTGAGCCTCGAGGTCACGTCCACATTCTGTGATTCTGGGCAAATCACTTAGGGCCATATGTATCATACTACCGTTTAGCGAATTCCAAATAGCGAATTTTAAGGAATCGCTATTTGGAATTCGCAAAACGGTATGTATGTACAAAATCGCTTTTAAATAGCGATTCTTTACCATTCCTAATTTGCGATTAGCAAATTGTTAATCGCAAATTACCCATTCATTTCCATGGGCCAGGAGGCCCATAGGAACGAAGGTGCAATTTGCGATTAGCAATTAGCTAATCGCAAATTAGGAATTTCTTCAAGGGTGCAGGGGTGTCTCAAGAACACCCTGCTGCACCCCTAAAAAAGACATTTGGGGGCATATGGCGCACATACATGCCCTAAGGGCATGTATGGGCGTCATATGGCACCTTTTGTTTTTTGGAAAAAAGCTTTTTGAAAAGAATTCGCAAATACCACCAACTAGAAGTTGGTGGTAATTTGCGAATCCTTAATGGCATTTTTTGAATATTTTTTATTTGATACATTGTATTTAAGGAATCGCTAAATTTGCGATTCCTTAAGTGCAATCGCAAAATAAGGAATTGCAACTTTTGCTATTCCTTATTTTGCATCAAACATGTTTGATACATACCATTTGTCAAATTAGCATTCGCAAAGGCCGAAATTCGCATAATTTCGGCCTTTGCGAATGCTAATTAGCTTGATACATATGGCCCTTAATCTCCCTGTGCCTGAATATGTAATGTAGATACAGTGTAGATGTGTAATGTAATCTAGATACGGTGCTCATGTGAAGCACTCCAATACCTTCGGGTCGAGTTTGCACTAAATATTAAAAAAACAACAACAAAAAACACAGTAACCGTAAAGCTTTGCAGCATCCTTAAAAAAAAAAAACTGTCACAGGCTGAAGATGTCTATATTGTTGATGCCCTCTTTTCTTGCATCTCCTATGTCAAAAGTTGACTCAGTAGTTTTGGGCTAGCGCCTACGTTTTGGGTCCATACCGATCTCGCGTGCCACTCTGGGACTCGGGTGTAAGGGGTGCTGCATTTCAGGTAAAGTGAGTTGTTGTATCCCCCTTCTTTGGCTTAAGTGTCAGGCCACTAGGTGGCATGGCTCTACTGTTCTCTCAACCTTTCTGAATGTTACCTGGTCTCCATGCCCAAATGTTGGGGGTATAATGCTCGCTGGACAGCTTTTCAGTGCAGCTGCTCCAAGGAGGAGGGGGATAGTAGCAGCAGAAGGCGAGGTGGCTGTAGCTATGGGTGTCCACCTTAGCTCACGTTTTGGGTGCGCGATCTGGAGTAACGTGGCGAATAAGGAGGTTTTGTAGACCGTTTTGCCGGTGATGTATTTTCAATAGTGACTTCAATGGTGTCTGAGCATAAGCTTGCACAGCCTTAGCATTTCAAAACAGAAGCAGGGTTAATGTCCAAAAGCAACTTAAATTGTTGGGGTTGTGCCTTTAGTTGGGTCCTGGAGCGTTTTGTTGCCCTATCCTCCTACAGGTAATTAAGACTTGGGCCAGGTTCTCGCTTTGGTTGGCTACGTGGTAATGCAGTGTAAGTCAGATTTACATTTACTCCTGTATCCGCCTTTGGGAATAAACAAACGTTCAGTCCCCCCCAACTACCACCATGCACCCTATAAACTGTGTGGGACTGGAACCTGGCATAATGAAATATGGATTCCATGTCATCCTGCGTTACGGTGGAGAGATGGCTTTGCGGTTACTGATACTGAGGGGCTTTTGATGTTTAGTTATCGTATCACAGCAAATATTGATGGTCTGATGGGGAAGAAAAGACGTGTGTGATGTTGCCTGGGTGCACATTGATTGATTAATACCTTCTCTCTGTTGGCAATGTACAGCCTTCTTCAGGATGTGTGGGGGGGCTCTGCAGCTTTAAACAGCATTTGGAAGGTTTGAGGTCAGGAGTGCATACTTGTGCATCAACAGCACATGCAGTAGTACTATCAGCTGCCCTTGGTAGAAACTTATTTGGGAGCCCCTGTTTGGAGTAGCTTTGAATTTGATCCAGTCCAGCTCTTTCATGCCCACTTTAGGGAAAGTTACTGTCAGTGCACAGCTGCCCCCTTCCAATTTCTAAATGTGTTCACATACAATATTCAGAGATGGTGATGTGTTTTGAATATGGTAACACAGCAACAGCTCACTAATACTGAAAATAATAGGTGACTCTACCATTTACCATATAGGAGGTTCTGTCTATATCTAAAAGAAACCTTTGAGTGATGATGTAAGTATGGAACACATGGGCTAGCAGTGCATGGTGAAGCTTTGCAGAGAGGCATACCTGGGTCGGTCCGCGGAGCGCTGCGGATCGGTAGTGCGACTGTGATGTTTTAATTTTGCTTGAATAAATCTTATAAATGTCTGTCCAGCACTCCGATATTTGCCTTCTTTTTTATGATTGTATTCGCAATGTTAATTTTGTGCGACTCCCTCCAAAGTGTTTTGTCTAGTAACACTATGTCGATAATGTAAACTTAGAGAAAGAGGAAATTCCACTTGCAGGTGGAGGTGTGCACATTTATAGCACAAATCACATTGAACAAGGGGGAGTCCTTAGCTTACACTTCGGAGGAAGCTGAACAAATCTATGAATTAATCAAGGAAACCAGAGCTTTCAGCCCACAGCTAAGCACAGCTAACCAGTTACCAAAACAATTGGAATATGTCAGCAAACGTGAAATAAATGGATCACTGAAATAATATCGAATTCCAAAATATCGACCTGCAATAATATCGTGTCAAAAATATCGACTGACAAAATATCGAGTTTCTATCTACAAACAGGTAAGTACAAAAATATCGAGTTTAAAATATCGTTTACAAAAATATAGTTGTAAAAAATATCGACTTTACTAAAAACACTATTAAATTAAATTAATATTAAAAACTAAGTACTAAAATATACTTAAGAATACTTAAATTAACTAATGATTATTAAATAATTAATTAAAGTACAAAAAAAAATATTGTATCATATTTCTTAAAACATATATATATAGTAACAAAATATAATTAAATAATAGCCAATATTATTAACATACAATAACAATAGAGTAAAAATTACTATTCCCACTCCAGTGGATGCAACAGTAGGGAAAGCGTTGGATAGCGTAGGGGTTAAAATTACTATTCCCACTCCAATGGGTGCAACAGTAGGGAAAGCGTTGGATAGCGTAGGGGTTAAAATTACTATTCCCACTCCAGTGGGTGCAACAGTAGGGAAAGTGTTGGATAGCGTAGGGGTTAAAATTACTATTCCCACTCCAGTGGGTGCAACAGTAGGGAAAGAGTTGGATAGCGTAGGGGTTAAAATTACTATTCCAACTCCAGTGGGTGCAACAGTAGGGAAAGCGTTGGATAGCGTAGGGGTTAAAATTACTATTCCCACTCCAGTGGGTGCAACAGTAGGGAAAGTGTTGGATAGCGTAGGGGTTAAAATTACTATTCCCACTCCAGTGGGTGCAACAGTAGGGAAAGAGTTGGATAGCGTAGGGGTTAAAATTACTATTCCCACTCCAGTGAGTGCAACAGTAGGGAAAGCGTTGGATAGGGTAGGGGTTAAAATTACTATTCCCATTCCAGTGGGTGCAACAGTAGGGAAAGCGTTGGATAGCGTAGGGGTTAAAATTACTATTCCAACTCCAGTGGGTGCAACAGTAGGGAAAGCGTTGGAAAGCGTAGTTGTAAAAATTAAAATAGTAAAAATCACATATTAACCAATTAATCAATTAATATAAAATTATTAACAATTACTATTAAATTAATTAACACATATAAATTAATTATCAATTATTTACTAGTTACTATCAATAAATATATTAACATATTTAATTATTATTAATTAAATTACTTCCCACCCTATTCCCCTATAATCCCACAACCCGCTACTGCATTAAATTAGTAAAATTTACATATTTACCAATTAATCAATTATTATTAATTATTTTGCAATTACTATTAAATTAATTAACACATATAAATTAATTAACAATTAATTTTAAATTAATATCAATTAATTAATTTACATATTTAATTAATTATAATTAAATTACTTCCCACCCTATTCCCCTATAAACCCACAACCCGCTACAAAATACATTACGCAATTATTATAAAAACAAAATTCATTTAATAAAATTATTTATAACATTAATACACACTTTTCACACATATTATGACATAAAAATACACTATAACATATTATATATTATTATTAATTCGATATTTTTGCTATCTATATTTTATACAGTCGATATTACTTCACTTACCTTAAAACGATATTTTTGTAGTCGATATTCTGTCCAGTCGATATTTTGTACAGTCTATATTATTTACTCGATATTATGTCTGTGCACCGAAATAAATCAGCGATTGCATGCAACAACTTTAATACATTATCACAGGAACAAACATAGGCTTTAAATCGCTTTAAAGCCTATGTTATGCAGGAACAATAAAGCTTTCCTAAATCGATGTTACCAAATTTCGAACAAATGCAGTTTGGATCTGATTTTGCTGATAGTGGAAAAACTCTCAAAAGAATTCAAATTAGTGGAAGAGGAACTTGAGGGTATCAAACATGAACTAAAGAAACATGAAGATTTAACAGCAGTACTGGAAGACACAAATAAGAAACTGGAAAAATATGCTAAAGAAATTGAAGAAAGAAAGATCAAAAAATATAGACAGGACACTATAAACTACAAGTTAGAAGAGGTTTATAGTTGGGTGGAAGTGTACAATCAAAGAAAATGGCAACAACCATCAACAACTGTAAGCTCGTCACAAGAGAGTGTTGTATCTGACTCTGACACAGCACAGAACAGGAAACCAATGGGCAAAAGCACACAAAAGGGGCGAAAAGATCAACAAGATAAAGCGGCTTTTTTAGAGACAAGTCCAGCAGCAAACAATGCACCTTCAACAAGCATAACAACAGGAGAACCCCCAAAACAAGGAGGGGAAAAGGAAAAAGTAAAAGAAACGGAGGCGGAGCGAGAACTGAGATCAAAGAAAAAGAAGACGACCTAGTCATAAATATATCTGACAGACAGTTGACTAAGGCTCAAATGAATGTACTGAATAAAGGTTTGACTTTCGTTCCAGTATACAAATCAAATGCCCAGGAAACAGAAATATCCGTCTTTAAATTTCTTCGCATTTTACGTCTAAAGAACTTTTTCAACAATCTTCCACCAACTGAAAAACCTGAAAGTGACCTTAAGGAATTCAAAGCAAAAAGCATGTTTTGTGTCCCAACTTCACACAAAACAATTAACGCTTATGAAAGAGTTATCACCACTGAAATGAAAAAGATTAACTACTTGAGTGGCACTAAAAGCAACTTCTCCAGGAGAGAATGGATGACCTTAAAATCCTTAACGGAGATGACAGATATAACTATACAGAAAGCGGATTAAGGGGGTGCAATAGTGGTAATAAACACTGAATTTTACAGGGAAAGCGTACGTACACATCTGCAAGATATCAACACGTACCATAAGCTGGATGAAGACCCCACTAATGCGTTCGCAGCTACATTAAAAACTATACTGGATAAAGCATTAGAAATGAAGTGGATCACTCTTAAAACACATCAATTTTTAAACATCAAATATCCAAGGAGACCCCAGTTATATATGCTCCCAAAAATTCATAAAAATGCAACTAAACCACCCTTTAGACCAATTATGTCTGCATGTGGATCACTATCTGAACCACTAGGTCAATACCTAGATTGGTTCTTGCAACCGTTGGTACAAAAATGGAGTACTCATATAAAGGATACCACCTCCTTTTTAAACATGTTGGCAACACTTGATATTCCGATGAATGAAGATATATGTTTGTGTTCGATTGACATGACAGCATTGTACACTTCTATCCCTCATAATGAGGGGCTAGAAGCCATGGAATGGTGTTTACTGGAGAACGAGATTACAGGATCAGATAAAGTATTCATGTTGGAATTGTTACAGTTTGCGCTACTCCACAGTTATCTCCAATGGGAAGATGAATTCTACGAACAATGCAGTGGAACATCCATGTGTTTTGTGGGGGCACCTTCCTACGCAAATACCTTCATGGCTAAGTTTGAAAGTGATCACATAATCAACAACACAAATTGGGTAACTGGTCTCATGGTATTCAGGAGATACATTGATGACATTTTTATAATTTGGAGAGGAGCAAAAGAACAATTGATTGAAAACATTCATGTCCTTAATTCACAACATGAACAAATCAAATTGACATACCAAATTGATCAACATGAGTTGGCGTTTTTGGATGTTAAAATCACCATCAAACATGGGATGATAAGCACAAGTGTCCACATCAAAGAAACTGACAGAAATAGTGGTCTTCACTATAAGAGTTTTCATCACCACTCCCTCAAAAATCACTTACCTTTGTCCCAATGTATCCGTCAGAAAAGAATCACGTCTGATCCCAACAATTTACCAACCACTTTCAACAACCAGATCCAAAAATACCTCAAACGTGGTTACCCTAGAACTTTACTAGAAGAATCAAAAATGAAAGTTATGGCAATGAACAGAGATTCTTTACTCCAGAAAAAAGAAAAAATGGAGACTAAACTCAAAGTGTGTGTGTTGAAACATTCTACACAGACTACACAGATCACCAACATCATGAGAAAACACAGGTCGCTTATCACGCAGGAGCCTGATCTTAAACCACTTTTTGCTAATCAAATAACATTTGCATACAATCGGTCTAAGAATTTAAAAGAATTGCTAAAAAGACAAACAACCAAAAAAGCTGAAATAACTTATCAAGGCATGCAAAGATGTGAAAATTGCATGCATTGTAACAATGTCATGGTTGGCCGAATCTTTACACATCCGTTGACTGGTAAAAAGATTTCATTGTCACACTCTAGTACTTGTGACACGAAAGGTGTGATTTATGGCATAAAATGCCCCTGTGGTAAGCTATATATTGGACAAACTGAGCGTAAAATCAAGATAAGAATCACTGAGCATAAAAGTAACATTCAACAGAAAAATCCAAAATCCACAGTAGCAACACACTGGATGGAAGCAGGACATAATATAGCTCAACTTTGCTTTACCATATTAGAGGTGATAAAATCACAACCGGATACAGACACACACAAACAGAGACTGAGGTCTGAGTACTTTGGATTTACAGAATGGGTAGTCTACAACCTCAAGGATTGAATGACAGGATAGAATTATCCTGCTTCTTATGAACACAGTTTAGGAAAGTATTTACTGGACTCCTGCAAACTTTAGAGTATGTAATGATTTAAGACAGAGTCCCATTCCAAAATGGCTGACACTTTTTTGGACTTCTCTTACTGTAGTTCTTGATTACATGTTTTTTACTTTTTACCTTTCATATTACATTTGTTTGCAACCTAAAGTATTTATGAATCAGCATTGAAACTTTAATGTTTTATTTATATTTGATATTTTGCCTGCTCGCGAAATCATGTGGAATTTTTTTTCCCATATTATTCAGGAAGACGGATCATTGATCATCTAGTTTCTTTGTTTGTAATAATGGTGTTAACACAGAGTTAAGAACAAAGTATAACTTATAATTCAACATAACTCTATTTGAGAAAAATCGCGATCACGTGATCGCGTTATTAGCCAACTAAACCGCTTAAAACTAAGGAGTGTCAGCTCTAGCTTGTCACCGACATTCTGATTGGCGAAAAGATCGAGGCGCGAAACGCTTTACATTTGCTGTAAGTTTTAACAACAAACGCTTGACTATTTTGTTTGTACGGCTAACATTCGAAGAATCTGCGAATTATGTAGTTAATAACAATTTGGTAAATCATGTGTTAGGAGACATTTGAACATGAAATGATGTGTGTTCGAACAAACTTTACCTAACGGGTTTTAGTCTGTTTTGCGAGGCTGTCATGTATTGTGTTGCAATTGAGTACAGCTTGATGCTTGAGAAACCTTTTTAATTTTAGTTTAAACAGAATTAGTTTTTCGTGTAGAAGTCATATGAAAAAGTTGAAATGCCATGATGGAATTTGACAGAGAACATGTCAATCTGGGGATATTAAATTAGACAGTGTATATTGAACTATTAGAACACATAATTATACAGTATTGTGACGTAAATATTGTAATAGCTATGATAGATGTTTGACTTTGAACATCAGCTGAGTGGCTCATTATATTTCCTTGTTTTTCCTACACAGACCCCCGAGGAAGGGTCTACTAGGACCCGAAATGCATTGGGTAGATGCTGAATGTAAAAGTTTAAAGTCGCCACAGATAATAGATTTGCAGTTTTGAAGAACTGAACAAAATGAAACAAATACATTTTCGTTTGAAATCAAGATAAATTTTAAAGGATTTATTACTTTGAACTGAAAAGAGTCGGATAAAACCGCTTAGGTCCAAGCATAAATGTGCACACCTCCACCTGCAAGTGGAATTTCCTCTTTCTGTAAGTTTACGTTTTTATTTTGCTCTCACAGTTTGAGACGAATAAAAAGGAACTTGTACTTGGTCGGCGCCAAGTTGACAGGGACTGTGTTCTTCGCAAACACATGGGTGGTGTGCCCTGTGAGAAGTCTGTTTCGTATTATTGCATTGAGCGTAGATTTCTCGGCTTGACCAACAAGGTCCTTGTGCCACCAGGAATTATGCATGTTCACCTTCTCAATGTCGTTGTGATGAATGTGCTACTGAGGTCAAATGGTAAAATTGTTGTTGGTTCTGGCCAGGGCTCGGCGAGCATGCTTTAAATTTTCTCACCTAATACTTGTGCATTATCGGCCATGAAGCCAAGTATACTTCACGGGGCTCTGCTCACACCAAAGTTGGCCAGGATCACACAAAGCACAGGATGAGAGTGCGGTGTCAGTCATATGGGGCGATTTAAGAGAAATATGCCAGAGGTAGCAAATATGACATCACAGACTTGATCAGTGATAATATCATGGTTCATCTTTTGTCCCAATAGAGACAAAAGTTATGGACAGGCTCTGTTTTGCACAGAATATTTTGTCTCCGCATGTGCATCTTTCGCAGTACAACAAGGTAAATGTGGTCTCAAATGCAGGGATTGTGCACCGCTATTCTATTTCCAAAGGGCTCTCACTTTCTGCTTTCGGCACCTGGCTTACATGCAGGTGACCTGTGTGGCTGTTGCGGAAGTTGATTAGTGTAATGGTCCCAATTGCGGTCGAGCTTGCTACTCATGGAAGGGAGACACTTAATGCAATGTTCAGCACGTGATGGTTATAGTCCCACCAGTGCAGAACGGATGCATTTTCAATATGCTACGCAGTGAAGCCAGAATGGTGGCTTCAGTTAATATATGCAATTAACAAGCATTGTTAAAGCCAATAGTACTGGTGGGTTGTACGGGCACTATGATATTGCAGTGTATATCCAGAGGTATTGTCATAAGCCACAAGTTAAAAGTCTGCCAGTGACACCGGTTACCAGCCCAATGGTGGGAAAGTATATTCTCACACATATTCAGGAAGTTTCTACACAAAGAGAAGCACTGCGACATACTGAGACCGCATTGTGCAATTGGCTACGAGGGCCTTTGTGGAGAACACCTACGGGCACCATATAGAATCAGATACCATGTACACTGGGTGGGCCTTCCTCTGCAGCCAAGGGCATGTATCAGGTCACTTCAGGTAAGACACATTCACCCACGCTTTAACTAGGGCTACAGGCGGGCTGTGGTAGTTGTCATCTAACAAGTGTGCGGTGGAGCAGAGAAGTTTGTAAACACTGCGTTAGAGCCTAATGGCGACAGGATATTATAGACCTTTTGGCGTCCGGATATTCAGGGAAAGGGCATGTTTTGGCACGTAATATTCCCCCTGATTCCCACAGACTTGTCTGCTCCCTGGTTATCCTTCTAGGGGCTAGAACCCGAGACGAGAAGGGGCATCTTCTGCCACCGGTGTCCCAAATTCATTGATAGTCAATGCTGGAGTTGAGGTACCTTGCATGGCATGATTACTCCTTGGCCTGTCCTAAATTTTGGGTCCAAACTGGGTTGGGGTATTAAGTCCACAGTCTTTAGGAATCACCCAGTATTCCTTCAATCCATATAAGGGCAGTTGGTGCTACATCAGTGAGTGTGTAACCTAGACCACTTGTCAGCGTCAGTATGCCCCGGGGACACGCGCGCTCCACAAAATACAAAGCGGCAACCAGTAGGGTACCAAGTGAAAGAAACCAGTATATAAGTTGAATACATTTCTTTCTGGCCTTACAGCTGTGTTGAGCCGATCTCATTGAAGGGTACGCCCAGGTGATAAGTGTGTGCTTCTTAGGTTCTCATGACCAATACGGTTTGTGATAGCACACCAAGCTGATGGTTTAAGGTCATCCTGTGCTTCCATCCCAGGTAATTGTGGAACAAGGTGTCAAGGGCAAGAGACTATGGAATAGAGCATTTGGAACGTTCAGTGTTCAACAAAAATTTAATTCAGCCGGGCAGGTTATTTTCCATTCCTGGGGCTGCTCAGTGCGGGCAATGTGATGCCCCTGCTCCCCCATTCATGAATATGCTAGGGTGGGGGTAAGTAGGACGTAGTTAATCCTTAATTTTAGGCTCCATATGACCGGCAGTGGGCACTGTATAAAATCGGACATCCTTTGAGCAGGTAGGTCTATGGGGGTTTCACCACGGAGGGAGCTGAGCTGGCATTCCCCATAAGGACCAAGGGATGCCGGGCAAGGGCAGGAGGGCCTCCATTGCTCACTGTCACATTTTTCTATTTATGGACACTCAGGTACGTCTGGATTTAAAAAGCAAAAGGACTGTGCAAAGGCTAAAGTATATCTTACTTGCCCTTTGGCCTAAAGTATGCAGGTGGGTGTGGGAGCGGTCAGCTAACAGGTGGGCTGCTGTCCCTTAGATGTGGGGCACAGGTATGCAGGACACACAGTGCTAAACTCAGTGGGCTTTGGAGCCATAGTGTCTGAATCCGCCCAACCCAGAGCTGGCACGGTGCAGAGTCATGTGGAGCAGTGGAACTTTCTCATATGAGGATTAGTTCTCGGCCCAAGCTCACAGGCCAGAAGGCCTTTTGGTTTCATTAGACAATAGTGATCTAACGTCAAGGGCTATTGGAATATAGATGGGCCCATCTATTACCAGTAAGGAGGATCTCCTCCCTCTGATTGGCAGGGGGCCTGTAAATGGGAAGTTGCAGGTGAGAAAGGAGCAGTTTTTGTGGGAGGCTCTGTTGGCGACGGTAGCCGCCGCCAGAGCTGTGGCAGAGTTACAGGGCGATCTGAAAGCAAATGGGTACAGAAGAGTACCTCTGCACGACACATAGGGGTGCCAGAGCCCAGGAGCCTCATGGGAGGTTCCTGGAAACTGTGTCGGTGCCCCGTTAGTCCTTCGGGTGGTTGTGGGCCTGAACAACTGTGGGCTTGCCTTGCTACGCTCCTCCCTGAAAGGGGCGTGAGTAATAAGGGACCAGGTGACCCGTGATCTGGGAGGAGGAACACCAGAAGGGGCAGCACAGATAGGGTTCGCCCCAGTGCTGCTCAGCAGGTGGGCAGGTGGCGAGAACGCTGCCTGCCCTTGGATCGCCTGTAAGATAACCCACCATATTACATAACGTTGTATGTAATAAACCTGCAGCATTTTTCCGAATACAAAATCTGTGTGGTGTGTACTTATTGGCATGCATCCTATGTGTTTGGGGGTGGGGAGTTTTTCCATGATGGTACTATAGCCTTTTAACATTGTGGTTAAGGGCTAATTATGTGGTGTACATGGTGCGTGGGGTGGGTGCACATCTGTGTCGATTTGAGCCATGGAAGACAATGAACTGGCTCAGTTAAAATAATGGCTGGTGTAAGTAAGCCTTATGCTCCAACATAATTCCAAAGTTTGCCTTTCTGTTTACCCCTTTTTAATTTCAAACATTCTACCCTCGGTGGATGGAATGTAATAATAGCTTTATAGCCCATCTTCCCTGGGCTATACCAGTTAATAAAGGCCCTCTCCCTTGCCTTGTTATAGGCCCATACCTGTCGCACAAGATATGTCTGCTTCCGGGCCTTCAGCAACTAGTATGGCACACAGAAGCAGCAACACTATGAGGCTGTATTTTTAACAGTGATGTTGTGCAAAAGGGGGCTGTTGGAGATATGTTGTGATAATGCACAAGACATGTTTTTATACAGAAATTTGATGTTTTTGCACCAAACCTTATACATTGTACTTTGATTATTGGCGGGTAACTTTGATATTGGTAAGAAGCCACGAATACAGTAGAACAGCTACTGAGACTCTTTTTAATGTTTTTAAATTGTTAATTGAACTTTGTGTATAATACAATGAATACATAATTTGGCATGCTTCAGCATAGAGAGTTGACAGTATACATTGCAACAACATTATAGCTAGGCAACCCGATGAGCAGTACATGAAGTTGCTATGTGGGCATAAACGAGGAATGACAGCGTATATACAGTATCACAGGGTGTGGGCCTATATCTAATGTAGAATAGCTGCTAAACGCGGCCTCTCTGGGTAATTTACGTTGGGAGTTCCCATTAGGAGAGCTAATGCGTTCATCAGAGTAATCCAGTCAGTAAAGATATGCCACCAGGGGGGTCCACTTATCATGCAGGCGGCTCGCAAGGGGCATGAGTTTCCAGTACTCAATCAAGCATCTTTGGCAGTGTGCTGCATCAGCAATACCTGCCTTAGTCGATGGTGCTGGTTTACTACCCCAACGTATTGACACCCTTCTCTTTGCCAATATCAGCAGCATCACCACTAATCAGTGACTGGTATCGGGAAGTGCTTTAACGTATCCGAAAAAAACACGTGAGGGTGTCTGACGTGATGTGGTCCAGGGTCATGGCTCTAGTGATCTCACACACAGCTCATCAGAAGTCAGACACTTTTGGACATGTCCAGGCTAAGTGTATGGACGTGGCATCTGGTGTGGAGCATCTCGCACAGTTTGCGTCAGCAGCTAAGCCCATTTTGTGGAGAACTGAGGGGGGTATGGTATAGTCTGTGTTAAAAATTTATATGTATCTGTCTCAGTCTGTAGTTAAAGGAGAGTCTTTTGGACTGCTTGCAGCAGTATTGCCACTGGTCCTCAGTCAGCCGAGTGGTCAGGTCTGCTGCCCAGGCACCACAGGCATGTTCTGTGTTTGTTGGGGAGGCTGCTAGTGTAAGCAAGTAGAGCCTAGTGATACGTTTGTGGGGCGATGTGGTTATGTGAGTATTCTCAAGTGCTGTGTGTGAATGGTGGGGCATGCTGGAAGGCCTTGTTAGTGTGTCTGTAGGTTGTCCACATTTGATAGTAAAGTCGGTGTCCAGGGGGAGAATGTGGTTTCAGCTGTGCGTGTATGGGGGGAACTGGCCATCTCTGTAGAGGTCTGCCCGGGAGGTATGCCCAGTGACGTAGAGCGGCGTACCATCCCTTTGTTGTGTAGTGGAGGGAAGGAGGGGTTTTCTACTAGCTTCATTGATGGCGCTTATAGTGTATCAGTGCCAGTCTGTTTGCAGACACCCTCCCAAGCCCAGCGCACACACTCCACTGTATTTAATTCAGATCTGGGTGCTTTATATGTCAGGAATAGCGCCAAATGGAGTGGCCAAGGGGAAGCCTGATCTGTTTCCACCGCCAAGTGTGGCTGGAAGGGTGGTGGGTGCAGCCAGAAGTAAAGAAATCTGGCCAGGGCACAATAAACATATCATTTAAGGTCCAGGCCCCCAGCCAGCTGCGCGTTAAGGAAGCTTCAGAGTTTCATAGGTAATCCGGGTTGCCTTCGAGCCCACACAAGCGTGATTATGTTTGAACGCAGCGGCTTAAAAAATTGCATTGTGAGGGGGAGTGGGATGTTCAGAAAAAGATATAAGAATTTCAGCAAAACCACCATTTTCACTATCAGAATACGACCTGTCAAGAGTGAGGGAGCGTTTATTCCATGTTGGGATTTTAGTTTCGAGCCATTCTATTACGCAGCCATAATTTGCTTTCCAGAGTTCATCTGGGTCCCTGATCAGCCATACACCGAGGCATCTAGTCGGTTCAGTGGTTCATTTGAATGGAAACTGTTATAAATGTTTTCCCCTTGTATATATTGTACCTATTGTGTAAAACTTTATCTTGATTGTCTTATGCTGATACTGGTTCTTTAATAAAAAAATAAAAAATGAATGGAAACTCAGTTGGGGGAGGGAGTGTCGCGTCAGTGACGGGGAGTAAAGTAGATTTGCTCCAGTATATTTGCACACCCAAGTGGCCACCAAATCGAATTACCTCCCTCGTCATGGGCATCCGGTTTTTGAGTGGTTCGCGGATATATAGCGGGGTGTCGTCCACGTACATAGAAGTAACTAGGCTGTGGGTTGAGAATCTAATACCACGTTCTGTGTGGTGTTGGCGTATGCTGTCTGCCAGCAGCTCCATTGCAATCGTGAATAGCATCAATGAGAGTGGGCAGCCCTGCCATGTGCCTCTGGTGATTGCGATGGGGTTGGTTATCTATCCATTAATGCATGCCCAGGGTAGTGTATATAATAAACAGATTTTTGGGATGAACTGCGAACTAAAACCCAGACGGGCAAGGAGCAAAAAAAGAAACAACCATTCCATAGATTTGAATGCCTTGCTGGCATCTAGAAGAGCCACCACCGTGGGCAGCGAGGGGTGCCTGGCTTTCACCTTGTGGATACCCTGCTGGGGTTATCTCACAGGGGAATACCAGGACGGGTTCCCTAAGCAAGCGCTTAGATGCCTGCGATGTGGGCGGTTTGCGCTATATAAATACATGTACATTTACATTTACATTTACATTTAATTAGGTGCAGTACAGAGAAAATAGTACACAAATTATGTGATGTGCCACGTCTCAGAATAAAGCCAGACTCATCAGGATGTATGATTAGGGGCATCATCGGCAGGAGGCGACTCGCTCATAGTTTAGCAAATATTTTATTATCAGAGTTGATTAATGAGATGGGCCAGTAAGAATCACAGGGCTCAGGCGCCTTTTCTGGTTTTAGTATGTGTGTGATCAGTGCCTCCAGGAGATTGGGGGGATGGATCACCGTGACCGACTTGCTATACATCTGAGCAAGGTAGGGAATAAGAATGGATGTGTACTCGTTATAAAATGCAGGGGTTAGTCCGTCTGAACTCGGCGCATTGTTGCCAGGGAGGGCGGCAATGATGTGAGCAATTTCCTTGGTCGTGAATGGGGCGTCCAGGTATTCTCCCAGGTCGAGCCAGAGCTGCTCAATGGAATCAAAATGCTGCAGGACAGTTTCCTGGGGGCATGGTATCCAAGCTGTGTTTAGTTGAGAGTAGAGTGAAGTGATAGTAGCTGCTATTTCAGCAGGGGACGTGATTCTAGCACGCTATCACTGAGCAGTTCAGTCACATATGTAGAGGCGTGGGTTGTTCTCAACTGGTTAGCTAGTGTTTTACCAGGGCGATCGCCTTCCCCATATTGACGAGCCCGCGCCGTCCTACCAAGGAGGCTCACCTCACGTATTGCCTCAGTTTGATGTGGTTGGCGCTGTACAACTGGCCCAGTGCCTTGATGTCCAATTCTAGCCTCTCCAGAGAGCCGCGGATGGCCTGAAGTACCCCTAACTGCTTGGCAATGCAAATGCTGCAAATGACTACTTTAAACTTCTCCCAGAGAGTGGAAGGGGAATCGACCGACCACTTGTTTAATTGAAAGAATTCTATTACAGAACCTTGCAGTTCTTCTTTAAAAGTGGTGTCTCTCAGAGCAAAGGGGGTAATCTCCATAAGAACATGTGCGGAAAGGTTTGTGGGATTTTGAGGGTCAGACGTATATGGGAGTGGTCGGATAGAGTGCGAACCATGTGCTCAACGGAGGAAATCCAGCCAGCAACATCTTGAGTCACTATCAATAAGTCTATGACGGACCGGGAGTTTTGTGTGGTAGAGATGCAGGTGCCATCATAACTGTTGGGAAGGGCATGTCCCAGGCATCCATGAGCATGTTGTCTAGCATCAATGAGTGGAGCGCAGCTGTGGCTTGAGGATGTCACAATCTAACCCAGAGCAGTCGAGTGGTTTCTGTAAGGCGCTATTGAAATCGCCGCCCCAGACAATGGGGCAGGGTCCGTCTCAGGAGATTATCTGCCAGATGTGGAGGATGAAGTCTGGGATGTCCTGAAGCAGTCCATATATGGCTGCCATAATTAATGGTTGCGAATATAGCATACCTGTCAATATAACATACCTTCCTTCTGTGTCTACGTGTGAATGCATGGTGTGCCAGGAAAGGTCTTTTTTAAGTAAAATGGTGACACCCCTCGCATAGTTACAATATATATAGGAGTGAGAAGGGCCCCACCAGTGGGCCCGTAAGCATGCAGTATTAGAGGTGAAGAGGTGCATCTCTTGCAAAAAGCATATGTCCACGCTGTGTCGAGTGAGGTAGGAGTGCACGAGTCGGGATTTATGATGGTCGTTAATCCCTCTTATATTCCATGTTCCAAGAATGTCACTTCAGTCATTGGGGAGCTCTTGGATGTGTTCACTAGCTTGCGCAATCAGGGGAGGAAAACCTGTAGCTTGGCATGCAGTAGTACTGTTGCTTGACAGAAAAGGTAACAGATTTAAATTGGTAAGCAAGCAAGGAGGTGTAAACTCCAGGAATAACAGCCCAGGCTCCCATAACCCCAAACTACCTGCCCATGCCCACACCCATCCCACTCCAACCCCCCAATCAGGTTGAGACACAGTTCCCTCCCTACCCAAAAAAACCCAACTTGGAGAATAGTAGAAGTTCATGGGACTCATCCCGTTGGGGCATGTGGTTTCTGCTGGACTATTCCTGGTCACAGGACAGGGTGGCGAAGCGGGGTGGTGCCTACGGAGGCGGTGCTTGAAGAGTTAGTTAGCCATCTCAGAAGGTCTAGGGAAGATATTGTGGGGTGATGCACCAAGGAGCCAGTGTTTTTGAATGCAGTTCTGAGTCGCAGGGAGGCTCAGCTAAACAAGCAGTGCAGTGCGAAGGGTGCTAATCATTGTTGCTAGTGAAGCCACCAGCAGCAGGTATGTGAGGGCTGCGTGAGCAAGTTTTTTTCAACTGGTTAACATACGCCATGGCCGCTTTAGGGTCTGTGAAATGGCGCGGTTTATCATCAGTGTCAATGCGCAATTTGGCAAGATACATGAGCATATTTGATATTCAGGTGTTGAAGCAGTTGTTTGACTAGTGGAACGTCCTAGCTAGCCACCTGGACCACCATGATGAAATCAGTACAGTTGTGGAGAAGCTCTATTGTTTCACACATTTAAGAGACTCTAGTGCAGAAACCATTACTTCAGCTATACTACTTGAACAGAACTTGATTTTCCAAGAGCGGCCTCCGAAACAAAACTTATTGCACAAAGCTATGATGGTGCGTCAGTGATGAGTGGAAGCCTAGGTGGAGTACAAAAAAAATTAGAGATGTGTACCTTAATGCCCATGATGTGCACTATTGATCTTATTATGCAAAAGACAGTATCAAAGATCTCTGAGGTCCGAATTTTCTTTTTGGATGTCGGAGGCATGGCAGCATTCTTCTCATGTTCCCCCAAAAGAACCGAAGTTCTACAAGAAATTGTGGACAAAAGGCTTCCAAAGGGGTTCCAAACTTGTTGGAACTTTCATATACGTACAATCAACCTCATTGGAGAAGTGTGGCTCAATTGTTGAACCCTGGTCCAAGGCCAGACCCTGATGCAGAGGTCTGGCCCTGGACCAGGGTTCAATTCCCGCCTCGGCGGGTCTTGGGCTCAATTTCCTCTGACCTGATAATTCTCGCCAGGGTGCCTATTCTAATCATGGGTCCCACTCTGCAACTCTGGGCAATAGCTTGCTTAATCTCCACAACGCCCCCAACAGCGCTGGGATGCCTGGCTTAACCTTGGGGGTGCCCAGGAGTGGACATTTCACAGGGAAAAGCCAGTAAGGGTTCCACAGCTGTATGCGTACAGAGCCAGGAAACCCCGGTTGGGGTATAAGTGCGCTTTACAAGTACAAATTCTTTTAATTTCATTTCATTTCATTCCAATATAGGGTTGATCTCAAGAAATGTTTGACGCCATAGAAGCCAATTCCGACTTTGAATTAAAAAGTCAGAATGAAGCTTGTGGCTTTGCTAGAACACTACAAGACAGAGAGTTTCAGTTCTTTCTGTTTTTATATGATGAAATAATGCCTCATGTCTAAATATTATAAGCCAGTTATAAAAATGAGAAATAGATATTGCCTTTGCGCAAAGAGCTACCAGTCTGTTTGTCACCAGCATGAGCAAAGTGAGAGATGGGGTTGACAATTTAGACAGCAGACTGCGAAAGGATTCTATTTTCTCAAACTGCAGGAAAAACATCAGCAGTCTGATCCGAATTGCAAAGGAGGTATGTGACATTATAATTGTGCATGCACTGTAACATTTTTCTTTTACAAAACATTTGGCGAGTGCTTCATTACTGCAAAGAGATGTTTGCAAAATATGATCATTCCTTCTCTGAGCAAGCTCTGAATGAGGCTGTGGAAGCTTATCCTATGCTCAACAAAGAGGATCTGATAACTGAGTTGACTGTACTGTCAAGAATGCATGTATACTGGCAGGCCACTGGTGCAATTTCTTTGCTGACTTTAATTCAGAAACTTAATATGGAAAAGTCACAGAGACAGTGACTTTACTAAAAATAATCATTACCACTCCTATGACAATAGCAAAGTTGGAACAATGTTTTTCTACTTTAAAAAGAATCAAGACATTTCTAAGGAATACCATGTTTGAGTAAAGACTGAATGATTAGCAATGCTCCCTACAGAGAGAGACCTTGTCAAAAGAATCCCAGACTTTAATGTTCAAATCATTGAAAATTTCACAGCTATTGAAGACAGACATGCTGATTTAGTCTACAAAAAGTGAACTATATATTAGTCCTTACATTTCTTGAATGCTGCTAGTTTGTATCCTGCTTAGTTATTTGATAAATAAAAGCATCAGTGAGGTACTCAGCATTGTTATCTCGAAGTTTTGTTAAGAAGCTCTGTGGTTATACTGAATGAACAGCTACCTATGTTATTGAATGACATCTCTTTACTAATGTGATAACTGCACTTTCACAATTGCTTAATAAATCTTCTTCCTTTCTCAAATTTGCTTGAAAATGCACCATTTGACCAGTCTTTTTTAAAAAAAATTCTCTTGGGGAGGGGAACCCCCCAAACCCCATTAATCGCTCGGGCTCACTCACTACGATCTCTCACCCCAGTGCAGTCAGCCACAAATGTTATACTCACTCCTTTCAAACATATCCAGCTGCCACTGTTTACTCATCTTTGAATACACCACTACCACAATGCACAACCTCATCCAACCAAGCCACTGCTCCTTCACCTTCTTTAGCCATCACAGCATCTTCATCCACAGACCACCATTTCACATGCAAATTGTATTGTATTGTATTGTAATTGCATTTATATAGCGCTTACTACCCCTGACGAGGCGTTGAAGTGCACTTTTGGCAAGTAGCTCGCTACTCCGGGACCCATAGAGGATTAGTGTTGAATTAGTATAGTAAAACATGCAAGTACATTTTAAGTGGTGGATAGGTTAGTCAGTTATTTGGATTTGGAATGATAGCAGAAGGATAGAGGAGGACAAAGGTTTGTATTTATATAGCGCTTGTTGATGCACGCTATTCAGGAAGCCTACAAAGGATTAGTGGTGAATTAATATGGTGAAATATGAAGTAGTTTCAGTGGTGGATAATAGTCAGTTACTTGGAGTGAGAAGGATAGCGGAGGGATAAAAGGGGAAGAAAGATTTGCATTCATATAGCACTTGTTACCCCTGATGGGTGATGAATCGCTTTTCTGGCGAGTAGCACGCCACTCCGGAACCCATAAAGGATACTGTTGAAAATGAGTATACTAAAAAAAATGAAGCAATTTGAGTAGTGGATATGTTATTCAGTTATTTGGGTATTATATTTGTATAGTTTAATATGGAATTTGAGAAGTGAAGATGTTAGTCTGTTAATTTCGATTGAAAAGGATAGTGGAGTGATAAAAGAGTGAAAGATGTATTTATTTATTTATTTATTTATTAGGTCTTAGCAATAGAAGGAGACTTTTGGATGAGTAAAAGGAGTTTTGGAGGGGAGGGCTCAGAGGAAAGAGTTTAGAAAGGTTTGTTTTAGGGGATCAGTATAGTAAAAGAGGTGTCAGATGATGCAAGGAGGGATAGAGTAGGAGAGAGTCTAGAAAGGGTTATTTTGGGAATCATAGTAGTGGTATGGGGTTTGGGATAAATGAGAGAGTGGATGTAGAGCATATATTGATAGATGTATAGGATGAGAGATAGGGTAGTGCATCGGAAAGAGTAGTGGAAGAAGTTTGAGATGAGTCAGAAGGTTGGGCTAGAAGATATATTTAGCGAAGTATAGGCTGAGAAATAGGGTAGTGTATTGGAAATGCGAAATTAGAAGAAAGTGATAAATATATAGATCCATAATTACATTGAAAGTATATAGATACATAAAGGAGGTAAGTATATGTAGATTAAAGATATTGATAGAGGCACAGGATGAGAAATGAGGTAGTGCATTGGATATGCTTTTTCAGGAGAAAAGTAACAGACACACAGATCCAAGTACATGGAAGGTACATAGATGCACAATGGAAGTATGTACATGTAGACCAAAGATGATTTTTATGTATTTAATATTATTATTTTACATGTTTATACAAAGTAATACACAGATAGGTACATATCTATAGTTAAAAATGCTTGTATACAGAGGGATATGCTGTAACTTTCTGTTTGTATATGGTGCTTATGTGGGGAAGAGCCAAATCTTGAGTAGTTTTCTGAAGATAAGGTGGTTGTCGGTGGACCTTATGTTGGGGGGTTAAGAGTTCCATAGTTTGGCTGCTTGAACAGAGAAGGATGTGCCACCCATGCTTTTTTTCTTGTATGGTGGGATTTTGAGGCAAGATGCTCCTTTAGAACGGAGGTTCCTTTGTTGAATATGCTTGGTGATTTTATCCCTGATGAAGAGCCTTCCCATGCCATGTTTTGCTTTGTGGGTGATACAAAGCAGCTTGAACGTGGATCTTCTGGCAACCGATAACCAATGCAGGGCTTTCAAGGCAGGGGAGATGTGGTCTCGCGGTTTGATATGCAAGAGTACTCTGGCAGCCGAGTTCTCAATCCGTTGTAGTCTTTTCATGGTCGTTAAAGGTGATCCGTGGTAGAGGCTATTGGCGTAATCGAGTTTGGACAGAACAAGGGAGATGGTAGCTTGGACCTTGTGTGGAAATCTCAAATGAGGGAAAATTAGTTGCAGTGTTTTTATAGTAGCAAAGCTTGATCTTGCTAGTTTATCCACTTGGGCATTCATCGACAGCTTGGAGTCCATGGTCATTCCGACATTTCTTACTTCCTTCGATACTTTAGGCAGTGATCCCAGTTCATCAAGCCATGCGGCAAGCGGGTTGTAATGTTTCCAATCACCACATGTGAGTATTTCAGTTTTTGAAGCATTCAATTTGAGATGGCTCCAGGTCATCCACTGATCCACGGCTCTGAGACAGCTGAAAATCGGTGATTTTCCAATTTCTTTGGGGCATTCCAGTTGAAGGAGTATTTGTGTGTCATCTGCACAGTTATAGCACGTGAGGTGAAATTTATTGATCAGTACTGGTAATGACTTCATGTAGATGTTGAAAAGCGTGGGCGGGATGATAGAACCTTGAGGGACCCCTGCTTTTGAGGAGTATTGTTTGGACGAGAAAGGTGAGGTATGGATGACATTTGGTCTGTTTCTAAGGTAGGACGCTATCCAGTCTAAAGCAGTTCCCTCTATGCCGGTTTCATAGAGTCTTTGTTTCAGAGTGTCATGGTCAACCATGTCACAGGCAGCTGAGAGGTCCAAGAGGAGTAGCGCAGCAACCCCGTTGCGGTCAACTGTATTCTTTAGGTCATCCCAGATGTCAAGGAGGGCAGATTCAGTGCCTCTTCCCAGACAGAATCCTGTTTGGAAGTCTGAAAGTATGTCATTCTCTTCAATGAATTGTGACATCAGGGCGAACGCTGCTCTTCTATCAGTTTGCCCAGGAACGGTCCATTTGTAATGGGTCTGTAGTTGTCAGGGTTCAGCGGGTCCAAGTTTGTTTTCTTCAGTAAAGGGTCTATAAATGACTTTTTGAGTTCTCCAGGAAATATTCCAGTAGTTAAGGAATCGTTGATGATTCTTCTCACTGGAGTGGCAGCAGAGGTTGTTAACCCGTTAATCGCGGCGGTAATTCCGCTGCGGTGCGGGCGTTTCCGTGCGTGGGTGGAATGCCGTCGGCCAATGGCCGATGGCAGCACTGGGGAGGTAGCGTTGCCGTCGGGCTTAAGGGGTTAAAAGAATTGTCTTGAAAGTTTGTGGCGGACAGGGGTCAGAAGGGCTGCCGGCAGGCCTGCTTGCTTTGACCAGGTCCATAAATTAATTGTGTGAGATGTGTTGGAAGGAACAGAGAGGCATGATTAGAGCATTCTTGGATTGTTGCTTTGTACAAGGGTTAGTGCTGGTGCTTTGTTTCTGTTTTAAGTACGATTCCAATGTGCCTGCTTTGTCCGTGTAATGATTTCCCAGTTTGTCTGTGAAATTTTGAGTAACAGGATGAGTTCCTTGTAGGCAATTTGGTTTCCGAAATTCATTGAGTATTTTATAGAATTCTTTATTTGCACATTTAGCGTTTTGAATTTTGTCTTGATTAGTACCTTTTCTTAGCATTTTTGAGAGCAGACTTTTATAATCTGTCAATTTTCTGTAGGTGAAGTTTGTCTTGTTTGGTGTTTGTTTTGAGCCGCGTACGTTGCAGCTTTCTAATTTGTTGTTTTATGTCTTTTATTCCTAAGTTTCTCCAAGGCGCTTTTTTTCTTTTGTTCTGTTGTGTGGTTTTGAGTGGTATCATGATGTCAAAAGCTTCCTGTAGCCACTCATATAGATTTTGAACAGAATGTATGCTTACCAGATGTGTAACGGATGTTAGTTCTGTTTCCAAGTAATCCAAATTGAGTTTGTTCCATGGCTGATAGGTGGATAGATGTAAGGTAGTTTTAGGTGAGTCGCTTAGCGTTGTTTTATGTTGGAAGGCAAGCAAGTTGTGGTCTGACCATGTGACTGAAGTTATAATTTGAAAGGTAACTAGTTCAGTAGTAGCAAAAATGACATCTAGGATATGTCCAGTGGTGTGTGTCGGATTGTGGACAATCTGATACAGGTTCAATGCGTCTAGGCCGGTGATTATAGTTTTTGAATGGGTCATATTGGGTTTACCAAACCAAATGTTAAGGTCCCCCAGAACGCATAGGTTGGAGTGTGTTGTTATCAGGTTTGAAACTGTGTCTAGAAGTGCGTCTGGGAATGTTGCTTTGCTAGGTGGAGGTCTGTAAAGGAGCAGGAAGTTACAGGAGGAAGACGGAGTAGGATTGCATCTTGTTAGAAGAGCCTCATAATTCATTATGGAGATGTTGTCAATTTTAGTGATATGTATTGTTTGCCTGAATACAACAGCTAGACAACCTCCTTTTTTGGTTATACGATTTTGTGTGATTATTTGATAGCCTAGAGGAAGGGCTTCATGCAGGACTGGAGCCATATCTTCTCCCAACCATGATTCGGTTATGAATAGTTTTTCTGGTTGTGCATCGGCGAGAAGGTCGTAGATGTGATGCTTGCTTTTAGAGCGGGAGCAAACATTTATTAGTAGACAGTTTAGTGAGTGGCCTTAGGTGATAGTGGGACTTTGTTTGGTAGAAGAGTGATCAGTATTGTGTGGGTTTGTAGCAGGTGTGTTTTTAGTGCTGGTATTAGCTGCATTTGGATAGCAATCGTGTAGCTGTTCTGTATCGTGTTCCTCATCCAGCATGCTAAAAAAGCATTTTGATGGGTCTGCATGTTTATGTGTTTGAGATAGTGTTTGAGAGTGAGTTGGAGTGCTGTGTTGCTTTTGTGGTGTAGCATTTTTGTGAAGTAGACATAGGGGAGGAAAGTTGTGATGTGTGGCATGTTGCTCATATTTTTTGTGTGTGTTTAAGGCGGAAGGTGTATGAGTCAGGGGAGGTGGTGCAGCATGTGGGTCATGTAGTAATGTTCTAAATTGTCCAATGGATGAGAGGCGGTTAGAAGAGAGGTGCTGTATTGCTGTATCTGTGTTAGGTGTGGTGGAAGAGTGAAAGCTTGGCATTGGAGTTTGTTCCTTTGTGTGGTTTGAAAGGTGGGTATGTGTTTGTATTTTGTGATGGTAAGTATTATGAGGTGTTGCGCCTTGAAGATCTTGTTGTGCTGGTGTGTGTGTGATATGTTTTGCTTTTGAGGAGTATTGAAAAAGGGTGCTGATGTATATTTTCATGCAATGGATTTGGTTGTGTAGTATTGTTTGTGAGAGGAGGATGTGAAGTAGTGGGGGTGGTGATGTGTGTATGAGTAGAGTGTATGTTGTGTGTAGGAAGGAAGGAAGTAGAGGTGAGTTTGTTTATCTTAGACTGGTTTGTTGCAAGAGTTACAAAGTGTGGTGGTGTGCAGTGTGTGGGTTGTGTGTTAGTGTTATTATGGTAGAAGGGAGAGGAGAGTGTTTGTTGGACAACTGATGGAAGGATGATTATACGTTTGTTAGTGATAAAAGGTGGTCTGTTAGGTGTAATTACAGCAGGGAGAGTGTGTCTGAATGGGATGTAGTTATGTATGGTGTTGTTTGGTGTTGTGTTAGTGATGAGTGTATTGGTTAGTGGTATAGGATAGGATTGTGTACTGTTTGTAGGTTATGGTGGATATGTGTGGTAGTTGGGATAGTAGGGTGTGTAGATGTGGTTTGGTTGGGTTGTAGTGCAGGCTGGTACATTAATCTGTGCTTAGTGTTGTGCGTGGTGTACATTTGGTATGAGTGTTTTGCTCTGTTTGTAGATATGGATGGTGTGGGCTGGGTATTGCTAAATGAGAAAAAGGGAAGCATTTCTGGCCCTAGTCCCGCCCAGTCTCGAACAGGCTCAAACAGGAAACTGCCCTTTTCCTCTCTGCCCTTAACTGGCTCAAACAGGAAACTGCCCTTGTCCTCTCTGCCCTTAGCCTCGATGCCCGGGCTGAGACGCCCTAAGCCTGGCCTTTTTTATAGCCCTAGTAATCAGGTGACCCCTTCAGCCAATGGGAACCCTAGCCCTAACACTATCCAATTACAACACTAGCCCTAAAATCTAGAACCAATAGGAGACCAGGACCTTACAGCCAATCTTAGCCCTAGTCCAAGTCCCAATCAGTTCAAAACCCTGATCTCAACGTTCAATAAAGGCCTTAGCCCTACCAGTAGTCCCAACCCAAGTTCATGCAACCAATGGCACAGGTAGCCCTAGTCCCTACTTCCAATAGAAAGCCTAACCCTACTCTAAATCCCACACCCAGTCCAGCAACCAATCACACCAAAAGCCCTAATCGCTACTTCCAATTAAAGGTCTAACCCTAGCCCTAGTCCCACCTTACTCCCAACAACCAATAACATAGGAAGCCCTATTCCCAACTTCCAAGAGAAATCCTAACCCTAGCCCTAGTGCCAACCCTACAATGATTGAATCACAGACCCAGAAACCAATCAGAACCTTCAAAAACCCAACCAATGAGGACCTTAACCCTAATCCAATAGAAACACCGGATACAACCACCAATCAGTGTAGACAGGTACCAACCACTAGCTTGCCATATAATGTCCCAGCAACCTCAGACAAGGTTTGCTGGCCAGGGAGTTGGAAGCTGCTTCTCCTGTTCGGAATCTCCTAGGAGACAGACAGGCTCAATCCGCACTTTGGACTTCAGCAGGTAAGGGCCTCACTAACTTGAAATCTTACAATACTGTTTGAATAAAACTTTACTCCCTCTCCTGGTCAAAAAACGAAGTGCACAGGCCCAAGTAAAAACACAGTTTAAACAGCTCACAGAAGCACCCTCTGATGTAGAAAAATCTCTGTTGCTGGTTTCACTGGCTTGTGAACACAAAATGGTGGCTGGGAGTGCACTTTTTAACATGCAGGTCCCACCACAGAGCAAAGGAGAAATTTGGAGGGAGAACAGAATTGTCACCAAGGAATGAGAGGGACAAACTAATGAGCTTGGACTGCAAATCCCACAATTCAACACACTAAATGGAGGCAATCATGGGCAGGGAAAACCACACATTTAAAACACAACACAGGTGATAAAATATGCAATTACAGGCAGGCAAACACTACAATTTTTAACTGTAACAAACACAGGCAGGGACAGTAAACACAGAAAGTGAAAGTCGTTTTTAAAACAACTTTTTGTTTTGGGAAGAGACAGCACTAATCTGTCTCCTTACCACTTCCTGGACTCTGCTCACTGCAATCTGGGGCACAGGTAGGCTGCAACTCATAAGATGGAGGAGAATGATTTGGGGTGCACCGGCAAGGCATTAAGGAGCCTGGGCAGGTATGAGAGGAGGGCTCAGACTTGCCTGGTAGCTGAATAGCCAATGGTCTGCTGGCCTGGGGTGGGGGCTGGGCAGCTGCTTCTCCTATGCAGAATCTCCATGGAAACAGACAGGCTCAATCCACACTTTGGAATTCAGCAGGTAAGGGCCTCACTAACTTGCTCATGGAGGCCGTGATGGTCGTAGCAGGTTGCCAGGGTCGCGGGCCTCGGGTTTGGAGCTTGCACCAACACCTGTTGGGCCCTCTTCTACACACGCTAGTGTCAGCAGGTGAGCATTGAGGCCTGGGTGCGAAGGGGTGGGCAATACGGGTTCAGGGACCAGCGGCCTGGGATGCAGCAGAGGCGCAGGATCGCAGGCAACACTGCTCACGGCGACGGCGTCAGCCTCATGGCGGGGTGAGAAACACCACCCTGGAAGAGATGTTGGGTATTCCGGAAGAGAACCACGCCCAGAGCTACATGCTTTTTATCCACACCCCTACGATGGCCTGGCCTACGCCGGGCCAACCCACTCCGCTCACGCTTACAGGGGGGGCGTAAAAAGCTACATTTCGCCAAGCCATCCCACTGGCTGGGGTGACATGGTTTTGTCCATTACAAAGTTCATAGGTCGCACGCTACTCCACCATTCCAGCATGTGTACCCCAGGAGCATCACGGTAGATGTAGTTTTCTCAAAGCGGGTGCGCTTATCAAAAGTGAAGTGTGATGCACAGTTGCAGGCCAACTCTGGACACCGGTGTTTCTGGATTATTGTCCGTCATCAGCAGAGTGTAGGATGAGTTTCAGGGGTTGCTGTGCAGGCTGCCAAAGTGTTATCAGGTATGGTACCTCTCCGGGCGCGTAGGGCGTTACCTGAGCTCGTCAGCTCGAAGGCTCAAGGGAGCCGTAATTAAGTACAAAGTTCATAGGTCGCACGCTACTCCACCATTCCAGCATGTGTACCCCAGGAGCATCACGGTAGATGTAGTTTTCTCAAAGCGGGTGCGCTTATCAAAAGTTCCGAAGTGTGATGCACAGTTGCAGGCCAACTCTGGACACCGGTGTTTCTGGATTATTGTCCGTCATCAGCAGAGTGTAGGATGAGTTTCAGGGGTTGCTGTGCAGGCTGCCAAAGTGTTATCAGGTATGGTACCTCTCCGGGCGCGTAGGGCGTTACCTGAGCTCGTCAGCTCGAAGGCTCAAAGGAGCCGTAATTAAGTACAAAGTTCATAGGTCGCACGCTACTCCACCATTCCAGCATGTGTACCCCAGGAGCATCACGGTAGATGTAGTTTTCTCAAAGCGGGTGCGCTTATCAAAAGTTCCGAAGTGTGATGCACAGTTGCAGGCCAACTCTGGACACCGGTGTTTCTGGATTATTGTCCGTCATCAGCAGAGTGTAGGATGAGTTTCAGGGGGTGAGAAACACCACCCTGGAAGAGATGTTGGGCATTCCGGAAGAGAACCACGCCCAGAGCTACATGCTTTTTATCCACACCCCTACGATGGCCTGGCCTACGCCGGGCCAACCCACTCCGCTCACGCTTACAGGGGGGGCGTAAAAAGCTACATTTCGCCAAGCCATCCCACTGGCTGGGGTGACATGGTTTTGTCCATTGTCCACTACTCTCCAAACACCAGCGGTGTATATCAACATGGATATGTGTGTGGTCTGCATACTCCAGTAGGTTCAGCACATCCACAGCACACTTGGCATGGTGTACATTCTCATTCATCGGTCACTTGCCTCCTTTGCACGTGCCTAGTCCCCACCTCTTCCCACAATCTGGTATTGTGTGGCTGAGGTGCCATGCTGTTGATGGCTTATGTGCATGGCTGGCCCAGGTTCCCACAGTAAGTTGTGCTGTCGTGTCTGGTGGGTGGGCATGTTGTTTGTCATGTTGTATGTGAGTTTATAACGTGTGTGTTCCCAGTGTTGTGAGTTGCATGATTGGGGAGTTGAGGTGTGTGGTGGTCATTTGGTACTTGCCAACTAGCAGTGCATTTCATTAGGTGCCATCCTGGAAGCACTGGTTGATAATGGACTGTCGGAAGATGTAGAAATCATGCACACTGCCTGTGTGGTTGGCGTCGACGTTAGTGAAAAGTCCTCAGTGGTCAACTATTGTCTGCACATTGATGGAATACGTGTGCTTTATGTTGCGGTTATTGTGTGCAGTGTTGCCCGGGGGGCACACGTAGGACACGTGTCAGTCAATTGCTCCCAACACATGCCGGACCCCAGCTATGGGGTAGACGCCTTGCTTGGTCTCCAGCTGGTCCTGTGCAGTGTGGGGGAAGTATAGATAGGGGGGTACCAAGGTGATGATGTTATCCACGACCGTTGTGAGGAACTTGGATTGGGCTGGCTGTGAGACTCCTCCGACTCTCGCAGTTGTTGGTTGGAAGGTACCAGAGGCCAACAGGTGCAGCACGGCCAGCAGCTTTGTTTGAGGTGGAATGTTGGTACAGTCAGCCTGTGGGCAATGGTGGTCAAGATGCGGAGGATGGTTGTCCATTTGAGCCTGTAGTGGGCAATGGCATTTTCTGGTGTTGGGTCTGTGAGATTGATGCATTTTCAGGGAGTCGCTGTCTTTGTCAGTGCTGCCTCAGTGTTGGTCCAGGGGAACGGGGGGTGCCTGGGAGTGGTGGCGGTGGGTGTTGTGGCCCTCTTGGGTGTCCGGGCTGCATGATCAGTGGCTCCATGGCATCTGATGTTCTTCAGGTGTGGCTCTGGCCTGGTCTCCCTTTTCTGGTGCAGGCTGTCATCCGACTTTTCACCAGGTCAGAGCAGGTGTTTATTTCCTGCTGTAACGCACCTTATCACCTGTTTTGTGATCTTATCGCCGATTCGGCTGGTCGTTGAGAATGTTGCGGAGTGGTGTTGTCACGACTTTTGGCACAGGAACGCCTACTCTGCATCTCATTAGCGATAGTTGCTGGGGTCATCTGTGGCATTGTTTTTTGCGGCTGCTATCGCAGATAAACTGGTGATATGTGCTGTTATCACCAGCTTATGAATGGGGCATTCATTTTATCGCAACTTTGGCTGCGATAAAGTGCCGATAACGCAGCGATAGTTCCATGAGAATATGCCCCTGAATCTTTTTTCCTCCAATTAATTCTAGCAGGTGATACTCAGAGCAATTAACGCATGGGGATCACAAGAAGAGAAAACATGTTGTTTTGAATGCTGGAAAACTGTCCCCATGTTATTCCTCCTGCAGACTTGTGGAACTATTGGTGCACCAGTGCTTAATTTGTAAAAATGAAGGGCCCTTGTCAGGCGGCTACTGCAACTTGCACCACTCTTTGCACCTGCAAGCACTGCCAAAGGTGAAGCTAGTACCAGCAGACCGACTAACCATCACACCCTACAAGTTTGACTATTTAGACTATTCCAGGCCCTGAAAAACTATAATAATAGCTTGGGCAGCAAGTATTAGTCATTTCTAATGGGTATTGAACAAATAAACGAAGGTAATTGTGTTAATCTCAGATTTTGACAAACAGTGCCACCATGTGACAATGTTCACAATTAAGTGCCTTTACCTTGAGCGAGCACCGGAAACCACAGTCTCAAATTAAACACTGGTGTAGTAGCCTAATGTGCCTGAGTATTTTAACCACACCTTGTGGTTATAAAAACCACAATGTTCAGTATCTGTTAGCTTCCAGCTGCTTTACATCCTTGTTTTCCCACAGAATTTGGAATGAGGGCCTCAGTGTCCTCCTGGATTAATCTTGATTTATTCTATCAGGCACATTGTCACTTCTTAATAGAGCGTTGATAGTGGTGGCCTTGGTCTTGCTCAAGGTAAGCTACAACAATAGTGTGAATGTAGGTCTTTCTCTATATTAATTGCCCCATCTTAAAAGTTTACAGGATTTGGTAGCAAGGCTCCAACTTTTGCAAAATACAGAGGCCTCATAACTCATGTGTTCTGAGCATTACAGTGATTTTTAGTATAGCTCAAAGCTCCGTGCATTATGTACTCTGCCTTACACCAACTGGATCGTTTCACTTACCCCTTCCTTCTGCAATGATGTCTTGCTATTAGTCCCGATACCTTCTATGACTGTCTTCTTCCTTGATGCTGTATTCCCCTACTAGGAATTAAAACAGAGCAGCAGGACACACTTTTTAGGTTTTGCCTAGCGGAAGCTGCGCTCTGCGCAGCTTTTCCGCGCAGGCGAAATCCTGTTGAGAACTGTAGTGTGGCTTTTGTTCGGCCCTCGTCCTTGATTGGCTGGCTCCGTAAACGGAGCCTTGCCATTGGACGAGGGGCCTGTCCGTCAATGCCGGACCAGACACGGGGGCGTTCCCGACATTCTTTGGCTTTTGCCGACGTCACGGGACGCCGGGAACGCCCCCGTGTCTGGTCCGGCATTGCCGGCACTACTGCGTCTCTTCTCCTCCGTCGCCGGCCTCCAGTCTCCTCCTCCCCGATTGCATTGCCCCGTGACTGGCCGGCCGGCCAATCCTAGCGCGGCCGGCCGGAAGTGCCCGCCCCCCGCAGCCCGGGGAAGAAGGAGAGGAAGACGGCAAGCACTATGGCGGCGCCCGCGGGGAGACCGGAGAAGTGCCTCTCCAACCTGCCGCTCTGTCTGGGCTGCCCAGCCTGTCGCTGCTTGCTCCCGTCCCCGTTCCCGCCCCTTCCCCCGCCCAGCCACGCAGAGCACTGGCCGCCCGCTCTCTGTCCCCACCGCAGGCCCGGAAGTGGGGCGCGGGGCAGTCCCTCGGATACAGCCATCTTAGATAGGTGCACCCTGGAGGGGAGCGGCGCGAGAGAGGCCTTTACTTGAGGGCCCCCCTCACAGTGAGTCACCAGCATTAAGCAGTGCCTTGGTGCCAGGGAGGGCACTCGGTCTCTCACCACTGTGCTCACCACGGAAAACGTCACCGTCTAACAAGACATCTACTGTGCGCACCAGCCCGCGCAGATGTTGGCTTGAAAGCGGGAGCCCGGTAATCAGTGACCCGGAAGGAGCGCCCTCGGGTCAAGGCCAGGTTTGCTTAAAATGGCTGCTTAAATAGAACATTGTTGTAGCTGGGATTGGGGCCTTTTCTCATCGGATACGACTTGTAAAATAATATACCACACACAAAGCGGTTCCTGTTTAATATTTTTTTCCAAACCTTGGCAGTTTGGTGATTCCGGACACAGGGATTATTTGCTTGGTCCGGCGTGGCATGCACGGTGTAGTTGTAGAAACGCGTACTCGGTTGGGTTCTGACATTTCACAGATTAGGCTTGTCCGTGGTACTATCTGCGTTCACACACACACTTCCCGTAATGTACACGTGTTAGCAGGTCAGGCCCGTGTCTGCCCGTAGTTTCGAGCTCCTCTGCTCACGCAGTGTCACAGTTTGCAGCACCACAGACAGCTCCCGTGGAACTACTGCTTCTTGCGCAGCACGTGTCAGGGTCCCGTACTTGGAGCCACCGACCGGCAGCTCTCGACGGGTCGCCGGGGGCCCGCCCGGATGAGAGTCCAGCCGGTGACAAGGGCCGCGACACGTCCCAAGGTTGCGGCAGAGCAGATACACACTCCACGGAAGTAAGCAACCGCCACACGCGCCTGAGTCCTCGGACTTTAACTGACAGGTGAAGGTTAAATCAGGAGACGGAAGGCGAATGCGGATTGTGCCGCGACGGTGGGAGTCTGCGGGGTGTTCACCGGCCAGCATGGGTGGGTGCTCTGAGTGTGGGTGTGTTGTCCCACAACAGACAAGTCTGAGGCACCGGAGATTTCTTGCCTCCTCAGGGTATCCCTGGGTGTATGTACTCGGTGGCTAGGTGTAGTGCGGGGGCGAGGAGGGGGGCACGGCTGTGAGTCTCTGGGTTCATGTGTTCTGGGGCAGGAGGTTCGTGTCCGAGTGCTGTGGGTGCTTCCGGCCACCTTCGGCTGGGTGAGCATTAGTCTCTCGGATAGTCGCTGCTGGAATAGCTACGTTGTGGGTGCGCAGAATTTTGGGGTGAGGATTCCCTTGTCGTCTTCTTACATTATGACGTCAGAGCAGGCACTTTCTGTATTGGGGAGTAGGGGAATTGCGGGGCGACTGTACCTGGAAAGGGCACTACAGCTGGCTTATTTATCTCACTTGTTGCACACCGGCAGATTTATAGGCTGCTCACTCGTGGAACTTGGATGCGTTTTTTTAGAGCGATATTTATTTGTTCATTTTCCTATTGAACACTGTCACTATAATACACACCTTCGTCATCTAAACCCACGCACGGCAGAGGGCATGGGTTGCTCCCTTTTCCCCCTGCGCAGCCAGAATGCCTCGAGTTCCCGCTGCCCTGAACGCCGCGCGATCACTGGCAGATGCCTTTTATTTCTTTCTTCTCGCGACATTTAACGCGAGGGCAGGACGGGACCCCTGTACAACAGCCGGAACCGGTGACAGAGGGAGGCGGGGGGTGGCCGCAGGGGGTTGAATGCCGACTGCAGGACGGGCCCCTCCCTGAGCAGTGATGTAGGGTGAAGGGGAGGTTTCCCAGTTACTTGCTCTGAGACGACCCTCAGACCTTTGCTTTTTATTTCGAGTGAGAGAATACAGACGCACCTGCCAGGCATTTTTTTTTATTCAGGAGTGAGTGGGACAGCTGGAGTTAAAGCCACTTTTTTCACTTTTAAGTCCGGGTGGTGGGGTGGTATTGGATAGAGAGGTCTAACAGACCGCCCCTGATAAAAAGTGTTTTTGTACCGAAGGCTCTGATGAGAGGAGAGGGGCTCGCGCGACATACAAACAGACGGGTGCCGAGAGGACGGTGACTTTTGGATGAAAGTTCCCCAAATCGGGTTGAGTAGAATAATGCTCTTTCACGGTGTGAGCTTGGTCGGAATCTGCGTCTCATTCTATACTGCCCAGTATCCTCACCTCCATAGAACGCCACAGCTGCAGGGATTTGACGTGTGATCTGCACAACTACACACTATCATGCTGTAGGTGGCACATATTGAAATAACGCCACTCTTCACACCGGTAAACAAAGCTCTTGGCGGGTGAAGAGAGTGATTTAACTGATCATTTTAGCAGAGTCCCGAATGAATGGCGTTGTGAATGGAAACGTACACCGTCTCGGAGAAGGCGCAGTACCTTTCATGAATAAGTCGGCACACACGCAGGGTTTCACACGCATAAACGCAATGAACACAATGCATTTGATGTCTTCAAACTCTGTATTTTGGTAATGCGATTTTAAATCCAACCTTTTCAAAGTTGATTTTCTTTCCCACACTTTCAGTCGTGTGTGTGGGCGGCTCTGTGTGGCTGTGTGTGTGGGGGGCTCTGTGTGGCTGTGTGTGTGGGGGGCTCTGTGTGGCTGTGTGTGTGGGGGGCTCTGTGTGGCTGTGTGTGGGGGGCTCTGTGTGGGGGTGTGTGTGGGGTGGCTCTGTGTGTGTTTGTGTGTGTCATTTGCGAGAGATAAAGCTAGTGGCATTGTAAATGACAATGCCATTTATTTATGTTAAAAAAAACATAAATAAAAATAATGTCAAGAGCAATGCTAATTGCTCTAACTTTAACAAAGGCAAAACCATTGCATTGTAAATGCTTGTTGAATATAGGCAGTGCTGCTCGGCAACAAAAAGCCTAACTGTTGCATAGATTTGGAAGATTTCGAGACTTTTTGAAGGGCGCTGAAAGATCTCATGTAAGCTAAAGTGTATGCTAGGTTATTTGACTTGGAAGTGCAGTCGTATCTTGAGGCAATTTGATTGACATATGGACACTTTACTTTTGAAAATGGGGGGACCCAGGGAGAGCTAGGCGGGAGCCGGTCTCCCCCTGGGTATCTTCGCACAATGGAGTGGCCACCCAGGTGCGAAGGCAGGGGCAATTAGGGAGGCAGGAGGCGCGAGAAGGGTAGTTTACAAATAGAAGGCGGGCGGGGCAGTAAGCTCATTGTGCCCGAGGGAGGCGGGAGGAAGGGATTGCAGTTCTTTGACATTTCTGGCAGCCCTGAGTCCCGCGTCATCGACCTTTATTGCCTGGTTTGTGAGATGGCGTCATCTGAGGAGGTGCGGGAGGCCGTCCAGGCGCTCTGCGTGGCCGGCAGAGATGACCTGCTTCAGCAGGGAGTCTTGGGCGCAGCATGGGTGGGGCTCACGTGCTCCAAATGTAAGTTGCGCGGGGAGTCTTTTTAGCAGTGGCTGCCTGATATATGTAGGGTTGAATTTATTACTACCCGATGACATGGATAAACAGGGGTGGCATGGCAGACTAGGCTGGGGGTTTCTCCTCAAATTTCTCTCGATGCTTACGAAATGTCACTCACCTGCTTAATGTCCATGAAACTCAAGGCACAATTCTTTAAAACGTTTTTCTCACGTTATTATACTCCTGAAAAAATAGGTAAAGGCGGGACTGGGAAAGGAACAACCTGTCCACGATGTGCATTTCCTGCAGCAGATTTAACTCATATGTTCGCCTCATGCCATATTTTAGCTAAAGTATTAGCAGAAGTTTCTGATTTCATCTCGAGCATCGCACATTGTAGGGTTAACATTACTAATGAAGAAGTCTTGCTGGGTATAACTAGTATCGCCCGACCACACGAAATACAAGGGCTGATTTTTGTAGCTATGGCCGTCTTCAGGCTGTGCGTCTCATCAGCATGGATAGATCCGCTACCTCCATCATTTCTAGAATGGAGAGCTCGGCTGCCTGCGACCTGCAGCCTGGAGGTTGCCATCTATAGAAACAAAGGGAGGGATAAGCGGAATAGGGGTATGAAGATTTGGGCGCCACTGTTAGCTTGGAGCCAGGAGGTATGATTTTTTAAATAATACATGAGGGCCATCGGCTGCAAATATAATACATCTTCAATCGTATGTTGTCTTTTCTTTCTTAAAACTGTCTATGCTCATTATTGCTTATGTTGTAATAAAAAATGATGGGTACCTGTTCTCTGGGGAGGGGGGTGGGGAGATGTGTATCAAACTTGAAACTCAAATAAAAACTGTTTAAAAAAAAAAGCAGTGACTGCCTGTCTTTTCCCACAGCCTGCGGAGGAGGAAGACTGCTCTGCGCCCATGCCGTTGGTGCCTGAGGCGGTAGTGGCTGTCGGGCTGAAGGAGCATGTGCGACGGCCCATTTTCATGTAGGCGGGCGGCGCTCGAAAGTGGGTGGGAGGAGGGGGCGGTGTTTAAGTCAAGCCAGGAGGCTGCCGGGAGGCGCCCTGGCTCTAGTTGCTGGGCATGTGGGTAATAGCATGAGGGGGTGGCGGGTGAAGAGTGCTGAGTCAGTGGCTGTTTCGCGCTGCCAGCTGCAGGACCAAGCTCATTCCCTGAGTACAGCACCTTCTGGTTTGGTGTGGGATGGGGGGGCTCAGCTCTTGAATGTACATGGGCAGACCTATCTTTTGAGCCCTGCCCCAAATTTATCATGTATCTACCCCACAATTATGCCCACGGACGCTCCCTCAGTTGGGCCGACAGGATTGTTGCCTCAAAGGAATGTCAATCTAGCCTCCAGTGCATTCATGGTAGTTCAGGACCCAAGTAGTGGGGATGCATCGATACAGGCAAGGGTGCAGGGTGGCACTGAGGCATTGCAGATGCCTCTTTGGAAACAGCATTCACAGGAAACAGGGTCCCTGGTTCCCCATGAGACTGTTAGAGGCCATGAGGCTCAGCAGTTTACCAGCCCAGCCTGGGTGGAGGACCAACAGGGTTTGCGCTTGGGAGGGCCATTCCAGAAGGCTGGGCAGGTGCTGAAGGGGGGGTCAGTCGGTATGGGTGGGGAATGCCAGTTCGTCTGGAGAGGTTCATGGGAGCGGGAGCGGGAGCATGGGGGGTGCATCGGGTGTTAAGGAACAGCCAGGTTTAAGTGGCTTGAGAGGCAAGGTGCCAGTTTTAAAGAGGAAAGAGGTTGGAAAAAGGAAGTTAGGGACAGAGCGCGCTGCGGCTCCGTCAGGGGGTTTTCTACAGGGAGGGAGATCTGGAGCGGATTTCCCTTTGCATGCAGGCAAATCAACTGCTGCAAAAGATATCCATTGGCCTTTTTATGCTGGAGGGGTTGGTGATGGAGAAATGCCGGGGGGAAGTGGGGCACATTAAGGTGGATGTGGTGAACAATTGGTTTTGGATGCAGACAGAGATGACCGGGAAGAAGGGGAATTGAGAGAAGGGGATTGTGGGGATGAGGTGGATAAGTCTTTGAATTCTGGGGGGGTTCCGAGGGGTACCTTTGGGCAAAGCAGTGTTTTTAGTCTTTTGCAGAAGTTAAGTGCAGACTGAGAAATGGTACAGGATTCTACAACCATCAGTCACCAACAGGACTTCCGCAAGAGAGCAGCTCAGTTGCCAAAAGGTAAGGCAGGGTGGTGGACAGTTTGGCAACAAGAAGGGGGTCAACCACAGAAATTCACCAAGTCCATTGGAGTTGGAGGGGAGAAGGTTTTGGACAAGGTTCTCCCTGGGGCTGTGCAGCAAGGTAATTGTCAGGAGATAAGGGTGGGGAACGACTCTGACAAAGCTGTTCAGGAGACCAAGGCAGTGGGAAAAGATGTCACAGAGACAATAGAAGAGGATAAAAATATACACAAGAAGTTACCTTACATGGAGATTGGTATGCCATTAGGCTCCCATCTATCAGAGAAGACCAAGAGCAGGATTTGGCGTCATGAATTTGTGGATGTCTTTAAGTTGTTACATTGGGATATTCAGGCCAAAGAAGGCTCAAAGGAGGAAGAACGGGAATTGGCCAGAAGACCTAGGGTCCCCAAAACTATTGAGAACTGGACATGTGTCTTTCTCATTTACTCCAGCATTTATTGTGAAAAACATCAGGATAGAGCGGTAGCGATGTTCAAGTACATGGATATCATAAGGAAGGCTCAGAGTTATTTTGGGGATTATGCTTGGTTATCATATGATGAGGAGTTTAGAGCTCGTATGAGCGTTTTTAATGACAGACCCTGGGGTGATGTAGACTCAGAGTTGTGGTTACAATGGATGGCGTCTTCGCAGTCGCCTGCTACCACGCATACTGCAAGTAGGCTGCCGGTATTTTATCAGCCCTTTCAGAATCGTCCCGCCCAGCCTGGGGCAGGGGTTGGTGGTAGGGGTCAGACACCTGTTTTCGGGGCCTGTTGGAACTTCAACAGAGGTTTTTGCAGTAGCCAGTTCTGCAGGTATAAGCATAAGTGCTCCCAATGTGGTGGCAAACATCCCCTCACACAATGTTTTGCAGGTCAGCGATGGGGTGATCAAGGAAGGGGGCAGAGGGGAAGAGGTCAGGCTCACCAATTTGTACCAAACGGCTCATACACCAATTAGGTTGGAGATCTTGGCTAACTGGCTGGAAACCTATCCAGGCACCAAGGCTGCCACCAGATTATTTTGGGGTTCAAAGACGGTTTTAAGATAGGCTACCAGGGTCCCCGTCAGAGCAGGTGGTATGACAATCTTAAGTCAGCTAAGGAGTTTCCAAAGGTGGTACAAGAGAAGTTACAGTCGGAGGTGGAGGCAGGCAGAGTGGCGGGTCCCTTTTTTAGTTGTCCAATGCACAATTTGATTGTCTCTCCTCTGGGGGTGGTGCCTAAAAAGAAAGCTGGGGAGTTCTGTTTCATTCACCACCTCTCCTGGGCTAAGGGCTCCTCTGTTAATGACTTCATATCCCAAGTGGATCCTAGTGTGTCTTACGCCTCCGTGGATGATGCGCTGAGGTTGGTCAGGTCAGTGGGGAGAGCTGCACAATTAGCAAAAAGTGACATACAGTCTGCTTTTCGTCTGTTACCCATTCATCCTTCTGATTTTGAGCTGTTAGGCATGCATTTTCAAGGGGCATTCTATGTAGATAAAGTTCTTCCCATGGAGTGTTCTGTATCATGTGCACTATTTGAAACCTTCAGCGCTTTTCTGCAGTGGAGTTTTACTTACATTAGTGGTCATGACCTCATTTGTCATTATTTAGACGTTTCATGTTCATTGGAGTCCAGAACACAGGACAATGTCAAAAGGCTTTACATACTTTCCAGTCTATGGCTCAGGAGCTGGGAGTGCCATTGGCAGCAGACAAAACTGAAGGTCCTAGTACAAAACTGACTTTCTTGGGAATTGAAATTGACACTATGGAGATGGGTGCAAGATTACCAGCGGAGAAAGTATAGGAGATTTCAGCTTTTTTGTCATCTGTGATTGATGAGCGTAAGTTGGAGCTCAGGAAGGTGCAAAAAGTGTTGGGCTATCTAAATTTTGCGTGTAGCGTGGTCAGAGCTGGGAGAACTTTCTGTAGGAATTGGGTATGTCCATGTCAGTGGCCTATATCCCTCATCACAGAGTGCGCATTTCAGCAGCCACTAGAGCTGATCTGCACATCTGGTTGACTTTTCTGACAGATTTCAATGGAGTGTCTGTTTTTTGCGGATGAAGACATAATTTGGCAAATCCACATTTACTCAGACGCGTCTAGTGCGAAAGGTGGGTGAGTGCAGAGTGTGTAGTTACATAGGTGCATCAGTAGTACAAGAGTAGGGATCGTTGCGGTGGTGTAGGTACAGTGTGCAAAGTCAGACAAGTGCGTCAACAATATAACAATATACAAAGAGGGAACATAGACAATCAAGTAAATCGATAATACAAGTAATACATAAAGACCAACGTGGTCAGGCAGGTCTTACAGAGCAGATTCATGAGAGCTACAGAATAATAGATCACATGTGTTTAGCCATGAGGAACGCTTTTACTTCTTTCTTAAAAAGTTTGTTGGAGGAGATGAGCCTGGTTTCAGGTGGGAGTGAGTTCCAGATCCTGGGTGCCATTCCTGAAAAGGAGCGTTTATAAGTTTTTTCCTTACGAAATTTTCGAGGCTTCAGTAGAAGATTGTTTGTGCTTCTAGTAGTTCTAGAGCCACCCGAAATTGTCAGCTTTTGAGAGAGGTAGGCGGGTGAGTTCATGTGTACAGCCTTGTGTGTCATGCAGGCGATTTTCAGATGAATTCTGGCTTCGAAAGGCAACCAGTTCAGGGCTTTAAAGTCAGGGGAAATATACGAGTGCTTTTTTGAACCAGTGATGAGTCTCGCTGCAGCGTTGAGGGACGCTCTTAGGGGTGCCGTTGTAGTTAGGGGGAGCCCGCAGAGGGCGGTGCTACCATATTCAATGTGCGGGATGACTATAGATTGTACTGCAGTTTGGAAGTCTTTCTCTGGAAGGAAGGGTTTAAGTTTTCTCAAGGTATTGATCTGGAAGTTCGCTCCTTTGGTTGCCTTGCTGATGTGCTGCTGCATGTTGAGATTGGCGTCGAGTGTTATGCCTAGAGATTTTGCCGAGTCTACGACGGTAGGTTGTACATTTAGAGCCGTTAAGTGTTTAAGCCATGTTTGGGCCGTAGAGATTTTTGCGGGGGGTGAGATCAGGAGGAACTCAGTCTTCAGCGCATTGAGTTTGAAGTGGTTCTCGGCAAGCCAGGATTGGGTGTTTCTGATCGTGGTGTTCAGAAGCATGATGTCCTTGGGAGATTGTATTTTGAGATAAAGTTGGGTGTCGTCGGCATACATGTGAAAGTGAACATTGGATGTCTGTAGCAAAGTAGTGAGGGGTTCCATAACTAGGTTGAACAGTGTTGGGGAGAGGGAGGATCCTTGAGGGACGCCTAGCGATGCAGGTACCGGAGGGGACAATAGATTATTACTTTTGAATCTTTGTGACCGGTTGTGTAGAAAGGAGGTGAACCACTTGAGAACAGTCCCAGAAATGCCCATTCTTGTGTTTAACAGTTCGAGTAAGTTCTCATGTTTAACTGTATCGAATGCTGAGGAGAGATCCAGAAGGATGAGGAGGCAAGTATCGTTTTGGTCTAGGATTTGGAGGGCGTCGTCCACTATGTGAGTCATGGCCGTTTCGGTACTGTGCCCTGCTCGGAAGCCTGACTGATGGGTGTTGAGGAGATCAAACTTGTCTATGTGTTTAGTTAGTTGTAGCTGTACGCATTTCTCCAGCAGTTTCGCGAGGGTGGGAATATTTGTAATAGGGCGGTAATTGTTTAGATCAGTGGGGTCTGCTGTTGTTTTTTTTAGTAGCGGTGTGACTTGCCCGACTTTGAGGGCGTTAGGGATGGATCCTTGTTGAAGAGAGCTATTGATAATCTTCGTCCAGAGTGGGAGGAGCAAAGGGGTAAAGTCTTTTACAGCGTTAGACGGAAGGGGGTCAGTGAGGTCATTGGATGGTTTCAGGGTGCTGAGCAATCTGCCAATTTCTTCTTCGGAGTAGGTGCCAAAGGATGACCATGTAGCGTTGTTCTTTGGTTCAGGCGCTGCTGTGAGTTGGGGGTTGGAGTAAAGGATTGCGTCATTGAGGAGATCGCTTCTTATCTTGTCAGTTTTTTGGATAAAGAAAGCAGAGAAGTCTTCACATGAAGGTGCATCACCCATGGTGCTGAGTGTCTGGGGTTGTTCTTTGGATTGTGTTCTGATTAAGTCAAATAATTTTCTTGGGCGGTTTTTTGCTTGGGCGAGCTGGAGGCTGAAGAAATCTCTTTTTGAGCGTTTTATTTTCCTGAAGTAGGCGTTTCTCTGTTTCTTCAGACTTTTTAGGTGCTCTGCAGAAGGGGCTGACCTCCAAGTGCGCTCTGCCAATCGCATGGCCCGTCTATCCTCATTGAGGCTCCCGTCATACCATGGGTTGGAGATCTTGGACGACACTCTTTTCAGTTGCATGGGTGCAGCCTCATTGATTATTGTGGACATAGCATTGAGATAGTGGTCAGTCAGTAGTTGAACGTCCGTAGCGCCGGGAGGAGGGAGTAGTCGATTGAGGCTGTTGGGCGGTAAGGAGTTTGGGTTGAGTTTCTTCAAGTCTCTTTTCCAAACTTTGGGCTTAGAGGGTTGAACAGGGTTAAATTTAAGTTTTTCATTGATGAGGAAGGAGACAATATGATGATCTGACCAGTCACAAGGTTGGATTGACTCAAGTTGAATAGCGTCCTCTTTGGATATGATCAGGTCTAGGATAGAGCCTCTCTTGTGGGTCGGGCTATTGCATATTTGGGTGAGATCCAGTGTGTTGAGGAAGCTTTTGAGGCTGTTTACCACTGTGTCACTGCTGTCATTCCAGTGGAGATTGAAGTCGCCAAGGAAAATTTGGGTGTTCTGCCGTCCTGAGTTGGCTGATATTGTATCCATGAGTTGTTGGGAGAAGGAAATCTTGTTCCTCGGTGGGTGGTATATAATGTGTAGTGAGCATACAGGTTTGCTTTCGCTGATGACATCAAGGCAGAGGTATTCACAAGATGTAAGAGAGGGGGCGGACGCTTTAGAGACTGAGAGGTTGCTTCTGTAGATACAGGCAATTCCACCGCTTGTCCTTTTGGCCCTGTCAAGTCTAATGATACAGTAGTTGGGTGGGACTAGGATATCCAAGATAGGTGTAGAGGAATCAGACACCATGTTTCAGTTAGAATGGCTAGATCCAGTTCCGTAGACATGATGAGGTCGGCGACCTCCGCGGAATGTCTTTGGGCCGATCTGCAGTTGAGAAGTATGCATTTAAGGCTAGGGGTGCAAAGGGTGGAGGAGGGTTCTATAGTGAGGGGTACTTTAGTGAGGTTATTGGGGACGGCGCCTCTGTTGTTATCCTTTTGGTGCCTGAAGGCGTTAGAGATAATCGTTGGGATGGACATGTGGTTGGTGGCTAGGCGATTTTGGGGAGCCGGGGCATAAGAGTGGAGAAGGGTGAGTGCGTCATGGTCTGAGATCGTGTTGGTAGTGCGTCTGGGGCGATTGGTGTTATTGCGATAAGGGGTAGAAGTCCAGTGTGGGGGGAGTTGTGTGATAAGGCGAGTATGAGGTGATGAGGAAGTGTTGTTAGGTGTTGTTAGGTGTAGTGGGAATATTACGCTTGGTGGTAATGTGATTGCGATTGTTATTGCGATTGGTGGCATTGCGAGGGGGGATAGAGGTCCTGTGTGTGGAGTGTTGTGTGGTAGGGCGAGAAGGAGGTGAGGGTAAGGTTGGTGGTGAGATGAGGGCATCTGGGGTATGAGATGAGCAACTCTTTGATGGAGTGTAGTTCTTCTTTCATTTGGAGGAGGGTGGACACAATCATGTCCAGCGTGGTGATGGGCGCAGGGTTGGGGGGTGGTACTGGAGGTGAGCAGGCGAATAGGTTGCTGGAGACGAGGGGGGATCGGGTGGAGAGGTGGGGCTGGTGAGGGGGTTGGATGTGTTAGCGAGAGGATCGGTGTTAGGGTTGGTGTTGGCGTTATTGGGAAGGGCATCAGTACTAGGGGGGGAGGGTAAATTGGGGCGATGTGGAGGCTGGCTGTTGTGGGGGATGAGGTGTGATAGTAAGGTGTGAGCGAGGGGGGTGAGAGGTTGAAGGAGGGGTGGAGGCTAGGCGTGACGGGAGTGCTAAGTGTGGGGGGGGAGATAGGCGGAGAGAGAGTCATGTTATGTGGGGTGCCGTTGGGGGAGGAGGGGTGTTCTGAGCAGATTGGTGTGGAGGATGAGGCGGGAGTGCAAAGTGTGGGGGGGATGTGGGAGGATGAGCGGAGGTACGAGGGTTGGTAGGGGGAATGGGGGAGCGGGTGGTGTATGAGGAGGCGAGATCTATGTCTGTGAGTGAGGGTGGGGGAGGGGTAGCTGCAACAGGTGGGTAATTGACTGCGGTGTTGGGTGTGACGGTGAGGTGTGTGTGGTTCTGGTGCTGAGCTGGGTTAGGAGAGTTAAGGGTGGGCGCTGTGACGTCAGGGGAGGTAGGACAGGAGGTGGTATGCGTGTAAGTCCGAGGGTTGGATAGGTGTTCTTTGAGAGTGGGGAACAGGTTGTCAAGTAGTTCCAAGTTCCTGTCTCTCGCTTGAATTAGGACAATCCCGTTATTGTAAATAGTGATGGTGGTTCTGCCTGGGAAGAGTTGGGATGGTGTGATGGAGATTGTTAGGCCATGAGCGGTTTTCTTGGTGGTGGAGACGTTGAGTAGGGTTAGGAACGCTTTTCTCCATTGAGCTCTGCGTGAGGTGTGGAAGATGATATCAATGTTCAGGGCTCCATTGCTCGGTGAAAAGTAGGTGTCGGCAAAGCGGGTTTCAGGGTGCGACCTCATGAAGTTGTGTTTAAAGCGTTTAGCAGCTTTTTTGGTGAGAGAGGAAGGGTAGTTGATTCTATATGTGTGCTTGCCGATGAGATCCATGTTAGGGTGGCTGTAGCGGTGGGTGTGGGAGAAAGAACGATAATAAGACACATATGCAAAGAACAGCTGTCAACCATTGGTTACAGAGCACAGGAGTGACACTAGTGAGTGGCCCAAAGTAGGCAAAAAGAGTATAAGAGGTAGCAAACGGTGCAGACCTGGAACAAACAGTGCGTAGGTGCAGCTTACCAAGTGTACAATAAATGAGAGGTAGCAATCAATTAAGTGGAGCCAAATTGACACATCAGAATGTAAGCATTGGTGTAGTCCAGGACTAGTGAGTGAATGAATGGGAATGAATGAATGAATGAATGAATGAATGAATGAATGAATGAATGAATGAATGAATGAATGAATGAATGAATGAATGAATGGCTTTATGCTTAAATGACTGCAGCTGAACGTTGTTTTTAAAATGAGACATATTCCAGGAGTCAATAAATGTTAGCAGACACTCTGTCTCGTTTTTAGTGGGCGAAATTACACAAGCTGGTGCCTGGGGCAGAACCCAACAAGGCTCAGATCCCACAGTATGTCTGGGCATGGGGGAATGAGAATTGTCGAATTGGTAGAGAAATCAGTAGCTGCCTCTACGAGAAGAAGCTATCAGCAAGCCTGGAGTGAGTTCTTAAGCTATGGTAACACGTTTGCTGCGCCTGGAGGATGGTGGATGATGAACAGTTTTTATTAGGTTTTGTGTTACACTAGATAGATAAAGATTTTTCACACACTACTATTTCTGGGAAACTGGCTGGGATTTCTTTTTATGGGCAGTTGCTATGTGGGATGGACCCGGTGGGGGGTGTTAGTGAAAAGGATGCTTAGAGGTTTAGGTAGGGAACATGCTGGTAGCAAGCCTTTACGTCAGCCGGTGACATTTGATTTGTTGCAAAGGATGTTCTTCCAGTTGCCTTCTTGCTGTTAGAATGAGTTCAAGTATTCTAAGTTTAGGTTATGTCTTGTATGGTTATTTTTTGGGGCACTCAGGGCATCTGAATTACTAGGTTTGCAACATAAGGGGAACTTAAGCAGTGATGAAGTTGTTATGGAAGAGCACAGGTTGAGAATCTGGTTGAGGGCTTCAAAGATGGATCAATTGGGCAGGGAAAAATTGGTTTTCTTGAACAGGAGTGGGTGGGGCCATGTTGCCCTGTGGGGGAATGGGAGGTTTTCAAAGCTTCCAGTTTTTTCACACCAGGAATTATATTTTGCCATGAGCAGGGGCATCAGATTTCCGTCGCTCAGCTGTTGGCCGTGATGAGGAAGGTTCTCATTAGCTTGGGGGAGAATCCACTACGTTTTGGCACACACTCCTCCCGTGTTGGGGCAGCAATGGAGGCTGTGAGATTGGGGTGGTCTTGGTCAGACATACGTAAGATTGGGAGGTGGAAATCTAAATGTTGCGAAAAATGTGTTCGAAAATGATTTTCAATGCATCACTTGTTCCTTTGGTAATGTTTGTTTTTCTACCTAGGTCAGATCCCAGGGCTTGTAAGTTTGAAAAAGACAACATGGATAGTAGGAAACTCCTTCATAAAGTGGGCTGCGGTTTATGCTGAGAAACAGATTTGTGGGAGATCGCTTGGACTTACAAGTGTTAGCATGAGGTGGTATGGAATGCGTTGGGGGGTTTGTTTCCCATGTTGTCTCCGATGTGTCTTAGGGGGTGCCCTACGGATTTGCTCGTCATTCACCTTGGCGGGAAGTCGACTTATCTGGCCTGACTCTTATCAAAATAATGAAACTGGATCTGGCTGTCATCAAGTCTAACTGGGAGGGCGCTATGGTGATGTGGACTGAATTCATAACGAGGCTGCACTGGAGAGGAGCAAGAAACCACGCAGCTTTGGAGAAGGCGAGACAAAAGCTTAATAGAGCCATGAGACTTTACTGTGAGGGCATTGGAATAAAGGTTCTATCTCACCCTCATATACAAAGCATTGAGGGGCATCTTTTTCGTGAGGATGGGGTTCATTTGTCCCAGATGGGCCAAGCATACTATTTGCTGGAATTAAGGGATTTTATTGCTCAAATATGGAAAGAGTATATATGGTGCTCACACAGTCTGACATAATTTTCTCCTTGATGGGGCAGAAAAACTCTTTTCGGTTTTCCTGGGTGGTGGAAATTTGTTAGGGGGGTGGGCAGCCTTGAGCGGGATTGTCCATCCTCCAAGGGGGGAGGTGGGGTACACAGACATGTGGAAAGGAAATGAGAATGAGAGGGTTCTCGCAACAGGAGTCAGTTCTTCTGGGTTTGCTTGGGGTCAACATTCAGGGTTATGTTTTGTAGATAGGTTGAGATAAGCTTGTGAATGGTGTTATCGCATAATGGCAAAAATGCGCTTGGAGAGAATTTACTTCGCACCTGTCTTAATAAAGTTGCCTTTTTTGCTAACTAAAAAGTTGTGGATGGTGAGTTATTGTGCGAGGGGGGACCCAGGGGGAGCTAGGCGCGAGCCGGTCTCCGCCTGGGTATTTTCACACAATGGAGCGGCCACCCAGGTGGAGGTGGGGTACACAGTCACGTGGAAAGGAAATTAGAATGAGGGGGATCTCTCAACAGGAGCCAGTTCTTCTGGGTTTGTTGGGGTCAACATTGGGGGTTAGGTTTTATAGATAGGTTAAGTTAAGCTTGGGGAAAGGTTTTATCGCATAATGGCAAAAATGGACTTGGAGAGAATTTACTTTGCACCTGTCTTAATAAAGTGTGCTTTTTTGCTAACCAAAAAGTTGTGGATAGTGAGTTATTGTTTGAAGGCCCCACATCAGATATGTCAAGTTAGGATCACTATGTACCCATTTACATAAGGAAATCCGCAGGTTCTCAGGGATATGTTTTCGGCTCCCACCTCATTTATCCAATGGCAGCATTAGACGCCTATTAGGCCTTCAATCATCATCTCAGCTTCAGAGATGGTAGTTCTTCCAGGTACTGGGAACATCCTTGCATGATCGTGTAATGCTATCATATGCTAGCTGCAGCCCTGTGTGCCCTAATGCAGGTTATTTTACCCAGGTGCAGTCTTCTATGCCAGTTATGACATTGTATACCCATGTACTATTTTAGATGTACAGCTTGATTATTATGGCACACACTCAATGCCCAGAACTTCAGTCATTCCCTATAGATAATTGGATTGCTTGCAATCTACCTAAATATAGGTAGATGTATATATAACAATAGGAACACCCCACATTTTGGTGCCTTGTGTTACTTTAATCAAGAATACTCTTGCTTCCAGTTAGAATACATCATGAAGGATTAGTCACTATATTTCCAACATAATAACTTTTTTTAATTGAGCTTTCCATTTAATATGGAAATGCTATGAAAGTTTGTGAACAGGTGATTCGGTGTTCTAGTCAGTGTTTGGTGAAGATTAATTTAGAAATTAGGGAAGTAATTGTGATCAAATAAATAAAAAATATATAATTAATTTGTTCACTGTCTAGCTTCAACAGCGCAAATTGGCATTATCTAATGCATACCGATGTCAGAAAATTGTGTGTATCAATGCATGGATTAGCATATCATCAGGTGGGGCTCACTATGGCCTTGCGGCATCATGACTTTACACCAGTCTATATCAAAACACTCCCCAGCATCTATATCACTGCCAGTCCTGGTTTTGATTCATATCACAATCCTGATGCATCATGGTCCATGTTGTTCCTTCTGTCGCCAAATCTTGTGCAGGTGACATCCTGATGGTGAAGATTTGAGCAATATCATGATTCCTAGTCCTGCCGCTATTTTGAACCATTTATAGATGTGTTAAAAAAAACACAACACATTAGGAAGCCCAAAGTGTGTTTGGGGGGGGGGGCATGGAGACAGGTTGAACACTTCTCATCTCCTTACTTAACATCCTGACCAGGGTAAAATAACAACCTTCCTGATAATGCCTAGATATAGTCTCTGTATGATCTGAAACAATATCACATTTTACTCGTAATGTTGGTGTCCAGGTTCTCGCACATAATGATGCTCTATTTTTACAATTTTCAAGGCTTTGTTAATGATTTGTTCATGATTTGTCTGTGCAATTTCCAGGCTGCACCAGTGAGCTGGCCTCGAGCTGCTGATGCGCTTGTCAGAGATTGTCAGCGTTTGTCAGAGATAGTACGGTGGCCCGTAGTTTTCCCTTCCGGGTTATAGAGGTAGTTGCAGCACATGACTCTCTTCACCGGGCTGGCTGCAAGGTCATGGTGCTCTCCTCGCTCATCTCAATGCTGTAGAACGTTGAGGTAGAAGCTTGTTTGGAGGCCTTTTGGTCAGGTCCGATGATGTAAGACGCGGAGGCACAATGGAGGTCAATTGGGGTTTAATTTTAGGCATTGCAGCGAACAAAGCTGTTCCCTGCAAAAGGCCTCAGCTTCCTGATGGGGCCACCTAGCACTCCCCTGTGCACAAGAGCAGCCCCACCCCACCTATTATCATTCTGTGTGGGGCTGATTGCGACATACAGAATGACATGCACTGTTTCAACCGTTGACAGATTTTGATGTCACCAAGTTTTCCTTGATGTGCTCGTTGAATGATAGCCCTGCGTAAACTTTCTGCAGGAACAAACAGATCATGATGTATAATCATATTTTGAACAACAGATAACTCATCAGCCACATTAGCAAAAATCCTAATCTCCACAGAAAGAGTTCTGCGCCAAGGCAAAAACCCTGTGATGAATTCCTTGATTTGGGAAAGAGTTACCTCATCAGTATAGGCCCAATTTCATTGATCTTCTGAAATAGGTGCACATTCCAATACAGCATCCTCCACTGCAGCCACACACTCAACATCTTCAGACTCATATGATTCATCATCCAATGCCATCCTAGATAAACAGTCTGCTCTAAAGTTCAAGTATGTATTTGATGACGAAATGATATTCTTGTAACTTGGGTAGCAAACTAACCAACCTGGTTGAGGCCCTGTAAGCAGCGCTGTTACCAAGCATGTGCATGAGTGGTTTGTGATCAGTGTATAATTCAGATTCCCGTCCCTAAATGTATGATCAAAATTTCTGAATAGCCCACATACATGCAAGGGCCTCACGCTCGATGGGGCTGGAATGTGTTTCTGCAGGTTGTACCATCCTAGAAGTAAAAGCAATTGTGCATTCTTTACCTGCGACCCACTGCCCAAAGACCACCCGAGACCTGTGAGGCTCACATCCAGATTCACAAAACATTTGTGACCATCTAGGAATGGCTGTAGAGCAGGAAAATCTTCAAAAAGTTTGTTTACCTTTTTAAAAGTACCATGAAGCTCGGCAGTCCAAATGAACTTAAAACCGTTTCTTAAAAGGGTTCCCAAAGGTTCCACAATTTGAGCATAATTTTGCATGAACCGGGCATAATATTCAGCAAGTCGTAGAAAGGATCAAAGGGCTTCTCTTCTCCCATTTTGGGGGTACTGACTCTTTGATTTCCTTAATTAGTGAACATTTGAGATTAATACTTGCAAGTGAAAGTGTATGGCCTAGAGTGACTAGTTCTTTAACAGCAAATTTACATTTAACATGTCTAACTGTCATTCCATATATCAAGTTTTGTGAGAATTCTAGTAAGGATATGATCATGTTCTGCTCGACTGCCAGCGTATACCAGAATATCATTCTGATCAACTTAGATACCAGGTATATCTTCAAGCAGTGAGTCCATGAGTTTCTGGAACACACTGCCAGCGTATGCAAGTCCGAAAGGCAATCTGAGGTACTTGGACAGAACCGAATGGATTCAGGAAGGTGGTAAGTTCTTGTGACTCAATGAAGAGTGGGATTCAATGGTATGCTGATCTGAGATCTATAATGGAAAAATGTTTGCATCACCTAGTTGGTCAAGAGATCACAGATTTTTGGGACGGGATGACAATCCACTAAAATATTGTGGTTGAGAGTGCGTAAGTCAGCACACAACCTGACTTCACCTAATTTCTTGCATGCTAAAACCATGGGGGAGATCCACTCAGAAGAGTCACAAGGTGTAATGATTCCCTCAAGGTATAAGTTCTTGAGAACATCTTTAAGTTCTTATCTAGCACTTGCAGGTAAAGGACGTACTTTATGCTTGACAGGTTAGCATTGGTTTTAAGCTGAATATGGTGTTTGAACCCATTTGTGGTTGTGAGCCTCCGCAAGGCCTACCAGTGCAAAGGGGTTCACCCTTCTCTGCACAAGTCCTCAGACCAATAGGATAGAAGTTGGCACAGAAACTGGTATAGAAAATACGAAGTTTATTAACCTCATGAGGTGGAACTACATTCACACAACACCCTTCGGCAATGTATGAAGTAGCACACTGAATGGAAGGAGCTTGGTCCTTTTATACCCACACAGGGGCTCAAAAGAAGGCGGTACAAGTACAAGAAGTAGGTTTTAGGCACATATAAGGTCATACAGAAAATGCACAGTCATCAAGTGGGAGGAGCTAACAGTTGCTAATTCTGATGAACACATCCTGACATTTACAGACTAACAGCAGCTGCATGGACAGCTGCAAGCTCAACTGAGCATGTGCAAAGTGGAGGAGGCTAAATATAACCTGTCTCTAGGCAGATTTCAAGAGCAGACATCAGCAAGGTAGGACAGAGCACATGGCATACACGTGATAGCACATGGCAAACAAAATGGCTGCCATAAATACAAAATGGATTCCACAAATCGGACAAGATAGCCTCTAAATACAGGATGGCTTCTGCTAATGCTAACCCAATTGCTGCCAAATTACAACACTTTGACCTTGCCTGCTTTGTTACTGAAGACTGAAAGAAATTGATTAAGAAGGTCATCAAAATTGATCTCTGAAAAGGAAGAATTGTTAACCATATTCACATACACTCCTTGATCAAAGTGCCCCTGCCAAATTAAAACTCCCAAAAACTATTCCCTCCAAAACTTGGTTCAACACTGATCTTAACTAAGAGAGATGAGCTCTCAGACAGACTGAACGTACTTGAAGTCATCAACCTTCCACCTCAAATCTTGTCCTCCTCAGAGCTGCTAGGGCCAATTACAAAAAAACACATCTTTAACGAAAAAGCTTCCTTCCTCCGCATACAACTTTATTGGGCTAGAAATCGTCCTAGGAAGCTTTTTAACATTGTCAAAAACCAAACGACCTCAGCCCCTCCCAAATTACTAGCTACGGTTGAGAGGTGTGAAGAAGTTGCCAGCTTCTTTTCTAACAAAGTCACCAATATTGATCAATCTTTCGCCTTAACTCCCCTACCACATAGTCTACCCCCTCCTTAACATTCCCCCTGAGCCTTTTTCTACTCCTATCCCCCTGATTCCTCTCAACTCTCCCTCTATATCACCCACTATGAACCTTACCTTACCGCCCCCCAGCTAAAAAATAAGGCCTCCAGGAATAATTTTTGTCCAGTATCTGAAAGTGATGTCCTTAACATCATCACCAAGATTAAACCATCCTCACATACTAGAGATACACTTCCAGCTCATCTGGTACAAGAACTAAAACACATCATCGCCCCACTATGGACCAATATCATCAACTCGTCCTTTGCCACTGGCAACGTTACTGCTTCCCTCAAACTAAGCCAAATTACCCCCATCGTCAAAAACACAGCGGCTGACCCCAATGACTTAAACAAACTGCGACCTATCTCTAACCTTCCCTTCCTATATAAAGCCCTCGAAAAATGTGTCCTGCTATAGTTGGACAAACACATTCACTCATTCAACCTCCTAGACGTTTTCCAATCAGGTTTTAGAAAGGTATGCAGTACGGAAACAGCAATGCTTAATATTACTGATGACATACATCGCTCCCTTGACAAAGGCGAATCCTCCATCCTCATTCTTCTTGACCTCTCTGCAGCCTTTGATACTGTAAACCCCAAAAAAATAGAAATCATCCTCTCCTCTCCCAAGAACAACTCGCTCCCTATTCAACACTGAATCACGGACATTAAAGCTCTCAACTGCTCTCTCGCCATCTCCAAATCTGTCAAATCCCTTAGTATTAGCATTGATCAGAACTTCAGTCTTACTTCCCATATAAAAAACCCGGCTAAAGGTGCTTTCTTCACACTACATCCCCTTAAAAAAATTCAACCCTTCATTTCAGCAGATGACTTTAAATCAGTTGTACAATCATTAGTTCTATATAGAATTGATTCCGGTAACGCCCCTCTTGCTGTTACCCCTAAAGTCCACCTAGCCCCTGTCAAATCCGTTCTTAACCTCGCTGTCAGGCTCATTACTGACTGTAAGCGTTTCGATCACATCTCCCCTGTTCTCAAAAACCTTAAATGGATTCCGATCGAAGGCAGATCCACCTACAAGATCGCCTGCATCACGCACAAAGTCCTTCAACAAAATCAGGCACGGCCCGTGCCGGGCGTTATACTGGGGCAGTGACGTCAGGCAGGGGAGGGTCAGGGTGGGGGGTTGTAAAATGCGGGATATGGACCATTAGAGGTAAGTACTAGAAAAAAAAACCGAATTTTGTTGCCCACTCCGCATCGCCAAATGTGATGCAGCGTGGGCAACGAAATTCGTTTTTTTATTTTTTTCGGTACCTACCTCTAATGGTCCATATCCCGCATTTTACAACCCCCACCCTGACCCTCCCCTGCCTGACGTCACCGCCCCAGTATAACGCCCGGCACGGGCCGTGCCTGATCAAAATACCCCTTCTTACCTCTCTGTCAAACTTCAAAAAGCTGGGTGTTCTAGAACAATGAGGAGCACTAACGCTCTTGTCCTTGTCCCGCCTCTGCTAAAAAAGAAATCAACGCAATCTTGCTCATTCTTTGGTGATGCGCCTTCTATCTGGAATACCCTTCCCAAAGACCTACCTTGCAACCCCTTCTACACCTGCTTTAAAAAAGACCTCAAGCTGCTCCTTCTCAACAAATACTGGGGTTCTTAAATTAACTTACTGTCTCTGGCAACAAACTTCCCCCTTTTACACTATTTATTGTAAACCTCATCCTTTCCCTCCACTAATATACCTCATTCTCTGGCCTCTCCTTCTAATGACACACTTTATAATTCCACACTGTCTTCCTGATCTACTATCTTCGATCTGATACCTATTTTGCTCTTCCGAGCTTAAAACTTTCTTTAAGTTCACATTGCCTTACCTATTTTCCCAATTGTACTACATTTGTCTGTTATTCTGTGCTACCAACTCCTGTAAAGCGCTCTGATACTGTTGGGTCCAGCTAGCACTATGTAAAATCTTTTAAATAAATAATTAAATAAACACTTATCATGTACATAATCCGCAGGAAATTAATTCCCTGACAACTACAGGCTGAGCAGCACCAGGTACGAGATATAAGCCCATCTTGGCCATGTCTTGCCAACCAATAATGTTCCTTCTTTTTAGAGCAACATAAACTTTGCTAACAGGGTGTCTGCCTAAACACTCTAATCTGGAGTGAAAATAACCACGCATGTCAATTTCTGTTTCCCCAAATGCTTTTGGATTGACGTCAGTAGATGTTAGTATGACATCACTGCTCCAATTCTGATAGAAAGTAATGTCATATAAAATGGTTATTGGAGACCCAGAATCGGCCACGACTTGAACAGGAGTGACTCCAATAATTGTTTCACACCAGGGTCCTTTGGCCTTGCATAAATCGATAGAGTTTCATTCAATGGTTAACACAATGTTACTGAGTTTTTCTGAACAACTGTCTAAGTCTTTGGTGACTTCAATGTTGTGAATTTTTGTAGACCTCTTAGCACTCTTGAATACTGCCTGAAAGTGACCCACTTTTTTGCAGGTCATGCATCTCTTACCAACCGCAGGACAATTAGGAATCTTTCCTATGTGATTTCTTGAACCACATCTAAAGCACATTAGTGATCTTTTAAACTGTTGTTTGATGGGTTTGTTCGCAATGTTCACAGCACATAGGGAGTTGTCCTCCACCATGTGCACGGCATGTGACGTTTTTGGCTTTCCTGTAGTACTCTGAATGAAATCATAGCACATTCAATTCCTTTGGCTATGTCAACAGTTTCAGGCAAGGTAGGGTTCCTTCAACTAAGTAATCTTTCTAGAATTTTCTTGGAGAAGCAAGAAAAATGAATTGATCCCTGGTGCAAATATCCGTGGTTGCACCAAAATAGCAACTGCCACCTAAGATCCTTCAGTCTGCGATGTATTCTTCCACTCCTTCGTCAGCACTTTGCTTTTGTTTGAAAAAATGGTGGCGCTCAAGTACAATGCTAGGTTCTTTGGCATATTGCTTCCCCATGCGCGCTAGTACCTCCTTGTAGAGATTCCAATCATCACCTGAACCACCTGGTGATACAATTTCAGGAAGGTTGTCATAAACGTGTTGGACAGCTAATCCAATGCAACTGTCCAGAATAGCTACTTTGCGTGCAGGTGAATATTTCACAGCATCTATTGCAACCAGGTAATTTTCAAACATTCTTAGCCATTGAGGCCACCTAATCAAAGACCTGCCTGGACATTGAAAAAATTGAGGAGGTTGTTGAAATTGATGAGAAGAAGAAATACTTGTTTTCTTTAAAAGTAAAAATGAAAACACAATAGAAACGAAGGAGATCCATATGTAATAACTGATGGGAAGAGAGAAACACTGAGAGATGGAAGAATCTGTACTTTGACTTTAAATGCTGTCCCTTTACATGGTTGAGGTTTTGACTTTATAAGCATGGTTAATTTGGAGGTGCCTGTAAGCAGCAGTGGGTGCAAGGAATGGGATCATGCGGGTGTAGGCTGGACCACGAGTGATGGCAAGAGAATGTAGGGACAAGCGCGAGCACGTAAGCTCGAGCACACGCAGTATTGAAGGTACTGGCGCTCTGTAAATGGGCATAAACAGTATCTTTCTTTCTTTTCCCCTCCTATCCCATGGAAATACCCCATAGCAGGGGCCGTTGATCTATAGAGACAGCGCAGGAGGCAGCCAGAGTCGGAGGACTCATACGTCCAAAAATAATGAACAGGAAAGAAACTCCTCGGCGGTATGTGTGGTTAATCTTCGCCACTTATAGCCAAGTTGAAGTAAGACAGGAAGGCACAGTGGAGGTCAAGTGACGTTTATTTCATGTTAATAAAAAACACCTATGACTGGGAGCATCCAGCAACCATGGATCCAATGGATAACTGAATGCAGTTGCCAAGGAACCCCCAGATGCTGTTACCCCCAAGCGTGGAACACTAGTCAAGTGTAAAGAACAATGCGTGCAATGACAGCGGTCTCGAGGGAGAGCAAGACCACTGTCAAAGCGAAGGTCTTGCTGTCGTAAGACCGTGAGATAAAATATACTGCATCCAAGCAAATGCCAACTACAAAGACCATTGCAGAGCCTTCTATTAACCAGGATATGTCCCAACTACCGCCTAGGAGCGTCTAGGGAGGTACAAAGATTCAGAAACTAAAGTAAGTAATTCTGTAAAGAGTAGCAAGAGCACCAGATATTTGTTAAGCTTAAAAGTGGGTGAGGGCAGAGCTTTTAAGACCATACAAAAACAATATTAGCCGATATCAGCTGAGATCCACCACAGGGGTGTAACACAGGTCCCCGAGCTGCAGTGGGCCCCCTCAGCACAGTACTCAGGCCTGAGCACTCCAGATTAAATCCGGGGCGGCCGGGCCCCAGGCTCCGGAAAGATAATGACTCCTGTGCTTGCCAGGAGCGTATCTCCAACTGTTTCGAAGGTGGGAATGGATCAGGAAGGAGCCTGTGAATACCCCAATTTGTGGGTGTTCCCAAACATTGCCAGCGTTTCTGATTTAGAATTCCCATGTCCTTCCCTCAAGAGGACATTTGCACACAAGGAAACTGTGAATGAATCCCTTTATGAGTGTGCGGGGAATGAGATTTTGATACCTTTTCTGATCACTTAGATACCTATCTCATTCATCTATTTTGGATCGATTATTTTCTGTCATTGAGTAAAAGACAACCCCTCATAGGTTAAATCAACCCCATAGACTGACGCAACTCTGAAGAACCACTTACGACTGATAAAGTTTTTAAAGTTTAATATAAAATCAGAATAAGTTGCATATACAATCCTCTCAGGATAAGATTCAACAAGTATACAGGAACTAAAAGGAACATGAATTCCCTAAAGAACCTCAGTCTACAAAAGAATACAATTAAAATCAATTCCAGAATCAGCAGATTAAAAAGCATAGACACAAAATGGTTCCGTTGCGTCATCTACAAAAAGAGAATAACAAGTTAATTCTGTCCCTACTCTATACTAGGTGACATCCCTACTTCGCAAGTTCCTTACCTAAAAAAGGTGTCAGCAGTTTGACTTCCAAAGAAGTTCAAACTCTCTTAGCCTCTAATGGTAACTTATGTCGAGAAGCAGTACCCTCTCTGCCTACCCATCCGCTCTCTAAGGGTCCTCGGCCTACTGCTCTCTTGCGCTCTGTTCTCTCTGCGCTCGCTCCTAACTTGCTCTTAGGCCATCTGCTCTAACTTCTCCCCGGGGTACTGTCCCTAAATACACAATCACAATATGGGTGGAACGCCCCTTGACGCCCACCACGTACACATTCACATGAGGTCATTTCTAGCTCTTTCCATAGCTTCATCTCTTCGCGTCGTCCGTTAAGTTGACCTTGCTTTTTAGGCACCATCTTCGTCTTCTTGCTGGTGACTTCATTGACATTCCAATTGACACTTTCAGAGCAAAGTCTATCACCTCAACAGACCTTTATTCTTTACGACTGTATTCGTAACCTCATTTGGTCCTGTGAACGGTCATTTCTAAACAAGACCCAAATTCCAAGCGTCTCTTATCTCCCTTAGGCCATAAACTTCGTCCAACATTGTCACCTTAAATCTAGCAAGACCTTTGACTCTTGTCTCGCACATTCAGATCAAGGCTATCCACGATTCCTGTGAGACCACTAAATTACATACAGCGGACTACACTCCTGCGAACTCTTGGTCAGTTAGGTTAAAATCACACATGACCAAACCTTTCTAACATTCCTACAAACCCTTCTACACAGTATAACCTTTAACACACATTTATATATAATTGAATTAGCAAAGCAATGATTATACGCGAATGCATTCTTCATAGAATACAACATTTATATTCTCGTGCTTACACCGTGTTATACATACTCTGCACATTTCTTCGCTTTACGTTTCGTCTTCTTTCTCCGTTTAATAATTACACACGTATATTCAGTTTGAACATTCTACTGTTCGTAAGCATTACTATACATTTCTATATTAGCCCACTATGTATACGGGCCTTCCTAATTCTAATACACTTTATAGAATAGATACAGATACATTTCCTATTACTTTGGTTACATCGGCTAATTTTACTCTACAAGTGCTAACTTCACGTTATAGATTCTACGTTGCGTTATGTGCTTGTGAATATGGTACATACATACTTTTTATTCAAATTGCGCTCTCTCAGTTCCCCCCTTTGATGACCTCTAGGAGTCATCACTAAATGCAATTTGAATAACACCTTACACAGAACTAGTTACAAGATTCCCTCTTTTTATCGTTTCAAGAGCTCTTAAACTTTTGTACTGTTGGTCTTGTAAAGCAGCTAATCTCCTTTCTTGCTCTCTCATGGACCTTTGTAACCGGTTCGACCTATACCATTTGTACAATTTCACTAACCCTAACAATGTAATTATGCAAATCAATATTATCAAAACAGGTTTTAATATGTACCACACAACGCTTTTACCAAGGTTGGCAAACCAACTTCCAACCTTTCCTACTCCATGACCTACTTTCTCCCAAACATTTACTTTTGTTAAATCTTCGATTTCTTTTTGTATCTGTGTAATGTTCTGTATGACTTTCTCAAGTGGTTTTGAATTGTCTGGAATGTAAGTACAACATTCTTGGACCTTCAAAGCCTTGCAGACTCCGCCCTCTTTTGCTAGCAGTACATCTAAAGCAAGACGGTTCTGAAGAACCATTGCCCTAATCGACTGCATCTCTCCTTCTACTAGCATCAATGACCTTGCAGTACTTGCAGATAATCTATCTACAACTGTAGCTAGTCTCCTGATCTTAACATCGTTAAGTATTAAACCTAACATAGGAAACATCGCTCCAAATATGTCTCCAACTACTTCAGCATCTCCTATTTCCCTTTTCGTTCTTGTCGAAGCCTTTCCTTCTATGATCGCTAAATCCTTTGCATGATATATTTTGGGGAAGACAATTGCCAAGTAACACGAACCATACCAATTGTCAGGCAGTTTTACATAGGCATTTCTTCCACATACAAAATATACATTAGGAATCGCTTGCATCCCTTTCATAAAATCTTTCGTATAGTACTCTAATCTAAAAGCATGTTCGCAATTTACTTCACCTACAAATACACTCTCATAATACGTCTTGCTTCGAGTTAAACATAACTTTCCTTTCTGCGTTCTATCCAAAGCTATTGGACCATTGCTACCCTTCTTCTTGTGCGCTTTTTCTTCTTCGGTCCAATCTGTTTTCCACTGTCCTGACATTTTCAGAATCTTCTGCCTCCTGTACCGGTCATCTACTTGTCCTATGAATCTTTTCTCTACCTCTGACACTTTGCAAGTCAGATTATTTCTGCGTGCATATGAAGTATCTAATGTATCCCAAGGAAGAAAGAACTTTGTTAATCTATCTTCCTTTTTGTAATAGTCCCACTTATTCATTTGCTTATAATTCGGGACTTCAGGCAGTACCGAATCATAATTTGAAAAGTAGTACTCAAACCCTTCTCTACCATAAAATATACTGAGCAATAAACTACATGTTATCCCATAAGTCAGTGGGAGATGATGATATCTGATGCCTTCGTCTACGGAAGCCGGCAATTGCATGCATACATAACATTCTTTGGCCTCCATGGCATCGGTATACTCATACAATAGCTTAGCATATGCGTTTGACCTAAAATTTCCCTGTGACTCGTCTACGTGTAACCTACGAGCTTCATTTGCCAGTAACGCCTTTTCACGGATGACATTGCTCTCCTCCTTCTTTCCAACAAGAGCAGGTTTCAAAGTCGTTACAGGCTTTACATCTGTTGTCTCTTTTTCACTTGCATGTCCTACCATGTATGATGTGGTAACTACTGTAATAATAAGAAAAATTACTACTGCTATTAGTATACCTATTATGCATTTAGCTTTTCGGTTTGGGTTGTCATTCTCCATGTTATCAAAACAGCGTAGCTCCTTTCCTTTACGAAGAAAAGTTTCTTCTCAAGTCTTTGTCTTGCTTTGTTTGCTTTCTCAGTCTGTGAAGCACTCGTAATCAACAAAAGTCTCTTTTCATAACAATGTCTTTTTATCTTCAACAATAGACAACCCTAACCCTTCTCCGTCCTCTAAATGTAATCCCTAATTTTATTCTTCTTTCCACTCGGCGCTAGGTTATCTTCTTCTTTATAGCTTAAACACAAAAGTCTTTATGCATCTACAATGATTCTCGTACCTGCAGCTCTAATAACATGTTCCAATAATTCCAAACGAATGACTTTTTCTTCTTGTTCTGGTATTTGATGACCAAAAGTCGGAAACTCTAATCGATTTAGCACTAGATCTTTGATCCGACTCAGGTAAGGGGGTATGGGAAGTGTGAAAGTCAGTAACCCCTCAGTCTCGAGTCCAGGCGTCAACATCCATATCTCCACTGCCACAAATGGATCGAGATTGATCACTTTCACTTCTTTCACTCTCCCAGATTTCTGTCCCCAAGACATCTGCTAGATAAGTCCACTCTGGGGTGGCGTACCTTCTGCAGGGCACACGTACCCTTCTTGATCTTCTTGGACTCTCAGAGCCTGAATCCGTAGTTTCTTCTTCTTGATCCGACTCTTCAGAAATCGGGACAAGGGTTCTCTCTTGAGTTGCTTTTAAGATTGGCCTTCTCCTTCTCTCCGGCCAACTAGCTTCGTCACTCCTTGTCCTCCTGCTCCTCGTCCTTGGACTTGTCTCTTGATCGCTTACAGCTTGTTCGTTATCTGACTCGAACTCCCAGGTACTCTCCTCTTCTGAGACGACTTCGGTCTCACTGGTGTCCTGACCGTCGTCGGCCTGCTCCGACACAGGCTCAGCCTCTTCGATCACCTCTACAGCTTGGCTTTCCCCCTCTGTGGCTTCTCCGCTTTCCGCTGGATTCTCATCCGAGAGAGGAGCTGTTTCTTCCAGAGGTGTTGGCACTCTTCGGGTGTGTGAGGCGTGTATCCAGTTGGGCAAACCTCCACACTTTACTGCAGTGTTCGTAACTAGTATGACTTGGAACGGTCCTCTCCATCGCACGTCTAGACAGTTCTTCCTGACATGCTTCTTCACCAGGACCCAGTCCCCCGGACACAGGTCATGGCACAAGTCTTGTGCTGATGGAACCTCTGCAGCCTGGACCTGGAGGGACACAGAATGAATGGCATCAGATAGTCCCTTGCAGTAGTCCAAGATCAAATCGTCTGTGATGTTCAACAACGCTGCAGTCGGAACCGATGGCAATCTCATAGCTCTTCCCATTAGCACCTCGTGTGGAGAGAGACCTGTTCTTCTATCTGGTGTGCTACGTATGCTCATAAGAACCAATGGAAGTGCATCAGGCCAACTCAGGGATGTCAATGAACAAACTTTGGCAAGTCTGGATTTTATCGTACTGTTAATTTGCTCTACGATCCCTGAAGCTTCTGGTCGATAACTGCAATGGAGCTTCTGGTCAATACTCAAGGCTGAACATAGCATCTTCACTATTTCGCTGTTGAAATGAGTTCCTCTGTCCGATTCCAAAGAGGATGGCACCCCGAACCTCGGTATCAACTCTCTAAGCAACAATTTTGCTACTGTAAGTGTATCGCACCTACATGTCGGGTAAGCTTCAACCCATCTAGAAAATATACAGACAATCACTAAGACATATCTGAGTCGATTGCACTTGGGCATTTCAATAAAATCCAGCTGCATTCTATTGAAAGGCCCCCCAGACCTCCCTATGTGACTCAAAGTGACTGGTGTTCTCTTTCCTACGTTTAGTTGCTGACAGATCGCACAACGCTGACATACTGCTTCTGCCGCTACTCTAAACTTCGGATTAAACCACGTTTGTCTGAATACTCTCACCATAGCATCTCTACCTATGTGTGCTGATCCATGCAATTTCCTTGCCATTGGACTAACAAGTTCGTTTGGTAAAACTGCTCTCCCATCTGCAGAAATCCAAAAATTCATTTCACTTTTAGTACATCCAGCTGTTTCCCAGCCCTTTTTCTCATCATCTGGAGCATTTTCCTGAACACACTTTAACTCGTCCCACGTATCTACAGTGTCTAACAACATAGTCAATTCAGTTCTTTCCTGTATTCCCCCCACTTCTACATTGGTGTGAGAATAACCTTGTTCTGCACAGTAACGTGCAACTTCATCGGCATATCTGTTGCCTTGCGACACAAAGTCTACATTCTTCGTGTGCGCGGCACATTTGACAACCGCTATGGCTGTCGGACCTTGTAATGCCTCTAACAATAATCTCACGAATTCTCCATTCCTAATAGGAGAACCCGAGGAGGTCATGTAACCTCTTTGAGACCATAACTGCCCGTAATCGTGAACTACCCCGAAACCATACTGGCTATCGGTGTATATGGTGACTCGAATTTTGTTACCTGCCAAACAGGCACGGGTCAAAGCAATGATTTCAGCTACCTGAGCGGAATGTACTCCTTCCAGGCAGGCGGCTTCCACAACACTAGTAATTGTACAAACTGCATAAGCTGCTCTCAGCTGACCGATATCGTCTCTTACGCATGAACCATCAACAAAGAATATTTCATCGGGGTCAGTCAATGGCTCATCTACGATATCTGGTCTCGGTTTGGTGCATAGTTCAGTCACATCAAGGCAGTCATGATCTGTACAGATTTCATCATCAATTTCATTTGGAAGTGGCATCAAAGTAGCAGGATTCAAGACAGAGCATCTTTTTAGGGTCACATTCTCAGCAGCCAATATGACTTGCTCGTAGCGTGTGAGCCTACTATTTGTCAAATGCTGAGTCTTAGTCCTGGTCATTAACAATTCCACAGAATGCGGTACGTACACCACTAACTGATGTCCCATAACCACATTTTCACATCTTTCAATGCTGACACCCGTTGCAGCTACGGATTTGAGACATCCGGGCAACGCTGCGGCTACTGGATCTAATGTAGCCGAAAAGTAAGCAACTGGCCTACGCGCATTGCCGTGTATCTGGGCCAAAACTGCTAAAGCGCAACCTTCTCTTTCGCAGCAGTAAAGCAAGAATGGCTTTTCGTAATCAGGCATTCCCAAAGCCGGGGCACGACACAAGTAAATGTAAATGTAAATGTAAATGTAAGGTGTTTTGTAGCGCGCTCAATTACTACCGGAGTATCCTGGCGCGAATGACCGCTGGGGAACCCGTCCTGGCTTTCCCTGTGAGATGGTCCCATGCTGGGTATCTCCAAGGTGAAGCCAGGCATCCCCGGCGTCTGTGGAGGGCCGTTGTAGAGATGAGGCAAGCTTAATGCCCAGAGTTACCGAGTGTGATCACTGCCCAAAGTGGGCACCGAGGCGAGAATTATCAGTCCGCTGACCCTGGTCCTCGACCCTGCCGCGTCGGGAATCGAACCCTGGTCCCGGGCCGTTCTCAGCCTCCGGGTCTGCCGCCTCTAACCAGTGAGCCACACCTCTCTACAAGTCCTCCCTCAGCTGCAAAAATGCCATCAAACAATCTTTGTCCCATGGTACCGGATCACTCACCCCTTTGTGCGTCAGTTGTAGTAAAGGTTTTGCCTTCAGTGAAAAGTTGGCTATCCACTGCCGACAATAACCGACCATGCCTAGAAACATCCTGACTTCTCTTTGTGTTTTAGGCGCGTTCATTTTCATGATCGCCTCTATTCTGTCTGGAGACACCTTCCGTTTTCCCTTTTCAATCCTGTGGCCCAAGTATTGCACTTCAGTCAGACAATACTGCAATTTACTTGGAGACACCTTGTGTCCGTTCTCGGCCAAGTGATTTAATAAGGTAATGGTGTCTACCTTGCAAGCTTCCTCAGTTTCTGACGCCACTAGGAGGTCGTCTATGTACTGGACTAGAACCGAGTTCTTGGGCAGTACTAGACTTTCAAGATTTTTCTTCAGCAGCTGGTTAAAAATCGATGGGCTTTCTGTATACCCCTGGGGAATACGACACCATGTTAAAACGCGATTTTCCAGCTTAAAAGCGAAAAGATACTGGCTCTCCTCATCTAAAGGAATCGAAAAGAAAGCCTGGCATAAGTCTATCACTGTGAACCATTCAGCTTGGAACGGTATCTGAAACAATATCACTGATGGATTCGGTACCACTGGACAACATGAAACAACGATATTATTAATCTTTCGAAGATCCTGCACTATTCTGTATTTCCCACTAGGCTTCTGCAAACCCATAATCGGGGAGTTACATGGACTTCCCACGATCTCCTTCAGTATTCCCTGTTTAATCATGGATTCGATCACAGGCTTTATTCCTGCAATTGTCTCCGGTGTCAACTTATATTGTGGTGTTCTTGGATACTCAGCATTGGGTTTTACCATGATCTTTACCGGTTCTACCCCTTTGATCAGTCCTATTTCTTCTCCAGTGAAATCCCACACCTCAGCTGACACTGTCTCCTTCAAGTCCTGTGGAAGCTCCTCCACCGTTAGGGTAGGATATAGTTCCACACATTCCTGCGAGTTTACAACCTTAAAATCAGCATCAGCATCATCATCGTTAGTCTGTACTTCTACTCCTTCAGGCGTGCAATGTATGGTGCAATTTAGTTTACACAACAGATCTCTTCCTAACAGACACACAGGGCTAGAATCACAAATCACAAACTGATGTTCATCACTGTAATTCCCTATCTTCACTGACACTGGTTCAGTTAGAGGATTCGTCATTCTCCTGTTTGCGACTCCTACCACCTGAATCGTCTCTCCCGACATTGGCAAACCTGGGACTACCGCCGATCTCAAAGTGGATCGAGTTGCCCCCGTATCTACCAAAAAGGTCGTAGGACATCCAGCCACCTCAGCTTCTACGTATGGTCCTCTCTGGTCTACTTCCAGGGCTGCACCTAGAGTACAATCTTCTTCCCTATTCACTCGTTGCCCTGTAAGAGGATCAACGTAGTAGCATTCTTCTCCTCCTACGAACAGTGGCAGTTGTCTATAGGTCTTTCCTCCATTTGTAATGCGAGGCGGTTGAGGGAACGGTGCTCGAGGAGTCTGAGTCCCCCCTTTGATGAACTTTCCCTTCGGGACTGCTGCTCCCTTAACCATGCTGGTTTGAACCTCATCCTCCTCCTGTTCTAATTCCCCCGTCTCGACATTATAGGGACACTCGCGTCTCCAATGTCCCACCTCGTTACACTGATGGCACCTCGTTGTCTTTTGCGATATCTACCCTCGGTCTCGGTCTTTCTTCCTCATCTCTGCTCTGATTATTCTGTTTCTTTACTGGTGTTCCTGTTCCCTGTTGCCGCTGTCCACCCTTTCCAGCTGATTGCATCTGCACCAACATCAGCTTTTCCTTAAGTTTCTTTGCTTTTGAGTCTATTTCATCGCTACAGTACCTTGCATACCTCAGAATCTCATCTAAAGGTTTGTTCTGCCAACAAATCAAATGCTGTTGAATCATTAGGCTTATGTCTGGCCTCAATCCTAGGACAAACTTCGACACAAACTGTCCTATGTCTTTGGGGTCCATTACATCCAACCCACTGTACTGTTTGAATGCTTTCAGCAATCTCTCATAGAACTCGTGAACGGTCTCTTTAGGTTCCTGAGTTGTTCGATCTATCTTAACCCAGTCTATGTCTTGCACTGGTACTTTCTCTTTTAACCATGCAATTACTCTCTCGTACTTTTCCATTACTCTCTCTGATGGACCGTTTGTCTGAGCATCCCTCGGGGGTTCACAAGCGGGCCATTCAATACTAAGTTTGCATGCCGTCCACAAATCTCCGGGTACTACGATATCAAACAGAGTGTTCAAATCGATCCACAGTACCTTAGAGTTCTTCACGAACCTCTCTACCTGCTTGTACCACTCAAGGGGGTTCTCTCTGAGTTTTGGAAAGGAATTGGTAAATGCCGCTAAATCCCCCCTACTCCAGGGTACATGCACGTAGCTTCCGTTCGCGATTTCTCGCAAAGGGAAAGCTTCCATTCGCATTAGCTCTCCATCTTGGGACCTCGCAAGTGCACTCCTCCTGACGGATCCCCTCTTAGACCATCTTTCCTCCCATTTATCCAAATCCCTCCATACTCTGATACTCAGGATCAGTTCCTTTATGTGTACTTTCAGCCCAATCGTCCTACGATCATCCAGATCTTGATCCGTGCAATTTAGCCTATGGTTACCCTGTAACGCTTTAGTTCGTGACATGTCTATCATATACCTGTCCGCCAACTCAGATAATTTTTCATGAACTGACCTCGCTTTCTGAGTAACGTCCTTAGACATAAACAGTATTTCATCATGATCATACAGCTCTATCCTTTCCATTGGCAATGTGCCGTCTATGATTTCATCCAAGTCTGATTTTAAACTCATTACATCGAGCCGTTTTGCCTTTATCTCAGCTTTCAGTACCTCAGTCCTAGGTGGTTCGCTTACATCCCTCTCACCCCCACTACGAGCCCTACGTCTCGGTGCAGGTGAGTTAGGAGGCGTCCTTCTTGTTTCTCTTTGTTCCCACCTCTCTAGATCCCAAGCTCTCCCATCCTCCCTTGGGGTATGGTGGAACATTGATCTATTCCCCATTCCTACATTCTGTCTTTTCGGCTCGGTCTCTCTAGATGCGAGATAGGATCTTCCGTTCTGTTCTACATCACTGCAACTTCCTTGCTGTCTGGTGTCACTTAATAAATGGAAAGGTCCTTCACGGTCCTCCATGTTCCCGCGATCCCGTCCGTGATCACTGGATGTATGGCGAGACCTTTCGCGACTCTCCATATTCTCGTGACTCCAATGTCGCACATTCTCATCTGGGGCATGGTGAGTGCACCTGAAACTATTTCGGTACTCCTGTGTCTTTCGTTCTCCCTCACTAAGAATGAGGCGAGGCACTCCCCCACACCCTGCACTCCTGTCGTCGCACATTTGTCTGCTGCCACTAGTGGTATGGCAAGTATCTCCCTTGCTTCCTTGACTCCCTCTCTCCCACTCAGGGCTGCTTTCGTCAGCTCCGCAGTGAGAGAGGATCCTGTTATCCTGATCTCTCCATTCTGCTTCTGTTTCTAACCTTTTATTCTGAGTCTCTTCGGCAGCATCCCATTCTCTCAAATACTCCCTTAATTCCTTAAAGGTTTTCGGTTTCGGTCCCCTCAGATCCATCTGGCTTCTCTCCCTCTGTTCTATCCAGGGACCCGTTGCTGAATCCAATGGGGTACTCCGACTCCTTGGTCCTAGCAACTGCCTTTGGGAATTGATCGTATTATTCCTACTCTCCATCTCTGCCCTTTCCCTGTCCCATCGTGCCTGTTCCTCCTGCTGGGCTCCCTCTGGGTTGTAGATTGACACTATAGGACCTATGGTAACAGGTACTTGTAGAGCATCTGGCAATTGATACGACCTTGCATGCTGCGTTTCTGGCACCTTCTGGACCACGAATCTTCCTACTACTCTCTGTACGGGACTAGATTGAGGTACTTCCTCACTTTTCTTGGAATCCCACTCTGTTACTGGGAGCGGTTTATATTCCCCCCATCTAGCTCCGTCCCCTTGCTGTAGTTCGGGACTTTCGGCTTCTCTGTTGTACGGAGGTGGTCTATCTAATAGTAGCCTATCTATCAGATCCTCATCTGGCTCGCTATCCTCATCTTCTTCTAGAGGTTTCTTTTCTCCCGTAGTCTCTAGCATTGTGAACAGTTTGTCTGCTTCTATTTTTTGCACCCTCCACTTTTTAGCTTCATCGTCCCATTTAGCATCCTGCACTGCTTTTACCGATCGTCTCACTCTTTCTTGGCGTCTATTCAAGCTCTTTTCGTGTGCCGTTCTAAACCATGCACTAAGGGCTTCGAATTGTGTTGGCCTCGGTAGAGGTCTCGTTGCAAGCATTACTGCTTTCAGTTGGTTCAATACTTCTAGCTTGAACGTCCCGTATCTCGGGAACGTCAGTTCCTTATTCCCTTCTGTTAGCTTGTTCCACTCAGAGATCCATAGTATTGAGTGTAAGCCTACATTTACTGCCATATGGTAAGCTACTGTGCCTTCTGGTGGAGCTTCTTCTCCTGCATACAAGTTTCCTCTATCTCTCTTAAAGATCGCCCTTAAACGCTTAAAACACTTCATTTTCGATAATCTACGATTTTCCTTTTTCTCTTCCTTGTTTACGTCCTGATGACAAACCACCAATCCCTACGCGGTTCTCGCTGACCAGCCTATCCCAGTGTGACTCTACGCTGACCGACCAATCTCAGCGCGGCTCTACGCTGACGTCACTCGTCCCCTCTGCAGCAGTTCCCCTCCTTTCTCAACTCGTCTCACGGTCTTGCATGCGTTTTCATTCATACGCCGAAAAATGACTACTTCCGTCCAAGCGATCACTTTTCTCTGACTGTACGTCCACAGTCTAACTGTAATTGTCACCTCAACTGACGAGACGTCTTTCCTCTCACGGTCAGACGATCGCCTTAACTGATAGGTTACTTACACACAGTAAACGTCCGACCAGCGTCCGTTACTCATACACTCACTCTATCACTCCCCCTATCATCGGTCCTTCGGGCGATCAATGGTACCTCATGACCCCCTTTCAATGGTAGACAATTATTCTAGGTGTTCGATACACCCGAACCACTTAAGCCCTTCTCTGGATCTTAAGATTTTTATCCGGTTGCGCGCGCTCACAACCTTCCCTCAATCACACTACAGGCATTCAACTCCGCTTGACATTACAACACAAGTACAACACAAAACACAGCAATCTGGCAATGCATGACCCTTATACTCACTCTCGACCGATTCTGCTGCTTTTCTCTCGCACTGTCAGCACCTTCTTCGGCAGGGATTCTTCTTCTGGTCGCCGATGACTAGGGACCTTGGGGTAATCTAGACCTGACCTAGGTTGTCTTCCTCAAGAAGAAAACCATCTTTCTCTGCTACCAACTGCGGGGAATGAGATTTTGATACCTTTTCTGATCACTTAGATACCTATCTCATTCATCTATTTTGGATCGATTATTTTCTGTCATTGAGTAAAAGACAACCCCTCATAGGTTAAATCAACCCCATAGACTGACGCAACTCTGAAGAACCACTTACGACTGATAAAGTTTTTAAAGTTTAATATAAAATCAGAATAAGTTGCATATACAATCCTCCCAGGATAAGATTCAACAAGTATACAGGAACTAAAAGGAACCTCAGTCTACAAAAGAATACAATTAAAATCAATTAAAATCAATTCCAGAATCAGCAGATTAAAAAGCATAGACACAAAATGGTTCCGTTGCGTCATCTACAAAAAGAGAATAACAAGTTAATTCTGTCCCTACTCTATACTAGGTGACATCCCTGCTTCGCAAGTTCCTTACCTAAAAAAGGTGTCAGCAGTTTGACTTCCAAAGAAGTTCAAACTCTCTTAGCCTCTAATGGTAACTTATGTCGAGAAGCAGTACCCTCTCTGCCTACCCATCCGCTCTCTAAGGGTCCTCGGCCTACTGCTCTCTTGCGCTCTGTTCTCTCTGCGCTTGCTCCTAACTTGCTCTCAGGCCATCTGCTCTAACTTCTCCCCGGGGTACTGTCCCTAAATACACAATCACAATATGGGTGGAACGCCCCTTGACGCCCACCACGTACACATTCACATGAGGTCATTTCTAGCTCTTTCCATAGCTTCATCTCTTCGCGTCGTCCGTTAAGTTGACCTTGCTTTTTAGGCACCATCTTCGTCTTCTTGCTGGTGACTTCATTGACATTCCAATTGACACTTTCAGAGCAAAGTCTATCACCTCAACAGACCTTTATTCTTTACGACTGTATTCGTAACCTCATTTGGTCCTGTGAACGGTCATTTCTAAACAAGACCCAAATTCCAAGCGTCTCTTATCTCCCTTAGGCCATAAACTTCGTCCAACATTGTCACCTTAAATCTAGCAAGACCTTTGACTCTTGTCTCGCACATTCAGATCAAGGCTATCCACGATTCCTGTGAGACCACTAAATTACATACAGCGGACTACACTCCTGCGAACTCTTGGTCAGTTAGGTTAAAATCACACATGACCAAACCTTTCTAACATTCCTACAAACCCTTCTACACAGTATAACCTTTAACACACATTTATATATAATTGAATTAGCAAAGCAATGATTATACGCGAATGCATTCTTCATAGAATACAACATTTATATTCTCGTGCTTACACCGTGTTATACATACTCTGCACATTTCTTCGCTTTACGTTTCGTCTTCTTTCTCCGTTTAATAATTACACACGTATATTCAGTTTGAACATTCTACTGTTCGTAAGCATTACTATACATTTCTATATTAGCCCACTATGTATACGGGCCTTCCTAATTCTAATACACTTTATAGAATAGATACAGATACATTTCCTATTACTTTGGTTACATCGGCTAATTTTACTCTACAAGTGCTAACTTCACGTTATAGATTCTACGTTGCGTTATGTGCTTGTGAATATGGTACATACATACTTTTTATTCAAATTGCGCTCTCTCAAGTGCAAAAATGACTTGAATAGGAAACATATTTTTACACTTGTAAAAAAGCTTTTTACATTAAAAGTATGCAAAAAGCTTTGAAGGAATCAAATCCTGTATTGGTGTACAGAGCATTTTTCCACATATTGCTCCTCTGTCACATTGTAGGGATTTCCCTGTGAGTTGGACTGCTAACGTGATGTTTTGCCATATGTTGTAGTAGAATGTATTTGTACCTTTTTGGACATCTTTTGAAATGGGGATGCAAGTATAGGCTCTTCTGAATCTTGATAATATGTTTTTTTATTTGATTCATCTTTAAGTCAGAGCACCTTCATAAGAACTGGAGTGGTATGAGTAAATTTAGAGCTGCTTGTGGTATTCGGAATGATTTGGATACATTTTTTTGGGCAAGCCATGTAAAGAATGTTTTCACGATTTATCATTTTCCAAATGATTACCTACAAAAGTTTAGCTTCCGCTATCTTTACTATAAAGCTTGCATTTCCAGTGGAGATGGTTTGTGGTTGTGTTGGGTACACTGCTGTATTATGCTTACTCTTCTTTGGCTTATTTTAGTGCAGACTTTGAGAGTTCCTATGGCGTTATCAGGACCACAATTGGTGCTGCTGTGTAATGATATGTGGGACTACACTTTTGTGAGTTTTGTAAGGATGGTCTGGTAACAATATAAGCCACCAATGAGGCTATACCAATCGGCACACATTTGGGGGTCGATTCCGATTCGGGAAAAACCGCTCTGAATAGCCGTTTTTCCCGTACGAATCGTACCCTGCAATGTCCCCCGTACGTACGACGAAGTACGATTCGTACCAGGAGCTGGACTCTGTACGAATCGTACAGAGACCGTACGAATCAAATCCCCATACGAATCTCCCTCAGAACCCACTGTATGCAACATCTGTACTGTTCGCAGCTGCTTTTTCAGGCCCGGCAAGTACGATTCGTGTCGGGTACGCACAGTACGACCCTTTTTCTATGGGAGCTGAAAACAGCCGTAAAAGCAGAGTTTGCCCCGAAACAGGTACGGAATGCCCCCCCCCAGGTATGGTGCGTACACCCCATGTTAGCAGGGGTGCATACCCCTGCGATCTTGGGGTGTACGCACCGCACCCCCGCGATCTTGGGGTGTACGCACCGTACCCCATGTTCGCTGGGTGTACGGTGCATGCACCTTGCAATCGCGGAGCACAGTGCATACACCCCAAGATCACAGGGGTACGCACCATATCCCCTGCTATCATGGGGTGTACGCACCATACAGTGTATAAATGATTGTGTGCTTTTCCATACTAATCGCCCTTACATGACGTGGACCGTACGAATTGCGTCCTCATACTCCGGTCCGGATCGCACTCGTCGGGTCGTACGGCATGTGTTCGACTCGTACGGTTCACTGTTTCAGCCTTGCAATACGGACGGATCGTGACGATTCGGCCGGATTGACGGAATACGGATGTGCTACACGACTCCGATGGACTGGTACGAATCGTACGGCGATGGCTCCGGATGAAAATCGTATGGATGGTTTTTTTCCAGGATCGGAATAGGCCCCTAAATGTTTGGGGATCATTAAGAGTGTCTGAAACTTTTGTTGGGTCTCTTACCATTTAGAGAGCAAGCTGTGCATTGTCAGTACATGTGTGGAACCCAGTATTGTGATTTAAAAGTAGATTCAATTGAGGCTCTGTGTATACTTTAAATGATATTTTTGGGTGTGCTGATCCCGTGGGTGGTTTAGGTTATTGTCTTGGTTGTGCCAAACTCACCCATGAACATGTATTCATTTCAGACATCCAGTGAAGGGGAGAACGAAAGGAAAACGTTAATATTTTGCCGACAGGCACAAACCAAACTTCTCTTATTCTGACAAAGGTCAAGCCAGACACATTTAGGCAACCTGTTGATTCCGATAAATGGAGTAACCTATTTCCAGACATTCGTACTTAACACAAATGGACTGGCCAGGCGGAAAGGAAACACTATCTAAGATGTAAGGACTAACATGACTTATTGCTGGTCAGAATCACAATATCCAATGCTCCAAGTCCTGACAAATTCCTATGACCCTTTCTGATTGGAGACAATGCAGAAACCTATCGACATACATATGTGGTTGCCTGACCTCTAGTCGCCCCCACCGGCACTGTGCACGGGCATCAGGCCCCTAGCTTGAGAGCTCCTGACTAGGTCTGGACTATGGGGGGCCCCGTCTATGTATTCTGCAGGTGGGTCCCCTCAAGTTTTGTTATGCCACTGATCCACCGGGCTCGACACAGACTTGTTAAACAAGTGCCAGGGGCCCAAGGCGTATACGGAGATCTCTAGTCATTTAAAGGTACTTTCTACTGAGGCTGTCCGGACTGAAGAGTTGCCCCATTGGTGAAACAGGTACTTGGGTATTTTATCATTTGTTCTGCAGGATTTGAAGTCAGCACCACTTAACATGATTAAGTCTTTCTGAAGACTTTTAATGAAAGTGAAAATCATGGTAGTTGGTGAGTTCCTCCATTAAAAAATTGATTGGTCTCATATGTTTAACTCAAAAGGGATTATTTCATCCCTGAAAACTGATCCGTATGTTGCTGCTAAATTAAAACTGAAACAGGGAATAAAAGATGCAATGACCACACTTACCCCAACCAAAGGGGATTCTACTGCATTATTGGAAGGTTCAGTTCTGCTTTGAGGGCTATTGCAATGTATGTTTATGAGTTCTCACATACCAATAGCCAGTATACTCTTAAAAAATACCAGAAAGTGCTAGCCATAAAGCCACAACATAGGGAATTGACTTGTAGCTCTGGTTCAGCAGGTCAGTTTGGTACCAGTCAAGGGGGTACATATTAGTGGAGATGTCTGTGCTGAAAAACATTGAATGGGCCACAAAGGTAGAACTAGTTGTTGCTATTGTCCTTTGGGACTTAACAATGACTTGCTTGATTGACATAGTGAGGGGATGGTGTGCATCGCATTAATCTGCTTTTGCTCCAAATAGTCACAGTAAATCACCACTTATTTCATTTCTACAGCATCTTCCGTGACAGCCATGCCCATCTGTTGTGTGCCATAGCTCTACTTCCTACCAGCAAGCTTGTTCAATCTCTATGTGCCTCTTGCATTCCTTGCCTGGTGTCTGGTTTGGCTGCAGGGGAGTCTGAGAGCCTGCGCCTGCAGTGGACTAAAGCCAGAGAAGAGTAGAAGAGCAGTGATGCAGCAGGTAAGTGTTTTGTTTTTCTGTTTTGTTGTGTGCTATGAAGCCGCTCGGTCCCCCTTCCACCCTGCCCCACTACTTTGTTTTGACACCGTCCGCTAGTGTAAATGGCCATGTGAGTACTCATGATTTCTTACTTTAAATATTACAAGCAAAAGCTCACAGCATGTCAACAATCTGTAGGCAACGTCCCTTCAGAAGTGCATATTCAACGTTCAGAGATACGATTTGCTCTGGGGTTTGCCGCTGTAATGCCATTAACTTTTCATATTCAGGGGAGCTGATTCATACACTACCCTTGCATAGGGTTTCACGTGGCTCAACGGCTGATAGATTATCAAAGGAAATATCTATTTTGTGATGCTCATTAGAGCTATGCCAGTTTGTTTCACATAGGGAAAAAAATTCTAGATACATTTATCAACACTTTGCACAATGCAAATTCACACAAAGTGATGCAAACTGGCGCTAAATATTTAAAAGTGTTTAATTACCGCACAACACATGTACTGCACTGGAAAGAATCCCTTGAAGTAATTTAAATACCTCTTTTCAGGGGGGCATCACTTTGAATGGTACATGGGCATTTGCATGTTACTATCCATGGTTTTTAGGTCTCGCCTGTCGATGCGCATGCGCATCGAGCAAGCGAGACTATTGCGACTTATCCACTCTTTATCTACACTGCAAGGAATCGTGGCGATTCCTTGCAGTGCCCGTGACTTTTAAGGTCAATGCGCATGCGCATTGAGCTTATGCGCATGCGCATTGACCTTAAAAGCGCGTGCGCGTGCACGTCCGTCTTTGTTTACCCGCTCCGCCCCCTCCCGCCGTGTCGCATTTCTCCTCCCCCTCCCCTCTCTTCCTTCCGTCTAACGCCGTCTAACTTCCTTCCGCGTAACACCGCCGCAACGGTCACATCCTGCCGTGTCGCACCTCTCCCCTCTCCGCCCCCTCCCCTGCCCGCCCCCTCCCCTGCCCGCCGTGTTACGGTGAAAGGCTTGTTTTTAACCCCGTGGTTCTGTTGACCTCTTTCCTTTTACATGTGTCTGACCCTTTAACTTCTTCTCTTTATGCCTTAATCGGACTCTGTCACGCAGTCTGTCTCTTTCCTTCTGTCTTGATTTTGCGGCCTCCCTCCCTACGACTGTCTCTGTCTCCCAGTTTACTCTTGTTTCTTTCCCCGTCTTGATTTCCGTCCCACGTTTGTCCCGCTTATGCCTCTTTTATGTCTATCCTCCGGCCTGTCTCTGTTCCCCTGGCATATCTGTGTGTCCCTCTGTATGCACCCACTCTATATACCCTAACACGTTTTTGCCCCCCCCCCCGCCACCATCACCAGCCTACCTTGAAGGAACTACAGATCCCAGAATTCTCACCCCTTGAAGCAGCAGTGCACCCTGGAGCACCTTTTCACTCTGGAGTATGAGCTACATCGAAGCAGCCCCAGCAGCCGGCGAAACTGGAGCTCCCTCGGCCTCTGGTGCACTTACCACCCTGGAGCTCCCACAGCATCTGGTGCACTTACCACCCTGGAGCTCCCACGGCCTCGTAAGTACACTTTATTAATATTTACCAGCATACTTTCAGCCAGCGAGAGTTCAGGCTGTTTGTAGAATCACAGATCAGAGCAAACTGCACTCCCTTCGAGAGCCAGGATTCCGGAGCAGGCCACGTCAGAACAGACGAAGGCTTTCGTACTGTGGCCAGGCTGTGCCACTAGCACTTTATGGGGAAAATAGATGGGTGAAGTGCTCGAGTTCATCTGAGCGTTGTTCTTCGAGTGCATTCTAGTCCATCTTTTGTGTTTTTGCCCACAATGCCAATGTAGTCTGAGGCGAGTCGTGCACATCAGTCGTGGTCCTGACCAAACTGCCAGGCCAGGTCCCCTCCAGATGAGAACACCAGCAACCCTGACCACGTTCGATCGGAGTCTGAGGACAGCAGCAACATGTTTTATATTCTTTTATTTTGCCCACCCTGCGAGTGCAAACAGGCCTGCCATATACAGGTTTGGTCATACTCCAATAGGGACAGCCCATTACAAATTGCCAGGTCTTCTTTTCAGGAACACCTGAGCCCCAAACCATAACCTTTAGGACTTTATCAGTGTGCTCAATCCCCTACGAAGCACAGGTCAGCTTCTCTAAATTCTAATTATTTTGTTTACCGCAGCATATTGCTGTTCATTAGGGGGCAGCCAAAGGAGCTTGCCTAGAGCGCAGCCATCTTCGCGCAAGGCTAGCTCCATCCCTCTGTGTCCGCATATTTACAATAAAATACAAAATAGCCCTTCCCTGCCCTCCGTTTTGTTTCAGCCCTTCCCTGCCCTCAGTGTTGCTTCAGCGCTTCCCTGCCCTCCCTGTTGCTTCCGCCCTTCCCTGCCCTCCCTGTTTCCGCTCTTCCCTGCCCTCCCTGTTTCCGCTCTTCCCTGCCCTCCCTGTTGCTTCCGCCCTTCCCTGCCCTCCCTGTTGCTTCTGCCCTTCCCTACCCTCCCTGTACACTGATCCTGCCAGTCATTCCCACAGGCCGGTCGCAGCTCCCTCGGTGCCGCCCGTCCTCCAGCTGCAGAGCACAGCGTCACAGGCGCTGACCGGCTCCACAGAGTGCCCGCCTGCACAGGAGCAGCTCACAGCCAGCGGCCTCCCACATCCTCTGCAGGGCGGTCCTTGCCGCTTCCATCTAGGCCGCGGGACAACGCCTGCTTCACATGTACGGTGGCAAGCCTATTTTGTGTGCTCAATCCCCTACGAAGCACAGGTCAGCTTCTCTAAATTCTAATTATTTTGTTTACCGCAGCATATTGCTGTTCATTAGGTGGCAGCCAAAGGAGCTTGCCTAGAGCGCAGCCATCTTCGCGCAAGGCTAGCTCCATCCCTCTGTGTCCGCATATTTACAATAAAATACAAAATAGCCCTTCCCTGCCCTCCGTTTTGTTTCAGCCCTTCCCTGCCCTCAGTGTTGCTTCAGCGCTTCCCTGCCCTCCCTGTTGCTTCCGCCCTTCCCTGCCCTCCCTGTTTCCGCTCTTCCCTGCCCTCCCTGTTGCTTCCGCCCTTCCCTGCCCTCCCTGTTGCTTCTGCCCTTCCCTACCCTCCCTGTTGCTTCCGCCCTTCCCTGCCCTCCCTGTTGCTTCCGCCCTTCCCTGCCCTCTGTGCTGCTTCCGCCCCTCCGTGCTGCTTCCGCCCTTCCCTGCCCTCCGTGCTGCTTCCGCACTCCCCCTCACCCTCACTCACCCTCAACCCCTCACCCTCACTCACCCTCAACCCCTCACCCTCACTCACCCTCACTCACCCTCAACCCCTCACCCTCAACCCCTCACTCACCCTCACCCTCACTCACCCTCAACCCCTCACCCTCATTCACCCTCACTCTCACTCATCCTCACTCACCCTCAACCCCTCATCCTCACTCACCCTCAACCCCTCACCCTCACTCACCCTCAACCCCTCACCCTAACTCACCCTCACCCTCACTCACCCTCAACCCCTCACTCACCCTCACTCACCCTCAACCCCTCAACATCAACCCCTCACTCACCCTCACTCACCCTCACCCACCCTCACCCTCCCTCACTCACCCTCACTCACTCACCCTCACTCACTCTCACTCACCCTCACTCACTCTCACTCACCCTCACTCACCCTCACTCTCACTCACCCTCACTCTCACTCACCCTCACTCTCACTCTCACTCACCCTCACTCTCACTCACCCTCACTCACCCTCACTCACCCTCACTCTCACTCACCCTCACCCACCCTCACCCACCCTCACCCTCCCTCACTCACCCTCACCCTCACACTCACTCTCACTCACTCTCACTCACCCTCACTCACCCTCACTCTAACTCACCCTCACTCTCACTCACCCTCACTCTCACTCACCCTCACTCACACTCCCTCACTCACCCTCACCCTCACTCACCTTCACCCTCACTCACCCTCAACCCCTCACCCTCACTCACCCCCACTCACCCTCAACCCCTCACCCTCAACCCCTCACCCTCCCTCACCCTCACTCACCCTCAACCCCTCACCCTCACTCACCCTCAACCCCTCACCCTCAATCCCTCACCCACACTCACCCTCACTCACCCCCACTCACCCTCACTCACACACCCTCACTCACCCTCACTCACCCTCACCCTCACTCACCCTCACCCTCACTCACCCTCACTCACCCTCACCCTCACTCACCCTCAACCCCTCACCCTCACTCACCCTCAACCCCTCACCCACCCTCAACCCCTCACCCTCACTCACCCTCAACCCCTCACCCTCAACCCCTCACTCACCCTCACTCACCCTCACCCTCAACCCCTCAGCCTCACCCTCACTCACCCTCAACCCCTCACCCTCACTCACCCTCACTCACCCTCAACCTCATGCTAAAGATTTACAAAAAAACCCATAAACAATTCTAAAAGCACTAACTCTAATGCTGCGAGACCTATTGCATTTCTAATGCTTGTTGATACAAAGCCCTATTTACAAAAAATGGTCGACAGACTTTGCCCCAATAGAAGAAAAAAAAACTTTTTGAGGCAGGTGCTAAGAAGAAGAAATGTTTCTTTCTCCTAACTTATCCACATTGGTTGTGTGCTACACTGTACCGCAGACTCTCCGCATCGAACTTTGGTTGCTGTGCTGCATTATAAATGAGTAAACCTTCCCCTTCCTTCAAAGACAAAATGTGTCATCCTATGATGAGTGTTCCCTGTCCATGCTGGGAGGGAATCTAGCAGATCCCTCCTTATAAAGTTTCTCCTCGAATGTACGTTACATACGTGGATTGATTTTGGTAACCTAAATTGCTGCCATCCCCATTGGTCAGGTTGTTTGAAAAATATCGAGGATAAAATATCGACTACAAAAATATCGAATTCCTACCTGCAAACAGGTAAGTACAAAAATATTGAATCAAAAATATTGTTCAAAAATAATATAGTTAGTCAAAATATCGAATTTTTGTAAATGTCTTAAAAGTAATTTAAAATAAATTAAATATTAAAAATAATTAACTAAAAAATACTTAAAAATACTTAAATAACCTTAAAATTATAAAATAATTATTTTAAGCTAAAAAAACATACAATTTTATTTTTTAAAACACATATATATATTCACATGATATTAATAACAAACATACAATATTTTTACCATAGGATAGCGGGAGGGTAAAATGTACAATTACCACTCCAGTGAGTGCAACAGTAGGGAAAGTGTTGGATAGCGTAGGGGTAAAAATTACTATTCCCACTCCAGAGAGTGCAACAGTAGGGAATGCGTTGGATAGCGTAGGGGTAAGAATTACTATTCCCACTCCAGAGAGTGCAACAATGGGGAAAGCGTTGGATAGCGTAGGGGTAAAAATTACTATTCCCACTCCAGTGAGTGCAACAGTAGGGAAAGCGTTGGATAGCGGGAGGGTAACAATTACTATTCCCACTCAAGAGAGTGCAACAGTAGGGAAAGCGTTGGATAGCGTAGGGGTAAAAATTATTATTCCCACTCCAGAGAATGCAACAGAAGGGAAAGCTTTGGATAGCGTAGAGTTAAAAATTACTATTCCCACTCTAGTGAGCTTAACAGTAGGGAAAGTAAATATTTAATATATTAATAAAAATAAATTAAATACCAATACCAATAAAAAATTAATTAAAAGTAAATACCAATTTAATATAATGTAATAATTAATCAATTAAAAATATTAATTATTGAAATTCATTAACTATTAATACAAATGAATTACCAGTTTACAATTAATTAATTAACAAATAAAATGTATTTACCAATTAATTCAAAATAAATACCAATAAATAAATAATAACATTTAATTAATTACAATTAAGTTACTTCCCACCCTATTCCCCGATAAACCCACAACCCGTTACAGAAAATACATTAATAAAATTCACATAATTATCAATTAATCAATTAATACAAATTATTTACCAATTAAAAATGTATTAATTATCAATTACAAATTAATTAATAATTTATTCAAAATAAACACCAATATATAAATTAAAATATTTAATTAATTATAATTAAATTACTTCCCACCCTATTCCCCTATAAACCCACAACCCGCTACAGAAAACAAATTAATAAAATTCACATAATTATCAATTAATCGATTAATAAAAATTAATTACCAATTAAAAATTAATTAACAATGTATTAAAAATAAATACCAATAAATAAATTACAATATTTAATTAATTACAATTCAATTACTTCCCATCCTATTCCACTATAAACCCACAAACCGCTACATAACTAAAATGCAAAATGTTATTCAAAATATTTAATAATTTCTAAAAATGTATATTTTATTTAATATAATTAGATTACTTCCCACCCTATTCCCCTATAAATCCACAACCCGCTACAGAATTAAATTATGCAAACATTAAATAACATAAAATTCATTACTTAACCCCTTGGGCGCGGCCGTGATTCTGCGCCTGTGCAGCCGTTTCGCAGAGTGGGCGGATTCATGACGGCCCCAGCCGTCATCAGCACAGAGCACTGTGATGCATGACGGACGGGCGCCGTCATCAGCACGCAAGGGGTTAAAATAAATTACAAAAAAAAATTACACTTTTCACACATATACTAACATACAAAACACTTTAAAAAATTCGATATTATTCGATATATTTTAAAAACCTATATTATATACTTTGATATTTTGACTTTCTATATTTATAAAAATCGATATTACATTACTTACCTTAAATTCCATATTTTTGCTGACAATGTTCTGTCCATTCGATATTTTTTCCATTCTATATTTTGAAGTCGATATTTATGTAATTCAATATTTTTTACTCAATATTTTGTCTGTATACCGTTTGAAATGCCCACCAAACAACACCTGCACCAAAGCCAGATGGATGGTTCTGTCCTGTCCCTGTGGAGCTCTTATGTGTGCCCCACTACAGGCTTCAGGAATATTACAGAGGTACCTATGAGATCAGGCCAGACCCCACTATTTACGGCCGTCTTCTGTGAATAAGGCCCATGTTTCTAGGCTTCTTAAGAACAAAGATATGTGTATATACGCACAAGCAGCAACAGCATGTTAAACAGCACAAGTTGCGTTTCTCTAGAACTGCACCTCTACTGATGGAATATGTACAACAAAACAACGGATATCCCACCCTGTATTATCCGAGGTGTCATCAAAACCCAGGCTGAGGAAGGCGTAGCCAGACCCAATGGGGGCCTGGGACAAATGCCTCCCGGAGGCTGGAAGCCCTCCTCCCTCCCCCAGTCAACCGAAGCCAGCAAAAAAGGGAGTCGACCGGGATTGGTTGCCTCAAGGCAGCCAATGCACCCTCCCTAATCAGGGGGCGAGTCGGAAAGAAGGTGGGGGGGTTAAATAGAGGCACAAGGCCCAGAAATAGCACATAAACCTCCCCACCTCCAAGAGAAACATGGAATCCCACCCACCCACACCAAAAAGAAGTTGGCGTCACAGCTGCAAGTCAGAGGTGAGGCGGACCAAACCCAGGAAAGATACACAAATGAGAGAAAAATTGCTAGAGGTAGATTTATTTTATTTTATTTTATTTTATTTTAAAGGTTTTATATAGCGCTGGCTCGACCCGAAGGTATCAGAGCGCTTTACATGACCATCAGATCATAGTTACAGGTTACATTGTCACAAAGGTTACACAGTTATTAGAGCTTGGCAACATAGTTACTTGTAAGGTCAAGATAAACAATAAGCACAAATACGTAAAGGGAATAGCAGGCAAGGGGAAAGATTCAGGGGAGGGGGGAAGGAGCTGGGGAAGTAGACAGGTAATGAAGGCGGGAAAGAGGAGGGGATGGTGAAGGACATCGCATGGAAAGAGGAGGAGAAGGGCGGCAGGGACACAAACCGATAGACGAGTCAAAGCAACGTCCAAAGTCCAGTAAGCTGTGATCCCAGGGGAAGTGGTATCACTTCCCTGTCTCTGTTGCGGGAGGTTCCCTTTACGCAGTGGACTCTCTCAGAGGGGTCTCTGAGACTCCAGGGCCTACATACTGGATCCTTCCCCAAAAAGGGGAGAGGGAGTGCTTTGGCAAAGGGTGCCATACCATACCTCAGCTGTGAGTGGCTCCCTTGGCGCAGTGGACTCTCTCAGTGGGTACGCTGAGACTCCAGAGTATAAATATTGGATCTTTCCCCAACAAGGGGAGAAGGCTTAGTCAAAGGGCACAACAGGACAGGGGGCTAGGCAGACTAGCAGGCAAGGTGAGAGATTCAGGGAGGAGTGGATAGGAGCTAGGGAGGTAGACAAAGGGAGAAAGTACTAAATGGGAACGAATGTAATTAATGAGTTATTATATAGCGTTGGCTAGACCCAATTGAATCAAAGTGCTTTACATGATGGACAATAATGTTGTAAATTACATCAGTTAAAAGTTACGTAAGTATCAAGAAAAGCATTTAAAGAACATAGGGGACAAGGTGAATGGAGCAGGAAGGATAAGGACACAATGTACTTGGGATGCCTCACGGCAGGGGCACTGACGGAGCTAATGACGGTAAACAGCCACAGGCAGAAGAGATGGTGCTCCCACAGGGCCCTTGGGATGCGTCACAGCAGGGGTAACCGAGGGAGCTACATATCAGGACAGAGCCACAGGCAGAGTAGATGAAATGCTCACAGAGGGTCCTCCGGATGCCATATGACAGGGGCCCTGAGGAGCAGGTGAGTGGCCAACAAAGGTTGCAGGACAAGCGGAACAGCACTTGCAGCCCCGGCAGGTCTTGATGGACACCCACAAAATTTGGTAGCAAGGTGAAGCCTGGAACCTCAGACACAAAAAAGGCCCAGCAGAAGGGGCACCTCGCAAAATATACGGTCTGTAAGCGAACAATATTAATGAATGTACAAGACAAGGAAAAGTATGCATAACTTGGAGGTTTATGAATGACCAGATGATTTTCGAGTTGTACAACCATGTTATGTTTTGAATAAAGTAAGATCTTTCAAGGCACCAAATCACGTTGTCAGTGGAGTCATTAAAAGGTGAAAGAGATGCAGTTATGTGGGTGGGGAGTAAGGAAGACTGGCCCCTGGGATAAATTTGCTCCCTCTTCTTTTCGTAGCCTATGAAGCTGTCAGTCTGTATGTGGAAGGTTGGCATTTGAGTACTTACTTCGTGGATGTCTCTGGTTGATGTCACCTTGCTTGATGTTCTTTGTGCTTACCTCAGCCCTACACATTTGTGTCATCATTTGGAATGCATTCTTGACACTCATGCATGTGTACTTTTTGGATAAATTAATCTTCATTAGATACTGTCGATAATAGAACCTATATTATTTTCAACCTTTATAACATGATCCACTATCTGTTAACTTTTCCTGTGTTTGGCGTCACTGATGTATCTTTTTTTTTAGGTTTTTAGGTAGGTTTATCGTCATGTTTAGGTCTGGACAGGAGACAGGTTTAATTGTTCCACTAGCGGCATGTTTTCAAACAATAAATATACAGACATATATCTATTACTAGAGTGGCTTTCAGTCAGTCCACTTCATTAATTGGTCTGGTGAAATGCCATTCGCATTTTTCTTCTGCCCACCTTAGGCTACAGAATGGGGCAGTAGGTCAGCATATGTAAGCTGCTGGCTTTCTTCACTGCAAGTGATGGTAATTTGCTCTTGCACACTAAAATGTAGGACACATCAGTACCAGGGTTGATAGTCCATTGTCTGCTTTCATTTCAGGATTTATTTTTTATTTATCCTTCTGGTGGTGACTTTTTAACGCTTTTTTTAAACACACACACACACCCTCAATACAGCAGTATTTGTCCTGTTTTTCTCTATTTTTCCCCCCAGCTATTTGGGATATGGAATCCCCACGAACCACAGTTTTGAACGCCTCTCAGAGCATGGTCACTGACTCCACGGACCCCTCGTTCTCTTGAAAGTAGTGTTCAATGGCCTGAACAATATTTTGCCTTATAGTGGGATTGCGAAAATACCACGGATTTATGGGTGCCCCTCTCCCACTCCAACCTGCGCCCACATTGGAGAGTGGTCAGATATTCCTCCGGCCATATGTCTAATTTCTGTGATATACCCCACTTGGTCTGCCGGCGTAAGGATATAATCAATGTGGGAGAGGCTATTGTGAACCCCAGAGTGGAATGTAAACTGCGTGTTAGTGGGATGGCGAACCCACCATTCATCTACCAGCCGATAGCATCAAGACAGGTGGACAGAACCATCTACGCGGGCCCTGGATTCCTGGGTGGATGACGATCACTCCTGCCACACACCACTGAATTAAAATCTCCACCAATTAGTAGTCTCCCCATGGAGAACTCCAACATAGTATGCCCCACATCCTGCAACGCGACATCTTGTAGCCCCAGAGGGGGATAAACTGACATCAGTGTTAGTGGCCTTACCTCCCAATCTTCCAGGCACTGCTGCATATCTGCCCTGCTCATCGGTCCAGGTGTGTTCTATTAACAAGGGAAAGGATTTGCGTACCATTATACCGACACCTTGTGAGCCTGAGATGAACCCCGAGTGGACAGCCAGCCGATAGCCCCACCTATCTAGAGCTTTACAAGTGTTCCTTAACAGGTGTGTCTCCTGGAGCAACACCACCTCTGGGGCCTTTTTTTTTATAAATTGTAGTACAATTCCCCTCTATAGCTTATCTCCCAATCCATTAACATTCTAGGATAGAAGCCTAAATTGTTTCTCACTCATCGGGCCCATGTTTCTCCCCCCCCCGCACCCTTCCCCTGTTCAATTGTTTGCTCCTGTATTTGAACCCAGATATATATATACACTACGCCAAACATCTGCAACCCCAAACCAACATTTATTGCTGCACATGTACCATCTCGCCTGTTTTCAGCAATGGCATTGACATGATTGTCCGAAGAAGTACTTTCTAAAGTCTGGAGAAAATTCCCCTTTTATGGAAGGGATCAAGAACGTGTGCAGAGTACCTCAGTGAGGCTTCATTGACTTCAAATGCCATGGTTGGTGAAGGGACATTTCTATGCATCATTGCAAGCCATTTCTCATGAACTGTACAATAACATTTCCTGAATTGCTCTTGAAAATTTCTTCGCTTACCAAGTGGCAAGAATTCTAACATGTAATATGTTGCAGTGCCAAAGTCACTAAAAGTGTCACCCAGCATACTCTCAAGGAGATGTCTCACATCTATACCAATTACACTGAATACTTGGTAGACAAGGATGTTTTTAGACTCTCGTTTTTTTATGTCCACTACAGCAGTCATGCTTGTCTGTAAAAATCTAAGAATTCAGTATCAATATACGACCAAAGATCCTCACATTTCTTGCCTTTGGCACCATCACTAAGCAAAAATTATGTAAACGTTTGCCACATGGATAATATAGCATTCGGGCCTCTAGGGCTGAGAACCACCAGCTAAATAACACATTTGGGAAGACTTTCTTTGATGCCACACAAAGCACGAAATTAGAAATATTTGCATTTTAGTACCAGCACATAACAAAACAGAGCGCCAGAATGGACTACAAAGTCAATAGCATTCTTCATTAACTCTGAAGATTGTAAAGATACTTACAGCATACCATTTAGCAAGTGGTAAGGATCTCTTACAGGGAAGCACTTTACCTCAGGTATTGGTTTTGACATGTCATCACACAACTTTTTCTATATGTAGCTGAAGTACTGCAAATACAAACAACATCACTCCAATATTTGATGAACTTGGTAAGACCCTTTGGCAGCAGCATTCCAAGTGACACTGTGTTCCATGTTTTCCAAACGTCTGGTGTCATGTTTTCACCACTATCCCCAAATGCTTGGTGACAGCACTCTTTTCACATATACCTGTCACTTCACCTTGCTTTGAATGTTTAAAGCCTGGGATGTTTGTCAATTCACCTACTGTCAATACTGACTCAATGGAAAAGGGGCTGATGTATCAAAGGGGTTTACCCATTCTCTGTTTGTGGGTAAATGTGATGGTGCAAATTGGGAAAGATTTGTATGAAACCAGCAATTTTACATATCAGTGAAAGAATCAAACATAGCCAAAATCTCAAATATGATTTTGATACTTCCTCATGTTCTACAGTTTATAAAAGAAATGCTTCTAAACCCTGCATCATTAGACCAAAGACCACAAAACCGAAATAAGCAAAATGAAGAAGAAACAATATTATAGTGCATCCCTAAACAACAAATCTCAAGCAGAATAAAGTTAGCCCAGTCTTTCTTGCTGCTGCCTTGTATAGCAAAGTTACATTGTATTGAATGAATGGATGAATGAATGAAACTCTTTGCTTATTTAGACCATAGTCTTTAAACACAACGGGAAACAACAATAAATAAATTACAATTCAATTCATTAAAACTTCCTAATAGTATATTCTTTATAAGAGTAGGGAATCCACGTCCTTTCCCCAATAGCAGCAACCTTTTAAACCAAAGTAATTCAATATTATATATAATGTAAATGTAAATTGATACTTGTATAGCGCACTACTCACCCGCAAGGGTCTCAAGGCGCTTGTACGAATACCGCTGTGGAACCCGTCCTGGCTTTCCCTGTGAGGCGTCCACTCCTGGGCACCCCCAGGGTGAAGGCCAGGCATCCTTAGTGTTGTGGGGGCCGTTGTGGAGATTAAGCAAGCTATTGCCCAGACTTGCAGAGTGGGACTCCATGATTAGAATAGGCACTGAGGCGAGAACTATCAAGTCCGTGGAATTTTGAGCACAAGACCCGCCGAGGCGGGGAATTGAACCCTGGTCCCGGGCTAGACCTCTGCATCAGGGTCTGCTGCTCTAACCATTGAGCCACACTTCTCCATAATAAACTAAATAAATAACATACATTGTATTGGCCCCTTCAGGAAAAAATGAAAATTACTCTTTCACTTACCTTTTCCTTTCTTTGAATGGCATTTAGTTTGTGGCTGCAAAGGTGTTTTTTCAATGTTCATATGTGTACACTGGTAGGGGCTATTTTCCTTTCGGTGAGGTTTTATCGGTTATTACAGTTTAAACCTAAAACAGGATAGCCTAGGTGTTATTTATGCAGCTGAACCCTATGGGGTTGATTCCGATCCTGGAAAGAAAACGTCTGTACGATTCGTATCCGGAGCCTTCTCCGTATGAATCGTAAACATGCCGTACGACCCGACGAGTACGATCCGGACCGGGGTATGAGGACGCGATTCGTACGGTCCAAGTCAGGTAAGGGCAATTCGTACAGAAAAGCACACAATCACACACACACCGTACGGTCCGTACACCCCATGATCGCGGGGTACGGTGCGTACCCCTGTGATCATGCAGGGTACGCACCATACCCCTGCGATTGCATGGTGTACGCACCGTACACCCTGTAAACATGGGGTACGGTGCAAACACCCCATGATCGCAAGGGTACGGTATGTACACCCCATGATCACAGGGGTACGCACTGTACCCCTGCGATCATGGGGTGTATGCACCATACCCGGGGACCGTTCTGTACCTGTTTTGGAGCAAACTCTGCTTTTACGGCTGTTTTCAGCTCCTGTAGAAAAAGGGTCGTATGATGCGTACCCGACACGTATCGTACTTTCTGGGTCAGAAAAATCAGCAGCGAACCGTACAGATGTCACGTACAGCGGGTTCCGAGGGAGATTCGTATGGGGATTTGATTCGTACTGTCTCTGTACGATTCATACGGAGTCCAGCTCCTGGTACGAATCGTACTTCGTTGTACGTTTGTGGGACGTTGCAGGGTACGATTTGTACGGGACAAACGCTCCGAACGGCTATTCGGAGCGGGTTTTCATGAATCGTACTCGACCCCTATGTGTAGAGAAGAAGAGTGTACATGTAAACACAAGAACAGAACTGGAGTGATTGAGACACTCTGAAGACCATGATCCCTTCTACAGGCCTCAGTAATGTTCATTTCTCAGTCTCATAATTTCAGAATTAAAATGTTTTCAATATTATTTACAACAAAATCACTGTTTTTGCTCATTTATTTTAAACAGCTAACAACCCCTGACAAATCGAAAAATCCTGGCTGGTTTTAGGTGTACATCAGTTGTTGTGCTATATAGGCAATAACAGAAAGTTTGGGTGGTGAACCAGGGAAATCACAGAACTTTAGTTTTCATGTTTAAGCCACGCTCTTAATTGCATAGGCCATGCCCGTTTAAGAGCCCCTTCATTATGATCCCACTCAAAGCTCTGATATTGAGTATAATAAAACAGATAGAGCAGATCAAGTATTATCGACAAAAATGTTGCTTCTAAGTCATGATTGAACAAAAGGCTGCTGAAGGCACTTGAGCAAATTCTGTAAATTAACTGAGGATGTGAGCTTCTGCCGGAACACCTCCCAGCCATTAATCAATGGAGATGTACTGTTGCTGTTGAAATGAGGGGAACACATATCTGGGCCATTTATTGCAGACTGCACATAAATAAAGCTTAATATCAAGATGACGTTATGATTGACACATTTTTCCCCTCCATAAAACCCACCACAAAATTTCGTTTTTATGATAGTTCTGATTTAAGGCCTCTCTGTTTGTTTTCTCTCCAGTCTCCACTCATCCTTGGTGTCTGGCAGGTGCTGAAGTGCACTAAGTTGCCCTGGTTTATTTTATATATGTTACTTGTAGCGCACTGTCTATGAGCCAAAGGTCCTCTAGGCGCGGATCAGAAAGGGATCTCGACTCTCCACAAAAGCGAGGGTTTCCCCAAAGTGATTGAAGGGTCTCCACTCTTATTGCGCCGCTGACAGGAGCTGATGATGCTCGGGTCGCCTCCCTGCTTCGTAGAGCGACTGCCAAACTCTCTCTGATGCCGATTTATAACCACCGAGAAACCTTAAAGGTAACAATTTACTTTACCTGTGACATATTCCCCAGCTGCCTTTAGGCTTCCACCCCCAGTCCCAAAATAATATATCTTGTCTGCTAACAATTAAACAGGAAAGCCAGAATGCTTAATATCCGTTAGCACGTGTTAAGATGATAAAAGCCCGCGAAAATGACTGTCCTGAGCGCGAAGTAACTATGGGAGGGAAACGATTATTCAATTATTAATTAACAATAGCACTGGTTGTGCAATCTATTTCAGAGTTAGTTGAAGAATAGTTTGTGCCGAGGCGGACAGGGTTCTCTCCCGGAGCCATCCATTGTGGAGGGTGAATTAAAGAGTGTTGTCAGGGCTTGAAAAATGTTATTTTATTGTCTGTAATTTTTCATGGTACCTGTGGGGACCAGCTGACAGCCCGACGCCGCACTCGTCCTTCACGCGAAGATCCTTTTTTTAGTTGCACTGTCCTGGGAATTCTCTAAATGTGATTTATTCATCCCCGGACCGGTAAAAGGTTTCAGGCAGGTGGAAATGGATGGGAGGCCGGCTGATGAAGAGCTACTGTAGGGGAGGGGCGTGGGGGGTTGAGGGCGAGGGACCCTCGGGTTGACTAATTCCATGGCAACTGGCTGTGAAGAAGGACCGCCGGTGATGTGATAATTTGAGAGGAAACAACCCGGTAGTCTTTGAGTGAGCTTCACTGGGTGACGAGCTTGGAACTTATGAAGTGCCAACCTAACCTGATAGCAATGGAGGATGGAGTGGGAAGAGAATCATTACAAATGGTGCGCCCAAAGGAGGAGCACGATTTAAGATTGTTTACATACGCGGGATGGGCGGGTGATTCAAGATTGTGTACACATGCAGTTGTAGAAAATGATTCAAGATTGTGTACATATACATGAAACGATTCAGGATTGTGTGCATATACAGGAAATGATTCAAGATTGTGTACATTTACAGGAAATGATTCAAGATTGTGTACACATTCAGGTGTAAGAAATTATTCAACGAATGGGACCATTACAGCAGGGGGGCAATTTATGATTGTGTACATAAGCAGGTTTAGGAAATTATTCAAGATTGTGTATATATTCAGGTGTAGGAAATGATTCAGAATTGTGTATATATGCAGGCGTAGGAAATGATTCAAGATTGTGAGCATGAACACGGGTCAATTCAAGATTGTGTACATATGCGGGTTGGGCGAGTGATTCAAGATAGTGTACATATTCAAGTGTAAAAAACGATTAAAGATTTTGTAAATATGCAGGTGTAGGAAAAACATTCAAGATAGTGCACATATGCAAGTGTAGGAAATGATATAAGATTGTAAACACGAATGCAGGGGACAATCCAAGATTATGTACATAAGCACGAATAGGAAATAATTCAAGAATGAGTTCATATACATTGGAGGGGGAAGGGGGGCGATTTAGGATGACTTAATATGAAGCATGAAGTGGTATGATTTAATATGCCTTAAAATAAAACATGGGGAGGTGGCTTAGAATTTTGAAAATGGGAGCGGATGAGGATTCTAGATTGTGTACACAATCAAGACGGGCGACAATTCAAGATTACATCCATAAGAATGAGAGAAGCAGCATAGCATAGTGAAAATAAGTGGAAACAGAAGAGAATTCAAGATTGTGTCTGTAAGATGGAGGATGAATGATTCAACCTCATAAGACTGGAAACTAAAAAATGAGTACTGGCAAAAATATTCCCACAGCCCACAATGCTGAAAGTTAAAACTTAAACTGGTTCTTGTTGGTATTATTGTGTCATGGCACCCCATCTTGTTTAGAAGCCTAAACCTTTTTCTGCAAGACACTGGAATATCTCATGATGGCCAGGAGAGACCAAAATATCAGCGCCTACATTGACGGCACTCCTAATAATTGATGAGAATTTGTTATTTGGTTTGTTCAAAACATTATTGATAAGTTGTTGTGTGTTACTTGCTTTGCAGAACCGGTCACAGTACAACTAACATAATGCAGCCTGGAAACAGTCAGAACACCGTGACCTCAGCCATGTGTGTTCTGACATTGCAAGCGTAACCACGCTTGCCTTAACCATGCATATGCATTAACCACGCTTATGTGTGGTTAGCGCAGAGTGTGGTCTACCAGCTGTAGGGACATAAGCAGGAAGACCTCGCCAGGAAGAGAGCTGCAGTGAGGTAAGTGGGGCTGTGCTGGGTAGTATTCTGGGGTTGGGGGAGTCAGAGTAGTTTTCTGTGTTGTGGTCTGGCATGGAGGTTCAGGGTCGTTTTCAGGGCTAGGGTCGTGGGTAGTTTTCATGGTGGGGGGGTTGGGGTAGGTTACCGGGCTGGGGGAGGGTCAGGGTAGTTTACAAGGCTGGGGCAAGGGTCATGCAGTTTTTTTATTTAGGGGTGATTGTATTAGGCTTAAGGGCAGTGGAAGGGGTTGGGGTAGTTTTAGGGACAGTGCAGGGATCGGAGGGGGTTGGGATGGTATTTGTTATGGGACAGGGTTTAAGGGCTCAGGGCAGGGAGGGTGGATTGAGTAGTCAGGGTAGTTTTTAGGGCTTAGGGCAGGGTGGATATTGTTTTAGGGCTCAGGAAGGTTGGGGTAATTTTTTTTACATAGGCGATGGGTTTTCAGCTTAAGGCTGGTGAAAGGGGTTGGAGTAGTTTTAGGGACAGCACAGAGGGGTGGGAGGGAGTTGGAGTAGTGTTTGTTAAGGGTTAGGGACAGCGTGGGTGTTAGGAGGGGTTTGGGATATTTAAACCCAGTGCAGGAGGCAGGTAGGAGGTTTGTCGTTTGGGGCAGGTGGAGGGGGTCGGGGCCTTGGCCACACATGCCCTTTTACCATTCATGCCTTTAACACGAAATTAGGTGGTAAAGGAACAAGTGGTTAAGAAGCATTTGAGGTTTTCGCTGCATGGTTTAACCATGCGTGCCACTGTCATATAACTACTGCAGCCTGATTGTGAACATAAAAGGAATGGGTGAACGATTGACATTAATGCACAGTGGGAGAGAGCAATGGTTCAAGAATGTGTAAATATAGAGGAGGAGTCAACGGCTCATGGTAATGTACCTAAGAAGGAAGGATGTAGGATCGATTTGAGATGCTCTGCTTGCTTGAGGGTAAGTCATGGACCCTTAGGTCTTCTGCCTGGGTCTTGGGGACCTGAGATGTTCTTTATTAGTGACCAACAATACTGCTCTTTTTTCGCAAGTTGCAACGAAAGGAAAAACATTCTATATCATCATTTATGCCCCTAATGTGAGTGTACTTTTCTTAAATGATTCCACCCCCAATATCAAGGCACAAGTAGAAGCTGTGATTATGCAAATTCTTACACAAAAACTACCTTTCAGCATCACTAACAGCACCTGAGGCTGAGCATGATGCCCTAAATATTTGCTATGCTTAGTCTTCATCACTCTCAAAGCATGTCAACTGCATCACACTTACAAGCCCCAAATAGCACGAAACGCACTGAAAATATCTGCGAAATATCCACTTTAGGACGGCAGTGTCACACGTAAAGCGACCATGTCTGTGATAGGAGTTTGTTGTAGGCGTTTGCTCAGCCATTGATGCTCTGTAGTGCTCACTCGGAGAGGACCTACTTTTATCAGCATCTGTTTTTGTCTGATTCAGAAGGGTATCCGGGGAGGGGGGCAGAGGGGGCAAGTGATCTGTGGACATCGGCCACACGATTTTCTAATGCACTTCTGTTTTCTACTGCACATTTTACAATGAATGTGTTTCCAGTTTCTTTACCCTCCATTTTGTTGAAGTTGTTTAGTTGTATTGTGAACAGTGATTTTAGTGAAAGAAAATTAACTGTTAAAGTGATGGTAGGTTTGAATTGAATCCACACATTAGGAAATGAGAGCATGAATCTGAAACAACTAGGAGTGTGTGTTTAAAATTCTACCACCGAAGTAAACGTAATTTACTCTTACTGCGGTTTATTAAATTTGCCCAAATATTTCTGCAGCTGAAATATCCTGTAAAAAAAGCAAAATTCAGCAAAACAATTTTCTCCCAAAATATTTTTTGAGAAGAAATCTTCTACTGAATTAGGTCTCTGAAGGGGCGTTTCCCACAAACCTTTGTTTTGGGGTTTTCAGCTGCTTTTCTTTTTAAATGTTCACACACATTGTGATGCTCACAATAGTTTAAAACAAACTTAAAAAAACGTGGAAAAAGGAAGTTTAACACGCCCCGTGATCCAACCTTAACTTTCCGCCTGTGACTGGCTGATGAAGTACGCAATGACATCATCAGGGCGTGTGTTGTCATGCTTCATTGATTCTGTTATTTGGAGGTACCATTAAATATTTATAGGTGGTAAGGAAGAGAAAATGAGTAAAAAATGTGGAAACAGAGAGTGTGTCACCGGCCCCTTCCCCAACCATTATCATTTTCTGCTGTGGGACCAGGTTCCTAACCCCTTCGCCACGGGGCTAATTCCCCCCCGGTGCTGGGCGGAGGGGGGCTGCGCGCGGTGCTCGTGACGAGCTCGGCTTGTCATGCAGCACGGTGGCGCTGTGCTCATGACTAGCTGAGCTCGTCATGACCATGCCCGCTTCCATGGAACGCTCAGCACAGCAGAGGAATTATCCCCGCGTGGGCGTTCCGTGGCGTTCATGACAAGCTCAACTCGTCGTGAGCACAGCGCCACTGTGCCTCATCATGAACACCCAAGGTGTTAATCTTCCTCTTTGGATAGTGGAGATGTAGTGCCGGGCTAAAAACCAAAATGGACCCTGGCAAAAAGGCTCAAACTAGCCCTGCACCGCAGGAGGCCATGGGTGGAATGGGGCCATTGGTGCATGGTAGAGTCATGGCCCTAACCAATCCTTTGTCTGAAAGTAGCCTCCTGGCCTGCAGCCCACAAGAAATCTTCCAGAGATGCAGAATGGCCAGTACAGCCCAGGTAAAAAGGACTGGACAAGGAAAGATATGAAACTAAGCGAATGATGGAGAAAGGGTGACAAGAAGCGTAAGGACTATATAAATATTAAGTTTGCCAATGTACTACTTCTTGTCAAAGTTCTGGGTAACAGAACCTGGTGAGAGCCACATAAGTCGCCCCATGTGCAGGTTTGCTAGGTTCTCCTGGGTGCCACCTGAGCTAGGGACCAAAATCCACAGCTAGGGACATTGCAAAAAAAGGGTCAGTTTTCACTGTAAAAATATGCTGGTTCTGCAGTGCGTTTTGGACCGTTTCTTGTCGCAGGAACTAGGCCTACCACACAAGTGAGGTACCATTTTTATCAGAAGACCTGAGGGAACTCAGAACAGTAGAACAAGTGTTATTACCAAATAACTTTATATGCATTTCTGCCTTCCAAATGTAAGACAATGTGTAAAAAAAGAAGTCATTTTGGAAAATGACCTCTAAATCACATGCAAGTACATGTACCCACAATTTCAGAGATGTGCAAATACCACTACTTCTAAACTCCATAGTTTGTTCCCCTTTAAGAAATACATAGGTTTCCTTGATACCTATTCTTCACTCTTTATATTTTACCAAATGAATTGCTATGTACCCGGTACACAATGAAAAAACATTGCAAGGCGCATAGCAGCTTAAGGGGTTAATAGGAGTATAAGAGCAGCACCACTGTGTGTGCGATGTTGGAATGAACAGACAAAAGGAAAGCGCTATTATTTATGTCCTGCGACGCTCTCCTTCTGTCCGCCTTGTTGACATCTGTATCTTCTGCCTCACACCGGGGTTCTGCTGGTGAGGCGCTAGAAGCCATCCGCGTACTGTACGGTGTCCATAGGACAGCGTTCCCGGCTCCTAATAGTGTTGTACTGGCTGTCAGTTTCGACAGACTTTGGATTACACGGGAAGGAAAAAGCAATTTTCCTTTGCTTGCCCCCGTGAGGCCTGCAGTTTAATCTTCTGAAAGGACCTGCCTGAAACGAGCAGTGCAAATGTATTAGCGTGCAGATTTTTTTGTGATTGTAGCTTTCAGCCTTGATCCCCTACGGTGGGCAGAGAGCGGAGCGGTGGGGGCTTCTCAGGTGCTCATTTAATGCGTTTGCAGGGCGTGTAACGCGAGGATGCAGGCTCTGGGCAGCACTGCAGGCCTTGGTTGCACTGGATGTACTCGGGCCTTCCCCTGGACGGAAGCAACAGATTTCAGTCCGTGACCTCTGACCTGGCGTACAGGTCGAGCGAGAGTGCGGCTAGATCAGGGCTCACTATGGAACACCCATGCACAGCTCTTAAAGAGGTTTACAGTAGTAAATGTGCAGAATTCCGCGCTGCCAGTGCCTATGCTGTGCAGAACGTGGAGGCAGAGACTGAATGTTTGAGAAAAAGATAACTTATCGGAAAACTCCATAGCTAACTTTTGATTGATACTTTTGTGCGGCCGCTTCCTTCCCCTTGGACCATTCTTTTGTTTGGCCCTTCTGCTGTGCTAGCACATTCTGTGCTCTGGACTTGGCAATTAATTTCCACACTGCACTCTGTGCAGCTTCCATCAGTGGAACAAGCTCCGATTGGGCCAGGAGGTCTGGCTTTTGTGCAAGTGAAATGATTTCCGCTGTTGATGGGCGAGTTCGTGACTTAAGAGATGACTGAGCTTCGATGGATGAATGAGATTATCAGGATGGATTGAACAATGAATGAACATGGTATAGGTGTGTAGTACTCCTGACATTATAGTACAAGCTCTTGCCTGAAAGAATGTAATGGAAAGTGGTTGCATTTGAGATGTAAACCACCCTCGTTAACAAATCCCCTACGGGTAAGGTCATAGTGCATGGGTCATGTCTTGTGGAGTGGTGTCGCTCACTGGTTAGAGGCGGCAGACCCGGGAGCAGAAGTCGGCCGGGACCAGGGTTCAATTCCCGACGTGGCAGGGTCGTGGACTTTGGTCAGCGGACTCGATAATTCTCGCTTCGGTGCCTACTCTAATCAGGGGTCCAACTCGGCAACTCTGGGCATCAGCTTGCCTAATCTCCACAACGGCCCCTCCAATGCCGGGGATGCTTGGCTCCACCTTGGGGACTCCCAGCAGGGACCATCCCACAGGGAAAGCCAGGACGGGTTCCCCAGCGTTACACAGCGCCAGGAAACCTCCGGGTAACAGTGCGCTTTACAAGCTCAAACATAATAATAATAATAATAATTCTGGGTCTCTGATAGGTTGCCACATGAGGTTATGGAAACTGGGTTAGGCATTTGGCTTGTCTATAGTCTGAGTTTCTGATTGGATGTTAAACTGGGAAGTGAAACGAAATATTGGGCCTGCGTGCCCGAGGAGGAGGGAGCCATGACATTTGGAAGCTGACAAGCTCCCAGGAGAAGAAATCCACCCCTGTTTTTTCCCCTGAAGGCAGGCAGGGGGCAGTGTTTAGTTCACTACTCTTGAGGGTCCTTCTTTGTAGCCCCTGAGCCACTCTGGAATGGATGAGGGGGAGCTGCTGGTATTTTCTGCAAGCAGAACTCCAGGATCTCTGTCAGGACACATTTCAGATATTAAGAAATAAATGACAAGCATTTAATTTCCCTATCCAGGATTGTGCAACCTTCATGGAGGATGGGGAAGAGGGTGATTTTGGTATGTTTGAAATTCAGGAAATTGTGAGTTCCAATGTTGGACAACATATATAGCAAGGAGCCTCGATCTCCTCTAAAGGCAGTGGGCCTGGGTGCTGTGGGGAGAGGAGGTTTACGGGTAGGTTGACTCATCATAGATTAGACACAAGATTATGAATGACCCTTGCAGGTTTCCCAACCGACCATAGACATTGTCAGTCGACACTGTAAACAGACAAACCAGTTCTCTCCTTAGAGCTTACTCCGCTCATGAAGGAGGAATTGGTGGCTATGGGCATGGAAGGCTCCTGAAAAGTCTTCAACTGCATTGGATGGAGAGAAGATGTGCCCATGCATGCTTTCACGGTCCCGCCCAGAGAAGAAGGCGAACCAGATGCGTTACTCCAATGGCATTGTAAGGTCTGAGAAATAAATTCAGGTTCCCCATTCACTGCAGGTTGCATTGGAGCTCTGTTTCAAAAGAGTACCCACAGACCCCCTTCTGGTTCAGAATGTGATGTTTTACAGTGATGTATAGAGGGGACTTATGAACTGCTTGAGTGTCTTACTTTTGGAACAAGTGATTGATGTATCACACAATGAAGTGAGTGAGTGCCACTTGTTGCCAGGAATTTATAAATATGGTATATCTGGAGCCCAAAGGTGACGCATGGCTGTCATTTCAAAGACGAGATTCTTGAAAAATAAATAGTAACTGTCTAGTGAGGGCATACGCCGAGCATGGTTAAGGTCTGTAATAACTACATGTTAAGGGCTTCTGTTGACGAGGTACTTGTGCAGTATCAGGGTGAGGATGAGGAGGGAGTGGATCCTTGTGATACAGGCAGGAGGCCCCACTGCTCCTGTATCTTAGAAACAAAAGCCCTACAACAAGTCGTCACTTAAGGAGACCACTTCCAGCTTCTACCTTTGTAAATACATTTTAACCTTTCATATAATGAACAGAGAAGCCCTGCCAGTCCATGCTTTAATGATGAACAAACCTGGTTAATACAATCATTTCTAAACCAGTCTTCTAAAAAACAATGAAACCATGCCAGCCAAAAGAGTGCAGTTGAATAAGGAATGCTCACTCAAAGACCTGCAATTATATATGATGGAGGACACAGATCACTACAAATTCAGTGCCTAGAAAACTAAAAGAAACCTTCCAACATTTAGAGCACAGCAGAATCACCTAAATTCATGCTTTCGACGCAATGGTTACCTTAACTCGCCTCCTTATTGTACAGTGGCAACAATATAAATGCACAATGTTCAGCGATGTAACTTAAAATGATGAGCCCCCCTTCCGCCCTTCCCCCCCCCCCCCCCCACCCCCCCTCCACCCTCCCCACAGAATGTGGTAAGGGGCTCACCCGATCTCCCACATCACACAAATATTCATTGGCCTTGGGCCGAATGGGGCTTCTCTCATGGGTTTAGGGGGCAGTGTTACACCCATGGCAAGGCTCTGTGCCTGCAAGTGTTGTTCCCAGCAGACTGTGCTTTCAGTGCTCCCGACTGGTCTCTGACAAATCGTGACACTGTACAAACAATCGATAACTATCACTCCCGGGATGGGCATTAACCACTCAGAGCTCTGCAGTTCAAGCATAGTTTCCATTTCAGCTCACATATTCTATTTGCTTTCATTCATGGAGCAAGGAGATGAGGCAACGATCTGCCTGCCTCGTTTCTTAGGACTGGCCGCTCAGGCCATACATCCCATCCCGTTTTGGACACAGTATGTAATCAAGCTAGACACTGCCACCATATCTATAAACAACTATCAGAATATCTCATGGCCTTGTCCACTCTAACAAGTGGCCCAGACACCGCACGGAAACATGCTCGGCGAGAAGTGTCTGAATCTATCAAATTCAGCTTGAATCAAGAAGAGAGTGCCGCCTGGACATTATTCCACTCATTGGCAGCGGGCGATCCCGTGTCCCACACAATACTTCTTCAGCAGTTAAGGGATGTAGGAATTTGCAGAAGTGCCATGTACAGGCGTTCCTCGGTAATAGTGGTCAATCTGAGTTTCACTCTGCCTTCTCAGCTGGGGAAAAAAACTTTTAAATAAGGGGCGTTGCCGGGATCTTTCCTTATTTCATGTGTATATGGCTCAGTTAGTCTCTACCATTCAATCTTCCAGCATCTGTGGCCTCTGGTACGCAGGCAATACAGGAATGTTCAGCCAAGGCTACAAGAGCTTTCATTTCTGCAGTGCATTCAGGCATTGGTACCTCCAAGAAGAGTGCTGTGAAAAAACAGCACCAGAGAACTTAACAGCCTCGGCCTATGTAAACAACCTGAGGTCATAAAGCTGCAATATTAGAGCCCAGGGACACAGGTTAGCTTGCAGTGGGGATGAATTGCAAGCACCATGGCGGGATACTGAACACAGAATTCAATTGCAAGCCGAAAGGCTTCTTAAGTTCTGGAAGCAAGGACAAGTTGTGCAGCAATGAGTTGTTGAAATGTACTCTTATAATTGTTTTAAAATCTGGAAATAGTCATCTCTTCATGGTCTTCTAGGCGAGTAAGTGCATCACTGGGAGACACTGTCATGCGTGATCACACCTGACGAGCTACTCCCTTATGTATGCATACTGCCTGCTAAGAACTCCCTCGTGATGCAGTGGCCGCCCTCTTGTTTCTAGGTGCTGCTGGAGCCTTAATACCTGTGCAAGCTGATGCACAGCTCCTGCATAGAACTGAGACATGTTCTATGTGACTCTAGTGTGATTTGACACCTAAAAGGGGCGTGGGGGGAGTAGGTTATGATGTAAACTGAAGAGATACCGGATCTGAGTTCAATAGAGGACTCAGACAACCCACATATGGTACATTCAACCGGAGGGGGGAGTTGCAGAGATCAGGGCCGAAAAATATAAAGTAAGGTCATATAGGCATGGCTTTTACAGCAATGTGAGGACTTTTGTCCTCACAATACCAATGACAATAACAATGAACTAAGCTTAAACTGCATAGATGTTTGTTTGACTATGCAGACATGCCATCAGTCATGTACAACTTCTCATCTTCTCGGTGTACTTGAAAGATAACTGTATTTTTGCTACATTATTGCGCAGCCTCTGCTAGTGCCTATATCCTCTGCAACGTGTAATTAAACACAATTCATTAAATCAGTGTGTATACAAATGATCACAAACAAGGTATACAGTCTAACACTTTTATCCCAATCACACCCACTTAATCTACTCTTAACAGGGCTACTCGAATTACGCGATTGTATGGCCACACTGGTTTTCGCATTACTGTGGATTTGCCTCATTTGCCACATAATACACCATCTGCTGCATAATCTGCAGATTTGAATTAAAAAAAACAATGTTTCTAGATCAAACGTTTAATAAATTACTAAGAGCACAGTGAGACATGTTGCTGTGCAGTGGAAGGCTCTTTTCAAAGGTTGACTGATTACCTTTCTATTGCCTATTGCTATATTTGGGTGTTAAATGATACTAATGAGGTGCAACCTATACCCAGACAGTGTTAACTAGTATAAACATGAGAATATGCTATCACAGAATATGCCACATTATGCCACATAATTTGGCTTTTTTTTGGCACATAATTTAGTCAACCCTACCACATAATTTGTCCCTCCCTTGCTGCGTAATACCAGTGGCCCTGGCTATTGGCTAGTGAGATTATTGATGGCTATGATACACTGGTCCATCGGGTCTTCTGCTTTTACTGATTGGTGCAATGTCATCATTACATCATTTTCAATGTATGCTCATTGGTTCATATACATCTTTACATTGGTCTCATTTTGACACTAGAATAGAGAGTTTGCCGTTTACCAGATGTTAAAAGTGAATAATAGGCAGATCAAATGATACCTCTGTCTACACGTCATGTTGCACAACTTTCTTTAATGTTCTTATTGACTTCAGTCTGTGTAACCTAAACACTTTATTAAAAAAAATCAAGACCTACTTTTAAAGCAAACAATGTGGCTTTGGAAACATTGATGAGATATATTCTAAAATTTCTGCTGTTAGACCTGACCTCCTTGGTGGGGTCTCCCCCTAAACTCTTCACTTTAATCCTCTATTTTAGCTAAACTCGTTTTTGTTGGCTTTAAGACGCTGTGCACTTTACCCCTGCTAAAAAGTTCAGAAAAGTATGTGCTCTCACCTTAAAACATGGTAAAATTGGCCTACACCTAATTGGCACATTAAAAATACATTAAGTCCCTAGAAATTCGTACTACCTGTACCCAGGGCCTGTAAATTAAATGCTACTCGTGGGCAACAACACTCTTTGAGCCACCCACTAGCGTAGCACCTTAAAACATGTCTTAGGCGTTCTACTGAACCCTGCAGTGCAGTTTTAAACTGCCATTTTGGTCTAGCAAAATAAACCCTTTGCCAGGCCTAAATCCTCCTTCTAATACTTATCAGTCACGCCTAAGGTAGGCCATACAGGCACATAGGTCATGGTGCATGGCATTTGAAAAGTGGGACATGGCCTAACAGTGAAAAACTCCTAAAGTCGTTTTTCAATGTTGTAAGGCCTATCTGTTCCATAGACAAACACTAGGTTACCTTATTACATTTAAAAAGTGCTAATTTCAGATAGGGACATGTTTTTATACTCCAATTAATTCTACTTTAGAGTCCTCTTTAATGGTAAAGTCAGATTTTGAGTTACAATTTTGAAACTCCCACTTTTAGAATGTTCACCAAAAAGATGGGTAACCCAATTACCCCGTGTGACCTTAGGTATTTACCTGAGCAAAGGTAATTGGCCAATAAGGGGATTGTTAGACCTTACATTTCTTGGCGTGAATATATATTGCTTATATTTGTGATATTATTTTGTGTAAACACACTTGTGATATTGTATTGCACTGCAATTTCTAACGAATTTTTTATGAGTATAAATAAAAGTAATTTCATAGAGAGAAACTATATGTGTTGTTGAATATCTTGACAATTGTTTTTTAGGGTTCATGTATATACATATCTGTGTGAAGAATGTGTAAGACTGATAGATGCTTATGATTGGTTTGAGTATAAGGTTTTTGCAAAATAGTTGTTCCAAGAGAATTTCTGTCTTACTTACCTCTGGTACCCTGTTTCTTGGTCAGTGGGGTCACTCTCATTAGTTTCCTACAGCACACAACCAGTGCCAGTGGGTAAGGTGTACATTCCAAAAGACTTACTGCGAGATTACCAAAGAGTTGATGATATTTATGCGTGGCTCACAGCAAACAAGAACGCACTGAGGATGAATGAAGTGCCTGAGAAGCATTGGGGGTGGGCCTATGTAAATACTTTGAGGCTTTTGGGAGGGATGTTTTACCCCATTTAGAGAGGGCGAGAACCCTGACCTACGCGAATATGAAGGAGGCTTTATGCCTTAGGTATGGTCTCACTCCTGAACAGTACAGGCAGAAATTCATGATCTTCAAGAAACTGGAACCCAGTACTTGGGTGGAGTGTGCTACTGCGTACACGTGTGCAATGGATGGTTGGATGAAGGGCAGCAAGGTAACTGAATTTAAGGGCTTATGCGATTTATTTATTTGGGAGCACTTGAGTAGTCTGTGTGTTCCAGAGCTGCGCCAGCATCTTTTAGACAGTAAGCTGACTGATCCCGGTAAGCTTGTTGGAGAGGCGGACAGCTGGACCAGCACCAGGGTCCACAAGGGGATTGGAGGTACCACTACCAAAGGTGTACAGAGTCCCCCGCAGAAGGTGGGGGAGGGCAAGGGTAACCACAAGGGGTTCTCTAAAGGGCCCCAAAGCAGTTCCCAGGTAAAATGGTCCCAGTCCTCCAAGGATAAGTAGTCCTGGCCCCATAAGGGCAAGTGGGAAAACAGAGGTCCTCCTACTTGTTATTTCTGTAAAGAGGTGGGTCACATTGCCCCTAAATGCCCCAAGAAGTCGCCCGCACCCACTGGTGCTCCAACAGCAGGTTTAGTGAGTGTAGCGTTGGAGGAAGAATTGAGTCCTTGGAATGGGGAGGAGCAAGCAATTATGACCCTGGTCTCATTAGGAGATCGAGAGATGCAGTGGCGTAACGAAAGTTGAGGGGGCCCCCCTGCAAGGTACACGGAGGGGCCCCCGCTCCAGATTTATTCCGGAGGTCTCAGGCCTGAGTACTGTGCTGAGGGGGTCCCCTGCAGCTCGGTGGACCCCGCACTGCGGGGGCCTGTCTTACGCGCCTGGCCCGTCATCTCTCAAGTCCTGCCCCGTCACAGCTCTTGCCCCTTGCCCAGTCACTGCTCCTGCCCCTTCACTCTCAGTGAGCAACATTGGCAAATTACACAGGACCGCAAGTTCCCCACAGTACTCTGTTTGGGGAAAGCTCCTCTGTAATCACAAACTACGATCTACTGGCTCCAAGGCACGCACTCACAAGACATGCTAAAGGCAGACGGCGCATTGTCATTTGAAAGGGGATAATCAGCCTCAGTCAGAATGGCAATGGGCCTGTCTACAGTCTGTGCGAGCTCAGTGAGGGGCTGCTGTAACCTCTGGAGTTCAGCAGAGAAGTGCGACCTGGACCCTGAGAAATTTTAATCTTCTGGCACTTCTCAGGGTAATAGCTCAGCTCGCTGTAATTGATCTCCAAAATTATGGATAAAAGGCGTCCGTGAAAGGAATGATTATGGTTAACGGACAGGACACCAACATGACAGACGGTCCGAGAAATTTACGGATGGTTGGTCACTCTAACTGAGAGTTAACAAACTTTTCAAATAGTTCAGTTTGGAATGTTAATAAAGAAATAGGTCTGAAAGTAGAGAAGCTAGTCATATCCATAGATTTTTTAACAAAAACATGTTTCCATCTTGGCAGAAGTTCAGCAGAGGCCAGCGACTTATTACAAATTTACGAGAGTTTCGCGGTCACAAGACCTATAGCAAAATGTAAAAACCAGGGAGATATTCACAAGGAAGTGGCGGAGAGAGGCGTTAGCCTTCTTGGCTTAACGCCTCTCGCTGCTACTTCGGAAACACAAGGCTGCACCATATTCACAAGGATATGGTGCAGCCTTGCGTTAACCCCTGCGTTGGTGCTAAGTTTCACAACTTAGCACCAATGCTGGCACCCTTGCACCAGAGTGCAAGGGTGCCTACAAGCAGGGAGGTTTGTTAATGTGCAGGAAGGTGTCTCTTCCAGCACATAAGCAAACCTAAAATGCCAGTTTGTTACCTACATGTGTGCTGCTTCATGCAGCACACACGTAAGTTACAAAACGGCATGTTTAGAAAAGGTTTGTTTATGTACAGGAAGGGACACCTTCCTGTACATAAACAACTTGTGGCATTTTGCTTTTTCCATGTGTGCTGCACAAGGCAGCACTCATGGAAAATGCAAAAACGAGAAATAAAGCATTTCTCCTCGTTTCGTCAACTTAAGACCAGGGTTTTCCTGGTCTTCATTTTGGCGCTACCTCCTATTTACGCTGCCCTTGTGAATAGGCGGCTGCGTCAAAATTAATGGGAGTTGCGGTGGAACGCCCACCACAACACCCACTGCACGCCCCTTTCACGCTAAACACAGCTTGAAAGGAGGCCTTATTCACAAGGCATCAGTAAGCTATGTTAAGTGGCTTAACTCTGCCTTGTGAATAAGGCGAGGACCCTATCGCCACCATAACGTCACTGAACGTGATGTTGTGGTGGTGATAGGGGCTTGTGAATATGCCCCCAGAGGTGTAAGAGTTGGAAGGTGAGCCTGATTTAACAGTATTCATTAGGGATCTCGATGTGTCTGTAGTTATAGGAGGATATTCCGTCAAATATAATCTAGGCATATAGGAAATAACTTCACCCCCTGAGCTTCCACAAACCGTTGCAGTCGAATCAAAACTGGACCACATTTTTAGGATTTTATCCTAAAAATATTGTCAAATCATTACATACGTCCTGAGAATGATTGATTGTGTTGGAACCTCATTAATATGAATATTGTGGAGAGTGTGTGTCTGTATTTTTGTAGCACCGTCATTTAAGAGTACATTTGGATGGATGAAAACTGAGTAAGAGATCAAGTAAAGAATTGGCAATCTAAGTCATGTAAACTAGACCCACAAAAATACATATATTACATAAAGGGCCTTCAGCAATAAGTGTCCATATTATCTTCATTTTTCATTATGTTTTTTAGCCTTTCCCTCCCCCAGCTCTTTAGAAACGGATGGCTCACCTAATTTACACTGAAAGCAACCCATGGATATGTATCATTTACCCAAAACCCATAATACCACACTTTTCTTTCCCTCTGCAAATCGACATGATGGATTAATTTCCATTTAGTTACAGTGCAGTGTGTGCAAAAAAAGAGGCAAGACTGAACAACCAGCACTTTAAATGACACCTGTGCAGATGCCGGGTTACGTCACATACACCACAACCATAGCTACCAAGGTTTCAGACTGCTTATGTGTGACATTTTCATAATTCCAGTGTAATTATGAGTGACATTCAGCGAATACGAGTGACACTTTCTCGTGAGCAAAATCAAGGAATGAAGACGAGGGGAAACGTTTAAATAACATAAACTATACCCATTTGAGCAACAAGAAACTCTAAGATCTTAAAAAGGTTTGCAAAGCACCTAATCATACTGCAGACAGCAACTCACTGCAATGACGAGATCTCTGCTGTACTGACTTTACTTATGAAGCTGAACACAATTTTGTGCAGACTGAAGACAGTGCGATTGCTGCAAAGTAGAGCCCTCAGCCATAGCTGCCAAGTTTTCTGCTGCCTCATAAGCGACATTTAAATGTTTTCAGTGTCCTCATGAGTGACATTCCAATGCCATAAGTCACACTATGAGCGAGACTTCATTGCAAGAACAAATGCATTATCTCACCCGCATCGAGATAAATTACAGAAATGACTCTTTTTTGTGTGCAATGTAATGGTCTAGAAATCCTCTTTTTATTGGTTCACCTTCTTACTTTCACTTCTTACTTTTTTTGCACACTTTCTCTCTCTCACTCCTCCATCCTCACTGTCTTTCTCTCATGCTTTCTTACCTAGTTCTGTCCTCTCCCCTCTCCCTTGATTCCTCCTACATCTTTTCTTTCTCACTCCTATTGTCTACTTGTGCAGCAGTGATGGTATTGCTCACTAAAATATGTGGCAGGCTAGTACGTTGGTTGGTTCATGCATCCCAGCAACAAACTGCAGAGGAACAAATAAACAAAAACATCACTGCCATAAGCACTAGCCTTTGACTCAAAAAGATCTTAATTGTATTTAAAACAATTAATCTAACCTATACGGGGAGGACTTTTGGTCTTTCCATAGCACTCAAGTGGAAATGAAATGTCTTTCTGTATTTGAAGTTAAAGGCATTGAGTAAATTTAGTAATTTCTATAATACACAAAAATGCATTGCATTTGTTGGTATCTCAGTGTTAATCAATCAAGTTTTTAAGCGCATTGCTATTTACATTAGCTGCAATTCCCACAATAAAAACGTCAGCATTTTTCATAGTATTTTTTTTAATGTTTCTTCACCAGTACTTGGTAGCCATAGCTCATTCAGGCCCCTGTTCTCTTCTAAACTCCTCGTCTGCATTGTTGGATTAAAATGAAACATCCCCGAGCCCGAGGTCACGGAGCGAGGCCTAAAACCTAAAGAGCTTCTAAACTAGACGTGCTGTGAACATCGAACTCCCGTTTTTAATTGCTGGACTGATACCAGCATATAAGGAGACAGGCCTTTCTGTGTCCCCAAAGTAGTAAGAAAAGTGAGTGCAGCATGCCGTAAAAATCAATCAATCAATCAATCATCGTATTTATATAGCGCACTACTTACCCAGAGGGTCTCAAGGCGCTGGGGGGGGGATCCGCTACTGCTCGAACAGCCAAGTCTTGAGTTGCTTCCTGAAGGTGAGGTGGTCCTGGGTCAGGCGGAGGTGGGTGGGGAGGGAGTTCCATGTCTTGGCGGCGAGGTAGGAGAAGGACCGTCCCCCTGTGGTGGCTCTGTGGATGCGGGGGATGGCGGCGAGGGCGTGGCTGGTTGAGCGAAGCTGGCGTTTGGGCGCGTAGAAGTTGAGGCGGCTGTTGAGGTATCCTGGGCCTTGGCTGTGTAGGGCTTTGTGTGCGTGGGTGAGGAGACGGAAGGTGATTCTCTTGTTGACCGGGAGCCAATGCAGATCTCTCAGGTGTCCGGAGATGTGGCTGCGACGGGGGATGTCCAGGATGAGTCGTGCTGAGGCGTTCTGGATCCGCTGGAGTCTCTTCTGGAGTTTGGCGGTGGTTCCGGCGTAGAGGGTGTTGCCGTAGTCCAGACGGCTGGTGACGAGGGCCTGGGTGACCGTCTTCCTGGTCTCGGTGGGGATCCACCGGAAGATCTTACGTAGCATGCGCAGGATATTGAAGCACGACGAGGAGAGGGCGTTGACTTGTCTGGTCATGGAGAGGGAGGAGTCCAGGATGAAGCCCAGGTTGCGTGCGTGGTCTGTTGGTTTGGGTGCGCTGCCTAGGGCGGGGGGCCACCAGGAGTCGTCCCAGGCGGAGGGTGAGGATCCCAGGATGAGGACTTCCATCTTGTCCGAGTTCAGTTTCAGGCGGCTGTTCTTCATCCATTCGGCTACCTCTTTCATCCCTTCGTGAAGGTTGGCTCTGGCGGTGGCGGGGTCGTTGGTAAGGGAGAGGATCAGCTGGGTGTCGTCGGCGTAGGAGATGATGTTGAGGTTGTGCTGCCGTGCGATGTCTGCGAGGGGGCTCATGTAGATGTTGAAGAGGGTTGGACTGAGCGAGGAGCCTTGAGGGACGCCGCAGATGACTTCGGTGCCTTCAGATCTGAACGGGGGGAGGCGGACTCTCTGTGTCCTACCGGCGAGGAAGGAGATGATCCACTCCTGTGCCTTCTCCTGGACTCCGACGTTGCTGAGGCGTTGTACTAGGGTACGATGGCAGACAGTGTTGAAGGCCGCGGAGAGGTCGAGGAGGATGAGGGCCGCTGTTTCTCCGTTGTCGAGCAGCGCTCGGATGTCATCGGTGACTGCGATCAGGGCGGTCTCGGTGCTGTGGTTGGCCCGGAAGCCAGACTGCGAGGGGTCGAGGGAGCCGTTCGTCTTGAGGAAGGCGGCCAGCTGCTTGTTGACGGTCTTTTCGATGACTTTTGCAGGAAACGGGAGCAGCGAGATGGAGGGTAGTTCTTGAGGTCGGTGGGGTCAGCCGATGGCTTCTTGAGTAGAGCGCTGAGTTCGGCGTGCTTCCAGCTCTCCGGGAAGGTAGCGGTGTCGAAGGAGGTGTTGATGATGTCCCGCAGGTGGGGTGCGATGATAGCGTCGGCCTTGTTGAAGACGTGGTGAGGGCAGGGGTCGGTTGGAGATCCGGAGTGGATGGAGTTCATCGTGTGGACGGTGTCTTCGGTGCTGATCGGAGTCCAGGCGCGGAGGGTGGTGGTGGGGGGCGGTGGTTCGGTCGTGGTGCTCGTCGGTAGAGTGCTGAAGCTGTTGTGTATGTCCGCGATCTTGTTGTGGAAGTAGGAGGCGAGGGAGTTGCAGAGGTCTTGGGAAGGGGTGATGTCGTTGTTTCCGGCGTTGGGGTTGGAGAGCTCTTTGACGATGTTGAAGAGTTCTTTGCTGTTGTGTGCGTTGTTGTCCAGTCGTTCCTTGAATGCAGTTTTCTTGGTGGCGCGGATGAGTTGGTGGTGTTTCCGGGTGGCGAGCTTGAGGGCAGTCATGTTGTCCGGTGTTGGGTCTCTGCGCCAGGTTCTCTCGAGGGCTCGGCAGTTCTTCTTGGAGCTCTTGAGTTCGTCGGTGAACCATGGGGCTTTCTTGCTGCCGGGTCTGCTGGGCGGGGTCCTCAGGGGGGCGAGCTCGTCTGCGCAGTTGTTGATCCACTTCGTGAGGTTGGTGGCCGCCTGGCTAGGGTTCGTTGTGCTGGTGGGAGGGTTCGTGCTCAGGGAGGACGCGAGCTGGTCGGCTGTGATCTTGTTCCAGTTCCTGCGTGCAGCCTGTTGCTGGTGGTGGTGGATCGTTGTCCTTTCGAAGCTGAAGTGGACGCAGCTGTGGTCTGTCCAGTGGAGTCCGGTGGCGTGGCTGAAGGCGATGTCCTTGCTGGATGAGAAGACGGGGTCGAGTGTGTGTCCGGCGTAGTGGGTGGGGGTGGTCACCAGTTGCTTGAGTCCCAGGTTGGTGAGGTTGTCCAGCAGGGTGGTGGTGTTGCGGTCGTTGTTGTTCTCCAGGTGGAAGTTGAGGTCCCCGAGGAGGATGTAGTCAGCGGAGCAGAGGGCGTGCTGGCTGATGAAGTCGGCGATGTCTTCGCTGAATTGTGAGCGTTGTCCAGGGGGTCTGTAGATGAGGGTGCCTCTGAGGGTGGTCTTGGGGTTGATGTGGACTTGGAAGTGCAGGTGCTCGGCGGTAGAGAGGGTGTCATCGGTGTTGGTCGTGATGCGGATGGTGTTCCTGTGGACGATGGCGATGCCTCCTCCGGTGTGGTTGATGCGGTCCCTTCGGATGATCTTATAGCCGTCTGGGATGGCGATGGCGATGTCAGACGCGGAGGAGGCGTTCATCCAGGTTTCCGTGAAGAAGGCGACGTCTGGGGCTGTGGTGTCGAGCAGGTTCCAGATCTCGATGGCATGCCTGTGGACGGAGCGGGTGTTGAGCAGGATGCATCTCAGGTGGCTACTGCTGTTGCTCGTCGGGGTCTTGGGCACTGCTGGAGTGGTGCAGACCCGGATGCAGGTGGACTTGCAGGCGTTGCAGCAGAAGGGTCCGTGGGTTCGTCTCGGGGTGGCTCGGTAGCAACCCAGGGATCGTCCGGCGTTGAGTGCGTTGAGGGTGGCGGCGTCGTACGTCCGGCGGGTGGGCAGGGGACAGCGGGGGCCAGGGGTCCTGGCGCTGGGCGCAGTCCTGTCGCGGACGGGCGCAGACGGGCTTACCTTTGGCGCGCCTTCGGCGCACAATCGGCGCGCCCGCTGCGCGTGACCGCTGCGCGTTCGCACGGTCGCCATATATGGCGAAGTGCGAGGGAGGGCGGAGCAGCTGGGAGGCGGGAGCGGGGAGGGCACAGAAAGAAAGGGGGCGTGGTTAAGCAACGGAGGCGGGAAGCGGGGAGCGGGGCGGGAGGACACCGGGGTTATAGGGGGACAGGCAATGAAAATAAACAAACAATGCAAACAAATACAGTAACAGTCAGAGCAAAGGGGCACACAACAGGAAAAATACGGGGCACAGGATCCTAAAAGGCAACAACAGCGGACACAGCCCTGGAAGTCCCGACCGCAGGAGACCACGCCGCTCGGTGGCAGGGGGCGTGGTCAGACGGCGGCGGCAGGGTCAGCGAGGCAGGCGGGTGGCGGGAGGCACACGCAGCAGCTGGTGGCCATGCGGCGCGGGGGTGTCCTAAGCTAGGTCACACTCACCTGCGTCGCACGGTCGCCATATATGGCCAAGTGCGAGGGAGGGAGGAGCAGCTGGGAGGCGGGAGCGGGGAGGGCACAGAAAGAAAGGGGGCGTGGTTAAGCAACGGAGGCGGGAAGCGGGGAGCGGGGCGGGAGGACACCGGGGTTACAGGGGGACAGGCAATGAAAATAAACAAACAATGCAAACAAATACAGTAACAGTCAGAGCAAAGGGGCACACAACAGGAAAAATACGGGGCACAGGATCCTAAAAGGCAACAACAGCGGACACAGCCCTGGAAGTCCCGACCGCAGGAGACCACGCCGCTCAGTGGCAGGGGGCTTGGTCAGACGGCGGCGGCAGGGTCAGCTGCTGGCAACAGGGAAGGTGCCACCCCAGGGGATTAATGTATATTTTTATTTTACAGAGTTTTATATAGCGCGAAATTGACCCGAATTGGGTATTAGAGCGCTTTACATAGCACCAGTTGCTTTACATGAAGCCACATTCCTTTTTGTTAGGCACGGGGAGATTAAGTGATTTGCCCAGAATCACACAATGTTTAGCGTCATTGCCGAGATCGGAACCCAGTTCCCTAAATTCGAGGTCGAACGCCCTAACCGTTAGGCCAACCCCTCACCTTACCTACACCACCACTTTCACCTTTCCGGACCTTTACTTTGGGACCTCCAGTGCTTGGCTATCACTCCAAATTTTGAGCTGAAGACATTTAATCACCCCTTGTGCCCAGCCAAGAGACAGAGTTTAGCATAGTGCAAGGCCGCAATACATTGGCTGGGGACCCCACCACTCTCGCTATTAGCCCTTACTTTTAGTAGTGAGAAGCACTGCAGATGGAACTTCACCTGGCTCTCCTGTCAGAAATCAGCGACCTGGTGGCCCGTCAGCAGCAGCCCTGCACTGCTTAGGGCTTAGCCACCAACACTGATTTTCATTGCCCACGTCCGCCAAGCAAAGAAACGGATTGTGCTCCAGGGTCATTGCTTTCTTTGCTTTTCCCAAACTCATTCCGTCTTCTGGAGCAGTTTTTTTTTCTCCATATGGTCCAAATTAAATATGATGCCTTCAGAATTCTGCTGTCCTTAGAACGCAACTGCCACAGCCAGCGATGTGCATCAGGCACTGATATCTAAATATGACTGGTGGTACTCTGCAATGGGGTGAAGCAAGCAATGTCCTCCACTGACTTGGTGTGTTGACAGACAGCCTGTCAATCTACAGATCAGCCCTTATGTCGCTAGCCTCAAATTTATAGTAAAAACTCTCTCTACCCTCCACCCCTGTTTATTGGCTCACGGTCCAGAATAGCTCAGTGTGAACCACCTGCTATGTGTCTGCTATGCTACACCCCAGCTTGCCATCTTGCTCCATTAATAAGTGGAATATATTACACAGAGTAATTTAAACATGTAGGATATGCTGGCAGATGACCGAAAATACGGGGCACAAAGCTATGGAACACAATATGCAAAGGAAACGAACTACAGAGGCCCCATGACAGGGTCCTGCGGGGTCTCAGTTGATCTTAATCAATGTCAGTTAGCTCGGCTCTGAGCCCAATCTGCCCCGGCACCAGCACGCTGCAGTTCTACTTCACTTGCAGGCTCAGGCAGCCTGCTAAAATTAAATTATTATTAACGTTGCAAATCGACATCATAATGTCAGAAAGTAACATGAATTGTCAGACCTGAGTTGCGGATGGGAGGAGAGTGACATTGTGGAGGCACTCATATTTCCAGAGATCTTCCCTCTGCACAGAAGACTGTCCGACCTCTTCTGCTGACTGCTCTGCCTGTGGTCCCACGTGATGATGGGGCAGCAAACTACTACGGCACAAAGTATTGAAGTAGTGAGCCCAAGGAACATTATTGCCCGCGTTTAATTGCCGCCTTTCTACTAGTGACTCTTCCTCCTGTTGGAAAATAGAGGGTCACATGACGGCACGTAACGTGAGGCCGTCGCAAGTAATATCATATTGTTATGGCTGAGGCTGAGTGCCCTATTGAAAACGCTGACGTTTGGGAGAGAGAGACAGTACGACATTTTCTGAAGCATTTTACATTTAAAATAAACACAAATGGTTGCTTGTAAAACGTGTCCTGTTTCCCGTGCAGTGTGTTGCAGGAGTTCTGTTCTGATGTCAGGTGTCATATGTAACTGGGCTGCGAGGGGGCCCCCTGGAGCCTGGGGGCCCCCCCGCACCGCATGGGCTGCGGGGGCCTGTGTTACGCCCCTGGAGAGATGGTCCAGGAAATCTCTCTGCCTGAGAATACTAAGAAGTACAGGTGACCATTTGAAGGAGGGTGGAGGCTCTGAGAGACAGAGGAACCTGTTTGACATCTGCCCGGTGTCCGTGGGTGTCTGTTGAGCAGGTGATTCCAAATGCACCTCACACTGTAGTTGCAGCAGACAACTCAGTGCGCCTCTGCATGCTGGCGCTTGTTCCATTTGAGTGGGGGGGTCTCAGGTTCATTGACAGTTATTGTAAGTCTGCCCATGCCTGTAGACTGTCTGCTGGGGAATGAACTGGAGAGTTCGCCCTGGAAAGAGGTGGAGTTTCAGGCGCATTTGGAGATGTTGGGTCTGCCTGAATTGGCTTGTGTGACCACTCGGTCTATGGCAGCCAGTAAAAGTGTTGAAGAGGACCTGGAGCCTGAAACAGTGGCCCAGGTGCCTGCCTTAAAGAGAAGAGGCAGGGGTCATGGGAAACCAGCCCCCAAAGTTCCCATGGTCCAGGAGGAGGCAAACCTTGAGGGGGATGCCCTGGAGCCTACAAGTGAGCAAGTAGCTGAACTGGGGGACCTACCTGAGCTCACACTGTAGTTGCAGCAGACAACTAAGTGCACCTCTGCAAGGTGGCGCTAGTTCCCTTTGAGTGGGGGGGGGGGGGTCTTAGGTTCCTTAAAGGTCATTGTAAGTCTGTCCATGCCTGTAGACTGTGTGCTGGGGAATGACCTGGAGAATTCCCCCTGGAAAGAGGTGGAGCGCCAGGCGCATTTGGAGCTGTTGGGTCTACCTGAGTGGGCTTGTGTGACCACTCGGTCTATGGCAGCCAGTAAAGGTGTTCAAGAGGACCTGGAGCCTGAAACAGTGGCCCAGGTGCTTGCCTTAAGGAGAAGAGGCAGGGGGCATGGGAAACCAGCCCCCAAAGTTCCCATGGTCCAGGAGGAGGCAAAACTTGAGGGGGATGCCCTGGAGCTTATGGGGAGCAAGTAGCTGAACTGGGGACCTACCTGAGCTGACCGAATGGCAGCAGAAAGGAGGGTCCTCCAGGGAGGAAGTCTATGAGGAGCAGAAAAAGTTCCCTTCTCTTGTAGGTTTGCGGCAACAGGCAGCAGGTGATCTTTCCGGGTCACAATTGATTTACTGGGAGACTGATCTCCTATATAGTGAGCCTAAGGTTGCTGAGCCTGGGTCAGCCCCTGTGCTGGTGGTACCCCAGCGCTTCAGAGCCTTCTTATTGGGGTTGGCTCATGATGTACCTTTAGCAGGACATTTGGGGCCGGATAGGACCTTTGAGAGGCTTGTCACCCACTTATACTGGTCTCAATATGCAAGAGTTCTTATAATCATTGCAGGACCTGTCAGACTTGCAAGGCATGTGGTAAGAGTGGAAGGAAGCTCAAGACTCCCCTCCAACCTTTCCCTGTAGTCAGCTCCCCTTTGAGAGGGTGGGCATTAACATTGAAGGGCCTCTGGATCCCAAGACCGCCATGGGCAACAGGTTCATCCTGGTCTTGGTGGACCATGCCACCCAGTACCCGAAAACCATCCCTCTCCAGATGGTGACAGCCCCCATGGTGGGCCGTGCACTGATGGGGATTTTCTCCCGCGTGGGGTTCCCCAGAGAGGTGGTGTCTGACAGGGGTACCAATTTCATCTCAAGGTATATGAAATCTCTGTGGAAGGAGTGCTGTGTACCCTATAAGTTCACCACACCTTACCACCCCCAGGGTAACAGTCTGGTTGAGAGATTTAGCCGGACCCTGAAGGGCAAATTATGGGTCTTGAGGAACCCATAAGGCGTAAGTGGGATGTCCTCTTACCATGCCTGCTGTTTGCTTACAGAGAGGTTCCACTGAAGTCCCTAGGGTTCAGTCCCTTTGAGCTCCTGTATGGGCACCCTGTAAGAGGACCCTTGAGTTTGGTGAAGGAGGGCTGGGAGAAGGGTCCTAGTAAACCCCCCAGGATGTATAGAGCTACATGCTGGCCTTCAGGAACAAAACTAGGCATTTCAGGCAACTCACTCAGCCGAATCTAGAAGCCAGCTTTGAAGAAATGAAATGGTGGTGCGCCCAGAATGCCACAATGGTTGAGTTTCAAACTGGGCAAAAAGTGGGGGTGATGGTGCCAGTGGAGCCTTGTGCGCTCCAGGACAAGTGGACTGGGCCTTATGAGGTGGTGGAACGCAGGAGAGAAGTGACCTACCTGGTTTACTTACAGTCTTCTATTACCCCTTTGAGGGTCCTCCATGTGAACCACCTTAAACCCCACTTTCGGAGGTCTGAGGTGGCCATGCTCCTGGCTACAGATGACGGGCGGAAGAGGAGAGTGAACCTCTTCCTGACCTCCTGTCAGCCAAGGAGAAGGATGGGTCAATGATGGGGTGAACCTCTCACGTAGCATGACCCCGGAGCAGCAGAGGGACTGTTGCCAGGTATTAGGTCAGTTTGCCTCCCTGTTCTCCCTGACCCAAGGAGTCACCCATTGGTGCGTCCATGATGTGGACACTGGAGACAGTCTGCCTGTAAAACAGAAATTTTACAGAGTAGCTGATAAGGTCAGAGCCAGCATCAAGGAGGAGGTTTCCAAGATACTGGCGCTAGGGGAGATTGAGCCATCCAGCAGCCCCTGGGCTAGCCCAGTGGTCCTTGTGCCAAAAGCTGCTGCACCAGGTGCCCACCCCTGAACTCCGTTTCTGTGTGGATTACCGTGGGCTCAATGCGGTCATCAAGACTGACGCTCACCCCATCCCCAGAGCTGATGAGCTTGTGGATCAGCTGGGAGCTGCCTGGGTACCTCAGTACATTTGACTTGACGTCTGGGTACTTGCAGATTGCCTTGACCGAGGGGGCTAAATAGAGGTCAGCATTCTCAATGTCAGAGGGGCACTACCAGTTCAGGGTTATGCCCTTTGGGTTGAAGAACGCCCCTGCCACCATCCAGAGACTGGTTAACCAGGTGCTGTGTGGGCTGGAGAAATTTAGAGCCGCAACCTGGATGACTTTGCTGTGTTCAGCTCCAGTTGGGAGGAACATTTGCAACACCTCTGTGAAGTGTTAAAGGCCTTGCAGAGGCCAGGCCTAACTATCAAGGCAAGTAAGTGCCAAATAGGGCAGGGTTCAGTGGTGTACTTAGGACACCAGGTAAGGAGCAGCCAGGTGGTACCCCTACAGGCAAAACGTGATACCATTCTGGCTTGGAACCCCCCAAGACCCAGACAGGAGTGAGGGCCTTTCTAGGACTCACTGGGTATTACGGACGGTTTGTGAAGGAGTATGGCACCATTGTTGCCCCCGTGACAGAACTGATGTTAAAGAAACAGCCCAAGAAGGAGATCTTGACTGATGCCTGCCAGACCGCTTTTGATACCCTGAAAACTGCCATGTGCACAGAGCCTGTGCTCAAGGTGCCTGATTTTTCCTAAGAGTTTGCAATTGAAAGGGAAGCTTTTACTGTGGTCTGGGCACTGAAGAAGCTGAGACCTTACTTGTTTGGGACTCACTTCCTGGTTCAGACCAACCACAGGCCCCTCAGATGGTTGATGCATATGAGGGGTAAGAGCCCAAAACTGTTGATGTGGTGCATCTCCTTACAGGGAATGGCCCTCACGGTGGAACACTGACCTGTAACAGAACAGCAAGGAGCTCTTCAGCATCATAAAGGAACTCTCCAATCCCAGTGACAACACCAATGACATACTGCCCTCACAAGAACTGTGCAACTCACTAGCCATCTTCTTCCACCACAAGATCGCTGACATCCATGACAGCTTCAACACCATGACTGCAACTACTACGCCTGACCCCACATCCCCTGTGAACACCACCAGCGCCAACCGCCTGACCTCCTGGTCCAACGTCAACGATGACGAGACATGCAAGGTCATGAACTCCATCCACTCTGGGTCTCCGTCAGACCTGTGCCCACACCACGTATTCAACAAAGCAAACGCTGTCATCGCACCCCAACTACGGAAGGTCATCAACATCTCCTTTGAAACAGCGACATTCTCGGAAAGCTGGAAATAGGCCGAAGTCAACGCCCACCTCAAGAAGCCCAAGGGGGACCCCAGGGACCTCAATAACTTCCGACCCATCTCCCTGCTCCCGTTCCCAAGGAGGTCATCGAGAAAATCGTCAATATGCAACTGGCCTGCCACCTGGAAGACAAAAACATCTTGGACCTGTCCCAGTCCGGGTTCAGACGAAACCACAGCACCGGGACAGCCCTCATCACCGCCACACATGACATCAGGCACCAACTAGACCACGGCAAAACATCAACCCTTATCCTCCTAGACCTGTGCACCGCGTTCGATACGGTCTGCCATCGCACTCTAAAGACACGCCTCCTAGAAGCCGGAATCCAAGAGAAGGCCCTTGACTGGAGCACGTCCTTCCTCTCTGGCAGAACCCAGGGCGTCCGCCTCCCGCCTTTCTGATCCGAGGCCACCGACATCATCTGCGGCATCCCCCAGGGCTCATCCCTCAGCCCGACGCTGTTCAACATCTACATGGCCCCCCTGGCACAAGTGGCCCGCCAACATGACCTCAACATCATCTCCTACGCCGATGACACCCAGCTCATCCTCTCCCTCACCAAGGACCCGCACACCGCCAAAGCCAACCTCCACTGGGGAATGAAGGCCGTTGCTGACTGGATGAGGAACATCCGTCTGAAGCTGAACTCGAAGAAGATGGAGGTACTCATCCTCGGATCCACCCCCTCAGCCTGGGACGACTCCTTGTGGCCGACCACACTGGGAACAGCACCGACACCCACCGACTATGCACGCAATCTAGGATTAATCCTCGACTCCTCCCTCTCCATGTCTAAACAGGTCAACGCCGTCTCCTCCTCCTGCTACAACACCCTCTGCATGTTCCGCAAGATCTACAAGTGGATCCCGACTGAAACAAGAAGAACGGTGACACAGGCCCTCGTCAGCAGTAGACTGGACTACGGCAACGTACTCTTCGTAGGAATCCCAGCCAAACACCTACGACGACTATTACGCATCCAAAACGCCTCCGCCCGACTGATCGTCAACGTCCCCCGCCGCAGCCACATCACCCCCCACCTGAGAGACCTACACAGACTCCCCGTCGACAAGAGGATCACCTTCTAGCTCCTCACCCACGCACACAAAGCACTCCACAACGCCGGACCAGCCTACCTGAACAGCAGACTCAGCTTCTACACCCCCACCCGCCAGCTCCGCTCCGCCAGCCTCGCCCTCTGCGCTGTCCCCCTCATCCAACAAACTACCTCTGGTGGCATATCCTTCTCCTACCTCGGCGCCAAGACCTGGAACACCCTCCCTACCCACCTAGGGCAGACCCAAGACCTACTCGCCTTCAGAAGACTCCTCAAGACCTGGCTCTTGGAGCAGTAGCGGCACCCCTCCCCTCAGCGCCTTGAGACCCTCACGGGTAAGTAGCACGCTTTACAAGTACTCTGATTGATTGATTGATTGAACACACCAGTGATGATGGTCTGTCCAGATTTTTCCACCTTAGTAATGAGAACTCCCATGAGCGTGGTAGTTCCCCCCCACTTTTCGGCTGGAGGAGACACATGTTAGACCTGGCATTTCTTGGCGTGATTATCCCAGACTTTTTGCCTCTACGTCCTCTATTTTGGATGCTGTGATGGATTATAAGAAACAATAAAAAAACTTGACGGTCTGAAGTAAAGCTAAGTCCTATCGGTTCTCACCAGGTACAATCTAAACCGGACATGCCCTGAGCCAGCCCCCAAGTGGTCAAGAGACACTGAAGATGTGATTAAAGTCCTATCCGCCCACCCACGTGGCGGAGCATCGTCATTTTGGACGTCTAGAACCTGGCCGGTGTCTCCGTGCCTAGATGTATTGGCTGGATACCACACGGCTAGGGTTCAAAGTATGAGAGTGTCCTCGCCACTGGCGGTGCTGGTACAGTGCGGTGCAGTGAAAAAAGAGTGAGTGATGTTAAAATGACTGTCGAGGCAAAAAAATATTTTATTAGTATTCACCTAGACGTCACGTTAAAAAGAGTGAAAAAACAGTGTGAAAAAATCACTGTATTCTTTGCTAAGTGGTCAAAAAGGCCAACATGTTTCTGCCATGGGGTGAGAGTACACCGGCATTCTTCAGGGCCAAAGCTGCAATAATGCTACTGCAAAGTTACACTCAAAGTTGAGGTGCAAACCAAGTGAATTTTGAAACTGTATTAAATCTATCGGGTTTGGTCAATTGGACCATCCTACCGTATCCTTTCAAGCTCTGTAGTAAGTGGAGGATACCATCCCTGCAAACAAAGAAAAACAGAGAAACACGCCAACTTAATGTTATATTGATGTGCGTGCTAAATTCCAGGAAACATGCGGTCCTGGACACAATTATTGCATCATAAAGTGAGAATCAGAAGGACTCAGCTAGGCCAGTCATACTTTTGACGGCCAATACCATAGATATCGGTTGCCCAAAGGGTCAGCCATAAATATTCTGTTAAAAAATAGATAGACTTACCCAACTAGTTGTGGGAATATAGCCTCACCTCACACGGCAACGGCTCGGAGGATAAGGCCCCGCTCTGTGCACAAAAGATACATATAAAAGACACATTCAGAAGCCTAATAGGTGTCTTAAACCATTGGTGTGTATTGATATGTGCATAAAACTTGATTGTAATTTGCCCACCATGATCACTATACCATGGAGAAAAAGGTAAGTGTAGCATCAAATGCTTGATTTATAAACAATGTTCAATACTGGCAAAACAGGATAGATTATTATTAGCCAAAATTTGGTCAATCCTGCGCAGTAGTGTAAAGATGACAATCAGATGACTGTCTTTGTTATTCAACCTCGGAGTTATAATAAAATTAAGAGAACCCGAGGGAAGGAAAAAACTATGTCCCCGCACTGCTTCATGCTCTAATGCTCTCTTACTAGTGCCTGCATTGAACCTGGGGGGAGTAGTACCTAAGCCTAAAAACAGGGGTAGCCTGAGGTAGGTGATGTCATAGATCAGGAAGTCCTTTATCAGCATCTAGGTGTAGGAGAACCAAGTACCATCACCATCAGGGGCCCACAGGCAGAAACTAACCAACCCAACGTTAATGGCCGCTACATCCCGCAAACACTCACCTCTCCGTCGGTACCTCTCGGCGTGATCCTGAGCCGAAGGGGAGGCACCGAGGAGAGGCGGGGAGAGTGTTTAAATACCCCCGTTTATTGGTTGAGACAATTGTTGATTGCACTCACCTGGGATATCAACAAGCGTCAGGCAACTCTAAATCCGGGAATCTTCGTCACTGCGCATGCGCGCCTGTAGACCACTGGATAGAGGTTGTGGTCTTGTGACCGGAGCATGCGCAGTGGAGGCGCCACATTTGTGGACGGTCCCTGTGTGAATGAAAGTGTGTAGTGGCTGAGCGGAGGGAAATGCGCGCATGCGCTGCCAATGTTGAATCTCAACAGATTAAGGAGCATGCGCTGTGGGTGTAGCTCCGTTCGTAAATAATACACATTTTGTAATAGAGCCATAACTGTATGAGCAAGGTAAGAACATCCCTATATTAGCCAATTGACACTCACAGTTCTTATTTAAGCAAGTGGTCACATAGTTGACAAACGTATAGTGAGTTACAGTCCGAATTATTGACTAAATACGTGGTGTAAAAGGAGGGTGTCCCCAAAAAGGCATGATTACCATAGTGGAACACTGAGGCCCTATAGATTACATAAGGGGGAGAGAAAATCAGCGTGATGTAATTGTGTTCCACACTCAGTAACTGGTTGAATAGAGGGATAGTATGATATTCTGGATAATTAGCCATACCAGTATACAGTGAACTGGAATAATACTAATGTTGGGCATTCCCAGATGGTAAGTGTGCTGGTCATATAGATACCCATGGAATATTGTCATTTAGCCCTGTCACATCCGTTTTCAATTTAAAAATCCAGCGTTGTTCTTTAACAAAAAGAAAACGTGAAACATCAGTGATGTGTGCCAGGATAAAAGGCTGGTCAAGGACAACCCACCTAAGGTCATCCGCCTTATGTTTTTTGGCCAGGAAGTGATTGGTTAAACACGTAGACTGTTTGTTGCAGCGTATTGTGCTCTTGTGTTCGCTGATGCGGAGTTTAACTTTCCTGGTAGTGTGCCCTATGTATGCCAACTTGCACGGGCACGTGATCATGTAGATCAATTTGTCGGAGTTACAGTTGGTGTGGTTTTTCAATTTCCAAGGTCTGGATGTTCCGATATCGATTGATAGAGTCTTCTGAGTCTGGGGACATACGGTACACTGTGGGCAAATTACAATCAAGTTTTATGCACATATCAATACACACCAATGGTTTAAGACATCTATTAGGCTTCTGAATGTGTCTTTTATATGTATCTTTTGTGCACAGAGCGGGGCCTCATCCTCCGAGCCGTTGCCGTGTGAGGTGAGGCTATATTCCCACAACTAGTTGGGTAAGTCTATATATTTTTTAACAGAATTGTTATGGCTGACCCTTTGGGGAACCGATATCTATGGTATTGGCCGTCAAAAGTATGACTGGCCTAGCTGAGTCCTTCTGATTCTCACTTTATGATGCAATAATTGTGTCCAGGACCGCATGTTTCCTGGAATTTAGCACGCACATCGATATAACATTAAGTTGGCGTGTTTCTCTGTTTTTCTTTGTTTGCAGGGATGGTATCCTCCACTTACTACAGAGCTTGAAAGGATACGGTAGGATGGTCCAATTGACCAAACCCGATAGATTTAATATAGTTTCAAAATTCACTTGGTTTGCACCTCAACTTTGAGTGTAACTTTGCAGTAGCATTATTGCAGCTTTGGCCCTGAAGAATGCCGGTGTACTCTCACCCCATGGCAGAAACATGTTGGCCTTTTTGACCACTTAGCAAAGAATACAGTGATTTTTTCACACTGTTTTTTCACTCTTTTTAACGTGACGTCTAGGTGAATACTAATAAAATATTTTTTTGCCTCGACAGTCATTTTAACATCACTCACTCTTTTTTCACTGCACTGCACTGTACCAGCACCGCCAGTGGCGAGGACACTCTCATACTTTGAACCCTAGCCGTGTGGTATCCAGCCAATACATCTAGGCATGGAGACACCGGCCAGGTTCTAGACGTCCTAAATGACGATGCTCCGCCACGTGGGTGGGCTGATAGGACTTTAATCACATCTTCAGTGTCTCTTGACCACTTGGGGGCTGGCTCAGGGCATGTCCGGTTTAGATTGTACCTGGTGAGAACCGATAGGACTTAGCTTTACTTCAGACCGTCAAGTTTTTTATTGTTTCTTATAGTCTGAGTAGGGGTTCTAACTTTGATGGTCTATAAATGAATCACCCTTGACCCTCCTCTTAAAGTTGGTATTTTCTATGCTGTGATGGATTGCCTTTGACTGGCGTAAATACTATCGCCCCTTTGCCACTGCTGGGCAGTGTCAAAATGTAAGTGCTCCCTGCATAATGTGTAATTGTAATGGGTTGACCATAAGTGGAATGTTTGCCTTACTAGTAAAGTGCACTATGTGTGCCAGGGCTGATAATGCAAATGCTACTAGTAGGCCTGCAGCACTAATTGTGCCACCCACACAAGTAGCCCTAAAGAGAGAACTCAGACCTGCCACTGCAGTGCCTGTGCGCAGTTTGTTAAACTGCCATGTTGTCCTGACAAGTGCACCCACTTGCCAAGCCTTACCCTTCAGTTTTTATGTACATCAGACACTCCTATGGTAGGTCCAGGGCATCCCCCTGGGCAGGGTACACTGTATGTGAAAGGTAGGATATACACTGAGGTATGCACCATGTCCTTACAGTGAAATACTCTCCATTTCGATTTTTCACTGTTGAAAGGCCATCGTGCCAATAGGACAGAATGGAGCGGCTGTGTAATATGTTTCCAGCCTATCTTCCCATAGGCTTAAGATGGAGAAGTAAAGTTTAGTGTACCTGAACTCACAATTTAAAAACACTTCTTTTTGTGAAGGTGGTTTTTGCATTGAGTGTTTAGAAACTACACTTTTAGAAGTGTCTGGGTTTTTGTGTTTTACTTTTAAAATTTCTGTGTGTCTCTGCCTGGTTGTGGATTGACTGTACATTGCTGCAGAGGGACTGACTTCAGCAAGCATGGTGCTACATTATGTACACTTCAGAACCAATAAAGACACGCCCTGACTGGAAATTCCGTTTGGTAGCAGCTGAACAAAGAAGATACAGAAGGATGCATTTTGATCCTAAGACCAGGCACATGCTATCTTAATGCCAAGGTCACTTTGCTGTGCCCGCTGCTCTAAGGGTGGGAGCAGGCCTAGCTAGTGGAAAAGGTATGCGCTAATGAGAACAGTTTATTCATTATTGCAGCAAGGCTCAACCTTGAAGAAACTAAAACTATTGCAGCTGCTTTCAGCAGGGGCAGGGAAAGAAATTAGATTCAGTCATGAGTCAAAATGGCGGGGAAATATAAAATGGTGTCACGAATGCTAACTTAAGGCACACAATACATAAACAGCACAGCTAAAAAAAAATTATTTCAACAATACCATATGTGCCCCCGGGGTGCTCTCTGTAATACGGCCCATTTGCCTCTTCATAGGTAGTGTGTAGTATTCCACTCTACACTGTAGCACACCCTTAACTGGGTGTGCCAGACAGAGACTGGGACAGTCCACCCTATTACAGTGAATGAGCTGTTCAGAGTGCAGGCGCAACATCAAGCCAGATTCTGACCAGTGCATGGGTAATAATCAGACTGGCTATTTGAAACCACCACTTTGCCTTTAAATGTAGGCAGCAACCTATCCTTGGTTTCCAGAAAGGAAAAGGTCCCCTGAAGGGAGCACTCAGTGACTGCACCTACCTAAGACAGATGTCTGGAGGGTCCCTAGGACTCCAGTGTCTCCCTACCAAGGGGCAGCATCAGGCGGTGCACTGACTGCATGCCACCTCTATGTGGAACACTATCAGTGTGCCTCATGATAGTCTCTTTGCTTGCCATCTGTTTCTGTGAGGTAGTGCAGTAACACTGGCAAAGGATTCACTCGTATACATGGAGCCCTGACCCCATTCAAATGAGACATGTTCTCTTAGGATTTCACAGGCACACATTTAGCACCAGTGCTATCCAGTTACAGAAGTGGCTACACCAGTTTCTGCGGATTCTTCTGTACTACCAAAGTAGACCTCGAGTCAGAGAAAGAGGGTGCACATGCCTGTTTCGACCCTGTGACCCTATTACACAAAGGTAGCACTACTCTGTGCACCTTTAGTTGAGTGCATTGGGTGCAGACTGAAACAGTGGGCCCTATTGCAACAAATGTGTTTTTTTTATGTGTGAACATGTACCTACACTAAGAACAGTGTATTAGTGAAAGGCGGATAGGTTGTTTGAAGCTTGATCCAGCACAGCTCCCAAACAACCCTCAAAACTCATCCCACTTAACCTAGGAGCTAACTTATTTTACTCATCGGTGGGGCCCATAGCACCGCGAGTCACACATCCACACACCACACTGCTCCTGAATGGGTGAAAAAGAAGGCGAGCTGCTGGATAGCTGGGTACCACATTAACTTAAATTACATATTTTATACAAATAAATACATGTCAATTTTCCTAAACATACATAAGGAAATAAACATCAAGGTACTACGCTTTTTGGTCGATGGACGAACTAGTAGAAGTCAGTTGATGGCAATTAAGACCCGCTCAATCACAATATTCCCATAACCTCAATTATTTAATTTATCATGACTTTTATTCTAAATAAAAACAGACTCAAGTTTATATTTTAAAGAATTTATCTAAATTCATTAGGAAAGGAAAATAGCATTTTCTTTTAGACAAGCTAAATTGAGCATTTATTAGTTACATTCAAGAAAAATGAAATTTAGAAAGCATATTACCTATCTGTCATAGGGAAATGACAGAACTGCATAGAACAGGTTCCCAAGCTGACTGTCTTTCTAATCTCCCCGATGTCTCCCTGCCAGCATGGAACTCCGCAATCAATCTTTTTACCCCATCAAAATTTTAAAGTCCAAAAATATTTCAAAGTACTTGCACCAGAAAATTGTTTAAACCGGCAGCATGTCGTGCTGCGAAATAAAATCAACGGAACCAACTTTTTTCCTCATTCGCGCAAGCTCTTTTATACCCTTTTCCCTAATTATTTAACTCAAAATTGAAACTTTAGGGTCCACACTCATTTCTTATTGGTCCATTAGAGGGGTGGTGATGATCACCTTATGTCCTCCTTGTCCAAACCAGTTCTCAAATTTGTCCAGTCATTCTCTATGCTTTCCCATGACAAAATTGTCAACTTTTACAATTGTTGTTCAGTCCTTGTATCTTTTATTCCTAATAAGGTTACTTTGTCCTCCTTTCCCAGGCTTTTAAATGCAAGCATCCTTTGGCATGTCTCCCAGTCATAAGCCAAGTCACCCTTAACATCTCTTGCTCCGAGCACAGGCCATTCACTCATCTTTAGCACACTCCGCGCATGCGTGTGGCCATCTTTTCCGGGGTCAATTTAGTTGGTTTCATTAAACAGCCATTTTCAGACTAGGCTGCACGGGCCTCAATGGGAACTAATATGAAAACAAACACAACAGACATTAGATATAGAATTTTAATGCTTCTGTTTACCTCCCACCATTCTAATCTTTTCCCTGTTAGTAGTTACCTAGCTAAAGCACACAATTATGTGTCATTTATTTACAATTTTCATTCTTTTTGCCACATAAATTCTAACATAAGCACAAATACACACGTTTATTCTATTATATCTATAATACCACAGCTCTATATTAGTGTGACTCATTGATTTGTTAGCAAATTAATTTTTAGCAAAACAGCAATTCGTTTTTCCCACGTGTTGTGTCTATTCTTGGTGCACTTGGTTGATTAATTTTCATGCTTCACACACTTAGTAAGATTACAGTTATAAAAGAATGATTTTACAAGGGGTACACAAAAATGTTTGTCATGCTCCATCAAGCTGCAGGCATATATTTTACTGCAGTTAGTGGACCTAGCCTGCCTATCATTGGAAGTCGCCTGGGGTCAGGTGTCCCTGGCACCTCTCCAATGCCTATCGAAAGGTCACTTTCGGGTAACATGCAATCTGTTCACCACTTCTTTTATGGAGTGCAGTCAGTGCACCTTCAGACAGGCTTCCTCCCTCTGTGCTCATGACTGTAACATGGTGCAGGAAAAGAGGCAAAGGGTTTGAGTGGGCGTTGAGATCACCATAGTTCACATTGAGTGCCGGCACAATCAGTATTAAATAAGGATCCACACAAGCATCTGTTTTGTGTTTTGCTCCATGCAGCGTATATGGCTTAATCAGAGTTTATTCCATGTAGGGTTGGGAAAGTTTGTATTTAAGAGGATCTTTGATACTCAGGGGCAGATTAACAAGCCCCTTCCGCCAGTTTTGCGTCACTTTTAACACGGGAAAAGTGACGCAAAAGTGGCGCAAGGGGCTTGTAAATCTGCCCCTCATAATGTATTTTTATAAACGACTTATTACAGTTTGAAACAATAGGCAGGTTGCAGCCACCTGCAAGAGCTTGCATTTTTAAAACAATTTGTAGGGCTTTCTTCCATGATAAAACAAACAATGAGCTTAATTGTTTAAAATATTGTCTATGCAATTTCTATTTGCATCATACCTAATACATGCAAAATCGTAGCGGAAATTACCTACATCTGACAAGCTAATTGAACTGCAAAGGCTACCGTTTTTTGTAAAATGGACAAAATGGATTCAATCAAGATTGTTACGTTAAGATGTGTTCTAAGCTCCATATCCTCTCTAAATATGTAACATTTACATTAAATGTCACTTGGACACTGTATGAGCCACAATCCTTTTAAGTCTTCTCCCAAAAGAATCGTATTTAGAAGAAAGAATACTTTTTGTCTTTGAATAAATCTAATAGATTTGAAAAGCTTGTCAAATAGATGTGGCAGCATTTCGTAAAAGACTGGTAGGGTAGGCAGAGAAGAATGCCATCGCCATAAGTTGAAAGCTTATCTTGTTGGTTCCCAATCATGCTAGCCATAATATTAAAACCGAATATGAATTAATGAAATGTCTCAAAAGAAAAAATAGAGTTCAAAGAGCATTATGGTTATTTTTCATTCCCCTAGATGTAGCAAACACGAACTTGTGTACTGCATAGGGGTGTGCTCAACAGCCCTGAATTTATGGGGCCTTATTTATGAAGGCCTTGCGTCAGTTTTGCGCCGCCGGTGCGTCACTTTTTGTGACGCACCAGCACTGTAAAAAATGCGCCACGTTGAGCCATATTTAAAAAGTGACGCATCTAGGTAGATGCGTCACTTTTTAAACCCCTGCCCCACATTATACCTGCGTCAGGTATAATGTATGCAGAGGGGGCGTTCCCCCGCAAAAAGCCTCGTAATAGTGACGCAGTGAAATCTATGAGATTTCACTGTGTCACTTTTAGGACGCTGTTGCGTCAAAATCTTGCGCCTGCCTCACAGCAGGCGTAAGACTGACGCAAGCCCTTTCACATGGGGCTTTCCCCATGTGAAAGGACGCATTGCTGGAGTTGCGTCACTTTTGTGACACACTCCAGCAATGCGTCTCTTTTGCGCTTACAGATACGTCAGAAATACTGACGTATCTGTAACTCCTTGCGACATGATGCGTCATACATTAAATATGACGCATCAGGAATGTCGTAAGGAGTGCGCAGTGAAAAGTGACGCATCGCTGTTTTCACGCAGCGATGCGTCACTTTTCATAAATGAGGCCCATGGTACTTTCAGGGCATGGCATTGTGGCCTGTAGCAGGAGACACCTTCATGACACCCTCAATTGAGACAATGCTGACTGTATTGATCATTCATAGCAGAGAAGCAGACAACATAGGCCCTCGTTTAGAGTCTGGCGCACAGCCCTGAGTCCGCTGGGGGAGGAAAGGTAAGTAGCCTTTGCTTCCCAGGGGCGCTACCATCCATCATATTTAGCTCTCTATACCTTTGATGAGCCACCGGTGACTCCTCTGAAGGCACTGAAAGTTTGCTGACTGGCTACTATGTTTCATGTGGTCTCTCAGCAAATGTTTTTGTTTTACTGATACAAACTTCTAAATGAGGAGTTTGTTTTTATAAAACCCCCAAAAAATTAGCCTGGGAAAATTTCTAACATATGTGGAGGTCGATTTTATTTGTTTTATTTGTATGGGACGCGCAGGAGGGGCCGTACAAATACACTTGAATGGGATAGAATATCTGGCCCTTGTGTTACCAAAAGGTGTACCCTGAAACATGGCATTCACCGAAAGACTTTGGCCCCTTTAATTAAGGGCCCTAAGAACACCTCTGCAGCAGTTGTACAGCCTGCTCCAGATACTGTGTGTAGATTGCAATGGTGCAATCGCTTGTTTTCATGATTAAACATCCTGTTGCCTTTGTGTACTGTTATGCACCAAGGGTCTGGGTAATGGAGAGCAGATACTCCCACGACCTTTGGCCTACCACGCAGGGCCTGAACCACGCCGGCCATACAGTATGTCCTGAGCTTACAGCCTCGAGTGCACGCGTTCACAGTGTGATAACAGGCCCAGCTCACTGTGTCCACAAGGAGGACATCGGGAAACTTCGGGCGCTCACGAAACATGAATATAATGCTGTGATAAATAAACTTCTTTCTGATTTCCTTAGCTGATAACTCGGCACGCATTGAAAAAATAACAAGCATTTGCAATGCAATAGGTCTCGCATTGGGAAAGTTTGAGCTATTGGTATTGTAAATGACAATTTTTTTAATTTATATGTTGGTTTTGGAAATAGCGAAATTAATAGCTTTGTCATTTACAATGCCAATAGTTGTAACTTTTGCAAATGTGACACCTATACCATTTGTACTGCAATATGTGTTGTATTTATGTGACTTAGATGTATTGATATTACAAATAACAATGGCTTTACATATTTTAAATAATTAATACTTACACAAAGAAAGAGTAACGAGATGGCCATGCCATTAGCAAAAAGGCACAACAGACCAAATAGAACAAAGTCCTTGTCGAAGGAGGAAACCCTTGCCTTACTCCAAATGTATGAACCTGCGAACCGTGAGAGAGAGGAGAGAATCAAAACAATACCAGCTGACTATAATAGAACATCCAGAAAGAATGATAGCAAACCCGACCTTAACAATTTACATCAAATCCAGCTAATAATTGAAACCAAAAATACAAACCTTAGCAACTCTGGGAAGCCATTGACCTGCCTCCTACTCAATTGTCGATTGGCAACCAAACATGCTTCATTCATAGCAGACCTCATCATCGACAAGGAAAACGATTTGGCAATCTTTACAGAAACATGGTTCTCAGAATCATCTTCGCCAACCATGGATCTATTAGTACCTCCTCAATATAACATTGTGAGACTAGGTAGACTAAAAAAGACCGGAGGAGGGATAGCCTGCATACACCGATCGGATATAAAGGTCAACCAAATACAATCCGATCCACTAGAATCTTGTGAATACCTAGGCCTTAATATAAGAACAGCAACTAATCAAAGATGCAACCTACATGCATTCTACCACCCACCTGGAGAGAACGCAAAGTTCACAGAGCAGTTAATGGAGATCATAACGGCCAATTCTAACACTGATGCTAATAATATATTCCTAGGCGACTTCAACTTACATTGGGAAGACTACAATGACAAACTAGTTAACACACTTAAAGATTTCCTCGCCGAGCTAAACCTCAAGCAAGCATGCACGCAATCTACTCACTCGAAAGGAGCAACATTAGACTGGATTATTTCAAGAGACAAAGATACATCAATCCTCTCAATAGCACCGTGTGATTGGTCAGATCATCACGCCATAACATTCGCAATACCCGAAGTGGAAAAGGGTAAGACCGCCCAACCCTTCAAGTTCAAAAAATGGATACGAGACACAAAAGGTGCAAATATTGAGCTTCTCGTAGAAAGCTGTGAAAGAGATCTAAAGCCACCTAGCAACCAGCAGAATGATAATGAGATGACAGATCAATACATAACTTCAATCGGGAACATCGTCAATGACACCATGCCATTAAAACTGAAAAGAGTCACGGAGAAGGTAAAAAATCCATGGTTTCATGGATCACTGAACGAAGACAGGCGCAAATTGAGAATGGCCGAAAGAAAATGGAGACAACACCCAACATCACCGGAGCTGAAAGCCCTCAGAAAAATCAGAAACCAATATAACAAAAAGATCTTCAATTCCAAAAAGGAATACATAAGATCTAAGCTGGACAATGCCAAAAACAGACCGCGGAAACTCTTTGAAATCCTAAAGCAACAATCAAATAAACTAGCCAAAACCGCTCATGAGAACACAAAAACTCCTCTAAGCTGCGATGAATTCTCAACATTTTTCACGGAGAAGGCCAAATCGCTGGAACTGGAGCTCACAAGCGCAGCGACTAACCTTCCCATCCAACCATTGGCTACGAACAATTCTGAATCAACAACAGAGTGTAGCAAGACAAAAAACAAGGCATACTGGGGCACATTCGAAGTATATGACCATGGTGGAGAAGTGTGGCTCAGTGGCTCAGTGGTTAGAGGCGGCAGACCCGGAGCTGGGATCGACCGTGGACCAGGGTTCGATTCCCCGCCTCTGCGGGTCTCGGGCTCAAAATTCCACGGCCTCGACAATTCTCGCTCCGGTGCCTACTCGACTCATGGGGTCTCACTCTGCAACTCTGGGCAATAGCTTGCTTAATCTCCACTACGGCCCCTCGCGGCGGGATGCCTGGCTTTCACCCTGTGGACACCCTGCCGGGGTCTCTCACAGGGGAATACCAGGACGGGTTCCCTAAGCAAGCGCCAGGATGCCCTTTGGGTGACAGGTTGCGCTATATAAGTACACCTACATTTACATTTACATGACAAGGTCACCAGAATGCTCTCGGAAATCAAGCCCAACAACCACTATAACGACCCCCTACCCGCGAAGTGCTTATGGGAAATCAGCCATATTGTGGTCCCAATCTGGACTAAAATAATAAACGCGGGGGGCGTGGCCAAGATGGCGGGCTGAGAGGTCGCACTTGCCGAGAGCTCCCGGACCCCTGAAACCCTGCACCGCTCGCAGCCGCTGATTCCCCCCCGGATCGAGCGGTGACTGAGCCTGGTGACCCCCGTGGTGGTGTGGAGCGCTCGTTGAGCCCTGGGTGCCCCGCCGGAGGTGAGATTCTGACCGAGATAGCCCGGGGCGGAGCCCTCCGGTCGGCTTGTGTGAGGCCCGGAGGCCGCGAGACCTTCAGGCTTGGGGTCTCGACGGTGTGCTTTGCCGACTGTGAGTGGCTTGCCGGAGTGCCTGCACCGCGGTGAGCGAGTGGGTGCCGAGGAGGACTTCGCCGGCGGAGCGGAGCCGAACGGAGGAGGGCGACGGAAGCGGAGTCGGCCTCCGGCTACTACGCAAGTCCGGGGCTTGAGAACGCTCGCCTGGCGCGGCCGCTCCGGCCCAACCCTGGTCGTGGCGGAGTGGTGTTGCGCCTCCGGAGCATTTCTTCATCCAGACACAGCCGGAGGGCAGGCTCGCGGGGCCCCGGCTGCCTTTGCCCCGCGAGCCTGCCCTCCGGCTGTGTTTATCGCCACTGGACTCGCGACGGAGGTAGGCCTCATTCCTTTGGCGTTGGCCCATTGACTGTAACGGGCGGCCATTTTGGGATCCACGGACCGGCCGCCCGGCCTTGGTCAGGGCCTCTGTGCGGCGGTGCTTCCTGGCCTCTTCGCCGAGCGATGGCCATCGGTGGCTCCCGTGCCGCCAGGATGTCGAATGCCAGGGGTCAGAGGAGAGGCGACAGGACTTTGCCGGACATGTTGGGACGCGGTGCCCTACGCAGCGGAAAGAGCCAGGCCGCCCCGAACTCCCCGGCCCCTTCTAGAGGCGCTGAAGGCGGGGAACCCCCGGTGACACGATCGTTCCTGGAGTCGCTGTTTAGCTCCTTAAGGGAGGATTTTCAGACTTTGAAGCAGGAGGTGGCCGGGGAGGTCCGCAAGGTACGGAGAGAGGTGGACTCCCTGGGGGAGCGAGTTAACACCGTGGAGGAAGCTGGTCATTCCAGAGACGAAGAGATCACCCACCTGCAGCAGGAGGTCCTGCGGCTGCGGGAGCAGCAGATTGAGCTGCAGGCCCACGCCGAGGACCTCGAAAACTGGTCCAGGCGGAACAACATCAGGGTCCGGGACGTCCCGTCCGGCGAGGAGGGTGAAGACATGACCGCCTACCTAGAGGCCCTCTTCCGTGCGATTTTGGGGGAGTCAGAGGATTTTCAAGTCCGCATCGACAGTGCGCACCGGGTGGGCCGCCCTCGCAGAGCTACGGCGCCCCCCCCCCCGGACATTCTGGCTTTCCTACCGGACTTCCCCCTGAAGGAGAGGATCCTCCGCGAGGCGCAGCGGCAGCAGCCTTTCCGCTTCAGAGATCACCCGGTGGCCCTCTATCAGGATTTGTCTACGGTCACGCTGCAGAAGAGAAAATCCTTTAAAATTGCTACGGACTTTCTCCGGGAGCAGGGAACGCAGTACTCTTGGGGGCACCCCTTCGGCCTGATTTTCAGATGGAACGGAATATTGCACCAGCTCCGGTCCCTACAGGATGTGTGCGCAGTATTGGGCATCACGGCATCGGATGCGGACACTCTGGCACCGCGCCGCAGACGAAGCACTCGAGATGGTTGGCAGCAGGCTGGGGAGAGGCGCTCCCCGCCACCGGAGCGGCCTGACTCGCCCACGATTCGGGCGGACATGTCGGCCGCCATCCAGGAGGCCTCCAGAGCAACAGCGGTTGGCGAAGTGGCCTTGACGGCCTGAACTTACTCCGGGGGGAGTCTACACTAGCCTTTCCTTATTGCAGGTGCGGGGGTTCTGGGGGTGGGGAGGGACGGGATAGCGAGTGCAGGTGGTTGTGGCTGGACGTCCACCAGACTGACTTTCTACGGCCTTGTCCGATAAGGACCGGACTGGCACAATGACTTCTTTGAATGACTTGAGAAGCGGGGAAGGGGAATGGGAATTGCAGGGGGGTGTTTTGAGTTTGGGGGTTTGCAGGGGGGCTGGGAGTTTGGAGCGGTATGGGGTTGGGTGTGTGAAGTTCCAGGGGAGGGGGGGTCCACTTAGTTGGGGGGTTTTGGGGTTTGGGGACTGCACTGTGCCGTAAGGATGTCTGCGTTTGCTGTGCGCTGAGGCTTCGTGAGGTGGCCTCTATGTTCGCCTGCTGGGCCTTGCCCACCTTCATGTGCGTTTTAAGGGTTCCCCTCCTTGATGGCCCTTAAGGTTGTTACTCTGAATGTGAAAGGGCTGAATAACCCGGTTAAAAGGCGGGCAGTGTTGTCTCTGTTAGAGAACTCCCAAGCTGACATCTGCCTGCTACAGGAGACCCATCTGCTGACCAAAGATTGTCCCAGAATGCGTACCCCCAAGTTCCCCACGCAGCTTTTTTCCTCCAGCGCTTCTAAAACGGCAGGGGTGGCACTTCTGTTCTCCAAGGGGTTCAGGGGGCAGATCTTACGAAAGGTAGCGGAACAGAAAGGGAGGCTCTTAGCATACAGGATTAAGGGGGGGGGCCTGGTGATGACTGTGGGCTCTATCTACGGTCCCAATGACCATCAAGATCAATTTTTGCACAAGGCACTGGAGGACGTGGCGTCCACCTCTGATAGGCACATAGTGTTGGGGGGAGATCTGAATCTAGTCTTCGACGCGGCTCTGGACAGGTCTGTGCAACGGCGCCACCAGTTGGGAGAGCTTTCGGGCTCGGTTCGCACCCGACTTGAGGAGCTGGACTTGCATGACATGTGGCGCCGCCTCCACCCTGCGACCCGCGCGTACTCCTATTTCTCACACGCACACAAGTCCTACGCGCGACTGGACCATCTACTTGTGACTGGCCCGATGCTCGCTCTGGCCTCGAATGCCGACATGGGGGTCCTCTCTCTTTCCGACCATGCGCCGGTGGAGGGCACCTTCAATTTACCCCGGTGGCTCGACCAAGAGGGGTCTGGCGACTCCGGGACACCCTATTGCACAGACGGTCGACGGTGCAACAGATTCGCGCGGCCATTGCGGACTTCCAGCGCGTAAACGATAATGACGACACCTCCCGTGCGACGCAATGGGCCGCCCTGAAGGCTGTGCTCCGGGGCGAATTTATCGCTATCTTCTCGGCGGAGAACAAGGATTGCCAGCTCAAGAGGGATGAGCTTACCCGACAGGTGCGGGAGCTGGAGCAGGTCCATCTTAGGACGGGAGCCCCCAGGGTCTGGAGACAACTGAAAGCCGCCAGGAAACTCTTGTCTGCCCTTGACATGGACCGGGCTGAGTACGCAATGCTTCGTCTGAAGCACAAGTATTACACCGGTGGCGACAGGTGCGGACGGCTCTTGGCCAACAAGCTTAGGGTGCAACACCAACAGCACCGGGTGAAGGAGCTGGTTACCCCTGCCGGAGGTTCAGTCACGGAAGACGAGCAAATTGCGGACGTTTTCCGTAGTTTTTACGCTGACCTCTACACTGGCGAGGCCCCCTCCGCCCGGGCGGAGGCGGACTATCTGGAGTCGGTGCCGCTCCCGTCGTTGACGCCGGATCAGGCCCAGTATCTGGAGCGGGAGATCCGTATCGAGGAGGTGGTCACGGCGATCTCCCGGCTTAAACCGGGCAAGGCCCCGGGCCCGGATGGCTTCATCCCTCTTTTTTATAAGACCTTCTGTCAGGAGCTGGCGCCTCTGTTGACACGCCTCTTCAACACGTTCTCGGAGCCGGGCGCCATTCCCCCCGAATTTCTCCAGGCCACGGTCTCCGTGATCCCGAAACCGGGCAAGGACCGGACTGCCTGTGGATCCTACCGTCCTATCTCGCTACTGAACGTGGACCTGAAAGTGTTCACTAGCATACTGGCGGCACGTTTGGCACTTCATCTCCCGGGCATGGTTGACTCGGATCAAGCCGGCTTCGTGCCTGGCAGGCAGACGGTGGACAACACGAAGAGGGTGACTCATATTCTTGAGAAGGCCTCCAGGATCCCCGGGGAAAGAATGCTCCTTTCCATCGACGCGGAGAAGGCTTTTGACAGAGTGCACTGGCCCTACCTAGAGAAGGTCCTGGGCAAGTTCGGGGTAGGCGAGAAGTTCCGGCACCTGATTTTTAACTGCTACCGGTTTCCGTCCGCGGTGGACCGAGTGAACGGAGGCAGCTCCCGACCCTTTCCTATAGAACGGGGAACACGACAGGGATGTCCACTGTCCCCTTTGCTCTTTGCTCTTTATATGGAGCCGTTTGCTCAAAGGGTTCGACATATTATCGGGGTCAAGATGGGAGAATTTCACCACGCGATTAGCCTCTATGCAGACGACGTCATTTTGACGCTCGATGACCCACGGAGGTGGCTGCCGGCTTGTATCGCGGAATTGGACCTTTTCGCCGCAGTGGCGGGCTTTCAGGTGAACCTCGGGAAATCTGCTGCCCTCGATATTTCGCTAACCGGCGCCACCAGGGCGGAACTACAGAGGCTTTTCCCTTTGAGCTGGTCCGGGGACCGGATTCCGTATCTGGGGATCCTGTTAGCACCCTCACTCCCGGCGATGGTCACGGCCAATTATGCGGCTTTGAGCACGAAAATCAGAGAGGAACTGGCTCGGTGGGATAAGGGCACGTTGACGCTGCTGGGTAGGGTGGCCGCAGTGAAGATGACCCTTCTACCCCAGGTACTGTACCTGTTCAGGGCGCTGCCGCTGCAACCCCCCACGGGATGGCTCGCAGAGACTCAGTCGGCCATTGCGCGTTTTGTGTGGCAGGGCCGTAGACCGCGGATTAAAAGGAACATTGCTACGCTGGCGCCTGAATCTGGAGGGCTTGGGATACCAGACTTACGGAAAAATTTCTAGGCCGCCCAACTTCGCTATCTGGTGGAGTGGAGCCGGTGGGAGTCAGACAAACACTGGCTGTTTCAGGACCAGGCGGTAGCAGGCAGAACGCTACAGGAGGTGCCATTCTTGAGACGGGCCCATCGACCCCCTAACCTTTATGCCTCTTTTGTGACGCGTGTCCCACTCCGGGTGTGGGACTCAGTGGCCACTAGGCATGAACTCACTACCTTTCCCTCTCCCTTCACGCCGCTAATTGGCAATCCGGACTTTGGTCCGGGAACTGAGCCTGGTGCTTACGACTGCTGGCGGGCGGCCCGCTGTTGCACTTTGTATCACCTGTATGGCTCAGAGGGTGGCATCCCCTTCTAGGCCTTGCGGCGGGATTATGGCCTCCCTGATACGGAGCGCATGCGGTATATGCAGGCGCACCACTGGGCGCTACAGTCCCAAGTGCACGAAAGGGCAGACCGGGAGATCACGGTGTACGAGCGCTGGTTAGTCACTCGCAGGTCGGACGCTAAGCTTATCTCCGACTTGTACAAGATGCTGCAGCCCCCCCCCCTTTCACATTCACAACCCGGGTCGGGAGCGCTGGGACCGGGAGCTCGGACGAGTGTTGAGTCATACAGAATGGGACCACATCTCCTACCGCTCACGCCACTCTGCCTATCACACGGGGCTCACGGAGACCTTCACCAAAATTTGGACCTATTGGTATCGCACTCCTGAGAAATTACATGAGATGGATAGGTCAATACCAGGGACGTGCTGGCGTAACTGTGGCCAAACTGGCACGCTTACACATATTTTGTGGGATTGTCCCCTTTTGCCTTCTTACTGGGAGGAGGTCCTTAGCGAGGTTGACAAATGTTTCGAGATAGAGCTGCCACGGTTCCCTGCCTATGTCCTATTGGGATTGCGAAATGGGTTGATGTACCCCCTCAGGTCTAGAAGGGGTAGACAGATTGCGATAGCTCTGGGGTCAGCGGTGCAAAACATTCTCATACACTGGCGCTCCACCACGCTCCCCTCCGTTGTCGGCTGGCTGCATAGATTGTGGCATGTTCTTGGCATGGAGAAAATGTCCTTAGTGGCAGTGGGGGATGTAGATGCTTTTGAGGAGCTGTGGGCACCTTTCCATGGTCTGTTGTGTTCTGAGTTCAGGGAGATCACCTGCCCGAGGTATCTCAGGCTGTTACGGCTGACACCGCCGCCGGATCCGCCTGTTTGATTGGTTGGAGTCGGCGTCTAGTAGCGGAGTCAACCGGAGGGTCGCTACGAGGGGAGAGCAGATGGTCATTGGCACAGTGCAGGGGGTGGGTTTGGGTGCTGTAGTTGGGGGGTTTGTTGGTTGGGTAGGATATGGAGCAGGGTTGTTTCCCCACCCTTTCTCCCCCCTTTTTCCTTTTTCCCCTCCCCCCTTCCCTCTCCCCCTCCCCCCCCCCCCTTTTTTGTTTGTCTTTAACCACAGGCGCGCAAGCTGTATTTCCATGCTGGATGGTGCCCATTGAGGAGACAGAAATGCTTTGATGTATCTAATGTACCGTACGCATTGATTGTGGGGCACCTGTGGTTTTTCTTTTTCATGTCCTTGTTGTTTCCTTCTTTACCCTGCTTCAATAAAATACTTTAAACCTAAAATAATAAACGCATCATTATCACAAGGGATCCTCCCCGACTGCCTAAAAACAGGGCAAGTTGTTCCCATAATCAAAAAAACCTACAGCGGATGCAACAGATCCGAATAACTTTTGCCCAGTAACCAACATCCCTATATTGGCCAAACTAATTGAGAAATGCGTGCACTGCCAACTGAGCCAACACATCACCAAGTTCTCCCTACTAGATGAATGCCAATCAGGATTCAGATCAGGGCATAGCACGGAAACAGCGATCCTTCATATTGTTGATGATGCGTTACAGGCCCTAGACCAAAATCAAGCATGCTTACTGATTCTCCTGGACCTGTCATCGGCATTTGACACAGTAAATCACGCAGCATTACTGACCAGGCTGCAGGTCAGGATGGGTCTGGAGGGAAATGTGCTGAAATGGTTTGAGTCTTTCTTACGGAACAGAACACAACGATTCCTGGTCAACCAATCAATTTCACCTATATGCCCTAACTCAATTGGAGTTCCACAAGGATCAACACTATCCCCTGACCTGTTTAACCTCTTACAGAAATTCTCCGAAACTCACAGATATCCTACCACATGTATGCGGATGACACGCAGATATACATAAAGATCTCCTCCCTTGAAGACATTGAGCTAATGAATGAAATTTTAAAAAAGGCATTACTATGGTTAACTACCAATCATCTGAAGCTAAACGCCCACAAAACAGAGTTCCTACTAATCTCACCAACAAGGAGCCAGGCAGAAATAAAGGAATGGACCAAGCTGGTGACGGCACTAAACTGCACCCCAACCCTAGTCAACTCCGCTAAATCGCTAGGAATCACTTTAGATGAAAACCTTGAAATGAAAGCTCACATTAATTCAATGGCTAAAAGTGCCAGTTTTCACCTGAATTACTTAAGAAAATTGAAACCATTCATCTCAGAGGCGGATCTTAAACTTGCAATCCAATCCCTAGTTATCTCTAGGATTGAATATGGTTGCACCACCTTAGCTGGCTTACCAAAAATGTCCACAGCTCCACTAAAAGCTTGCCTCAACGCAGCGGCAAGAGTCATCACGGGATCGAGGAAATCTGACCATATATCCCCCCACTTGAAAGCATTAAACTGGCTACCCTTTGAAGCCAGAATTCATCTAAAGATAGCATGTATCACCCATAAAGCGCTCCACTACAACACGCCAAGATACCTAGCCAAGAAAATTGAGCTATCGGGAGGGAACAGACCAGCTAGTAGTGCCAAGAAGTTGCTGCTGCGGCCAGCCATTTTCAGAAAGAAAAAAACCTATGACAGAGCGTTCTCAGGACCCGCCCCCAGAATCTGGAACTCACTCCCTCCTAACATTAGGAAGATTCAGAATTTTGCAACATTTAAGAGGGAAGTGAAGAGCTTCATGATGAACAAATACCTTACATAGTTTTATTGATCACAGCTATAATTACGAACAAGTGCAGCACTACTTCAGAACATTTACACCATCAGAAGGGGAAGCCCCCACGGGAATAAGTTGTAGGATATTCGGCGATATGAGACTGGAGACATTACTGAGTCTGGCGCCACTACTGAGACTAAGCTGTATACCAAAGGCTACCTCATGTCAATGTGAACTTATATATCTAAATCACATCCTAAAGCCATATAACCTTTTACCTCATACATGTTTGCGTAAATAGAATATGATATAAGTTAGCCTTAACTGACTGTTAATGCATAATGTTCATTCGGAGGGATATATATCTATACGCACATCCCAAAGCCTTATAATTATCTATCGCAAATATGTGTGCTTTCAGTGCCTTATGATTATCTACTTCATATATGTGTGCTTACATTGTGACTGTATGTGTTATCCTTACCTGCTCTTTTATGTGAAGCGCTCTGATACCCACGGGTCTTGTTCGCGCTATACAAAACATTATAATAAATAAATAAATAAATAAATAAATAAATAAATAAAAGTTATTGTAATTTATAATGGCAATAGCTTAAACGTTTGTAATGACTTTTGTGAAGATTATGTTCAGTGTATTTTATTGTGACGAAAATCCAAGAACAGAAGTTAAATATTAAGATTTTTTTGTGACATTTTTAATAAAGCTTGAAACATTGAGAGAACATATTTGAACCAGTTATTGTTGAATGGTTGCACAGATTGATGCTGTGGCGGCGCTGAGTGATGTTGTGGTGGTGACGAGTGATGCTGTGGCGTTCAGTGATGCTGTGGTAGCGCATAGTGATGTTGTGGTTCCCCTGAATGATGCTGTGGCGGTGCTGAATGATGCTGTGGTGATGCGATAGATAGAGTGAGTGCGATAGATAGAGGAAGGGCGATAGAGTGAGTGTGATAGATAGATAGAGGGAGGGCGATAGATAGATAGATAGAGCGAGGCCGATAGATAGATAGAGGAAGGGTAATAGATAGATAGATAGATAGATAGAGTGAGGGCGATAGATAGATAGATAGATAGATAGATAGATAGATAGATAGAGTGAGGGCGATAGATAGAGTGAGTGAGGGTGATAGAGGGAGTGAGGGCGATAGATAGATAGAGTGAGGGCCATAGATAGATAAAGTGAGGGCCATAGATAGATAGAGTGAGGGCCATAGATAGATAGAGTGAGGGCCGTAGATAGATAGAGTGAGCACCATTGATAGATAGAGTGAGGGTCTTATATAGATAGATAGATAGATAGATAGATAGATAGATAGATAGATAGATAGATAGATAGATAGATAGATAGATAGATAGATAGATAGATAGATAGATAGATAGATTGTTGTGTGTGGGGGGGTTGTGTGTGTGGGGGTGTGTGGGTGGGGTGTGTGTGGGGGATTGTGTGCGGTGTGTGTGGGTGTGTGTGGGGTTGTGTGTGTGGGGGGTTGTGTGTGTGGGGTTGTGTGTGTAGGGTTGTGTGTGAGATGTGTGGGGGGGTTGTGTGTGTGGTAGAGTGTGGTTGTGTGTGCTTGTGGTTGTGTGTGTGTGGGTGTGTGGTTGTGTGTGTGGGGGGTTGTGTTTGTGGGGGGTTGTGTGTGGGGGGTTGTGTGTGGTGGGGTTGTGTGTGTGTGGGGTTGTGTGTGGGGTGTGTGTGGGTGTAGGTGTGTGTTTGGGTGTATGTGGGGTGGTTGTGGGTGTGGGTGTGGGTGTGGGTGTGGGGGGTTGTGTGTGTGTGGGGTTGTGTGTGTGTGGGGTTGTGTGCATGTGGGGTTGTGTGTCTGTGGGGGGGTTGTGTGTGTGGGGGGGTTGTGTGTGTGGGGGGGTTGTGTGTGTGGGGGGTTATGTGTGTGTGGGGGGTTGTGTGTGTGGGGTGTTGTGTGTGTGGTGGGTTGTGTGTGGGTGTGTGTGGGGGGATGTGGGGGTTATGGGGGTGTGGGGGCTTTGTGTGTGGGGGGGTGTGTGAGGGGTTGTGGGGGGTGGGGGTTGTGTGTGGCTGGGGTCTGGTGCAAGGATAGGAAACGTGCGATGCTGGGAAGTGGTGCAAGGCTGGAGCCCTGGAGCGATGGCGCTTGATGCCGCATGGGGAGGACAAGGCTCGGGACGGGCAGGAGTCCCTGTGAGACGGCACAGCGGAGCGGGGATAATGGGAGGGAAAAGAGGGTGGGAGAGATGGAGGGGGAGGAGACAGCTGAGGTGATGCGGTGATTTGGGAGGGAGGAAGGGAGGGGGTGGGTGAAGAGGGCACAGGACTGTAGGGGCGGAGGGGGAGGTAAAAGAGGCGGAAGAGACGGTTGGGGGCACACAGCCTATTTGCATGTATGTGAGGCTAGCGCCGATAAGGGGGGGCGCAGAGGGTCAGAGGAGGATGTCTCAACCAAGGAGTCACAGAGAGGGACACACACCCGGGGGGAACCCTTGTAATGTAAATACTGAGGGAGAGTGGCGAGAGAGGAGGGAGAGAGTGAGGAGGCTGGAGAGAACGAGAGTGAAGGAGGTAGGGACATGCAGACAAGGGGGGTGAGGAAGGTGGGGCAGGGAGCGGACAGGCCGTTGGGACAAGGAGTAAGAAGAGCAGGGCAGTGTGTAAGAGCCAGGTGCAGAGACCATAAAGGGGGTGGGCCGCCACACGGCTGTTGAGGATAGGACTTGCAGAGACATGTAGAAGGGTGGGAAGGAGGGTGTGGGGTGGAAGGTAGGAGCAGTGGTGGCAAGGAGGAGATCTGACAAATGGCGGTTTACATTCTGCTAGTTATTGTATGTTCACATAATTCTCCATAATACACACATTTCCATATTTTTGGTGATATAGTGGTTTCCCGAGTCTCAGAAACGTTGGGTTATTGCTGTCCCATGTGTAAGAGAAGGAAGTTATCCATCCCCACTGTTTTCTTTGAGCGAGTAGAGATTCTATGATGTACAAATGGGCTGGTATGGAGGTTTCTGGTGGTGCACAGGTGTAAGTTATTTGTGTAGTACTGCTGCGTCATAGTCAGAATGTCAGGGTATTTTGTTGATGGTTCTATATATCACAGTGGCAAGGCCTTCTCCACACACATTTGCGCAGCACCAGAGCCTAGTAGCGATTGGAGTTGCAGCTGAATGTTTGAAAGAATTGTTCTTTCTTCTGTTCTGATCAAGAAGAGGAATTCGATATTTTTTATCAAATAAATATTTCTGATGTGTTTTATTTTCCTGGCTGACCAGCTGAGTTGATTGGCTATATATCTCCTCGCAGATGAAGAAAACTTGGACTCAGTATAATGAATATTACTGGGAGGTAATTAGTGCATGTAAACGAAAGATGGGGTGTGTGAACTGTGTTCTAAGAGGAGAGACACAATTGGAAACTAAAAGGGCCTGAAAACATTTGGAAGACTGGCGTCCAAGAACTGGCAACATTATTTCAGCGGCAAATAGAGCTTAAATATTGTATGGTCAAAAAATAAATCTCAAAACCAGTATGGCCAACGATTGCTGTGTCAGGTTTTCGTGTAAAACTCTTTGCATCTGCTGTTTTGCTTTTTAAGTACACATGAAAATGCTTTGTAAAAATGTATTTCATGTCGGTACATGGAATGCATTTTTACAAAGCTTTTTCATTAGTACCTTAATAAGTGGAGAAAGAATGAAACTAAATAATAACAACGCACCTAAAGAAGTAAGCAAGAGACCGGCAGTGATGATATATATGAATCCAATGGAAAAACTGAAGCTTTTCACAATAAAACATGGCCACTAGATGGCAGTGAGTATCCACCACATTAAACAAGCATGCAGTCAGAGCAGTGAAAAACAAACTCTTGGCATTGCGTGGGCGGGAGCGGGGGAGCGGAGCGGATTCCTTTGAAGTCTGATGGGGGGGGGGGGGTAGCGGATCCTTTGAAGTCTGATGCCGAGGCTCACAAGCTGATAACAAATGGTGTGTGATGTGATGTGCACGCGCCTGGCTCACATGAACTGTAACTAAACCGCAGTTTGGGTATACTTTTAGAAAGCCTTACTATAATCTCGCCAAACAAGCATTGCTAAAGCAATGCTTTCAGCGAGACCTAAAAAATGAAGTAGGAATGTGATATATTTATTTTCCCTCTAAGTGCGTCTTCGCCTTTCCTAGCTCGTCGTCAGCGCTTCTCTCCAACTGACACATGTCAACGCAGACGTCAGGCGTTCTGCAGCCGTTGCAGTTTGTGAGGAGCTCGCGCCACGGTGATGGGTAACGCCATACTTCAAGCAAGCACGAGGCACTCACAGCTACACTGTAAGGCTGTTTGAAAAAGGAAGGGGAGTTATAAAGTGCAAATTTGATCCTTTCAGGTAAATGTACATAGAACAAAGGTTTTTTCGTTGCTACTAATACCTGTCTCTAAAACCTCTGCTGTTTTTTGGCACTGGGTAAAGCTTGCGTAGAAGACAGTTCACTTAGATGCTATGGGTAGTGCGTTTCAGATAATATACCGCTCAACCCATAATAACATCACAAAGCTGACCTCTTGTCCCGCCTGCAGCCATTTAACAGCCTCTTATTTGATATTGGAGAGCAAGAGAAAAACAAAAAGTGTAAAAAAAGGGGATAAGGTGCTGTCTTCTCACTGTTCTAGCTGCATCCCCCTTGAGACGGGGGTAGCAAGGACTAAGTCAGGGTGCCCCAATCGTTGGCGAGAGGCTGGTATCTTGGCTACCTCTAATTGAGATCCTGGGAAACGCCAACAATTTTGATACGAGTAAATGCACTGCTCAGCCAAGCTTGCATGACCCCTTTCTTTAGGCATGTAGATCTTGTTATGACCCAGCATTTGGTCGGTGTGGGTTGCTAGTCTATTGCGGCTGTGGTGACTGGGCTATCTATAGAAGACTCGTCTATTACTCGTCAGACCAGACCCTCTAAGATCCCAGTGACGGCTGGGGTAGAATCAGTCGCATGTCAGGTGAAGCACTACAATGGGGCCTGGGAGTCTGCTTCCACACAGATAGAGTTGCCGAGGTGAAAGGCAGGTGTCAGTGGAGTGAGAAATGGGTGTGGAATGAGACAGTGAGACGATAGGGCACACTTGCATCAATACAGTCACTGTGGCTGCACCACTAAAGGGCTAGTGATGTGATATTAGAGGGATGAGAGCATCCCTACTGCAAAGGGTGGGACATGATGGTCCATGTGGCACTAGTACATTAGTAGAGAGAAGGCTGCTGCCCTATGGCGCTGGCTGAGATATGATGGTCCATGTGGTACTAGTACACTAGTAGAGACATCGGTGCTGTCCTACTGCAGTGGATGGAACATGATGGCCAATGTGGTACTAGCACATTAGTAGAGAGAAGGCTGCTGCCCTATGACGGTGGCTGTGACATGAGAGTCCATGTGGCACTAATACATAAGTAGAGATCAGGCTGCAGTTCCACAACAGTAGGTGGGACATGATGGTCCATATGGCACTAGTACATTAGTAGAGAGAAGGTTGCTCCTCTACAGCAGTGGGTGGGACATGACGGCCCATGTGGTACTAGCACATAAGTAGAGAGAAGACTGCTGCCCTATGGCGGTGGCTGGGACATTAAGGTCTACATGATGCTGATGTTTGAGTGCATTACTAGAATACAGGATGGGGTTGATGATGCAAAGGACATTAGTGTTTTAATTCAGTGATGGGTGCGCCCCAACTGATTGGTGCACCCCACAAAGATCCACAGTACACTGGGGCATAAGTAGAAGGATGGTCGCTTTCTCTGTGCAGGTGGTGGGACATGATGATGCTTGGAGGTCTAGGACATTAGTATAGAGACGGATGCCCAACCAAAGTAGAATGGGTAGAATGCATGAAACACTCTACGGGGTGAGGCATACACCCATGGGGTCCAAGAGCATTCATAAACAGATGACTGCACCAGAGAGGAGAGCTGGATAAGGGGGGCGTGGAGGTGGTTTCCTGCTAACTGTGCAGTTTACTTATTCTGTGAAAGAATATTCATACATATGGAACCTCAGGCATCCCTATCTGTAAATGACTGTGCAATGGATCTTTGCCTGACTGACATTTGATTTGTAGGACTCACTATTGCTGCGCTGCATATGCCCACTAACTGGAAGAGGCTGGATGGTGCTTCAGCCTAACATCCAATGTCTTTGTATTGGTTTAACATAGATGCTGGCTGACAGTGTGTTTGCTTGTTCTGGACATGTTTTGCTGCCACGCTCCTGCTCAAGCTGTGGAGCTTCTGCTCATGCTGCTGACCCTTTCTAGAGCCCTCCACTTGCCACAAATGCCACTGCAGGTTAGGACCCCTTCTAACCTTTACCACTGCACTCCTGGCGGTTTTCCCTGATATTTCCTGTACACCAGTAACTGGCTTTCCGTCGCACCATGTTCCTGTTTCAAAACTACTTACACCTGTCACTCCTTATGTGTCGTCTGGCTTCTGTAGTAGGGCTTACTTTAGAGTAGGATTGAATTAACCTCTCCTTTGGACCTATGCTTCCAGGGACCTGCCAGAACTTTGTATTTTGCAAACTTCCATCTCCTGGCACAGGACAGCTGTTGCATCCATCATACGTAAGTAGGACCCTTCACTCAACATCTACTACTCGTGACGTAGATTACGTTCTGGCGGCGCTGGAGTCTCTGAACCCCATGTACTTCTTGGGATGGAGTTCGCAGGTAGGTAAGAATGGGGATGGTGGCCCAAGTGGGAAAATCTGATCTGCAAGGCAGACACCAATCAATCCCGATTACATTTCTGCACCTCCCTGCTGCTGACCAGCTCAGGTAATCCTGAGGACCCCCAATCCTTGACAAACAACCCCAAATTCTATAACCACACCCATCGCTCTAGCCCAGTGGGTTAACCCTACAGAGTACAAATCCAAGGGAGAGTTATATCTTAATTGATTTCTGTGTCTTATACTGGACATTGCCTGATAGCAAAGTCACAAAGAATAAAATTGTGTCGAAAAAGGATCATTTCAGATACTGTCGTAATCGGCATGGCCGCGTTAGCGATTAGCTGAAACTACACGTTTTCCTCCTTAACTTGGCTATATATGAAAACGCCATTTTGAATGTTGCGGCGGCCATCTTAGACCATAAGCGGCCTCGTGGCTGGCGTGCCCTTTAGTCCGTTGTCCGTACCACTGACCACTTCAGTCTGCCCAGCAACAGGCTATTTTTAGTACTGGTCAAGCTCGCGCATGCGCAGTCCCCACTGACCAGTTACCCCTCAGGAATGTGTGCCAAACTGACCAGCGGAGTTGTGCCCCCTGCAATGAGCTGGCTGTGTTCCAAAACATGACCATATATGTACATAAATGTGTTGTAACTTGTGCCGCCTATCTTTTATTACCTCAAAACTGTATAAAAGTCGGGGTCACACCGGTGTTCGGGGTGATACCTCTTGCATTACCGAAGGGTGCTGTATGAGTGTACCACCACCCCATGGGGTCTTAATAAACTTGTTCTTTGACTTTTACAGTTTCCGTGCCAACAGTTCTTGAGTGTAAGTGGGTTATCTACGGAGCATGTAGGCCTTGGGAACCCTGATTACTACAAATTGGCGACCACGGACTCATCGGCGACTCGGATGCCCGAAGGAGAGGTCGTGACGAAGGCTTGGAAACTCGCCATGGACGCGCGCTGCCACTGAGTGACCCGAGTCTTGGCTCCCACAGTGTTTCTTCCTTTCCTTCCGATCTGACCTTCCAGGTGGCGCCGGTCTCCGACTGAGTTTTCGAGTGTCTGCGTTGCTGGGAAAGTGCCGTTTGGCTGATTTGATCACAAGACCTTGGCAGTTGGAATCTGGACATTTGGGAATTTGGGTAAGATTTGTGTTCGGTAAGGTAGTCTTCGGACGCTTACTGAAGTTCTATGATTTGTGATCGGTAAGGTAGTCTTTGGACGCTTGCCGAAGTCCTATGATCTATGAGTTGATTTGAGTTAGCTAACGTTTGTGAATTTGTGACCTTTGAACTTATATGTGTAGTGCACTTCACATAGGCAGGCATGTAGAGATGTTTCTCTAACTTTGTTTTTTTTCCTCTGAGCGGCACATTTGTGTGAAGTACTGTAAGTGCCATTTTATATACGGTGTCACGCTTTCGTGATACTTTTTGAACATGCCTGTTTTCAGCACACTCCGAGGGATGTGCTGTCTTGGAAATGGTACCACAATTAGGTTAGCGGAAGCACAGCCGGCTCCCCCAGAAGGAACACCGAACAGGGAAATGTATATTAAATTTGGCCTTCCCCCTATTATGTACAGCAAATTATGGCATAAGTACACGAAAACTGATCCTGAATTGCAATGGCCTCTACATGGGTCGTTCGATTTACGTAAAGTACAGTTTGTGGAGCAATGTTTGTTTCAACGCAGGTCTAGACAAAACATGTTTGATTGTGTGCGAATGTGGGAGAAAGCGGTGCGCGAGCGAATGAAACGTGAAGTTGCCTTGGCGGACAAAGAGCAGCGCAAGGCTGCTCGGGATAAGGCTTTACAGCTTGAGGAAAAAGAGGCTCAGGAGAAAAGAGAGAGGGAGGAACGGGAACGTAAATTGCAAACGACTGGTCAATTTCCTATTCGCCGACCGCTTTATCCTGTCCTTAATAATGAAATTGATGATTTTTCATTGCTAGATCGGTCACCGCCTCCGTACGTTTCGCCAACGGCTCCAGCTGAAGATTCGGGTGATGATGGGCAGGATAAGTCGGAAAAGAAGGGTATATCCGCTCTCAGGTTTACTACGGAGAGGTCCGCACATTTACGTAGTTGGGCTCGTAAAATAAATAAGAATTGTGTTTCTCAGGCTGAGGTGGTTGCGGAGAGGAGTAGGTGGTCGGATCTTGAATTACTGTATTTTTTGTCTAATTTGGCGGATGAAGTTGTTGCCGCGTATCGTCAACTTTCAGACACGTTAGAACCTAAATCTGTGTCAGTACATCGTGAGAATTTGGATAAAGGTTTATTTGATCTTGCAGATGTTGACGACCTTTTCAAGCAACTGATCCAGCTGCGAGATGAAACAACCAGATTGCGGGAAGAGCGGAAAAGGAAGCAAAAGGAGTCCGAGCCGGAGAATAATGAGCAGATTAAGGAGTGTTCTCTCCGGGGTTCAGATAAGAGTTCTGCATTGCATGTTATGCCTATGCGTGAAGCCGCGCCCTTGTATGTTCCACCTAAAGGGGAAGGTACAGATGATGATAAATTGTCAAAGGATGCGAAAGGATATTTTGTATATAACTGGGTATATACGCCTTGGAATAGAGCAGATGTTAAGGCATTGAAAAATTCTCTACCTGACCTTCGGAAAAATCCGGCGGCATTTTATGAAGGGGTGGAAGGGGCTATTTCGCCTTGTGTGATGACTCTTGTTGACATAGATTTGTTTTTTGGGTTAATTCTTCCACCTGATATGTGGAGGCAAATTCGTAAAAATAATGATGAAACAATACTTGGGGGGACATGGAAAGAAATAAATGCTGCCGATTTAGATAGGGAACCGGCATGTAAGCCTTGTCAGTTGATTCTAGACCTTCCGGCGGCTATTTTGATTAAATTAAAAACGCTTGTTCCTTCTAAAAAGATCGATTGGACTATGTTAGCTTCGTGCAAACAAAAGCCCGATGAAACGGTTTCAGATTTCTTTACACGCTTCGAGGAGGCATTCCATGAATACAGTGGTCAATCTTTAACAGACGATACGGGTCGGCATTTGTTCGTTGATAAGTATGTGGCTAATCTCCTACCGGAGATTGCAAAACGATTGAAATTGAGTGAAAGTTCCTGGGCCACGGCGACCCCTGCGTCTTTGTTAACTATGGCTCAGTATTATGAGCGGCAGGAGTTGGAGGCTAAAGAAAGTGTTGACAAAAAGGCGAAGGAATTGAAAACGAAGGTGATGTTGGCGCAGGTTCGGGGAACACAGGGCAGAGGGAATGATAGAGGTAGACGAGGTGGAGGGAATACGTCGTATGGTCGTACGGATATAGCGGAGGATCAGTGTGCCTACTGTAAGGAGTTTGGGCATTGGGCTGATGATTGTCCGGTACTTCGTGAGCAGCGTAGTCAGCGTGGTCGAGGAGGTGGTAGGTCGAGAGGAGGTTATACGGGAGTGAGAGGTGGCGGAAGTGATCGTGGAAGGGTTGAGGACAGGGGCCGTGGCCAGGATGAACGAAACACGTTTGATAGACGGAATCAATAACAGATTTCGGAGGGTGAGAATGTGGAGCACCAGGATTATGTGCATGCATAGGACTGCGTAGGATGGGGTAAGGAATCAGTTGAAGTGCCGGTAGATCAGCAGGGTCCATATGTAACAGCGGGTATTCTGGGTTCTACTGATCATTTTCTAGTCGACACAGGGGCTACTCGTAGCGCTTTGTCGAAAAACTTGGTTCCGAGGGCTCCCCTGTCTGGCGAAATGATAACATGTGTAGGGTTCGATGGCACACCCTCCCCTAGCCCATTGTCAAAGCCCCTTGCACTATGTCTTGATACATTTTTCAGTTTTGGTCAATTTTTGTTATCACCCCATACACCAGACAATATCCTGGGCATTGATTTGCTTAAATATTTTCGAGCAACGATACGGTGCGCTCCTGAGGGAGTGCGGGTTATCCTGACCCAGATAGGTTTTTCACTATCTTAGACATTCCAGCTTTGGCCTCTCTACCGCACACGTTATGGGCGACCTCAGATACGGATGTGGGAGAGATGCGTATTCCACCAATACACATTACTGTTAAGGAGGGGGCCCCTCTACCACGAGTACCCCAGTATAAGATTTCGAGAGAAGGTGAAATTGCCTTGACGCACATTGTTCAGGATTTGATCATTGCAGGAGTGGTAGAAGAGGTTCCTTATAATGTCTGTAACAGTCCGATTCTTCCGATCCTTAAGAGAGATACTGACGACAAAGTCTATCGGTTTATTATTGACTTGAGAGAGATTAACAAAATTGTCATTCCCCAATACCCGGTGGTGTCCGACATTACGACCTTGCTTACATTGGTGCCACCAACGGCCATGACCTTTAGTGTAATTGATTTGAAAAATGCGTTCTTTTCCATCCCTGTCCATCCTGATAGCAGATATTTGTTTGGCTTCACGTTAAATAATAAATCGTATAGATTTTGTCGTGTTCCCCAAGGTTACACTGAGAGCCCGAGTATATACAGCCAGGCTTTGAAAAGGCAGCTTGATTCCTTTGAGTTACAGACTGGCGTTGTCCTCATCCAGTACGTGGATGACCTTCTGCTTGCTGCAGACTCTTATGCACAATGTGAAGAAAGTACAATTGCGTTGCTTTCCTTTTTGGCACAGAACAATCATAAGGTTTCGAAGAAAAAGCTCCAATACTGTAGACCTCAGGTGACCTACCTCAGTCATCTGTTGTCTAAGGAGGGGCGTGCATTAACATCTGATCGAATTCAAGCAATTTTAGACACACCAGTCCCCCGCACGCAGAGAGATGTACGTGCCTTCATAGGGTTGACGTCTTTTTGTAGACAGTGGATCATGGGTTTTTCACACATCATAAAACCTTTGCTAGCATTACTGTCCAAAGCTACACCAATGCCCCTTGAATGGACAGATGATTGTCAGAAGGCCTTTGAACAGTTGAGACAGGCCCTTTGTTCTGCACCCGTGTTAGGCACACCAGACTACACGAAACTGTTCACATTGTACGTGCACGAGAATGATGGGTGCGCGTTGTCAGTGTTAGTACAAGTACACGGGGACAAGCAGAGACCATGTGCATACTTCTCTGCCATTCTTGATCCTGTAGCACGAGGGTTGCCTGGGTGTTTTCGAGCGGTAGCAGCAACAGCAGTAGCCATACGGCAGAGTGAGGGAATAGTGTTATCACATAAACTGCTGCTGTTAGTTCCTCACGCAGTAGATGCTCTGCTAAATCAAACAAAGACCCAATACCTTACGAGTGCGCGGCTAACAGGATATGAACTGACACTTTTGGCGCCACATATTACACTGAAAAGATGCGCTACTCTGAACCCCGCCACTTTATTGCCCTATCCGGTCGGGGAGGGTCAGGAAGAAAAACATCACAACTGTGTTTTCCTGACCGAGGAACAGACAAAGGGTCGTGTTGACTTACAGGATGTGCCACTTTCAGATGTGGATGGGGAACTGTGGGTTGATGGATCGTGTTTAAGGCTGCCAGATGGTACAACTTCCACAGCCTATGCGATCACGACACTTAAGACAGTGGTAGAAACAGCTAGGATACCACAGAAATCGGCTAAGGCAGCAGAGCTGATAGCCTTAACAAGAGCCTGCGAATTGAGTGCTGGCCTATGTGTGAACATATACACAGACAGCCGGTACGCCTTCGGAGTAGCACATGACTTCGGGCTACTCTGGAGAGAGCGTGGGTTTTTGACATCTCATGGAGAACATATTATGCACGGAGAACTAGTGCGTGATCTCCTAAACGCGTTACTTTGCCCAAAGAAAGTAGCGATAGTAAAATGCAGTGCCCACAAAAAGATTACGGATAAAGTGGGCCAAGGAAATGCCTTCGCAGGCAGCATAGCGAGACAAACGGCTATGTCCCGGACTAGCTCCCCCATGTATGTGACACAATCGCAGGCTGAGCGATGGAGCGATGCTAGAGCAGTAATATTGGATATTCAAAAATCGGCTACTGAATCAGAACTTGCGGCATGGGCAGCAGATGGGGTACTAGATGATGAGGGTTGTTGGAGAAGCAAAGACATGGAGAAATGGAAATTGCCGGCGGCTTACTTGCAGGCGATGGTCCAGATGACACATGGACTGGCGCATGTCGGAGCTCTTGCAATCACTCGACTGTTAACACGAGTCTGGGAACATCCCGAGATTGCTAATACAGCCAAGAGAGTAGTGCAGACCTGCCTGGTATGTTTACAACACAATCCTGGAAAGGGGACCCATACTCCGAAAGGAGGGTTCGTTCCACCCTCTGCACCATTTGAGGTACTCCAAATGGATTACATACAACTCGAGCGCTGCAACAACCTGAAGTACGTCCTAGTGGTGGTATGTGCCTTTAGCAAATGGGTTGAGGCCTTCCCCACGAAAGACAACACAGCCCTGACAACGGCTAAGGTGTTGCTTAAGGAATTCTTTCCTCGCTTTGGAGTTTGCAAATTTTTGTGGAGCGATAATGGGCCTCATTTTGTTGGGAAGATTGTGGAGTATGTACTGAAGGGGTTAGGGATTCAGCAGAAGTTCCACGCTGTGTTCCACCCTCAGTCGGCAGGTCTGGTTGAGCGGTACAATGCTACGTTGAAACTTAAACTGGCCAAAATTGTGGCATCCACGTCGTTGAAGTGGCCAGATGCTTTGCCGCTAGCACTGCTCTCTCTTAGATCAGTACCCCATTCACGAACTGGCCTTACACCATATGAGGTGGTGTTTGGGCGCCCCATGAATATCTGGGGGGTGCCCAAGCCGCGATTAATACATGATGTGCCTTGTGTTATGATGAACGACTATTTGGCACGATTAACAAATGATTTGCTTTCTATTCATCAACAGTTTCGAGAAGCGCTACCTGACAACTCTACTGGAGAGGGCCATGGTCTTCGCCCCGGCGATCATGTGATGATCCGATCGTTTGAGAGAGCGAGCAGTTTGGAGCCAAGGTGGAAGGGCCCCGAACAGGTCCTCCTTGCGACCCGGACCGCTGTACGAGTGACCAACAGGAAGCGGTGGGTGCACTCGACACACTGCCGCCGTGTCTCTCCGGATCTGGTGACTCCTGCTGTGCTGACTGATTACAAAGAGATTCTGGAGAAAGAAAAGAGCCCAGCTGTGACGTCGGCCGAAGTTGAGGGAGCCTTCCCGGACCACGCTGTTGCTGGACGAGAGCACTACAACCTGCGTCCTCGATAAGAAGATTTTTGTTTTTTTGTACGTGACTGGTTGGTTACCGCTCCAGGTTTGTGAAACGGAAACCGGGAATTCCAAGGGGGGGGGATCAGTTCTGCCAGTGTAGCGACACCCGTCTTGGCCCGGAGAAGAAAACAACGGCTACCTCGGAGTTCAGCACCGTATTTTTCTTTTTTTTTTAGGTATACACGCATGTGTATTTGAGACTTTGTGAACAATTTGAACTATTTGAGACTCTGTAAGAACTTTTCCGAACTATGGCATCACCAGCATCACGAGATAAGCGAATCTTGGGTGCCATTCTCTTTGTTTTGACTATTGTGGTGATAGCTGTAATAGCCTGGGTAGTTGAACTTGTGGTACCTGCACGTGAACATTTGCTGCTGACTACCCCGGCTCCATCTGAACATTTTCACTTTACATTACCTTACCATGAAATACGACATCGGCAAACTTATCTGAATAACAGTTTTATTCAGATTCTTCATCACACGCATAATATGACCAATACTTCCAATTGTTGGGTGTGTGGGATGTTACCGGGGCACCAGAAGAGAGGGGGCACCCCACTCATTCCACTCCCGTTTTCGCATAATGGATCCTGCAATGCCTGGTACACCCTCCTCTTTACTTTGAGATGGCCAACCAAAGGGGGGGTGCTTTTTCGCTTAAATAAAATATGCTCCCATGACAAGGATGGGTTTCCACGGGCCGAAGGTACTCGGTTTGAATGGGAAGAGTACAGGCCCGACAATGTATCTGCCCCGCGTGTGTACAGCAATCAACGAAACGTCAATGTATCCAGCTCACATGTCATTAATGTCATTGCTACTAAATCCGATTTGTGTATTAGAAATAAAGGTTCGATTGCGGTAGGGAAAAGTGAATGCAACACCACACTTACTTTTGATAGCCCGAATGGCATCTCGTTTGTAGCATCTCGAAATACGTATTTCATTTGTGGAACGAAGGGTTATCATCAGCTTCCATTGGGATGGTTGGGCACGTGTTATGTATCATTTGTGCTACCTCCTGTATTCATTGCCCCACCAATGTATCACAATGACTACGTCCTGTATCACGATTTTGTCCTGAATAGAGTTAAGCGGACTGTTGTTCTGGATGACATAGACCAGACTGATACTGCCTTACAACAGTATGTGGACTTCAATTTGGGACTGTTTTCCTTTGTGGGGCCGCGTTGAACAGCCGGAAAATAAGACGATTGACACGTGTTGTCGAGGCTGTAGCGAATGACACTGCCATTGCCCTAGGAAACATCACTGAGGAACTCCAGATTTCTAGAATAGTTACACTCCAAAATAGGATGGTGTTGGATGTAGTTCTGGCTGACCGTGGGGGGGCATGCAGAATTATCGGAAGTAGCTGCTGTGTGTACATACCGGACAATTCTCCATCTGTTTATGATGCCATATCAAAGCTCCATAAAATCGCAGCTGAGATACATCCGGACAATGGAACTTGGACACTTTCAGGATGGTTCTGGTCAATGCTTACTACTTGGGGCTGGAAACTGTTAACGATTCTATGTATAATTGTGGGGGCACTGTTTTTCGTATGTCTATGTATCCAATGTGGCCCAGCCTTATGTTCCATGTGTCTATCAGCTTGTATACCATCAAGACGAGCTCTTGCCCATGACAAAATGATGCTTCATAAAGAAGTGACCCAAATAATGTTAATAGACATCGAGGACGAACATCCTGATTATGTTCACTATGAGGTAGATTCAGCTAAACGCTAAAAGGGTCGTCTGTCGTAATCGGCATGGCCGCGTTAGCGATTAGCTGAAACTACACGTTTTCCTCCTTAACTTGGCTATATATGAAAACGCCATTTTGAATGTTGCGGCGGCCATCTTAGACCATAAGCGGCCTCGTGGCTGGCGTGCCCTTTAGTCCGTTGTCCGTACCACTGACCACTTCAGTCTGCCCAGCAACAGGCTATTTTTAGTACTGGTCAAGCTCGCGCATGCGCAGTCCCCACTGACCAGTTACCCCTCAGGAATGTGTGCCAAACTGACCAGCGGAGTTGTGCCCCCTCCAATGAGCTGGCTGTGTTCCAAAACATGACCATACATGTACATAAATGTGTTGTAACTTGTGCCGCCTATCTTTTATTACCTCAAAACTGTATAAAAGTCGGGGTCACACCGGTGTTCGGGGTGATACCTCTTGCATTACCGAAGGGTGCTGTATGAGTGTACCACCACCCCATGAGGTCTTAATAAACTTGTTCTTTGACTTTTACAGTTTCCGTGCCAACAGTTCTTGAGTGTAAGTGGGTTATCTACGGCGCATGTAGGCCTTGGGAACCCTGATTACTACAATACAACCGATTTTTTGCACAGAATGTAATTTCCTTTTTTGGAGAGTCGTGAGGTGCAAATGATTGTGCACTCTGTTCGATTTCCATATTATTTATTTTAAGGGAGGTGGTGTGCATTGGGGGTGATGTTTATAAGTCATCGTGGCCCATCAACACCTTAAATATCCAGCAGTCCCACATGGGGATCCCTGTAATATACTGCGGTTGTGCTCGATCCAGCCAGAGCATCTTAGCACTGGAGACTGAGTGGGAATGGGGGATGAGCTTGGAGGTCTGAGGACTCATACACCAGATGTGAGGAATCGTGGAACTGTTGCAAGGTTTCGAGCTCTAGGAATCTGCCATGGACTCCAGTGTTTTGACACATTAAGACCATGGCACAGGCAAGCCCTGTTATTCATAAGAAAAGTGTCTAGGGCAGTGGCTCGTGGAGCCCCTACACTTCTTTCTTCCAAGTGTTGTAGAAATGCTAACCCATTTTTTAAAGTAATTGCCCCAAATACAATTCACAGCATCAGCAAAATGCATTGTAATTGATTCGTTTCTGTTTGCTGTAACTGCCGTCTTAGAGAATGTATTTTCGAGGCTTGGGACACCCCAGGCGCCCTTCACGCCTGACAAGTCCAGTCAAATACTTAAAGCAGCGGACAACTCTTCTGAACAGCACATTCATCAGTCGCCATCTCAAACGGTGGGGCACCTGAACTGGCTAACCTGTATCCCCAAGGTACTGCCCACTTCATCTTAAGGGAGGTTAGAACAGGGCTGGGTAAAAAGAGGGAAGTGTTGTGCACTCCAGAAATCACAAAACACCTGACAGGCGCGTGCACACATCCCCTGCACGGTGCGCGTGCCAGCAAGGATCCCAGAAGTGTCCTCCAAGCTTAGCATCATGCTTTTCAGGGTATGTGCTTCCTTTACGTGTTAGAATGATTAGAAAGATGCGGAATAGCCTTAAACGGCCTGGTTCACGGTGTCTGTGCAGTTGTTTTTGTAAGGTTTTTGTAAAGTGGTCAGATTCTGGTTTGTGAATGTTTACCAGCATTAGCAAAGCAGCTACGTTATGGGAACAGAGGTAAATCTCACTTGTCAGTTTCTGTGCTGTCAAGCTTCCAAACAAAAAGGATTATTGGTCTGTGAGGAAGGGCTGTCTTTCCACCCCCCCCCCACACTCCTCATGAACCCTGTTTTGAACTCCGAGTTTGTAACCGGTTGGAGTTGGTTGTTCTTGGAGTTCTGAGGACTCATACACCAGGTGTGAGGAATCGTGGAACTGTTGCAAGGATTCGAGCACTAGGAATCTGTCTTGGACTCCAGTGTTTTGACACATTAAGACCATGGCACAGGCAAGTTGAAAGGTTTAATCGAGTTTTGAAGAATTTGCTGTGAGGTATGCTATGAAGTATTTCAAAACCTTTTGTCAATACAGGTTGTTATTGTGAGGTGGTGATCACTGCAGTATAGTGTTTGACGGCCCATCAAGGGTCAATGATTGGAGATTTTATTTAGTAGCATAGGTAAGGAGTGGACACGCGGATGTTTGGGCGAGTGAGGGTTAGTAGCAATGACAGGCAATGAGAAATGTTTATCTAAAAAAATTGTGAATTAGAGAAAGGCAAGAGCTATGATCACTGCAAGTGGTGGTCTTCCATCATTTGAATGATTTAGTGGGTCTGGTCCATACCTCACCACTCATGTGTTAGAACTTCTAGCTGAGATGGGTTTTGTGCTTTGGAGGGCTCAGCAGTGCGGTGGAGGGATACTGTTTTTCAGAGGATTTGCTCACCCTAAAATGATGGAAGTCAACACAGGTGCAATGACATCACACATCTCTTTGTGAACACTGAGCATCTCGCTGTGCTGATGTCCCACCTTTCTGTAAAATACAGCATTGATGGAAAATGAGAAATGTCAGTCTCTGGGAGATTGATTCTAGCTATTGTTTTGTACTGTAGCATGTATATATAGGTTCATACTACTGTGGGTGGTGCTGCTCACTTCCGAGCAGGTAGCATACTACACCTTGGGGAGAGTGGGGTAGTAGCTGGCAGAGTATTGTAGTTGCTGTGATCCCATGTGGGAAGAGTTTTGGTGTTGGTCATGAGTGGCCACAATGGTGCTTTCGTCTTGGTCTGGGGTACACTTGTAGAAGCCAGATGGGGAAGGAGGTGTGCCAAGCTAGACATGCACACTATAATGCTAATTAAAGCAAAAACACAGCAATAACCTGGCCAGAGGTGTGGTTCACACGCTACAAAAACAGGGGGAAATCAGACAAAGCCCATAGAGATACTCTCATCTGATTAAAATGATGCCAAATGGCCAAAAATGGGGCCTGAACAGATGGTGCCATGAACAGGTGAATTAGTGACATGAACAGTTACCAGGCACCTTTTTTAAGACAGGGATACCGCCTAATGCTGTACAAATGCACCGCATCACCAAGGAACAAAGAGGAACCATGCTTGGCAACCTGAGCCGAAACTACAAAACCTTTAAATGCCCGGATTTCACCTACTCTAAACAGGCCGCAAGAACTAATTATTTTGAGGAGGGGTTCACACCCGAAGTCCATCTCAGCTAGGCTTCCAAACACAGACAAGTTTCAGTTGGGGAGGCCCTACTTAGGTCATGGTTGAGGACCAAACCAGACTGACACCGTGTGCATGCAAGCAGTAGGGACGGTGCACTTGGTAGATTTTTGCTCTGACATCAAAAGAACAAATCAGCTGTCCCCATGCTATCCTTCTGTCTTCACCCTCCTCCCGAGTCCTATATTGCTCCTTAAATCCCAAAGACTCCTTTCTCTTTCTAGTTTTACATGAGGAGGTAGTCTACTGCCTTTCTAGAACTCGCTCACATACTCCCAGACAGCTGAGCTCTCACTTCATTACTAGGGAATGACATAGCATGGTTTAAAGTGAAAATGAGGCGAAAAGAAACTCACCCTGTTTCCATTGCTTCATCTATGATAGCAGCAGAGGCACAAACACAAACTATCTCATTGGGCGGCCAGGAGCAAAAGAAGGGCTACAAGGGAGAAGGTGTGACCATGATAGGGAGGAGCTACGTGGAGTACAGTGGAGACTTGGGCTATATCTTAACTATAAACCAAGGGCTTCATTTACTACAACTTGACGCAGCGCGCTGCATCACAAGTAATTTTTTCTGCACCAATCAATATCATTTTGAGAGCACAGAGATGCTTAGTATTAACAACAATACAATGCATCCATGTGCTTTCCCCCGCATTGGCGCACAAGATGCTGCCATGTGCCAGCACAGGCACCCTTGTGTCATGTTGCAAGTGTGCTTGATTTGTGTGGATTAATTTTTTTGTGCAGGAAGAGATACATTCCGGCACAAAAACAATCATAGATGCCATTTTACTCCTTCTATGTGTGCTGCAGAACGCACCATGCCTAGATAAAGGAAAAAACGAGGCAAAATGAAAGTATTTCTCCTCGTTGCACCACTCCTGCGCACTCCCCTGGATAGGTGTCAGATTCTGACACATTCTCAGCTTTTTCAAAATGTTGTGAATCTGGAAATGTGTCAGGTTCCATGGATGTTGCACGGGAGCACCAACAGCAACACCCATGGGACACACCTTTAACGCAGGAGCCCATATTAACAGGGAATGAAAAGTCATGCAGGGTGACTTTACGTGGCCTTGTAAATATGGGCAGGCACACTGCGCCACCAGGGTATAAAAAAACGTGACGCACCGGCAGTACACTGGGCTTGTAAGGCCCCAAAATGTAAATAGTGCCTTTTATTGTGTGCCACTTACGTGTTTAACATGAATCCAGTGAGGATGTGGGAGGGGAAACCCTGAACTGTGTCCTCCCTCCACCCCCTCACAATACAGCGGTTCTTTCCAGGAGCCAGTAGAGTCAGTGACTACACACAGCTATAAGAGACAGCCAGGAGCTGAGCACATAGGAGATCATGGGATATAACAAATTTTGAGAGCATACCATGTTCAGATTATGTTAAAACATATGGTACCTTCCGTTGGTGGGATCGTCACTGAATGGAAGGTTGTAACTTACATTAAAATGGTTGTCACGACCAACATTTCTGGTAAAATACATTTCCATAATATACTTGCAAATTTGGTGAATAACCCTACTTTAGAATGTATAGGTTCTCCTGAAAATTTATTGTTTTTCTTTTGAATATTTTTTCCTAATAGGAAGAATGGGGCAAGGTGGGGGCTTTGCCACTGAGTGATTGCAAAGGAAATATGCTTGGACTCGGGCAGAAACTACATCGTAAGAAGCCAGGAAAGGTGATCTGAGGCGCGCAGCACGAGCACTCTCTCGGAATGTGAATGTGACATAATATAATGAATAATAAATAGATTAAAAAGAAATCATTCTGGTAATAAAAAATGTGAATTTTGGAGCTTCAAAATGTATAATGCTAACATTCACTTTGCAAAGTCGGCAAGATGCTCATTGACTAATGTATAGGTTACAGGTTTGAATGCTGGCAGGGCACACGTAGCCTTTGATCCTTCCCAGGTTCGTAAATTGAATGAAAAATAGTAAGACCTACAAATTGTAGTGCCTAGAAACTGCAAATCTGTGGTACAAAACATTATTTTGAGGTCAAATATTAGAGACTTTTCTGCTTTCTGCGAGTCTTAAATGGTATATATAACCTCATACAAAAATGTAGCGCTCCAGGGGGCATATTTACAAGAAAAAGGTACAGCACATGCCGCAAGGAATTTTGCTGCGCCGAGCTGCATCATTTTCTAAGTGGAGGAATGCGCCGTATTTACAACAATACCGTTCATTCCTGTACTCACCCCTGCACCAGCACAAAAAAGCAGCCTAGCGCCTGTGCAGGCACGCTTGCACCATGGTGCAAGGGTGCCTGTATTTCAGGGGTAATTTTTGTTGTGCGGGAAGGGACACATTTTCTTGCACAAATAAATCATCGATGGTATTTTGCTCCTGGGTAGGAAGACTTAGCAGAGCTTTTTACCTTCAAAACATAAAATGACCAACCCTCAGCCTTGCCAGATACAAAATAAAAATCAAATCTGTGGAAAGTCGCAGGTTTAATGAACATAAACTCTAACCGCCATATTCATGAAAATCGGCATTTGCGATTCTGAAATAGCGAAAAATAGCGAATCGCTATTCAGAAATCGCAAATCCGAATTCATGAATAATTGCGATTAAAAAAAGCGATTCGCACGCGACCGCAAAATCCGATAGCGATCCGATTGAAATTGCGATTAATCGCAGATTAATCACTATTTCCGCCTACCCGCGCCCGGACTGCGATCTCGCAAATAGCGATATCGCTATTTGCGATATCGCTATTTGCGAGATCGCAAACTCGCGAGATCGGGAAAACGGGAAGTCGCATTTCGAGCCCAGTGATGACATCACAACCAGGAAGCTGCCGGTTCCCACCACCATTTTGCACATTGAGGCACAGAGACAGGGAGCACATTGGAGAGCTGCAGCACATCTTGGCAAGTAAACTGATCCACAGATCCACAACCCATACCATGGCTGAGGAAGCTGCACCTGGGACCAGCAGCTCGTCTGGGAGAAAGAGAAAACTCAAATTCTCTGAGCAGGAGCTGGAACACCTAATCGAGGGGGTTGTGGCCAACCACGACCAACTGTTTGGCGCTAATTCACGGAGGGTCCCAGAAATGGAGAAGCGGCGCATATGGCAGGGGATAGCCTCAGCAGTGAACTCGGTGGGAGTGGCGGCCAGGTCCCTGGAAGAACTCAAAAAGCGGTGGTACGACCGCCGAGGCCGTGCCAAGGAGAAGGTGGCGGCGCGCCTTGGGGAGTCCTCGGGCACAGGAGGAGGAGGACCAACGGTACCACCAAACACCGCCATGGAGGACCAGGTTGAGAACACCCTGGAGAGGGAGGCCTGTGTGGGTTTCACTACACTGGACTCATCCTGCCCTACACAAGACACCCAAGGTAAGTGGCATGCGACTGCGACCCTGCCCCCTATGGATGTCCATGACCAAATAGGCTCCCCCAATGTCCCATAGGCATGCCATAGTTGCACATCAAGGAATGTCCTGAAGCATTGTGGGAGATGTAGTCTGGCCACAATGTTGTAGTACCACAATGCAGCCAGTCAGGTCCCAATGCACACAAAGCCACTGCCATTCAGGGAATGTCACCCAGCGTGCATGTAGCAACTGCACGTCTGCCAGATGCATGCAACTAATGGTCCACCACTTACCCCCACAGGTGGCGATACCAGTGACAGTGACAGGCTGGAGATCGACGAGGGCGTCCCGGAGGTGGAGGTGCCAACACCTACCCAGGCACCAGCCCCTGCCGCTGCATCTGCACCAGCAGCAACTACCACCAGCAGCATCCCCCCTGCAACTGGTGCAGCGCCCACATCCGCTGGCATGGCAGCCCCCATTGTGCCTCCTGCCACCGCTGCTCCTCCCAGAGCCACAGCCAGGGCAGTCACTCCTGTGCCCTCTGCATCAACTGCTACTGCCACACCAGCAGGCACACCCCCTGCGACTAGCTCACCTGCAACACCGGCGGCATTACCCCCAGCAGCTGTCGCCTCAACATCCGGGGCTGCACCACTGTCCACTCAGCGGCCAGCCTCACAATCAGGCCAGCAGGGCAGGCGTGGCAGGTCACGCCAGCGCTCCACAGCAGCTACCAGGCGGGCCAATGCTGATGGACTGGCTCAGCATCGAGAGACGGATGCTGCGCATTCACCAGCGCCAGGCTCAGCAGCAGGGAGCTATTCAGCATCAACTACACAATATTGGCCGCAACGTGGCATCTGTTGCTGCCCACATTGAAGGCATGAGGGCCGACCTGGCCGGTGTGGGAGATGGAATGGCCCGCATTGCTGCAGCCGTGGAGACCAACACCCGTGCCATGTTGAGAGTCCTCAGTGGGCAACGCCGGCACCACCGCCAACTATTGACCCAGCTTGGCACTTACAGCAGGGCAAGCTATGTGTCGGCAAATGCGACATCTCTTTTGGCGCGGCGCAGTCTGACCCAGCAGCACACTATCATCCAGTGCAGTGAGGACATGACGAGGGTGCTGGAGACCCTCACCACGGCCGTCGTGGCTCTTCACCCTCCACCTATTCCATCTGTTGTGGGGGGTGATGATGCGAGTGAGGGGGCGTCCAGCCTGAGCTCACAATCTGCCTCACAGGCCCCACTACCCACCCGCAGCACCAGGACCCCCCCATTGCCTGAAGCCCCGGAGGAGGAAGCCCCTCAGAGGCGTTATGGAGGAACACGCAATAGGCACACCTAGAGAACTGTACTTCACCAATGGCACAGGCTGAGGTCAAGCCTGCCATGCACAGCAGTATGGCGTAATACTGTTTGTTGGACTAATTTGGCACAGAACCTTATATTTCATTTTGTGAATTTAACAAGTACTTCTATTTTGCAATTTGGCACAGAACCTTATATTTCATTTTGTGAATTTAACAAGTACATTTATTTTGCCATTTGGACAGAACCTTATATTTCATTTTGTGAATTTAACAAGTACATTTATTTTGCCATTTGGACAGAACCTTATATTTCATTTTGTGAATTTAACAAATACATTTATTTTCCTACACACATTAGCGTTGTGTCATCATTACATTTTGCATGCATTGTTGATTTGTGGGTTGATAGAAGTGGTTGTACTAGAAACTGTTCACTGTGATGTGGTTGCGACGTCTGTGCCCTTCTGCTGGGTTCTCCCCTTGTGCATGGCGCGCATGTGCAGGTGGCCGGTTGTCCCCCTCAGATTCACTGCCAGAGATGTCAACAGGTATCCAGCGCTTGGTTGCAATGTTATGTAGTATTGCGCAGACAGCCACTATGTGGCAGCACTTTCAGGACTGTAATACATGGCCCCACCTGTCTTGTGCAGTATGCGGAACCTGCTCTTGAGCAGGCCAAATGTCCTTTCTATGAAATTCCTTGTCCGTATGTGTGCAATATTGTAGCGCCGTTGCTGGGGTGTAGCAGGGTTGAGGTATGGGGTCAGGAGGTATTCACGGAGGGCGTAGCCACTGTCACCTGAATGAGAGGAGCAGATGGTGATTGCCTGTGCTGCGCTGTTACATCTTTGCAATGTGACTTTTCAATCAAAGTGTACTTACCAAGTAGGTGTCCTTCCCCAAACTCTCCCCTGACCAGTCGTGTGTGGAGTCCGCTGTGCCGGAAAATGAAGGAGTCATGGGTACTCCCTGGGTACCGTGCGACGATGTCAGGGATATATGTCTTGGCATTGCAGACCATCTGGATGTTGAGGGAGTGGTAGCACTTTCTATTGCGGAACATATACTCCATGCCAGCTGGTGGGCAGATGGCGACGTGGGTACAGTCTATACATCCGAGCACATGTGGAAAATGGACTACATTGTAGAATTGTAGCTTTGTCATGTCCAATTCCTGTTGGCTGGCGGGGAATTTGATGTGACGGTGTAGCTGGGTGAGCATGGCGTCAACAAAAGTGTGGAGGCAGCGTGACATGGTGGGCTGGGATATTCCCCTAGCAGCCGCTACTACCCCCTGGAAACTTCCGGAGGCCAGGAGGTGCAGGCTACACAATACCTGCACATGTGTAGGCACAGCATTGGTACGGCTTGTTGGGTGCTGCATCAGGGAGTCAAGGTCCTGTATTAGCTGCATTATCATTTCCCCATTCAGCCTGTATTTAGCATATATCTGCTCCCTGGTTTGGCCCAGCAAGGTGACCCGCTGGCGGAATATCCTGTCCTGGATCCTGCGTCTCCTCCGTGCTAATCGCTGTAGCCTGCGACGCCTCACCACCATGTACATTCCTGGCATTGTGGGACTCCTAATGCTGCTGCTGCTGATGGTCCTTATGTGTGATTGGTCAGGCCAGTACCTGTTGGTGATAGGACAACGGTTTTTTGAAAGTTTTTTTTCCATGGCTTTCATGGTTACCACCTGCTTTGAGTTGTCCTTATTTTGCGCGGTGCAAAATGCGAATTTTGGTTTTTTCGCTAATTGCGATTTTTCTTGAATACCGATAGCGATTATTTTGCGATTTCGCTATTATTATCGCAGAATCCGTGGTGTGTCGCTATTTCGGAATCGCTAATGCTCAGCGGCTGGGATTCTGCGAATTTATTAGCGATTTCGCAAATATGTGTTAGCGAATTCGCTATTTTGTTGTTGAATGCCGATAACGGAAATTGCGCCCGCTTTTGCGATTTCGCAGTGATTGCGGGCGCAATTTCACTTCATGAATCAGGCTGTAAGATTCCTAAGATGTCGACAAGCCCGCCTGACTCTTGCCTGATTTAAAAGAATATTTGGGCCAATAGATTCACTAGGAGTTCCCACTCTTACATCAGCTCTATCTCAGGCAATTATCACAGTGTCGCCCATGTTCTGAGAGGACGAACATAACTCTTCATCTGACATCAACATGAAGGCACTCTTCCTATTCTCACGGTTTACCACCTCACATTGACCACCTCTTTCATACAAGGTCCCACACCGATTGTTCCACTTTGCAACGCTGTTAAGGACAACCAAAAAGCGAAGAGCACCTGCCACCTGAAAAGTCCTGTGAACTTAGACAAGCCACCACCTTTCTGACCACAACAAAGTTTCACCCAGCCTCCCTAACAAATGCACTGGTTGTTTGTGCACTGCTCCTCCTGATCCTTGTATGAATTATCCCCTTGAGCATGTCTCTCCAGTTCCTTCATCCATGCAGGGACAGGCTTCGTTCTTGGCATTCTCTCCCTCATCATTTCAAATGGGGACTTACCAGTTAGTTACCCAGTGAGGTATGCCCAGACCATCTTCATTACCATCTTAATAACTTCTAGTCCACCAGGCAACTGACGTCTGTGTGGTCCCCTTGATCATCCTATTGGCCCTTTCAACAATACCATTACTCTGTGACTTATATAATTAAGTGTGGTTGTGCTTAACACCAAAAGACTCCAAGAAACTTTGAATCTCATGTAACATCAATTGTGTGCCATTATCTGTGATGATGACAGACAGAACACCCTTCTCACAAATAAGCTCCTTCAATAAGCAAACAGTAGCTCTGGGTGTGATCTCCTTCACATATTTGACCACTATCCACCCAGTATGCATGTCCACTACCACCATGGCATATCTTAATTCCCCTTTCATTTCACTAATTGGCAATGAAGTCTAAGCAAACAATATGCCAAGCCTTTCCTGGATCTTTTATATATCTTTGATCCACCTGCACTCAACCTTCAAGCGTTTCTCTCCTTTCTTACACACACTGCTATGTTATACTATTTATAAAGCACGTCAATTACCCGAGGGTGTCCTGGCGCTGAACCACTAATTCTCTAAGAACAAATCAAGAAACCAAGGTCAGCGAGTAAAAAGTCAGGTTTTCAGACCTCTTCGAAAGGTGAGTAGGTCCGTGGAATTTCTCAAAATGGGGGGAAGCTCATTCCAGTCTTTAGCTGCGCATACCATAAAGCTTCTCCCTCCCCATGTGGATTTTTTGACTCGTGGCACAGTCACCAGCTAGGCCCTCTGGAGCACAGGGTTCTACCTGTGCATTTTTCGCTTTAGGAAATCTGGACCTATCCCGTGGAGTGCCTTAAACAGAGTACTCAGAGTTTTAACCACTCCCATGCTCATGACGAGCTCAGATCGTCATGAGCCACGGTGGCTGTGCGCTTATGACGAGCTGAGCTCGTGATGACTGTTGCACAGAGCCCACGCGGGGATAATTCCCCTGCTATGCAGGGCGTTCCTTCAGAACGGGCGTGGTCATGACGAGCTCAGCTCGTCATGAGCACACGGCCACCGTGGCCACCGTGGCCACCGTGGCTCATCGCCACGAGCACCGGGGCGCTGCGCGCGCCCCTTACCCCCCCAGCACAGCGGGGGAATTAGACCCGCAGGGAAGGGGTTAAAAAGCACTCGCTCCTTGACTGGCAGCCAGTGTAATTTCCTCAATTCCTTGGATATGGAGGCGTAATTGGGAGTACCCGTGATCAGCTTTGCAACTGCATTTTGTAGCATCTGCAACTTGGCTCTTGTAGTAGTCGAGTCTGGATAAAATGAGAGAAGTGACTACGGTTCGCTGACAGGATGCAGGCAGAAAGGGCAATATGTTTTTTTATCATTTTAATTAAAAAATACATGGAAGATGCGCATTGATTTTGTCCCCGAAGTTGAGTTTTTCATCGATAATGACTCCTATGTTCTTCACTTTCATAACAGGAGTCGGAAGGGAACCCATGTCTTTTGGCCACCACCTTGGGGTCCAGAAGTTATGGTAATTGCCGAGCAGGATCACCTCGGTCTTCCCCGAATTCAATTTTAGGCAATTTTGTGACATCCAGTTTCCGATTGCTGCCATGCAATCATGGAACCTGTCCTCAATTCCTACTGCCTGACCAGGCTGTATGGATCCAATGGTAACTGACTGACAGAGGCCATGAGTACAACATGTAGGTCTGTACTCTTAATTGTATTCCAGGGTCTGCTTTGAATCTGGATCTTAGAGCCATTAGCTGTCCTGTGATGGGTATCTAGGAGAATCTGAAATTGAACTCCCATATGGTCTGTCCAGGTCAAGGGCAGTGTACCCGTAAACCTCAACTTAGGGTGATTTGAGAAGATTCTATCTAGAGTGTGTCCTGCCAAGTGCGTGGGGCTCATCACATGTTGAGTCAGGTCAGCATTCCTCATCAGGTCTGTGAGGGCCACTGTGTTGGTAGTTGAAATTCCCCAAGATTGTAAAGGAGTCTGAACACAGCCCCTCTTCTGGCAGATTTGCTATAGAGGATGGGATAGTGCGCCTAGGTCCCTGGGGTCTGTAAACTAGAATGCCCTTGAACGTGTGGTGATTTGGTAATCCCAAACTGAAGGCGAGTGCCTCACAGGCCAGATTGGATGCTATATGAAAGGTGGCTTTAATAGAATTGTGATATATAATGGCTAATCCCCCTCCTTTTTAGTGGTGCATTAAGGTGGTGACAGACATAACCTGGTGGGGTAGCTTTCACAATATCGGGACCTGAGCTGTCATCTTTCCAAGCTTCAAAAATGAAGGCGATTTGAATATCCTCTCCTTCTATAAGCGAGGCACATTCAACGCTGTGCTTCATCAATGACCTGGCGTTCAATAGGAGACATTTAAACATAGTAATATTGTGCTCTGCCTTTAGTTTCAAACATCAACCTTGGTAGGTTTAATAGGCTGGTAAGTGAGCCTGGGCAGTGAGACATTACAATTAGGGCAGGTAACCAGGGAGAACCCTGGACTTGAGTCAAACGCGAGGCACAAACATCCTAAGTCCTTACCAACTGGCTTCAATTTCATAAGTTGGGATCTAGTGTATCCCAGAATGTCGGAACCTGCCGGATTACAACGGGCAGGGGTGCTAATGCTGAGCGGGGGCGGGGCATGGACGGGCGCAGAGGAGCTTGCCTTTGGCGCGACTTCGGCGCGCCAGCAATGCACCAGCTGCGTGCGTCCGCGCCAGCATTTACATTTATAGGTCCTGGAAACTAGTCTGCTGACCTAGCTTCCCCCCTAGATGGCGTCCCAACCCCACATGAGTCTCGGGAGTGGCCAATTAGTCCGCCCGCCAGCAATCACACTCACCACTGCTTCCCCGGAGAATGTTAGCGTGAGTGAAGGAAGGTAAGGGATATAAAATGTTAAAACAGTTTTAATCATTTCTTAAAAGACACCGCAGCACCAGAGAAGCTCAGTGCAAAGTAGAAATTAGCAGCAAGTACAGAAATAGTAGCAAAGTGAAAGACTCCCGGCTCAAGCCTCAGGAGTAGTGGATCCTGCACTCCTCAACCCATTTATCCACTCATTCATCCATACCTGGCTACCACCACTCAGCTCTCAACCTTTTTTTAGTTCTGGATTGTCCAGGGTGCTCCTCATGCGCCATCCTTACCAGCCTCTGTTGTAACCTTTGAGGAGGAATGAGCTCATCTCCTCTCATGATCACAGTATCCTCACATACTGACAACTCATCCAATATCTTAAGGTAAGGTCAGACCAAGAGCACCACAGAGCTCTACCGCCTACCACCCAACAAAATCTGGTGCTTCATATCCTTAAGGGTGAAATTCAACTTAATTTCTTTTACCCATTCTTGCCACCACACCTTCACTCTCCTTGCTAAAACAGCAGGGTCATCCACCACATGCCAATCCAAAGATAATCTCAACAAACAGCCACCTTGACAATTCCTCCATCCCTGAATGTGTTCTAGTGAGTAGCAATACTCCTGAAGGTGAGCCGCCAGCCTGGCCAACCCCACAGAGCCTTTTACTGCTCCACCTGGTTACAATATCTTAATTAGGGATTTGTGATCTGTGCACAGAATAAACTTTGAACCCCACTGGTAAGTTCTAAAATACTCCACACCCCAAGCTGCCGCCAGCACCTCACGCCCGATTACAGAGTAGTTTCTCTCAGAAGTGGTCAAAGTTCTGGATGCAAATGCCACTGTTCTTTCCTGCTTACCACGTATTTGTGAAAGAACAGCCCCCAAACCTGTAGCACTTGTATCAACCATGAGAATAGATTTAAACCTGGTATTAAATGGTGTCAAAATGCCAGCACAACACATTTCTTGCTTAATCCACTCAAAACACTTATTTTGCATATCACCCCACTGGATACTGACACCTTTCTTCAGTAAAAACCTCAGTCATTATGTCTTATCCGAAAACCTTAGTAAAAATATGGAGTAATATTCAATGGGGCCCTTGAAATACCTCAAACGATCTTTATCTACTGGTGAAGATACCACTCTTATCACATCCATCACATTTTTTTTTGCCTTCACCCCATCAGCAGTGATAATATACCTAAAGCATCCCACCTGATCTGCCACAAATATACACTTGTCTCACCTGAGGGATAAACATGCTTCTTTTACCCATGAAGAGCTTGCCTAAGAATCATGTTACGTTGTTCAATGAAGTTGCCAAAATTCATTATTTTCCATATCTCTGAACACCTAACTCATAATATGCTGAAACACGCCCACTGCCAAACATAAACCGAATGGCATTCTGGTAAACTGAAATGTACCTTACATTGTAATGAAGGCTGTAAGGGGCTTTGCCTAGTCATACAGCAAGATGTAGTGGTAAGCATTCTTCAAGTTAAGTTTGGAGAAGTACTTCCCACCAACCAGGGCAAGGATCACATTGTTTGTATTTTGTAATGGGTAAGTATTCAGTGGCAGCCAGCACAGGTAACAGCGGTGTAGCGGTGGAATGGGGCAGGTGTCGGGGTAGTCAGCATATGACAGGATAACCAAAATTACATTTTAAAAAACTACGTAGCTTGTGCTCGCTGCATTGAATTTAATTTAACTTATCCCATCGTATGTTGACTTCTCCCACCCCCACCCCCACCCTGCCCGCCCCACAGCTCTTACCTGTGCTGGCCGCGACTGTAAGTAGCTATGACCACATTCTGGTGGAGGGATCTGAGATCCTCACAAAGACTGTATTTGCCATCAGCTTTCTCAGTTATGACAATTGGATATATCCACCTGGACATCTCCACCGGTTCAATTACTCTTGAGGAAATCATCTCTTCTAACATTTCTTTCACCATTGCCCATGCCACTAAAGGAATCCTAAAGAACTTTGTGTTGGTTCTGACTGCGTCTGGCTTTAATACAATCCTGTGGCCAAAACTCCTTAGATAGTCCAACTTCTCCTTTGAAGACCTCCCGAGCTTGTAAATTGTAAATTGATACTTGTATAGCGCACTACTCACCCTCAAGGGTCTCAAGGCGCTTGTACGAATACCGCTGTGGAACCCGTCCCTCCCTAGTCCTGATGAAGACCCCACTTAAGGACTGAACTGAGCCTACCTTTAGGGGTCGAAACGTCGACGGTGTCTTTTATTTAACTTCCGGCACTTGCCCCTTACAGTTTAGTACTGACTTGGTGTCCGTTGAAAGTTTGGTTGTGTAATTCATTTATCATTTTATGCCTTTATTAACCAATAGGCTCATGTATTTGTAATTGTGTTGATCTTGTAAATATTGTCCGTACTCATCACCCACAACTGTGTTTATTTTGCTTCCCACTTACCCCTCCCCCGAGCACTCCTTTTCACTTTTCCCCCCTTTTCTGTCGGGGCACAAATTTGCAATAATTGTTTAAATTTCCTTAGAAGTTATATTTCAAGGTATTGTGAATAAATTACAATACACACTTCTAAAAGTGTAGAATGTTTTCTAGTTTTCTTTCTAAAAGTGTTTGAATTCATTATTTGTTGGTTTTGCAACACAACTCTTTCTCCCTTACGGGGACCCCTCTTACATGTACCAATTACTGCCCAGGTCCCCATGACTGCTTGGGTCAAACCCCTTACCTTGTAATGTGGAACCGGTCCTGGCTTTCCCTGTGAGGCGTCCACTCCTGGGCACCCCCAGGGTGAATGCCAGGCATCCTTAGCGTTGTGGGGGCCATTGTGGAGATTAAGCAAGCTATTGCCCAGAGTTGCAGAGTGGGACTCCATGATTAGAATAGGCACCGAGGCGAGAATTATCAGGTCCGTGGAATTTTGAGCCCAAGACCCGCCGAGGCGGGGAATTGAACCCTGGTCCCGGGCTAGACCTCTGCATCAGGGTCTGCCGCTCTAACCATTGAGCCACACTTCTCTACTTCCCCCAATATGCCAGGTAAAGCGATGTCATTAACTACCATCACTTGATTGGCACCCCAGAACTTACAATAATGTAGAGATCGTACTAGACTGGGTCAGCCGAGAATCGGCGTTCCATCCTCAGCAACATAAACTTTGCCTTAATCATTCTACACCAAACTCCGCCATCCTATCTATGTACCTCACTAAATCAATTATGGCACCCTGATACCCCACTGGGTAAATATCCTTCGATACGAGGTACACCCCCACCCAATTTTCCATGAACAAGGCCCTAGGAATAATGGTAGACACGGAGCCTGAATCTATCATGAGCTCTACTGCCTTCTCATTGAGACTATAAACTCAGCTTTGGGCCTGCTATTCCTCCCTTGCACTGTATCCACATCGCTCACAAAGAGAGTTCTATCTTGTTGCACTACTAAATTGTTTACATCATCTATGCTAGCCACTGTCTGTTTGTTGCCTTGCTTACAGACTGTTGCAAAATGCCCTCTGCAGCCACATTTGCTGCAATCCTTATTTATTGCCACACATTTGCGGTAATCAGGAGTGTGATAGCTACTCCCACACCTATAACAAACTCTAAAAGCCAGATTAGTTTTAGTAACAGCACAACCAGATTTAAATACAGCATCAACATCAAGGTCTTCCTTAACAACTGTTGAGACTGCAATACTAGCACTGTCTTTCTTTTCCATTTCTCACATGCAAAGTTAAGATTGTTCTAACACCTTGGCAATACTTATCGCATTCTTGAGAGAGGGGTTCTTGGCAGTCCATAAGCATTCCATTGTTTTCTTGAATTTACAATCCACAATTAACTGGCCACGAACCAATTCAACAGTCAAAGCACCAAATTAGCATTTCAAGGAAAGTTCCCTCAATTTTGATACAAAGTTGTCTATAGACTTGGGGCCTTATTTATGAAGGACTTGCGCCGCCGGTGCGTCACTTTTTCCCATGTTAAAAGTGACGCACTGGCGGCGCAAGTCCTTCATAAATAAGGCCCTTGGTCTCTCCTTGTGGATAGGTATACAATTTGCAGCGATTCAGTACCAAATTACCTTCTTTTGCAAATCTAAGTTCAAGATGCTTCTTTGTTTTTACCAAAAGCATCTTCAAGTGGTCACCATTGGGCCGAGTGGCAGTAGAAAAATACTTAAAGATATGCTGACCTTCCTTGTCCAAATTGTTCAAAAGTTGAGCCTTTTTGCGTGTGGCACTGAATTTTGTACCATCCAAGGCTTCAATGTATGTTTCGAACATACCTATCCAGTTCTACCATTCTATGGATAAAGGGCCTGGGACTAGCAAAATTATTGGTGGTGAAACAATGGAACTCTGAGGCTGCATAAAGAACACTAAAGAGATAGTTAACAATAATAGAACATAAAGCAATAACCCTACAGTCAGTGAGTATTATAAAATATAATGCCTTGTTTTATAAGTCACATAAATGGCACCCAACAGAACAATGGCAGAAATGTGTCTCACAATGTTGTAAGGGTGTGCGAGTCACCGATTCACTGTGCACTGTGCCATGAAATACCATGTAAAATAAGCATTAAAATAGCACCCTCCAGAATAAGAAGTGAAATGTGACTCACAAAAGTGTGCAAGTCACTGATTCACCGCTGAGGTGTGCGTATCACTGCAAAGTAAAAGCGTGATGTGCACTGATTAAAAATTGGTTAGAGATGAGCCAATTGAACAGTGGTGTGCATATCACCAAACATGTGTGCACACGAGTGCGCCTTTATAATCCAAAGAAAGATGGCAGCCTCATGTACCGAATCATGATGCAGCAACCATAGAGCGTCCCATATTGATCGTCCTGCTGTAAGTGTCTCATGTCTTGCACTGAGCATGCTGCATTGCTCGCAACTCTTTCCAACAGCATTCTCACCTCTTGCCAGCGGGCCAGTCACACGACTGATGAACTGTGCGCACTCCAGTGAATGCCCCGTACCTCAGTCAATCCCCGGGAAACATTAAAGAAATTACAAATACCGCTGTGGGTCTGATCTACCTGCATAGTGAATGCTGAAGGTTACAAAATGCCACTTCACAAGTCCAAGAGATGCAGAGTACGCAATGAATTCACAGCTGCAATGCACTGTTGTAGACTATGGCTGCCCAACTCTTCACCAAATTCTTATACCGTCCTTCCTCACAAGACAAGATGCTGGAATGGTAAGTAACTTCAGATTTATTAAAGATAAGTCTTCTACAACACAGCGCAGCTGCCCCTCAGCCAATCAGAAACCAACTGGCATCCCTGGAATGCTATCCCAAGAGCTGGAGTTTGGAACATGGAAGAAGTCCAGATTCCAGGTTCCAGACACATTACATCTTAAGTCATTACAGGGTGGTGCTCAACTGATGCCACAACATGGGCCCATGACTTGAGGGGGTGCCTCTCAAGGATCAGGAACTTACTCTAGCAGAGGTGAACAGGGATCAGGCAATTCTAGTTGCAGGGCCAGGAAGCAAGTCAGCATGGCAGATGTAAGGGGGCAACTGGAGCTCAGAACAGGAGGTCAGGCAGCTGACCCTTGAAGCACATCAGCCTGGAAGAAGGGTGCATGTCCAGTCTTTCTTCTTTGCAAGGAATGCAGTACGCACAGAGCAGCAGAGTAGCAGATCGTCTTGCAACAGAGCAATACAGCATTGACTCTTCTGCAGTATGCAGAGGTCCAGAAGTGTGCTGAAGAATTGCGTCTTAGGGTCTAATATTTATTCTTTGTGCCATCTTCGAAGTAGGAGAAGTTTCTGGAGGTTTCCACTTCCAAAGGTATTTGGAATTTCCTTCCACCCTGCCCAGCGTGTCTTCAGGCACAAAATACTAGTGTCAAAGCCTTTCGGACTGTGTTGAGGTAGAGATTTTGTGATGTGGGAGTGTGGTAGGTGACAGCTCCACATGCTTTGAAGTCGGAGATGAGCCATCATACGAACACCATTCCCCCTTTGTCTCGTTGTGTGGGAGCAATACAAAAACACCAACTGATGTCATGCAGTTCCTAGGAATCCCCAGGACCTTCACATTTTGAAGGACTTAAACTGAGGGCTTGGTGTCCAAACTGCTTCCGGACACCCGCACAGAATATGTCAGCCATTAGACCTGCTAGCTCTAAAGTGCCTCTATCACCCCCCTGTATCTTACAGTGGTGTAGGTAATTTCTGCCAACCAGTGAACAGGAAAACCTCGATTCCCCAGGGTTTGTGGAAACAGTACAGTACATTTGGCTCAGTCACTCTTTAGGACGGTTCAAAAAGTATTTTTTGGCCCAGCGTCAGTCTTGTGTAAAACATATCTGCTGCAACAATCAGGAGACAGAAACATATGAAAGAAATCGCAAGTGCCAATATAGTAAACAGTAGGTACATTTCTATCATAGTGCTAAGAAGATGAACATATACAATTCAGATAAGACAGTAGCACTTGCATACTCTTAAAATGTGTGCCCTAAGTAATTTGCTAAATGTACTTAGCCTAGATATATAGGTGTAGCCTGTATATGTGTATAGATATACATGTATATCGCCAAGAATTCCCTAGGGAAGAACCAACCGCCTTACCTGATGGTAGAGAATGATGGACCCTGTCCCTGCATCAGGGAAGACACCCAGCATTTAGAAGATTCAGTATGCAGGACCCCATGTCTGCATGGAAGGAATTCTCCTCTAACTTTCAGGGGAAAGTAAGGGTCTTATATACTAGAGTGGTCACTCCAGGGTTTCCTCTAGAATCAAGATGTTTTGAAAACAATCATAAATGTTTTGAAAACAATCAAAAATGTTTTTCGAAACAAATGTGATCATGCACAGCGGGCCTGTTGGCCAAGTATGAAAAAAGTGGTGACGCTTATAACAGAATAATTATGCATTGCCTGAGGACATGTTTATGTAGTCAGGTACAGGGATTATGATAAAGCACGAAGAGCCTGGTGTCGAAGAGACAGGAGCAAGCTACTAGTTAAAAGGTCACCTATTCAGAACCGTTATAGTCGTGTGGATGGGATAATGTATGTAAAAAGGGGCATACATGACATGACTAGCCTAAAGGACATGACGACACTGACAGCTACACCTAGTCATGGGACCCAGGATACAGGCTGCAGGCATCAAATGGTTGAGACAAGAAAATGCCAACTTTCTTCACATGTGCTACGCAAACAAATGAAGGACGGAATGCTGAATAAATCATACATTCACCCCCAGTCAAGAGATCTGGGTTAAATCCATTGTTCTTTTGCTCACCATGCCACCCTGGTTTAGACCCAGCCATATGCAAATCAGTCTTGACCCTGTGCCTCATGGGAACAGTCCATACCAAACTGCCAAGCCAGGTCCTCCCTGGACCGGAAACAAGCATCCTGGGAAGGGTTTCTGAGTATTACCCTTCAGCACTGAGAGTATTAGGGCCTGGGACCTGCATCTCACAGCCGACGTTTTTGGTGATGTTTTAATTTCTTGAGCCACTCAACCATATATTTTTTTAAATCTTTTTGTGTGCAGCATTTTTTTCATGACATTAGTTGCAAAGAAAAGTTCATGAAAGATTAATAAACTGATGAGGCAGCAAGAGAAGAAAGAGAACAGGTGGATTTGTATGCAGAAACAGAAAATGGTCTAGCTAATCTTAAATTGAAATCGTGGGTTGGCCATAATGAAATACAAAGTTTAAGATGAGAGGCCATACTTAGGGATATGTCTTGCAAAAATAAGAGGGATTGCAATAACTGCTGCATACCCAATGAGCAATTTAGGAAGCTCAAACAAAAGAATCTATTAATCCACTAGGGTCATCTCCATCAGGAACGGTGAATGGAGGTAAGAAACAAAGCTAGCCTATTTATGCTTGCAGCAGGTATGGATGCCCAGAGTTCACATACAGGTTCACAGTGCTTTAAACAATCAAAGCGGAACACTTCCATTGTAAAAGCCAAGTACATAAAATGTCACAGATGGTTAAGAAGAATCAGGGATTGGCCTAAATGCTAAGAGGAGAGGGTAATGAGAAGTTGAGGCACAGAAAATGGTGGAGGAGAGAGCAGAGGGAGGCCAATGTTAGCGCAGACACTGTAACTCTTTACTTTATGGAGTTTCAAACTCAATGCATGAATTGCAAAGGCTAGGTAACTGGAGACACAGATTCAAAACAGGATTATGACCGGTATTTGCTTGAGTATGGATATACAAAACAACTACAGGAAAAGTCAGAACGAAAACACACTCTATGTAAGTGGGTGGCCTTGTGCAAGTAGGTTCACATCACCTTAGGTTGCTCTGCTACGTGAAAGCATTTGAGGGTCCCCTGCTCGGCTCGAGCAGCCATGTTTTGTAGGACAGGGGAAATTTTCTCATACAACGTTTTGATGATTTTTTTTTTTTAAATGCTGTTGAGTTTACAGGGCCAGCTGCAGCAGGCAGAAACTATACAGAAATGTATGTGTTCACAGTCAGACGCTCAAAATCTAGAGTGCTGAAGTTTTTCACCCACACATGCTACCGTGAATGGAGCTTTCAGTGCAATATATGTGTTTGGATGTGCATGCTTTTGGTGTCTGGAAGTTTTAATCGGGTTAGGATTTTCCTTTTCTTGATAACTACCCTTTGTTAAGAGAGTTTAATATTGGTTGCTACCCATAAAATCATGGCTACTAATTGAGTGGGACTGATGGGCGGTACCAGAATATCACTTGGAGGCATGATTGTTTATCAGTGTGGTGGTGGCTATCGAGGCCAGTCTCAAATAGTGACAAAACTCTTGACAATCAATGGTTGGAACTCAGGTAAACACACCTTGATGGAACATCCAAAACTGAAGAAACTTGTTCTGGGTGTAAGGACTTAGGGGCAGATGTATCAAGCCTTTTTGCGTTCGCAAATGGGCAGAATCCTTAATCTGCCCGTTTGCGAACGCAAAAAATGGTTTTCCAATGTAGCAAGCCCAATTTTGCAATTAAGTTACCTGTTACCGATTCGCAAAATGGGTTTGCGATTCGGTATTAGGAAGGGGCATGTTTAGGGCGTCCCTTCCTAATACCGAATTACATCGCTATGTATGAATTTTTTGTGACCGTAAATGCGGTCGCAAAATATTCACATTTTACCACCTAAGTCAAGTACGTGGTAACCCATTCGCAAAAAAAGAAGGGGTCTCAAGGGACCCCTTGCCCTTTTTGAATGTTTGTAAATGAATTTTTACGAACAGGCAGTGTTACCAGGCACCACTGCCTGCTCCTAAAAAATAAACAGAAAACTTTTAATTTTTCTTTTTGTAAAGCATCTAATTTTCCTTTAAGGAAAACGGGCTGCTTTAAAAAAAAAGAAAATCGCTTTATTCAAAAGCAATCACAGACATGGTGGTCTGCTGATCTCAACAGGCCACCATCCCTGGGATTTTTGAGATTCCTAGGGGGTCGCAAATTGCAACCTACCTCATTAATATTCATATTCCAACAGCATTCTCACCTCTTGCCAGCGGGCCAGTCACACGACTGATGAACTGTGCGCACTCCAGTGAATGCCCCGTACCTCAGTCAATCCCCGGGAAACATTAAAGAAATTACAAATACCGCTGTGGGTCTGATCTACCTGCATAGTGAATGCTGAAGGTTACAAAATGCCACTTCACAAGTCCAAGAGATGCAGAGTACACAATGAATTCACAGCTGCAATGCACTGTTGTAGACTATGGCTGCCCAACTCTTCACCAAATTCTTATACCGTCCTTCCTCACAAGACAAGATGCTGGAATGGTAAGTAACTTCAGATTTATTAAAGATAAGTCTTCTACAACACAGCGCAGCTGCCCCTCAGCCAATCAGAAACCAACTGGCATCCCTGGAATGCTATCCCAAGAGCTGGAGTTTGGAACATGGAAGAAGTCCAGATTCCAGGTTCCAGACACATTACATCTTAAGTCATTACAGGGTGGTGCTCAACTGATGCCACAACATGGGCCCATGACTTGAGGGGGTGCCTCTCAAGGATCAGGAACTTACTCTAGCAGAGGTGAACAGGGATCAGGCAATTCTAGTTGCAGGGCCAGGAAGAAAGTCAGCATGGCAGATGTAAGGGGGCAACTGGAGCTCAGAACAGGAGGTCAGGCAGCTGACCCTTGAAGCACATCAGCCTGGAAGAAGGGTGCATGTCCAGTCTTTCTTCTTTGCAAGGAATGCAGTACGCACAGAGCAGCAGAGTAGCAGATCGTCTTGCAACAGAGCAATACAGCATTGACTCTTCTGCAGTATGCAGAGGTCCAGAAGTGTGCTGAAGAATTGCGTCTTAGGGTCTAATATTTATTCTTTGTGCCATCTTCGAAGTAGGAGAAGTTTCTGGAGGTTTCCACTTCCAAAGGTATTTGGAATTTCCTTCCACCCTGCCCAGCGTGTCTTCAGGCACAAAATACTAGTGTCAAAGCCTTTCGGACTGTGTTGAGGTAGAGATTTTGTGATGTGGGAGTGTGGTAGGTGACAGCTCCACATGCTTTGAAGTCGGAGATGAGCCATCATACGAACACCATTCCCCCTTTGTCTCGTTGTGTGGGAGCAATACAAAAACACCAACTGATGTCATGCAGTTCCTAGGAATCCCCAGGACCTTCACATTTTGAAGGACTTAAACTGAGGGCTTGGTGTCCAAACTGCTTCCGGACACCCGCACAGAATATGTCAGCCATTAGACCTGCTAGCTCTAAAGTGCCTCTATCACCCCCCTGTATCTTACAGTGGTGTAGGTAATTTCTGCCAACCAGTGAACAGGAAAACCTCGATTCCCCAGGGTTTGTGGAAACAGTACAGTACATTTGGCTCAGTCACTCTTTAGGACGGTTCAAAAAGTATTTTTTGGCCCAGCGTCAGTCTTGTGTAAAACATATCTGCTGCAACAATCAGGAGACAGAAACATATGAAAGAAATCGCAAGTGCCAATATAGTAAACAGTAGGTACATTTCTATCATAGTGCTAAGAAGATGAACATATACAATTCAGATAAGACAGTAGCACTTGCATACTCTTAAAATGTGTGCCCTAAGTAATTTGCTAAATGTACTTAGCCTAGATATATAGGTGTAGCCTGTATATGTGTATAGATATACATGTATATCGCCAAGAATTCCCTAGGGAAGAACCAACCGCCTTACCTGATGGTAGAGAATGATGGACCCTGTCCCTGCATCAGGGAAGACACCCAGCATTTAGAAGATTCAGTATGCAGGACCCCATGTCTGCATGGAAGGAATTCTCCTCTAACTTTCAGGGGAAAGTAAGGGTCTTATATACTAGAGTGGTCACTCCAGGGTTTCCTCTAGAATCAAGATGTTTTGAAAACAATCATAAATGTTTTGAAAACAATCAAAAATGTTTTTCGAAACAAATGTGATCATGCACAGCGGGCCTGTTGGCCAAGTATGAAAAAAGTGGTGACGCTTATAACAGAATAATTATGCATTGCCTGAGGACATGTTTATGTAGTCAGGTACAGGGATTATGATAAAGCACGAAGAGCCTGGTGTCGAAGAGACAGGAGCAAGCTACTAGTTAAAAGGTCACCTATTCAGAACCGTTATAGTCGTGTGGATGGGATAATGTATGTAAAAAGGGGCATACATGACATGACTAGCCTAAAGGACATGACGACACTGACAGCTACACCTAGTCATGGGACCCAGGATACAGGCTGCAGGCATCAAATGGTTGAGACAAGAAAATGCCAACTTTCTTCACATGTGCTACGCAAACAAATGAAGGACGGAATGCTGAATAAATCATACATTCACCCCCAGTCAAGAGATCTGGGTTAAATCCATTGTTCTTTTGCTCACCATGCCACCCTGGTTTAGACCCAGCCATATGCAAATCAGTCTTGACCCTGTGCCTCATGGGAACAGTCCATACCAAACTGCCAAGCCAGGTCCTCCCTGGACCGGAAACAAGCATCCTGGGAAGGGTTTCTGAGTATTACCCTTCAGCACTGAGAGTATTAGGGCCTGGGACCTGCATCTCACAGCCGACGTTTTTGGTGATGTTTTAATTTCTTGAGCCACTCAACCATATATTTTTTTAAATCTTTTTGTGTGCAGCATTTTTTTCATGACATTAGTTGCAAAGAAAAGTTCATGAAAGATTAATAAACTGATGAGGCAGCAAGAGAAGAAAGAGAACAGGTGGATTTGTATGCAGAAACAGAAAATGGTCTAGCTAATCTTAAATTGAAATCGTGGGTTGGCCATAATGAAATACAAAGTTTAAGATGAGAGGCCATACTTAGGGATATGTCTTGCAAAAATAAGAGGGATTGCAATAACTGCTGCATACCCAATGAGCAATTTAGGAAGCTCAAACAAAAGAATCTATTAATCCACTAGGGTCATCTCCATCAGGAACGGTGAATGGAGGTAAGAAACAAAGCTAGCCTATTTATGCTTGCAGCAGGTATGGATGCCCAGAGTTCACATACAGGTTCACAGTGCTTTAAACAATCAAAGCGGAACACTTCCATTGTAAAAGCCAAGTACATAAAATGTCACAGATGGTTAAGAAGAATCAGGGATTGGCCTAAATGCTAAGAGGAGAGGGTAATGAGAAGTTGAGGCACAGAAAATGGTGGAGGAGAGAGCAGAGGGAGGCCAATGTTAGCGCAGACACTGTAACTCTTTACTTTATGGAGTTTCAAACTCAATGCATGAATTGCAAAGGCTAGGTAACTGGAGACACAGATTCAAAACAGGATTATGACCGGTATTTGCTTGAGTATGGATATACAAAACAACTACAGGAAAAGTCAGAACGAAAACACACTCTATGTAAGTGGGTGGCCTTGTGCAAGTAGGTTCACATCACCTTAGGTTGCTCTGCTACGTGAAAGCATTTGAGGGTCCCCTGCTCGGCTCGAGCAGCCATGTTTTGTAGGACAGGGGAAATTTTCTCATACAACGTTTTGATGATTTTTTTTTTTTAAATGCTGTTGAGTTTACAGGGCCAGCTGCAGCAGGCAGAAACTATACAGAAATGTATGTGTTCACAGTCAGACGCTCAAAATCTAGAGTGCTGAAGTTTTTCACCCACACATGCTACCGTGAATGGAGCTTTCAGTGCAATATATGTGTTTGGATGTGCATGCTTTTGGTGTCTGGAAGTTTTAATCGGGTTAGGATTTTCCTTTTCTTGATAACTACCCTTTGTTAAGAGAGTTTAATATTGGTTGCTACCCATAAAATCATGGCTACTAATTGAGTGGGACTGATGGGCGGTACCAGAATATCACTTGGAGGCATGATTGTTTATCAGTGTGGTGGTGGCTATCGAGGCCAGTCTCAAATAGTGACAAAACTCTTGACAATCAATGGTTGGAACTCAGGTAAACACACCTTGATGGAACATCCAAAACTGAAGAAACTTGTTCTGGGTGTAAGGACTTAGGGGCAGATGTATCAAGCCTTTTTGCGTTCGCAAATGGGCAGAATCCTTAATCTGCCCGTTTGCGAACGCAAAAAATGGTTTTCCAATGTAGCAAGCCCAATTTTGCAATTAAGTTACCTGTTACCGATTCGCAAAATGGGTTTGCGATTCGGTATTAGGAAGGGGCATGTTTAGGGCGTCCCTTCCTAATACCGAATTACATCGCTATGTATGAATTTTTTGTGACCGTAAATGCGGTCGCAAAATATTCACATTTTACCACCTAAGTCAAGTACGTGGTAACCCATTCGCAAAAAAAGAAGGGGTCTCAAGGGACCCCTTGCCCTTTTTGAATGTTTGTAAATGAATTTTTACGAACAGGCAGTGTTACCAGGCACCACTGCCTGCTCCTAAAAAATAAACAGAAAACTTTTAATTTTTCTTTTTGTAAAGCATCTAATTTTCCTTTAAGGAAAACGGGCTGCTTTAAAAAAAAAGAAAATCGCTTTATTCAAAAGCAATCACAGACATGGTGGTCTGCTGATCTCAACAGGCCACCATCCCTGGGATTTTTGAGATTCCTAGGGGGTCGCAAATTGCAACCTACCTCATTAATATTCATGAGGTAGGTCATTTGCGATCCCCTAGGTATCGCATAAAGTGCTTTTGCGATGTAGCAAACTAAATTTGCAATTCGGTAACCTGTTTCCGAATCGCAAAATGGGTTTGCGATTAGGAAGGGGCATGTTTAGGGCATCCCTTACTAATACCATATCGCATCGTTATGTTTGAATGTTTTGTGACTGTAAATGCAGTCACAAAACATTCGCATTTTACTACATACTTCAAGTACGTGGTAACCCATTTGCAAATGGGAAGGGGTCCCCTTTGTGAATGTTTTTAAAACCAGTTTTTAAGATGTTTGTAAAACCATTTTTAACTGCCTGCTTTAAAAAAATTAAAAGAAAACATCTCGTTTTCTTTTAAGGAAAACGGTAACCCTGGGTGGTGAACTCTGCTTGCGGAGTTTGCGGAGTTTCCCGCACTCAGCGTTACATGGAGCTGGCGGAGTTCTGAAAAAGTCTGCTTCATGCAGCGGCGAGATTTTTCCTTGTTCGCGATCGCCAACATCAAGTTGGCGATTGCAAGCATGGAAAATAAACCTCCCGGCGAGATTTCTCAATGCAGGGGGGTCAGGTTCCTCATTGAGAGTGGTTGGGTATTCTCATGACCGCTTGCATTGAGAAACTGCCCGTTTGCGTTGAGAAAACTGGTGCTTGAGTAAAAATCTACTCAAGCGGCAGAAAAGGTAAGCTTGCGCTGTAAATGGTGCTGTTTGCAATGATTGCACAGTGTGGACAAGCATCCGGCACTGTGCAATCACCGCGAACGGCATTTTTCTACCGAACTCCGCCACTTGCGGAGCTTCGCGTAGTGTGACCGAGTTTATTTTTTACTTTGCGTAGCTTTGCGTAGTGCAACTCTGCGAACTCTACCCAGGGTTATAAAATGGGCTGCTTTACAAAAAAAGAGATTGCTTTATTCAAAAGCAATCACAGACACGGTGGGCCACCATCCCTGTGATTTTAGCAATTCCTGGGGGTCGCAAATTGCAACCTACCTCATTAATATTCATGAGGTAAGTTATTTGCGACTCCCTAGGAATCGCAAAAAGGGTACTACACACCTTCATACATGCCATTTTGCGATTTTGCAAAATGGTATCTTCATTAACCCTGGGCGTGGTGGGCGTAGTGGGGCTACGCGAAGCACCAGGAAGTGGGGGGAATCTACGCACACCCACACACTTCGCGTAGCCCCACTATGCGCCGCCCGCCTCCCTCCTGCCCTCTTCTAAATGCCCTTAATATAATTTTAAAGCATTCTAAAACTAGAAAACGACTTACCTGCGATGCAGCGTCCCAGGGCTCCCTCTTCCTGGTATCTTGCCGACTTCTTCCTCACAAATGCGCATGCGTGGGCGCCCGTGCATGCGCATTTCTCGCAATAAAGGTGCATGCACGGACACCCGCGCATGCGCATTTGTGAGGAAGAAGTTGGCAAGATAGCAGGAAGAGGGAGCCCCGGGCACCGCATCGCAGGTAAGTCGTTTTCTTGTTTTAGAATGTTTTAAAATTATATTAAGGGCATTTAGAAGAGGGCGGGAGGGAGGCGGGTGGCAGGCAACTTCGCTCCTCCATGGCGTGTGCGTAGTGTTGCCTACTACGCCTACTTTGAAAATTACGAAGTAGGCAACACTACGCACACTGCGTGGACAGAGCGGAGTACTATGCCCACCCCTAATCTTCACACATCTGACCCTAAATAACTACATCTGAGATCCCCTCCCATAGTGAGGGGTGATCTACGATACCAGGAAAGCTCTTTGCATCCGGTTCAGTGCTATTTCGACAAAACAACTCTCAATGTCAATATTTGAGATAGTGTTCAGAAAAGACTTTCTCTGCTCTGTTCCTTAGGGCCAGATGTATTAACATTGTATTTTGCGAGTCCCTAATAGCGAATTTCATTGATTCGCTATTACGGACTCGCAAAATGCAATGTATGTAGGATTCGCAAATACAATTGTGAATCCTATGCATTCCTTAATTGCAACTCACAAATTGTGAGTCGCAAATAAGGAATGGCTTCCAATTAGTTTCTATGGGCATAGAGGCCCATAGGAATGAATGGGAATTGCATGCGCAATTTGTGAGTACCCAAACGGTACGCGCAAATTGAGCATGCTATTTCAAAGTGCAAGGGTGCCAAAAGGACACCCTGTTGCACCCCTGAAATATGCATGTGTGCACATATGGCGCAAATACACGGCCTAAATTCATGCATGTGTGCCACATGGCACTTAGAAAAATGCAAAAAGGTGCATTTTTCTAAGGATTTGCAATTTACCACCAACTTGAAGTTGATGGTAAATTGTGACACCTTAAAGCAGGGTCGCAATTTGAAAAGCACTTCCTGCATTGCATTTAAAGAACCACAAATTGCAATTCTCTAAATGCATTTACAAAATAGGTAATTTCAAAAATTGTGATTCCCTATTTTGCATATGCCTTTTGGGATGATATATCCTAAAAGGCTTTTTCCTGTTGGCAAATGGGCCGATTCTGCGAATCGGTCCGTTTGCGAACAGGAAATCGCTTGATACATCTGGCCCCTAGTGAGGTAATACGTAATGGCTTACTGAGACTTTTTCTTATTGCTTGAAGGAGGGGCCCAGTCAATACGATTTAAGTACTAGCGTGATGCATTGTGTTGGTTTCATGCTTTTGCAGTTAAGAAGGCCGTGCCCATGTCAACTCACCCCTGCCAAGCACAAGGTTGCAACCTCAGGCGTGGGCTTTAGCACAGGTGGTCTTAGTGTGTGCGGATGATTGCTCAGTAGACGAAATCCATCAAAAAAAAAAGGGCAACTTGTGTCTTTTAATCAGTACAAGGTACACTAAGCATATAGCATCATGAAACATGCCATCATCCTTGTGCTCCAACGAATGCCAAGGTGGACCTGAAACACATATTTTGATGGGGCAGGTGCAAACGATAAATCCACTTGTCCAGTGGTAGACTCAGCAGTAGCATTGACTTTTCACATCTAGCGAGAGATTTAGGCGAGACAAACTTGTCACCTGATTACAGCAATAAATATTTGCAAGAAAACACCAGATACTGAATGGTGAAGCTGTGAAGATTGACAACTTGAGAAGCAATATGGATGTTTGAGGCATGCAATTCAATAGTTACACTTAAATAATTGCATTCTTTGCACACTTTGAAGAGCTATTTATATTGACTAGAAGGCAGTTTGCACAGTAATGCTGTACGGGTGCTTTACATGCTGCACTCTTCCCACTAATATGCAACGATGTATATTAATATGTAAATACATACACACACTCTCTCTCTCTCTCTCTCTCTCTCTCTCTCTCATAAATCACGCGACAGAAGCTGTATATGCAAAGTGCAGCTAACAAACAATGGGCAGTGGTTAGAATTAGAATGTTAGGTTTTGTTTACCTTTCATGAAACAATGTTTCTTAATACAATGGACAAAGGTGACAGCTAGTGAATTTAAGAGGTTCTAGGGCTGTTTGACCACATAAATATGAATTTAGAGGATTTTTAAAATAATTATTCCATAATTTGCTACATACATTTTAGATTTTACAGACTAATGTCTTTTCTACCCGAAATTGCCACATAAAAAATACGGTCAGGAAATGTGCTGCATATTTGCATTTTTACTGCATGATTTAAATACCTTTGCTGCATAATTTAGATGACCTTGCCACATAAACCTGATGGCCCTGACAATGGTAAAGCTCTGAAGAGAAATTTGGGGGGTTTAATTATTATAATGAAATTCATATTTTACAATATTTCTCATATTTGTATGCCCAGTCAGAACCTGAGATCAATCAAGGCAAACATTCTCATTCAAGTCAAGTTTAGCAGTAAGTAACACGGAGGAAGCTTGATTCTATTTGTGGGTTTTCCAACTCTGGAACTTGCTGCACCAAGAACCCAGGGACCTCACTTGCCTGGCAGGGTTCCAGAAAAACGTTAAATACAAACTGTTGCAAGAAGTATCCATTCTTGATAGACCCTCTGTTTGAACAGCCCACCTCCTGTAGAGACAGGTATGAAGAATGTAATGTGGGTTGTTTAAGATAGTAGCAGTATTCATCTGGTGACCCCCTTATCCATCAACCGTGGATCTCGTGACTCGGGAAGGGGACATGGTTGGTCAGCATCTATTCTTATACAGTAGTGATACCAACTGCATTCCATCACCAGCCATCACACTAAAGACATTTAAAATAAATACATATAAGTTGACATTAACATACAAAATATTTATATCAACTGCAAAATAAATCTACCTCACTGTTGTTGTTCAATTGGTGTGTAGATCTATGTAGTCCCTTTCAGCCTCAGGCAAAATGCTGCAAATTCAGCTCCTCATTTAGTGTCATTTCCACAACAGAGTTTCTCTTACATAAAGCAGAAGCCTTTCATCATTGCAAAGCGAATATACATGGGCTCCTCTTAGGAAATCACAGACTTATTTTGTTTTAAAAGTCTTCTCCTATTATATAGTCTTAGAGAATAAGGTTCAGGCAGCCACATTGATAAACTGTTGAACGCTTGTGCTATTTTACTTACAAACATCTGTGGAACTGAAAAACTATAGCTGACAGTTCGACATTTTTATCAAGCAGCAGTGATCAAATGGGTTGTTGCTGTCATTAGTGCAGGAGGTGCTGTGGCTCCAGCTTCCACAGGTATAAGGGAACCACTGAGCAGAGCTAATGGCTGTTATTAACTACATAACCTGTGGAGGGGGCACTTTTCTTTGCTTGCATAGGGGCCCATTGCACTCCTGCTCTGCCACTGCAGTCAAGAGACAGCATCAGTCAGTAGCATGTTTTAAAAATGGCCAGCATTTAACTGCATCGCTGCGGCGGTTATTTTTCCCCTACGCGGCTTTTTTCTAAAAGCCGCGTAAGATGACGAGCTCAGCTCGTCATCCGCACACGCCCCCCTTGGCTGATGACGAGCTGAGCTCGTCATCAGCATCGAAGGGGTTAATGTTTATGTTTATGTGTTTGTATAGTGCTCGATTGCCGAGACGTCTTGGCGCTGTGAACGTGTGGGCAGGAAGGACCGTTGTGATTCAAGCCTATGTGGCTGTAAACAGCCTGGTTTTAAGACTCCTCCTGAAAAGCTGGAGGTTAGATTGACGCTTCAAGGGGAGCGGCAGTTCGTTCCAGAGCTTCGCCGCGCAGTGTGTAATTGCTCTACCCCTCCATCTCACCTGCCTTATTTTTGTGGTTTTAATAAGGACTAGGTTAGCCGATCTAAGATCGCAGGTGGGAACATATGGTGAGAAAAGATTTTGAAGATCCTTGGCACCACCACCATGGACTGCCTTGTTCACAAGAGTTAAGGTTTTAAATTCGATACGTTGTTTGATGGGTAGCCAGTGAGGAGATTTGATGCCGGCCGAAGTTGACTGTCCTCTAGGAATGCCCAGTAGGAGTCTTGCTGAAGCATTTTTGCAAAGATTGCAATTTTTGCTGCTGGTGTTTATCAGTGCCCAAAAATAGAGCATTACAATAATCCAGTTTGGATAGAAAAAGAGCAAGCATCACTGTTTTTTGTAGCTCTTGCGGAATGTATGGGAAGATTTTTCTCAAAGTTTTTAGGAGAAAAAAACACGATGAGATAAGGCTGTTTACCTGGGGGCCAAAGTTCAATTTATCATCAGAGATGATCCCCAGGTTTCTGACCTTCTTCTACTGGACAAGGACAGTCTCCGGCTTCTATAGGCCACCAGGGCCGATTCCAAATGGGCTGGCCTGACCCAAACTCCATCACCTCTGTCTTGTCTGTGTTTATTTTCAGATAATTCTGACTCGTCCAGACTATAAGTGTGGAACCTGGCTGCTGTGGTCTCTGGCCGGTTAATGACAGAGATGACAAGTTGGGTGTCATCGCATACGAGACCAGAGCAAAACCATGCCTCCTGATGAGATTGGCCAGAGGGGTGACATAGAGGTTGAACAAGGTTGGGGAAAGAGCGGACCCCTGTGGCAAGTCACATGGGAGGTGGAAGCTGTCCGACTTCATATCGTCCCAAAACAACCTCTGCTCTCTTGCCTCCAGGAAGGAGGTATGGATCACGGTGTCAAACGCGGCTGAGAGATCGAGGAGCACGAGGACCGCTCTCCCCCCCCTCATCCCCCACCCTGCGGATCTTTTCAGCAGCAAGGATTAAGTCAGATTCAGTGGAATGGCGTGGGCGGAAGCCCTGTTGAGAAATATCCAACAGGTTTTTAGCATCTAGATATTCGGTCAACACTATGTTCAGTGGTTTCTCTAGAACTTTAGCCACCATTGGCAGACCGGCGATAGGTCGGTAGTTATTAGGATCATTTGGGTCCAAGCTGGGTTTCTTTAGAAGGGGAGTGATGGATGCTATTTTCCACATTTTTGGATAGCAGCCAGATGCCATGACTTGGTTCAAGACTGGGGTGAGATTTTCACAGATTATGTGGGCAGCCTGATGCATAATAAGAGGTGGGCGGGGATCAGTGGGTGCACCTGATTTTAGGGAAAGTAAGAGTTTTTGCGTTTCTTCACTGTTTATGGGCTGAAAACAGGTCAATCTATAGGAGCGGGCCTGCCACCGATGTTTTGAGAAACTGGGGCCCTTGGGAAATCGTTATAGATTCCTTGCACCTTCTGTTGAAAATGTTCAGCTAATCTATTACAGAAGGCTTGGTGGGGCTTGAAAGCATTGTCTTGTTGAGGTTTAGTTAGCGTTTTACCAGATTTAAACAATTCCTTTGTGAAATTTCCAGCCTCCTTGATTTTTGGTGTGAAGAACTGTTTTTTGCAGCAGTGATTGCCTCCTTGTATTGAGAGATGGTACAATTGTATATAGATTTCTTTTGGCTGTCATAGTCCTGCCTCCAGAGATGCTCAGCACTTCTGCAGTGGATCTTTAAGCGTTTAAGCTCTGGAGTGTACCACAATGACGATATCTTAACTCTTTTAGCCGTCACTAGTCTTTTTGGAGCGGCCTGGTCGGCGGCTGACAGCAGCCAGTTGTTAACCTGTTGTTGTTGGCTTCTAAAAAAGCAGGAAGAGAGTCAAGGGCTGACTCAAAATCCCCATCTTTCAGTTTACCCCATCATCTGATTAGGACCTTGGATGATTTGGCCTGTGCACTAAAATAGGGCTGCTTCAATTTGAGATTAAAATATATGGCCTTATGGTCTGTCCAAGGGAGGACCACCAGACTGGACAGGGTGATATTGGGATTGCTTGTAAAATCCCGTCTAACGTGTGCCCTGCCAAGTGGCTCGACTCAGTTACAATTTGATTGAGATTAAAGCCCTCAAGATTGTCAAGCAGCCTAGCGGTGTCAGTGCTGGTTTTAGATTCAATGTGGTTATTGAAGTCCCCCAAAATTGTAAGGGCATGAGAATCGGTGTAAGTTTCCAGGAGCGTCAGGAGAGCTTGGGGGAAGGTTTTTTTGGTACCATGTGGGTGGTAGATAAGTATCCCTTGAAAGATCTGAAAGATCTTTGGCTTTATGCAGAACTGCAATGCTTCAGCAGGCAGAACGGAAATCATCCCTACCTGTATTTTAAAATGGACCCGATAAATAACTGCTACCCCCCCTTTGCCTGTCCTTCTGTCTTGTGACCTGCTGGTATGGCAGTGTTCCAGTCTGATGTTGAGGTATTGTCTGTCCAGGTTTCAGTTATAAAGATAAGGTCAGGAGTAGAGAGTTGGATTAAGTCCTCCAACTCATGTTTATGCTTGGCTACAGAGCGGGCGTTGAGCAACAGGCATTTGGCGTGCTCCGTAGATGTGGTCTTGGAGACCCTGCTTGCCGTTTGTAAATCCCTGTCTCTGCCTCCGTTTTCATTGCTTCTGTTATTGGCAATCTCTGTGTCATCCCACCCTTCACTAGGTTTGTTTGTGGGCCTAGGGGTCAAGTACGCTATGAGATTGGTTCTAAAAGCAGTTGTTACATTGAACCTCTGTCCCTGTAATGTTCTGAGGAAGTATGCAGTGGGGAGCACACACGCTTCTACGTAGTTCTAGCAATTTATGCCTACCATATGTGTGAAGTTCAATTTGTCCGTTGGGCGCGGACGGGCTTAAGGTAGGTGAATGTTGGAGCAGGAATGCCTCCTGAAAGGTGTACAGTTGAGTTCTGCTGCCTTAAATGCCATATTGTTTTAGCTGGTAGCCTGTATTTTTTCTTCATTTTAGCCATAACCGCATAGCATTCTAGCATGCAAGAAAGGTCTAGTGCAGTTACGTTACTTGAAATGAGTGAAGTCCTGTCATTGACATGCACCAAGGTCTAGCTTTGACAGAATGTCTTGTGCAACTGGAAACCTCTGCATCACAGCCAACAGTTTTGGGAAGTGGGTGATGTCACTATCATCCAGTTGTTCTTTGAATAGCACAAGCTTACTTTCAAAAGCATAAATACCATTAATCAAGGAGAACACAACCAGTTTTTTACCTTGCAAGGTCAAATTGAGAGCATTAAAATGTGTGAAAATATCTGAAAGAAAATAGAGCATAATAATCAATTCCACATCCGTTAGTTCTGAGAATGATTGGCCTCTACTGTTCACAAACAGTTCAATTTCAGGAAGCACTGTGATGAACCACCCCAGACCCTTCCTTTTGCTTAGCCAACCCACGTCAGTGAGCATCAAGAGGTCTATATATTCGCTTCAGATTCCTGCAGCATTCCTTTAAAAAGTCTATGGTTCACAGCTTTGGCACAGAATAAATTAATAATTTTCACTGCAAATTTTAGGACATTATTCAGTTCTCCATGCTTTAATTTTGCACACAATACTTTTTGGTGAACAATGCAGTGGTAGTCTATCCCAGTCTGTCCTATGAGCTTCTTTTTAAGCATAGATACAAAGCCTCTGTCATGGCCTACCATGGCAGGAGCCCCATCTGTTCTTTTGCTTACAAGAGTGTTCAGTGGTATGTGATTTTTTTTAAAGTAGTTGCATATGCTGTCCAGTATATCTTCTCCTCGTGTGTGCCCTTGCAGTGTTAAAAGGCGCAGGAGCTCTTCTTTGGGATGAAGCGATTGGTCCCGATACCTCACCCAAACTAATAACTGGGCCACACCGCCTATGAATGTTGACTCCTCCATAGCAACGCTGAAGGACGGTGACTTTGACTGCTTTGATCACCTGCTCCTGGACATTTTGACCCATTGCTTCTATTCTGCGTGCACCCATGGAATCTGATAGCTGCAATGCACTGATTTCCTTTAAAAGGCTGGCTTTAATAGCGTAGTTGTCAAATAAAATTTCAGCTGCTGAAAGGTAACATTTCTTCACCAGCTCTGCATCTATGAATGATTTTTTATGTTTCGCAAGCAAGTAGCATATTTTGAAAGACACTTCTGTAACAGCCTCAGATTCCTTCATCTGGCAAAGGAAGATCTTCTGCTGGGAATAAAGAGCTTGCTTAAACAATGCCACTTTTGCAGAACGCATTTTTGAGTTCAGTGGGAAGTTCGCAGTGTATCCAGAGTGCCGCGTTTTGTAGTGCCGTTCCAGGTTATACCTCCTAAGAACATTTACTTTTTCTTTGCAAAGCAAACAGGTGGCTTTTTCTTTTGGGCATTCAACAAACAGGTACTCTTCTTCCCATGCTGCGTGGATGGTCCTGTGTTCACTCTGTATCGATCTGGGTCATTTGCAGGGCTCAGAACTGAACTGTAGGCCATTGTGGAGCTCTCAAGCTAGTTTGTTACTGTTCAATAAATAACAAGGACCAGGAATCTGATTTTCCACCTGACGACCAATGAACCGACACCGCTGCATGACTGATGGACCGACACGCCCCACGACCGATGGACCGACACGTTCCACGACCGATGGACTGTCACGACCGATGGATCGACACCACGTCATGACCGATGGACCGACACCACTTCTCGCAACAGATCTGTGAGCAACACCAAAGTAATGTTTTGTTTACACATACAAAGTTATGGGTAAACCTGCAAATGAAAAACAGGAGGCTTTCCTAAAGCCAGTGGTTTATGCAGGCAATGTGTCACTCAATAGGGATTTGAAATTAATGGCATGCACACACACACACGTATATACAAGCGCACGTTCACCCAACTCATTTTATCGACCTCGGATGGATGAAAGGCAGGACGCCCTGGGATTTGAATCTGTGTTCATGAGGTGGAATACACGCCCCGGCAGTGGACGCATTAGCCCACTGAGCCACTAGACCCAGCACACAACAGTACACGGGTAAAGAGTTTGAGGTGGTTTCAGACTGGGAGACACAAGGAGAAAAAATGGTAACCTGCTATATCGGTGATCTCAAGTCAAATTAGACCAAAATTAAATCCAATTAAGCCAAATCAAATCTGGCTGCTCTGTCCGTATTGGAAGTACAGCAATTGCAGAAAACATTGGAATTAGAACAACTGTGACAGTTGTGACAGATATAATAGTGGTACAAAAGGGGGTGGTGATGGGCGGAGCATCTGAATCAATCAAACACTCACACCCAGTCAAAAGATCTGGGTTTAATCCATCACCGTTCTTTAGCCCAATCTGCCACCCCAGTTCAGACATGGCTATATGTAAATCAGTCGGACCCTGTGCCTCCTGGGAACAGTCCAGCCCGAACTGCCAAGCCATGCCTTCCCTGGAACGGAAACAAACTTCCGAGGACCGGTTTCTGGCATTCCAGCCGTCTTCAGCCCGGCTTGCTTAATTCCAGTGGCAAAGTGAGCAAGGGACTCACGTCTGAGCATACCCTGCCACACTTATGGCGGCCAAAAGCGGTACAAAAGGGGGTGGTGATGGACAGAGCATCTGAATCAATCAAACACTCACACGCAGTCAAAACATCTGGGTTTAATCCATCACCGTTCTTTAGCCCACTTTGCCACCCCAGTTCAGACATGGCTATATGCAAATCAGTCTGACCCTGTGCCTCATGGGAACAGTCCAGCCCGAACTGCCAAGCCATGTCTTCCCTGGACCGGAAACAAGCTTCCGAGGACCGGTTTCTGGCATTCCAGCCGTCTTGAGACCGGCTTGCTTGAATCCAGTGGTAAAGTGAGCAAGGGACTCACGTCTGAACATACCCTGCCACACTTATGGCGGCCAAAAGCGGTACAAAAGGGGGTGGTGATGGACGGAGCACATGAATCAATCAAACACTCACACCCAGTCAAAAGATCTGGGTTTAATCTATCGCCGTTCTTTAGCCCACTCTGCCACCCCAGTTCAGACATGGCTATATGCAAATCAGTTTGACCCTGTGCCTCATAGGAACAGTCCAGCCCGAACTGCCAAGCCATGCCTTCCTTGGACCAGAAACAAGCTTCCAAGGACCGGTTTCTGGCATTCCAGCCGTCTTCAGCCCAGCTTGCTTGAATCCAGTGGCAAAGTGAGCAAGGGACTCACGTCTGAGCATACCCTGCCACACTTATGGCGGCCAAAAGCGGTACAAAAGGGGGTAGTGATGGACGGAGCATCTGAATCAATCAAACACTCACACCCAGTCAAAAGATCTCGGTTTAATCCATCACCGTTCTTTAGCCCACTCTGCCACCCCAGTTCAGACATGGCTATATGCAAATCAGTCTGACCCTGTTCCTCATGGGAACAGTCCAGCCCGAACTGCCAAGGAAGTGACCATAGTAGTTTACTATTGGAGGAAATGGGAGAAGAAAGTGATAGAAAGATGGCCACAGTTCGCAAGAAGCTAAAGCTGACATTGGTGGATGGGGGTGGTAAACCAGATGTTGCTGGCCAAACACAATCACAGCAATTCGTTGAGAAGGATATCTTTCTTTCATTAATTTATCAGGCCATAATGTCTCGTCGCACTGACACAAAGGAAGAGAGCCAGAGAATGCAGAATATTTGTAGAAAGCTACAAAATTCAGTCCAGAGGATGTCAAAGTCTCATGCGGATATTATTTCCCGATTTAACAAGGCTGAAACCTGAATTTCTAATTTGGAGGATGACTTAGCCCAGCAAAAAACGGCGAATACCTCTTTTCAAGCAATTAGGGATGATACAGCCTGGAAAATGGCGGATATTGAGAACCGGGCACGGAGTAACAATTTACGTATTCTCCAGATTCCAGAGGGGAAGGAAGGGCAGGATCCTCAACGCTATATGGTGGAATTATTTAAAAAGGCTTTCCCAGAACTTTCTAAATGGGACTGGGAGCGCGTAATTGAAAGAGTGCATTGATTTCCCTCTACTAGACGTACTCCTGTTGGTAGTGAGTCATCTAATGAAAAACCTAGGGCCTTCCTTATTTCAATCAATAGCTTTTTGGCATACGAAGAGGTGTTTCAGTTAGCCCGCCCCTATTAAAAAAGATCAGGGGGTGACTTTGAGTTTTTTGTACAACCTGATTTCTGCAGATTCACTGTTGAACTTCGGTGACAATTGCGTGATTTGAATACTAAATTTCAGGCCAAGGGTGTTCAGTCTTATTTGTTGAACCCTGCCCAATTGTAAGTTGTTTATAAAGACCGCACACACTTTTTCACCAATGAGGGCTCTGCCAAACAGTTTCTGAATTCTATTTAAGGGTAGATTTAAGTAAAGTTCATGGATGTAATAGAGGATTATGTTGTGTAATACGGGGAAATGGGGATGTATGTGGGGATGTATGCAATTTGGAGTAGACAAACGTATCTTTTTTTGAATAGTAGCAGAGTCGCGGGGGGCAGGCAAGGGGGTTACGCTTGGCTGCATCTACAGGACCATAAGTCCTAAAGCCTCGTTTCTGGAGGGTTGCGGGGGAGGGCTTTTGAGGTGGGAGGGTGGGTGTCACAAGGTTGTGGAAAAAAAGAAAAATTCCACAGTTAGTCAAGAAACCAATAAAGAGGATATTTTGCAAGTACAGGAACATTGGGAAATGCACGGTCTGAATTGGTACTATAAGATATTATTGAAAGGAAGGCTAATTGACTACTATTATGGCAGCTAAGTGGGTAAACATATGCACGTGGAATGTCTCTGGGCTAAATAATTGGAGTAAAAGAAATAGTGTTGCAGCAGAATTACGTAATATTCAGCCTGATGTCGTTTGTCTCCAAGAGACGCATATACGCTGGATGCAAAGGGCAGTTTTAGAAACTTTAGAATATACACTCTTAGTGGCTTCACAACAATCCTCTATGATTAGGGGAGTGGCAATATTAGTTAAAGATAATAGGGTTAAAATGGCTCGCTCTCTAGCAAATAAAGATGGGAGGTGGGTTATTGCAGAATGCAGCTTTGAGGGAGCTTCGGATGATGCTTCCATCTTTGATGAGTTAAATGTTGAATTAGCTTCATGGGGAGCACCGTTTATTTTATGCGGGGATATGAACATTAATTTAACAAAGTTAGATTTAAGGAGAGGGCCACGGGGATATCATGGGTGCAAACCACGAGTATTTAAAGCCTTGTATAATTTTGTAAATGATCATGGATTGATTGACGTATGGAGTGACTTAAATCCGATTGATCCGGGGTTCACTTATTACTCTTACCCTCACAAAAAAGTTGCACATTTAGATAATTTTTTTGTCTCTACTTCTTTAAGGGGGTGGGATTGTAATTCAGACTTTACTGAGGATTACGTCTGATCACTCTCCAAGTGTATTGACATTAAGGGGCCTATTAGGATGAGGGGCGGACAAAGTCTGCCCGTCATCCTAGCGGGTATTGGGACCACCCGCCATAAGGGCGGGGGTCCCGTGGGGGGTATTAGGATGTGCCCGCCACAGTGGCGGGCACATCCTGCATTTTTAGCATTGTGGCAGGCGGTGCTCTTAGCACCACCCGCCACAATGCTAAAAATGCATTAATGCATTTGCATAGACAAAGCGGCAGGCACCGCTCAGTGCCTGCCGCTTTGTCTATGCTGTGTGCACACCCCACCTCTCCTTTACTCTGGGGGCCTGCAGGGGGCCCCCAGAGTGAAGACCGCATGCCTTTCAGTGGCGGCATCACCGCTGCGGAAAAGTATCTGAAGCACCCCATCGTAATATGGCGGGCGGTGTCTATTAGACACCGCCACCATATTAAACCTTTTCCGCCCCGGTCGCAAGCCGACCGTGGCGGAAAAGCGGCAGACGGTCTTTCTGTCCGCCGCGGCCCCCCCTCCATCCTAATATGGCGGGGGTATTTAGGTGCGGATGGCGGGCGGATTGCCCCCGCCAGGCTGGCGGTGGCTACCGCCAGCCTGGCAGGGGCAATCCGCCCGACATCCTATTGGGCCCCTAAGTGTTACCACTCAGCATTCCCCAATAAAGATATTTTCATTTGATCGGAAACTCTATCTAAATGAGAATTTTAAAGATCATATGTCTAAGTGGATTAATGAGTTCTTCATTAATAATAGAGATTCAGTTCATTGTGCTACTGTTTGGGACTCATTTAAAGCATGCTTCAGAGGTGAAGTGTTAAACTTTGTATTTCGACATCATTGGAAGTAAAGGGCAGAGATACAGGATTTGTATGTATAACTTAAGGATGCTGAGGTTAAGTTAATTCAAGGGGTTAGAGTCAGGGCAACTAATATTCAAGCGCTAGAAGAAGCTACTGAACTGGTAAAGGCTAAAATACAAGGGATTCGGAATATTGAGAACACCCGTAGATATTTAGCAAATAAAAAACAAATGCATGAATATGGGGAAACTGTGGGCCACTATCTGGCTTGGCGATTATGCTGGAAGGCAGCTATGGGGCAGATTAAAGCTTTGAAAGACGGGGATGGGGTTCTACGTCAGGAATCTAAAGGGATCTTATCTATTTTGCACCAATTCTATTCTGATTTATATACCCAACAGGAACCAGACTACAGTTCTTTCACTAAATTATTTGAAGGGGTTACGAAATATCTAGATCCCAGGGATAAGGTATTATTTGGCGAGGCTATTTCAATGGAAGAAATAGAACGTGCCGTGAACATTTTGGCTATGGGAAAGCCTGCCGGGCCTGACAGTTTGCCCACAGAGATTTATAAACTTTTTTTTAATTTGATTAAAATTGATATGTTGAAAACATTTAAGGCTGCACAGGAGGGATGTGCCCCTAAATCCTGGGCAGAGGCCACTATAGTAGTGTTCAACAAAAAGGGTAAGGATCCGGAATTGGTCGTCTCATACCGGCCAATATCGTTATTAAATTGCAATAGTAAAATTTACTCCAAGATATTAGCCACTCGTATGGCGAGAGTAGTCAGTTCTTTGGTCTCACGGACCCAACATGGGTTTATTTTAGGACGGAACACAACCTTGCATATTAATAAAGTAGTGCCATTGTTTGACATCGCGCATGTCGAAAAGTGGGATCTTGGTCTAATCTTATTAGACGCAGAAAAAGCGTTTGACTGTTTGGAGTGGGCATACCTGTGGGAGCTAATGCGGCATTTGGGATTTGGTCAACGTTTTCTTACAGCCCTCCAGGTTTTGTATATTTCACCGGTCACTAGAGTTTCTGCTATGGGAATATTATCAGAGATAGTGAATATATTACTAGGGGTACTCGACAAGGGTGCCCCTGTTCACTATTGTTGCTTGCATTGTACATCAATCCATTTATTGAACAAATGGTTTCTAATGCTTTGATTAAACATTTTATGGTATATAATATTCCATATTCTGTCTTCGCATCTGCGGATGATGTGGCAATTGCTACCTGTAATCCTTACTTGGCACTTCAAGAGATAGAACGGTTGGCTAGAATCTTTGGTAAATCATCAGGATATAAATTAAATGCTGCTAAAACGCAAGTTCTAATTTCAGAAACAGTTAATATGGATGATGTCTGAATTGAAAAAGAAGTGACATATTTAGGCATTAAAATTCGATCATCTATGCAGAAAATAGTAGAGGTTAATTGGGCTATGTTAATACACAATATTCAAGATTCATTAGGTAAATGGTCACGACTTCATCTTACATTAATTGGCAGAAGCAATGTCATTAAGATGAATGTGTTAGCTAAAGTATTATATTTGTTTAGAGTGGTTCCATTAGAATTTACTAATCTCCAATTGCAACATTTACAGTCTATTTGTTCCAAATTTGTATGGGCACCGGGCAAACCAAGAAGGGCTATGAGTTTCCTGACTTTACCAATTGAACGTGGGGGATTAGCTATTCCTGACTTTGCTTTGTATTTTTACACATGTTCTTTGTTTCGAATGCGGATACTCTTGACTGGAGAAAATATAGATAATGATGCGGAGGCCCCCTCAATTTTTCAAATGTTGTTAGGACCAGTGGCATGACAGTTTTTATTTAAAGAAATACATGGAAGTTATTTTAAGCGGACAAGGGTTAAGGTGCTGATAGTTGCCTTCAATATTTGGAAACAAATATGCAAGTTAAGTCAAATGGGAAAATTATCATGCAATACCCCTACTAATGCTACAGAACTTTTACCCTCCATCTTTTGGGATGGTCTAGCTAGTGAGTGGCGGGCTAGAGGTATTGTTCAATTGGGAGATTTTGTAGGTACAAATGGTTCTTTATTATCTTTTGTGGATATGTCTCATTTGTATAACTTGCCTAAGTCACATTTCTTTAAATATTTGCAAATTCGAGACTTTATGGTAAGGAAAAGGATAATTTTTTCTCCCAAGCTAGTGTTAAAGGCTGTTCAACGACAAGTCAAAATAGGGGAGGTGTATCAGTTATTACTATCATAGAGGAAAGATGATCTAGAGAAACAGGCAGGTAAATGGGCTGAAACTTTGGGGGTTGATAATGTATCGGTGAAAGATGCTATCGAAATTTCAAGGGAATCATTACTTTCTGCCAATTTGCGAGTACAATGCTATAAAACGATTTTTAATTTGTATTATACTCCGGCACGCATGTCTAAATGGGAAGAGGGACAAGATAGAAAATATTTTCGATGTTGGGGGGGGGAGAATGCTGATATGGTACACATTTTTTTCAGTTGTGGGCATCTCGCGAATTTTATTGGTGATATAGAAATGTTCTTAAGTAGAATTATTGAAACGCCGATTATTATTACGTCAACAATTATGCTTTTGGTCTTGGGCCCACAATTAGAGAAGGGTGCCCCACTATTTGAACACCGTTATTTGATTGTTATTGCTATGTCTGTAGCAAGGTTGTGTATTGCGACAGATCGGCTTCAGCCAGCAGCTCCATCTTTTATGTGCTGGAGGACAAAGATGTATAATTTGTTTAATTTGGAATTTAGGAGGAGGAGCTACGCGGGCATCCAAGATGGTCGCGTGAGCAGAGAGCTCCCGAGACCCGCGCCGCCCTTCCTTATCTATCCTTCACCTATCCTGGTCATTTTGACGGGCTTTTGCAGCGATATCTTCACTGATACTAACGATCCTTTTTTGGTCGAAAACGGACCCTGGGGACCATTTTTCTGACATCTGCAACTTTTTGGCCTGCCCACGGGCGCGGCCGGGGACTCGGCTACCTACTGTGGCCGACCCGTAATTGAACAACAACGGCTGCCTGGCATCTGGCCCACCGGAGGTGTACTGCTTTCACTTTCGGTTTCCAGCCTCATTGTTCTTGTCTCCTCCTACTCTGCCTTCGCCTGCTGCCCTCACAGCCCACACTTTCCTCCGTAGGACTGGCACGGAGGCCGCGATACTCTCACTTCACTGGCACGTCGGAGTTTCGGGATTTTTCCTCCTTTTCGCCGTTTCTCCTGGTTACTTGGCCAACATTGACCGCGAGATGGCAACGAAAGCGGAGGCCGAAAAACGCCGGAAGGCTGCAACCCGGGGGGGATCGATCCAGTCTAATATGATCGAACGCTACACCCAGCCGAGAGGCTCCCCCGGGGTCACGAGTGTGGGTGCTGAAGGACTTCAAACGGACATGCCGTCCCCTTCGGAAGTATCGCTCCAAGATCTTTTGGCTGCCATCACTGGACTTAAGGCCGATATGAGTCAGCAATTCGAAGCCGTAGTGTCCAAAATAGACACGGTGGCGGTGGATGTAACTCTTATTCGGGCCGACTTAGCCAAAACAAATGAGCGGGTGAAGGCTCTGGATCTTAAAACGTTGAGTCTGGTGACGGACATGGCTGAGGCGCAGTCTGAGATTGGTAATCTGCGTGCCTCGCACGATTTGCTGCTCAAGCGGATGGAGGACTATGACAACAGGGCCAGGCGGAACAACATACGCCTAGTCGGAGTGCCGGAATGTGATGGTGCTGTATCGACCGACCTGTTGGTCGAGGAACTTATTGTCGCTCAACTTGCTCCGGCAGGGCTCAGTAAGTTCTTTGCCGTAGAGTGCGCCTATCGTTTTCCAGGAGGACAAGTGAAGCCAGGAAACCCACCGAGGCCTATCATTGCGAGACTTTTTCACTACCGGGACAGAGACGCTATCCTCCAGGCCGCCCGTAAGCACGGCCCTTTGAAATACGACTATAACTCTGTCTCCATCTATCCTGATTTCACTCCCCAAGTGCAGCGACAAAGATCAGGTTTCCTTGGAGTGAAGCGTGATTTGAGAGATCGGGGCTTGAAATACGCCATGCTGTTTCCGGCCCGACTAAGGATCGAATTTCGAGAACGTGCCTACTTTTTTGATCAGCCTGAACGTGCTGCCGACTGGTTGGACTCGTTGCCGGCAGATGACTCTGGAAGTGGAGGCCCTGGTGGTGCTGAAGGTGGTGCAACGGCCCAGGAGTAATATGGGGCCCCAGAGGTTCTGATTGAGACTATACATTGTACTGTGTAAATTAACTTTGTGCTTTATGGTACTGCCCGTGGCGGTGCGGGAACGGGTGATTTCTCCCTTCCTCCTCGGGGGGTTCTTTGTGTAGATAATATGGGGCGACAGGCACACTGCAGTTGGGGGTGGCTTTTTAGTCAGCAGGGGTGCAGGGAGGGGGGTGTTGTAACGGGTTTCGGTTTGGGGGTTGGTTTCTGGGGACTGGGTTGTGTTTCGTTTAGTTTGTTCTGTCTTGGTTTTCATGGTATTTCACATTTTGTAATGACTTTGATCTGTGGGTTCTGCTGGGGGGTGGGGGTGGAATGTCTTTGTCGCAATGGGGGGGGTGAAATGCGGGTTCTTTCTTGGAACGTAAACGGATTGGGTGATAGGATCAAGCGGGGCATTGTACTGCAATTCTTGAGGTGCCACACCCCAGATGTTGTATTCCTTCAGGAGACCCACTTGATTGGAAATGCTTGCAAGGCCTTAGACCGCCGGGGTTATCGCCTGGTTGCACATGCTGGGTTCACTTCAGGTTCCCGGGGTGTGGGTATCATGATAAAGTCTTCCCTTGCTCTTGCTATTGACAATGTTATCCTTGATGACCGTGGGCGGTATGCTGCTGTTTCTGGGAGGTGGGAGGGTAAACAGATCGTGTTTGTTGTTGTCTATATCCCCCCGGGACTGCAGGCTACCACTTATGCCGATCTTGGCAGGACTCTCCTTGGACTCCCGGACGGATTGTTGATCCTGGGCGGAGACTTCAATTCTGTAATGTCCGGTGAATGTGACCAATTTCCCCCTAGGGTATTGTTGCAGTCCCAGATGTGGCTCAGTGAGATGGCTGATACTTTTGGCTTGGTAGATGTCTGGCGCTCACTACACCCCACACTCCAGCAATACACTTTTCACTCTGGTGCACATGGTAGTCTCTCCCGTATCGATTATTTTTTTATGTTGGCCTCCACACTGTCCACTGTTCGGGAGATGCGACATCTTCCCCGGGGTATCTCGGACCACTCCCCCTTGCTGATTACGATTTCTGTGGGCGGTCTACTTGGCAACAGGGTCCCCCCGATTCCTTCCTGGCATTTCCGAAACCCCCGGCTCCGCTCAGATTTGATAAAGGCAATAGATTGCTATTTCGCTGAGAATGTGGGCGTGGTCACTTCCCCCACTGTTCTTTGGGAGGCCTTCAAGACGGTTATTAGGGGTTCCGCCCTATCATTTATTGCCGCAGAGCGTAGGGTGAAGAGGGAGGCTGTTGTGGCTCTTGAAACCGAAATTACTGCGCTTGAAAGTGAGCTGGGTGGGAATGACACGCCTGCACTGCTGCACACTCTGGAATTGAAGCAAGCAGACTATAAAGCCTGTGTCACGGATGCTGCTAAACTGTTGCGAGCGAATCAACTAGGCCGACTGTATGATGTGGGTGACAAGGCTAGCAAGCTCCTTGCGTGGCTGGATAAGACTGAACGTGCGAGTCGAGTTGTACTGGCCATTGTTCGTGAATCTGGTGAGAGTGTCTCTGATCCGGGTGAAATTGTTGATTGCTTTGTGGACCATTTCCGGACGGTTTACACGCCTGTTAGTGATCGAGATGAGGCTGATTCCAGGCTACTGTTGCGTGATATTGCCCTACCCACTGTGTCGGATGAGGACTGTCTTGCCCTGGAGGCCCCTTTTACGGTTGATGAGATTGCCCTCGCTATCCGATCCTTGCGCTCGGGAAAGGCGATGGGCCCCAATGGACTCCCCATTGAACTTTACAAACTTTGTCCCGACAAGATGGCCGCCCACCTGCGTCACATGTTTCTCGGGGCGGTTGAGGCTGGATGCCTCCCCCTTGAGCAGCGCCTCGCTACCATAGTTGTCATTTATAAGGACGGCAAACCTCGTGACCGCTGCGCCTCGTACCGCCCTATTTCCCTCCTTAACGCGGAACCCAAAATCCTTGCCAAGGTACTGGCCAATCGGTTGCTTAAGGTGATTTGCGACCTGATCCACCCGGATCAATCCGGTTTCATCCCCCATAGGAACACGGCCCTCAATCTGCGTAGACTCCACAGCGTTCTCGCGAGAGCTCCAATTCTCGCCGAGCCGGCAGTGGTCGCTTCCCTGGACGCCACAATGGCTTTTGACACTATCGAATGGCCCTACCTATGGGCGGCCCTCGCTAAATTTGGCTTTGGCCCTAAATTCATCGCATGGGTCAAGCTCCTCTACGAACGGCCACTTGCTCAGGTCGCGGTGAATGGTAGATGCTCGGACCCCTTTCCCTTAGGCCGTGGCACACGTCAGGGCTGTCCGCTCTCCCCGCTTCTATTTGCAATGGCGCTCGAACCCCTTGCCGCATGGCTCCGGTGGGAACCCTCTATTAAAGGGATCCGATGGTCCCCAGACCTTGAGGATCGTGTCTCCTTGTACGCGGATGATATCCTCCTTTATCTCACTTCCCCTCAGAAGTCGCTTAACGTTCTTTTCGACGTTCTCACGTCCTTCGGTAAGAACTCGGGACTCATCATTAACTGGACCAAGTCCTGTGTTTACGTTATAGCTGGTACTCTACCGCCTCTGCCCCGCAGGTTTCCCATTCTGGTAGTGGCCGACGGCTTTAAGTATTTGGGGATCTATGTATCCATGACCTCATCGGTCCGCTATGAGCGAAATTTGTATGCTCCGCTCCGTAGACTTAAGCAAGACGTTCGACGTTGGCGCGATTTGCCTCTATCTCCATTGGGCCGGGCGGCTCTCTTTAAAATGATGTCGCTCCCCCGATTTCTTTACGCCCTACAAAATTTTTTCGACCCTGTTCCAGCTCGCTACTTCCGTGAAGTCGAGAGTTTACAGCGACAACTGATTTGGGATGGCCGTGCCCGCATTGCCTTGTCCAAGCTCACGCTCTCCTGGTATGATGGGGGTATTGCCTTGCCAGATATTAGACGGTACTACAGGGCCTCGCACCTGAGCGCTATCAACCATGCGACCTATGCTCTGGAGCCCGCCCCCGCCTTTGCCTTGGATAAGCTATCGTTGCCCGGTGGCAATTTTAATAGGGCTCTGTATTCAAAGGCACCCTTTCGACTCGTTACGGGCCCGACGAAATGTGCAGTGCGGGCATGGAGGGACGCTACCGTGGCCACGGGCTGGGGTGGTAGGCTGACACGTAAGACGCCACTGTATGATTCGGAACGGTTGGGCAACCTGTGGAAGACAAAAGGGTTTGAGAAATGGGACATGATTGGGATCAGCACGGTGGAGGACCTATGGGCACGGGGCGCGGTTAAGTCCTTTGAGTCGTTGAAACTGGAATACCGGCTTGATGATAGAGAGCACTTCCGGTACATGCAAGTGAGGCACGCCTTGTCTTCCGTCTTTCCACCTGGCACCGACATTCCGCAGTCCTCCCCCTTGGAGGATCGAGTTCTAGACGGCCACGTCCCGGATAGTACCATCTCCTTAATCTACAAAAAGCTTATTAACAACAGAGCTGACCAACTCGAGAAGCTCCGGGCTGCCTGGATGGCTGACGGACTTGAATTAGACGACGAGGACTGGCAGTCAGCTGTGTCCTCCCCTAAGGAGGTGGCTATTCCGGCACGGCTTCGCTTTGTCCAGTTGAAGGTCCTTCACCGTGTGTATCTGACTGGAGTGCGTCTGGTGCGAATGGGTTTGGTTTCGGATGGACGATGCAGGCGTGGGTGTGGGATGGATGGTACCTTTCTTCATGTTCTGTGGGAATGCCCGATGATTGCAGCGTATTGGTCCAGGGTGCATGATGTTATGAGTCGTGTCACTGGGATCCCACTGCTTCCCGAAGCACGACGTTGTCTGTTGAATGTGTGGGAACCGTCTGATTGTAATGCTGCCCAGACACTTTGGGTTACCCTGGGCAATATGGTCGCAAAGAGGGACATCGCGCAGCTCTGGGGCTCCCCTAGATTACCATTGCTCAGTGCCTGGAAAGAGAACATGGACTGGTCCATGTTCCGAGAGAAGACTGTGTATGAGGCTCGGGGGCGTCCAGGGAAGTGGTCCAGAGTTTGGGCTCCGTGGAATACTTATCGCGGTGATATCTGCTCCCCTCCGCTTGACTATGAGGTCCCTCTCCCCTCCTCTCCATGATTTACGTTCCTCCCCCAATTTCACTGCTTGTTTTGTTTTCCCGCTCGTGCTCACCCCCCCCTTGCCAGAGTCCTTTTTACCGCGTCACTTTTCCCCCCCACCCCCAGCGACCCTTGCCACTATGATACCATGTGTTTGTGTGTTGTTGTTCTTCTCGACAAAAACATAAAATTAAACCTTTCTTATCCTATTTATATGATACTATGCTCTACCCGATAATGTGGACTTGAAGGATTGCTTCGGCAACGTGCTGTCTCATAATCTACTTTTCACTTAGCCTGTTTATGTCATAGCGGCCGGCCCTGCGGGGTTGTAGGCAGACGCTGTGTATTGTGCATTCGTAAATAAAGGTTTTTAAAAAAAAAAAAAAAAAAATAATAATAATTTGGAATTTAGTCTGTATTCTGTTAAAGGGGTAAAGAAACGAAAAATTGGCATTTGAATATGGGGATTGTTTGAGGAATATATGCGTGTTTAAAGTAAAATATTGGATGCCTTATTTGTTGGTTTGTTGTTACTATACTGTGGAATAATACAAATATATATATAAAAAAGGATAAGTGTGTTTCTTTAAGGTTTAATATGAGTTATTGAGATTAAAATACATTCACAAAATGGCATATGTTCCCAATCACAGAAATGTTCCAAATATGCTCAAAGGTGGATTCAGAAGCAATTTGTGTCTGTGGCATGCAGTTTCTGTCATCAGTACTTCTCATCCATTTTTCCACAAGAGCAGTTAAAACATGAATGGGAAAATATCCTACTTTGCAAATGTTTTCAACATTATTATGGCCCTGCCACATTTTACACATAATACATCATATGCTGCATAACCCCTTGTGTGCTGATGACGGCCCCCGTCCGTCATGCAGCACTGTGCTCGTGTGCTGATGACGGCTGGGGACCGTCATAAACCCGCCCACTCTTTAAAAGCACCGCACAGGCGCAGAATCGCGGCCGCACACAAGGTGTTAATCTGACATTTTTAACAAAATATTGTAGCTCAACTTTGCCCTCTATGTCAACCGACATCTCTGCTTAATGTAGGTGGAAATTATTTTGCCAAACTACTGCTTGCGCATATCAGGTCATAAGAACTGGGCACACCAATTTAGCATTGACACTACTTGTTACTGTGTATGTAGAGAAGTTGTCACAGTACGTCTCTCTCTTAGACGCGGACAGGGCCAGACTGGAATACAAAAGCAGTCTTGGCAAATTTTTTCAGACCAGCACTCTACTGAACCTGATCAATCATCAACCATCAAGCAATGCCCCTACTTCGTACAAATTTGCTGCATTCTTAAATATCTCCAGCTAGCTGAAAGTAAAAACAAGGATGCAATGCAAGACTGCCACAACTTTAATCCATAAAAGATTCAAGGTTACCACAAAGTTACTTTAAAACAGGATCAACCGATATGCACCCATCAATCAAGGACAATTCCCTTCACAAAGAAAAGAGAGAAGTTCTATTTGTTAAAAAAAATTACTACGGGAGAAGAAAAGCAGCAGCAAACAGGAGCAAAAGAATAGCCCTGCCACTCACCAACTAAGCTGAATTCAAACTGTTTTGAAAAAGTATATGAACATACACCTTTTGACAAACAACCAAAATGTGACAACCTTTGGATAGAATTGCTAACCAGCCAGAGCAAGAATTGGCAAAGCCAAAAGGTCTGACCTTGGCAAGATTGCAATACGTTATTTGTACTATTCTGCAAAGATATGGAATGGTCAACAAAAGATTACAAGTAATAAAAAGTACAAATATCACAGACTAAAGATGGTGTGCATATGTTTACAAGTAAGGACACTTCATTAATCATTAAACATTGCATCTTTTTGTGCCATGCAGTTACTGTACAATACATATTTTTTTACATGGAGAGAAGTAAGGACACTTCATTAATCATTAAACATTGCAGCTTTTTGTGCCATACAGTTACTGTACAATGAATTTTGTTTTTTTTAAATGGAGAGAAATAAACATGGCAGACATTCAGAGAGAGAGGGTGGGGTACATTGTGAGACAAGTGGGGAGAAAGAGAGATGATGAGAGTATTGAGAAAAGGCGTAGGGTGAAAGAGTCACACATGGGGAAAGTAAGGAAGAGACAAATGGAGAAACAGATGCAAGACCATCACATTGCATACTTAAATAGGATCCTGTGCTTACCTCTCGGGTGCGAAGATAAACCTGCGGGTGGGGCTGGTGTTGCAGGGCGATGGAAATTAAGCTGGTCGTGGAGATGGAGGCAGATGTGGTGATGGAGCTGCTGCCGTCCAAATACGAGCGGCAAAGAAGGGGCTGTGGGCCAAGATGAAGTGAAAGCTGCATCCAGAGAAGAGGCTGTGGTGGAGGATGCGCTCAGGGACTGGAGAGGCTACGGGGCAAGAAGAGGCTGCGGCGGAGAGGATGTCCTCAGGCAGTGAAGAAGTTCCTGGGCGAGAAGAGGCTCGCTGAACAAGAAGAGGCTGCAGCGGAGGATGCGCTCAGGGACTGAAGAGGCTCCGGGGTGAGAAGAGAGTAGACTGCGGCAGAGAAGATGCCCTCAGACAGTTAAGATTCTCTGGGTCAATTACAGGCTGCGGGCGCTGCGGGCGCTGCGAGCAGAGAGTACAAGAGGACGTCGTGGCACCACGAACACAGGAAGCTTCCCAAAAGGTCCTTTAAAAGTCAGCGGTAACATCGCTTACAGCTGACTTTTAAAGGTCCTGTGCTTCCCGCCGTGTGTGACGTCACAGAGGCGGCTATTCAGAGGCAAGCAGTAAACAGAGAAGATGGCTGCAGGAGCAAACGTAGTGAATGCTCCTGATGGAGCAGGGTAAAGAGCAAAATTTTGTTATAACCTGTGAAGTTAATCTCCCATTATATATAACTTGATTAATAAGCATGTGGTGAAAAGTATTAATCAACTTAGTTTAAAATTGCAAACATTACAAGTGGGATTAACAAAAGTGCTCTATGTTGCATACGCAAAGAAGAAAATAATAAACTAATTTTTGTCTATTGTCTTTGTCAGTATTAAATGCGGCTGTTTAACTAATGGCATGTGCTTATTATTTGTGCTTATGTTATGTCTTTTGTGACAAAAGCCTTTGGAGTTCGTGCAGTTCCTTAAAGAAGAATGTAATTATAAAAACTGCATCTGTGTTGCTTCTGCTAGGTAACATAATTAACCCGGTTAATTAGTAGAAGGGGGGCGGGTAACAGAATGGGTTTCAATTCTTTAATTAATTGATGTTTTGTATTTGTTTAATAATAGTTTCCAAAGTGAGGCCTAAAAAGTGGCTCGGAAAAATATGGCTGACAGAGATGCGGACCTGAAAGGAATCTTGTTCAGAGTGGAGCCTTGCATTGTGTAATGGAAATATTTGCTGAATAAAAAAGACTTTGCTTGAATAAAATGTGCTCACGGAAAGGCCCAAGGACAGGATTTGTGAATGTCTACCAAGGTTAGGAAGCGAAAAGAACAGTACTCGAACGAGAAAGTAACACTTTCTAGGAAGCCAAATGTCATCGAAGAAAGAGACAATGGGGCTAATGTGAAGCCCGGACTTGGACAAAATATAAGAATGACCTAACTGTGGACTGACATGGCTCGACCAATGAGAGATCTGGATTTTGTTGAAAGAATGCGAAATGTAGAAAGTTTTAGATAGAGAAAAGGTATAAAACCTGACATCATGAGCAGGGCAAAAAGGCTGACTTCCCGATTCCTGATTGACGTGCTGTTGGACTTTTGGCGCACGTAAGGACAGCTGAAATTAATTGATATTTTCCTTTTCAGGTGAAGCAAAGATAGACAGGGAAATTGATTTAGGGTATGGAAACTGTTATTTGCTAATAATTCATGTTTCTGATCTTGCTTAAATAAATGTCAGTTCATTAATTTGTTTCTTAATAAAATGTTGCTTTCTTATTTGCTAATAAAATAAAGATACTAAATATAAATGCTCTTTCTTTGAAAATAAAGTTAAATAAAATAGATTTGGAATGACAAGCTGGTCTTGTTTATTCATGGTCTAGTTACTATCAGTTGATCCATTCGCCTTAGTGATCCGTTTAATAAATAATAAATGTGTTTCTAAAACAAAGGTAAATATGATAAACTGCAGTTGTATATAATAGTGTAAATATTAGGTGAGTGAATTTATTAATCAGATCACATGATTAAGTTGCTCAAAATTGTCTCATTGGTGTTATGTGCCTGTTTAAGTGTTTCATGATTGATGGTGAGTATTGAGGTATTAGGTAGCGTTATTGAGACAGTTTTTCTACAGGAGCGCTGGATCACTCCAGCAGTCATCTTCTCTGTTTACTTCCATGAAATAATCAACAAAGGAGTAACTCGGAATTGTTTAATCAAACGACACACAGAGAATAACAATTATTTCTTAAAAGAACCCTCACTCACCAACCATGTTGGTGACATCCTTCATCATGGGGTCCCCCCCCACCCCCCAGAGCGGCCAAATTCCTCTTGGGTGTGCTATGACGCCTGATTACACCGGAGTGGTTTTTTTTCAGTGCAAGGTGAGTGAACCAGTGAATGATAAAATTGCCTTTACTAATCCTAAGAAATTTTAATATTGGAGTAGTAAGGCAGGATTAAAAGTGAAAATTGGATGTCTTTTTTTGGTTAGATTGACCAATGGCATCCACAAGTGATAGAAGTGATAGTAGTAGGTCTACATGTTTCAGCCTCAATATGCCAATTTTAGAGGCTTATTTCAGGACCAATCCTGCCACGTTGGTATGCACACGATAAGGCGCACCCTTCTCTGTGGCAGTAATAACCACAAACTTACGGTTGACCTTTTAGCGTGTCTGAAAGAGAACATGTTTAGAGTACGTGGAGACGACGGCATTCACCACGTGATGCATGGTGACGTCCACGTGTCTCCTAGGCAACCCGGTAAACTTACTCACCCAATGTCAGTATGTATGTAAGCTTTATTGAGAGCGCCGAAACACAAAAACTTGTGACCAACGTCCACAAATAAACGGGGGCAGTTTAATTGTTTTAGACAGAGTGTGACCTTTAGAGTTGGTATTTGGATCCCTGTATAGTCGGTCAGGCAACCTGTGATTTTTTTTTAATAATCCATGTAAGATATGGTGAATGGTTTTCGAAAGTGTGTCGATGAAAAAAGGGTATGCACCCTCACAACCTTTAAGAGTACATGTCAGTGGGTTTACAGTCTCGACTAACCCTTGCTGTCAATGTTGATCACCTGTACTGAGGTGCCTAGAAACAACTATTCCACCTGTTGAGGGAATGAAGCAGCCTACCAACCCTGCAGGAGGAATGGCTGTCCATGAGGAGCAAGGTGCAGCATGAGCTTAGTGTAATGGGTCTGCGTAATTAGAGGATTACAGAGAGCCATCAGAGTGGGCTCCAGCCTGTCCTTTGTGGCTCAGACCCAAACAGATGCAGTAGAATGCCCAATTCAGAATGGCCTGAACTACTATGCCTAAAGTACACAACTTCAGGGTGACCTGAGCCGCTGTGCCCAAAGGTACATACCCAAGAACATCACGTGACCTAAGCAATGGTTTCCCACCCACTAGGTGATGCCCACCCACTGATCTTGACCTGCATTGCCCAAGGAGGGTTGCACCTCACACGTCTTGACCAGTTGAGACCCTGTGCCCTCCTGAGTCATGTGAATGGCCTGAAGCAGCCGACAAGACTGTGGAGGAGACCCAGCAAGGACTACTAGCTTGCAGAAGCAGGGGAGCTGCACAGTAATAAAGAAGTGGGAGAGTTGCTGAGACATCAGCTCAATCTACCGACTCACATACACATTGTGTGAGAGCCAGTAACAGAACTTAACAGACTACGCAATGTTCAAAGGTGCTGGGGTAAAACTGCGCTTGTGCCAATTCTCGCTACATGTTGCCCATAGAGGACATCCACTAGGGCTAAAGGGAAGGAACTGGGGGCTCTAGCAGGAAGGGGAAGCCAACATATGCTAGCAAGAGAACATTTTTTTATAGTTTGGAGGACATTGTGTTCAGTTAAAACATAGTGGCAATCTTGCCCGCTGTGTTTGAAAGGCTGTAGGCTATAATACATCTGCAATACTGCAGAAGGGATTAACGCTAACTATGGGATGAGCATCCCATCTGCCAAACTCGAAATAAGTCAGTCTCTAAGTTGCATCCTGTATACATCTGGATTTAGTATTTTGTTCTATTGTGCATTTAAGTACTTTTCTTCTTGAAATTCAGGCACCGGGTTGAGCAATCCTTTATTATCCAAATGTGTATTTGTTGAGTGCTGAGTTCAAACACCGCACAGTACTACCTGAGAAGCATGTGACTGCTTACCATTACTTCTACTAAGAGTCAACCTCTGAAGGGTTTATAATTGCCTCAGTTTTCCGAGCCATAGTAGAATGGACTCAGGATGTAAGAGGCAAATGACCTCACGCCCACAGAGGCCCGTTAGCCCCTGCTTGCTCTCTGCACCCCACCGAACAGTTTCTAACAGTGAACTTCTAGCAATTCTAGTAAATAGCATATTTAGTGTTTTGCACACTTTTTACATTATGTTTGTAAAAAACAATTGCCATTATCCAGCACTAAATGTATTTATGACAAAGCAGCACATCTATTTCAGTGCCACCTAGCACATCAAAGGAAATATATATGCTTGCAAAGAAGTTTGCCATTTGGCAGAGAAACACTATGTAAATGTATAGGAAAAGTGTGAAACTCCTCACACATTCGGTTGGCCGATAATCAAGATCTATATAAACCGATAGCTTTAAATTTCTCTGTTCTGTTTTTAATTAAGCTTGGTTATTGACTTTACTTTTGTTGTCAGAGTTTATTACACAGCAAAGCTGTAACAGGCTTTATAGTGTGTAGGCAAGCAGTATGTTTGTCTCGGTTTCTCGAGGTAAGTGCATATAATTTACCTAGGGCAGCAAAAATCATTGTGCCTGCCTTATTTCCTAATAACGAGTCAGAGACCATGGAAGATATAGATTCCTGAAATGTACAGCTGCAAGAGGAGAAGAGAGAGTCACGTTTTAGGACTTGAAAACTGAAAGAGCAGGGAAGATGCTCAGTTGCTAAAGAAATGAGTGATGCTAGTTTGTAACACTCTAATTTCAAGGGACCATAGAGTTGGAATAAATAATCTGAACAGGCTCATGGTTCTTTTTAGACAATTTCTGCCAAATTCAAGGTAGCCCAATGACAGCTGTTTTTGGAAGTATACTATGGATAATCCTGAGTGTGGCAATGGATAAGGGTATGCGGAAAGTTTTTTCGTGATTTGCTTTTTTCTCATCTTTGTTCAGCCGTTTTAGTGGGCTAAATCTAGCAGAACATTAGGGCCATATTTTGCAATTTGCAGACAGGATCTGGAACTACAGATGTCATGGAGTGCCATATCTACCAAACTAATGGATTGCCCACTCTATTATGAGCTACGCGAACTGCCATGTTCGGGTCTAAGGGCTCAGTGTCCTAATGCATCCACCCCAGAAACCTGTGTTTGACCTCAAGGCCTCAGGGTACTATCCTGTCAAGTCCACTCAGTTTCTAATCTTTCTGAGGTCAATAAATTGTGTACCACTGAGTTGGATAAGAATGAACACCTGTTTTTTTAGGGCCGAGGTGTCCCAAGAGTTGTACATGCTCTTTGTCCTGATGTACAGTTTTCCCACTGCGACCATCAGGAAGACCTCATCATTCTGTGAAGGAAAAAAATAAAATGACCCCCAGTGCCCCCAGTTCCTGAAGATAACTCCCAGGGTATCAAGGATATTAGTGTTTTGTGTCTTAAGGACAAATTTACGTTTTGGGAGTTTCATGAGTTGCCACTTGATGTATGGCTGCCTCTCTACAAAGTTACAGCACTTTCAGAGAAGCTGCTTGGAAGCAGCTCCTTTGAAGGTTTGCAATGTGTGTGTGGGGGGCTGGTTGGGAAATAGTTTTTTTGGAAGTGGAGACTGGTTGGGAAGAGTTTGATGGGTGGTTGGGGCTGGCTTTTTTGGGGGTGGGGCTCTCTGGGGTATTGTGTAGGCAAGTGGGTTGCGGGGGGAAGTCTCCAATGGATGTGGGTCGTGGCAGGTGGCAATATGGTTGAATATGGGGAATGGATGGGGTGTTCTCCTTAAGATGTGGGTGTTCATAGGGCTAATTTTGCTTGGCTTTTGGGACTGGTTGGGGAAGTCTTTGCTGGTAAAGGTGTGGATCAGTGTTTTTTATTGGATGTGGGAAAGAGTTTATGGGAGCTTGTTTGTGCTTGGGGCTGCTTATGCGTGGCCATACACCTGTGTGGTCCCAGATGTCGGGGGCCACTGTCGGCATTGGGTGTTGATGTGTGTTTTAGTTGGGTGTGGGAAATGGTTGGGGGAGAGCTTGCTTGGACTTGGGGGCCTCCTGGGTTTGACCTTGCACAGATGTAGGTGCTTGTTGGTGTAATGCTCAGACATAGGGTGGTCTTCATTAGCTGTGAGTGTAGAAAGGTGTTATTTTGGTTTTATGAGATGTATAGCTTGGGAAGAGCTTGCCACGGTGTCAGTCCATTTGGTGGTTTGCTCTTGATTGAACGTGGAATCACTATGGGATTGCGTGGGCGAGGGAGCTGTTGTGGCGGGTTGTTCAGAACGGTGGGCTTGGTGTACCTTGAAACTGAGTTTTGATTGGTATTGTTTTGGTTGCATGTGGTGCATGGCTGTGCTGATAGTAAGGTTTGTTTGGGAGAGGGTTGGTAAATATGGGGGTTGGACTTACTCAGACACACGGGATGCTGGAAAGTAGTTGTTAATTGGTCTTATTTTAGCTGGGTGTGGGGACTGCTTAGATCGACTTTGACTGGAGAGTGGGGCTGGTTCGAGGGAGCATACATGAGCACGGGGGCTGGTTGGGAGTTGACCTTACAGGCGTCTACATCGTCCTTCATCTGATGGTGATGTTGATGGCACTTACTTTGTTTATCTGCTGCCAGCACATGTTGGTGGTCATGCTCGAAGGAGGGGTGCACTGAAGTGGTTTATCAGGGGTTGCGTTTTGTGCACATGTGGATGATAGTTTGGGTGCTTTGCTTTCTGTGGGATGTGGGGGCTCGTTTGATGTCATGCCCTGGGGTTTATTGGTAGGGAGTCTCGCTGGAGTCTTTTCACAGTGGCTAGAGCAGTTTTATCAAGAGGTCGAAGCGCTGGAATCTTGGAGTGCTGAAATCCTGAAATTACGCACCAGCATGAACTACTCCGCTCAGTATCATGTGTGTAGGTGCATAGGGCACCGGGAGGTGTGGGGGTAGGCGGTGCCGGTCTGACCCCCCCATGCACAGGTTCTGGGGAGCGTACGCTCTCACCCCTCCAGCCTCTCCCGTGCCAGGGCTCCCCGGGCTCCTTGCCTAATTACCAGCAGCCCCGGGCAGGGGCGGGATGTGTCCTCCGACGCCCTCGGCAGACACTGCCAGGGAGTGACGAGCAGATGAGAGGGGGGCGGGGACCGGGCACCGGGGCGGGGGTAGGGACAGGGAGCAGGGAGGAGACCTGGGAGCACCAGGGAGGGGGAAGAGACTGGAGCCGAGCTCGGTGTGGGGGCCGAGGGGGCTCCTCTCCCAGTCCCTGCACACCCTTGTCCTTCCACCGCCGCGTCGCACCGCAGGTAAGGGCTTAGCCGAACACTCATTCCATTTGAAACATTTGTCAGAGAGAAAAGAAGCATGATGAACTAAAGATATGACACTGGATGGGAGAGGACTGACGACAGGCGCACACTAAAGAGAGGCAAAGTAGGAAGGGAAAAGAAGACAGAACGTGAGAAGTAGAAGCAGAGAGGGGAATGAGGTGGGAAAAGAGACGGAATGAAGGATAGGAAGGCAACCAAAAGAGAGAAGAGGAGAAAACACAGTCACAGTGATTCAGGTGAAAACAACACAAGCAGGAGTGAGGGAACGCGTTCGCCATGACGCAGACTTGGACTGGCTCGCCTGACTTCCTGCTGGCGTAAAAGGTTTATTATCTTCTTTATGGGGCCATCTGTTTTGCACCATAAAGATAAAAAACCTTTTACGCCAGCAGTAAGTCAGGCGAGCCAGTCCAAGTGGAAAGGCTGAAAGAGAGAAAAGAGTATGTCATACAGATCTCTTTCCCAATGGCCGGCCACCGTTTAGCATAAACGGTGACGCCGGCCAATGGGAAAGAGGGGCGGGGCTTAAAGCCCGCTAGAGAATCTCCCTCAAGATCATAAGATCTCGTCAGGGAGACTGCGCATGCGCAGCCTACGCAGGCTTCGACCTAAAAAGGATCTTGAGAAGCTGAGTGACCAAATGTGAAACCGAAGTGGTAATAAACAATGTTCTTAGTTGATACCCCAGGAATTGAAACATCAAGCAATGGGTATTGTCTCTGTCCCAGATGTTATATTCTATTGTATTTGGTATTTTTAAACTCCTACATGATGACGATCTGGGCCCAGAATTCCTGTGAGTTTGCGTCGTGGTTGGTTGTGTCACTTTTGTGGCTCATCCCCAACGCAAAATCCATGCCTAAGCTGAAGATGTAGAGAAACTGCATTGAGGGGACTTTTATGGTGTGGGGTAGAGAGTGAGGAGGTTGAGTCTGGTGTATTGTTAAAAGCTCTCCCTAAAGAAAGCTGTCTAAGTATTGGATATGATTCACATGTTTCCATCAAAAATAATCAGATTTTCCAGCACAGCAGGAGAGTGAAGCTTTGTTTAAGCCAAGCAGGTAAACATTTTAATGGGATCCTTGCCAGCTGCAGAAATGCTTCTGGATTGTGAAAAAGACCAATCCTGCTGCTCACATGCGGCATCGCAGATTCACAATTATCATGTTTTTTTGTTGCCACCCTCTACTGCAGATGGATATTTGCAATCATAACTGTGGATTTGCAGCATTGGAATATGATGCCTTCTTTGACAGTGGAAATACTTTTATTTGCCTTTTTCACCTGTTAGATACATTCCATTGCTTTATCTAGTTGGAAAAAAAAGCTGTGAAACCCGATATTTGGCTTAAGAGTATTCGAAATGAGTGATTTCTTTGGCTTTTCTATTCTCCGTCTTCCTCTTTTTCTGCCTCTCACCATGGGCTGAAGTGACAAGCTGTGGCAGGGAGAAGTGAGAAGACAGGAGCTGTGCTTTCAGTTTCTGTCCTTGCAATAAAACAACGCTTGTGAATGCGTTGCTGTCGCGAGCCCAACTTTCACAATGCATTCTAATTTGCAGACATGAAAAGAATCTTTCAATAAACTTTTCCCCTGTTGCTTCTTGTTTCAAGTTTACAATCCGACCGTAATAGTCATAACAGAGCTATCTAGGCAAGATAATCTCGCCCTTTGTAGGCTGCTGTCCTACCTGGACACAAACTCATCCTACTCGGGGTCCAGGAAGTGACGTCATGGTGATTGTTAGACCTGGTACCATTGGCGTGGGTCTCCCTTCCATTTTTGCAGTTGCCTAGTGTGTTTTTTCTGGAGTTAGATGCTTTGGGCAAAGTGCCACTGCTGTCCAGTGCCACAGTGCAAGTGTTCCCTGTTGTAAATGAATGTATTGACCGCATCGCTGCGGCGGCTTTTCCCGCTGTGCGCGGCATTTTCAAAAATCCCGCGTAACGTGACAAAGCCAGCTCGTCATCCGCGCAGCGTAGGTAACGCCCATGACGAGCTGGCTTTGTCATTAGCGTCGAAGGGGTTAATTGGTGATTCCATGATGACTATTTGGTTTACTTGCCAGACCCTAGTACAGTGCACCAGGAGTGCCCAGGGCTTGTAAATCCAAATGCTGCTAGTGGGCTTGCAAATCTAACAGTGATGACTAGGCTTTTAGTCAGGATCTAGAGACAACAATACATTATAATATGTGGGTGTGCGAATTATCTTATAAGTTTGTTTTAAATGGTGCAGGCCGGTGAGGTTTTGAAGCAACTTTTGGTAGCTTCTAATTATACTATTACTTTATTTGTTTAATACCATTAATTCTGCAGCAATCAGTCATATAAATTGCCTTCTTGCTAATGTGCAGCACAGATACAGGATAAGGGATAGGAGGTTAATTCTCAAGAGTTTATTGAAAATACTGCAGTCATGAGCATTGCCTGCTGAAATCAGGTTCCAAACAAGTAGTGCAGAGTGTTAATTAACGTCCTGCAGAGAGGATATTTATGTGTCCATTAGGAATATTGCTAAAGCAGCAAGACATAGAGAATAGCAGGTACTAAGGCACACATTTGGTTGTTCATAAAGGTGGTCTTTTTATTGAGGGTGGTGAACTAGCTTATATATGTGCAGAGGAAACTACAAGGGGAACAGATTTGAGACTTCTGAAGCAACCTGATGGTGTCACTTCTGCAGTCGAATAGGGGTTATGTGTGCTGTAGGAGTAGCAGCCGGACGTGCAGAAGAGCCAGACTTATGTCCAGATTTGCAGAAGGCCTGCGAGAGACTCCAGAAAGGAACCATGGAGTTGTAGAAAAGACAGAGATGGTGACTGAGTTGAACTGGCAGTGTTAGCCCTGACAGGGAGAGAAGCAGACCAGATACGCCTAATGGTCAATGTACACATGTATACTGCTGTGAACATTTTACAGAACCCGGATTGGGGACTATATCATGAACAAAGACGCATTAACCAAAACATCATAAGGAAGACACATGGAGAGGCATCAGTTAAAAAATATGGTGAAGTCCACTGGCCTAGAACCGCCTCAAGTCAAAAGTGTGAGTCTATAGTTCTCATGGGAGGAGAGCTGGACTGGGATTATATTGGTGACTATCAGTGCCAGGGCTCAGAGAGCAGAGTTATCCTTAAAAAGACCGTATGATACAGACAGACTCGAGTCTATGGAAACAGATTTATCACCTCGGGTAAGCGCATCATACTTGCTCTGTCTTTATACAGAAGCTCTCCTCAGATAACAGGGATGGTAGCCACTCTCCTCTCGGACCAGAAAACTATCCCTCAGAATGTGGAGACCTTGAGGTATTTTGCAGTCTGGCTAACTCTCATGCTACACAGATGGTACATTATCTCTAGGGTTTTCTGACCAATGTCGGCCATACAACTCCTCTTGGAGTGAGTGGGGCCTTGGCTGCATTAGTGTGACACTCAGTGGAGAAGTGTGGCTCAGGGGTTAGAGGCGGCAGACCTGGAGCTTGAGTTCGGCCCTGGACCAGTGTTCAATTCCCCGCCTCGGCGGGTCTTGGGCTCAAAATTCCACGGACTCGTTAATTCTCGCTCCGGTGCCTTCTCGACTCACGGGTTCACACTCTGCGACTCTGGGCAATAGCTTGCTTAATCTCCACAACGGCCCTTCGCGGTGGGATGCCTGGCTTTCACCTTGTGGATACCCTGCCAGGGTTATCTCACAGGGGAATACCAGGCCGGGTTCCCTAAGCAAGCGCGGAGATGCCCCAGGGTAAGTCGTGCGCTATATAAGTCTCATTCATTTCATTTCATCTCATTCATTTCATTTCATTTCATTCATTTCATTTCATTTCACTCAGAAAAAGGGCTTTACTATTCAATAATGTCAAAGACGGATGAAGTATTTGGAGTTTGTGATAGCACATTTGAAGTATAAAAGGTGCATCTGACTGAGTTAAATATGTCACACGCAAGATGGTGGCCAATGTAAGGTGAAAATACACCAAACAGGGCCGGCCCTATAACCCAGAAGCTGGAGCAAAAAAACAATTTTCCAACCACAATGGTAAAGGGATAAAATTATAAAGAAAACAACATATCCACTTTCTGAAAATTAAATGTGCAGTCTAAAAATAAAAGGAAACGTAGGCACACAAACATTCTTTATAAAATGAAAACGTTCTTTGTTATTTAAATTATTATATGCAAGACAGACAATTTGTTATAAAATCCAATATATAAACTTATAAACGGTTGCTCTCAATTTTAATTGTCCTGATGATGACCAAAAAATAAACAAGGTTGAAACGCCGTCGGCGTTGCCCTGTGACAAATCAAGAGGAAGCTATTATTACATAATGTTCTCGTTACAATACGCGTTACAACACGGACAAATCTACTGATTGTTATTCCTCTGCCATTGTGTGTGTTTGTTTACACAGTAATTTTTTGCACACATATGTATGTTTAGTGTAACCTTGGGAGCACACATTTTTTTGTCGTTGTTTTGCTTTGTAGCATATTGTCTGTTTTGCAAAGAATAATTTAAATAACAAAAAACGTTTTTATTTTTGAAAGAAATTTTTGTGTGGGTACCTTGCTTTTTGTCTTTTGACTGCACATCTTTGACTTTTAGAAAGTGGATATGCTGTTTTCTTTATAATTGTATCCTTGAACCATGGGCGTAGTGTGCGTAGTGGGGCTGTGCGTAACACCACGAAGTGGGGGGGAATCTACGCCCACCCACACACTTCGCGTAGCCCCACTACGCACCGCCCGCCTCCCTCCCGCCCTCTTCTAAATACCCTAAGTTTGTAATCAATGTGGCTCTACGCTACTTTCTTCCTCTTGTGCTTCCTCTTGTGCAGTACAGCACATCAACATTGGTTGGTGTGCTGCATTGAGCAAAGCATTAATAAATCTGCCCCTATATTTGCCCGTCAAGTGATTTCATGGCCGGTGGTCCAAAGTACTACATGTATTCTAACCAAAGCTAAACAAAAGTGCCAGAATCACTACAGTTTTGCAGAGGTGATAGAACAAAAAAAATGTAGCTATTTGACAACCTGACTTTAAGGGATGCAAACAAGTATTGCAACCCCAAGAAACCAATGAGCTGGCATTAATACATTTTAGACAAATCATAGCCACAGCAATTGTATGCCCCTATAAAACGTCACAATCAATGTAACAACTAAGGGGCTGATTATGATGTCGATGGGAAAGGCACTGAATGGCACTCAGTATCTCAAAATCCGATTTGGAACCCTTATTTATGATTGAATCGTACACATTTCCAACCAATCGATTAATATTCCTGGAAACCGTTTGGGCTGTCCGAATTAGTTTGGAAAGGCATTCGGACAGGCCGAGTCTTTCGAAGCCGAATCATACAGCTTTATGGGCACCGTTTCCGAGCAAGCGATTACGATGACCGATTCGGATAGACGTTACGATTGGTCTGCCTGACATGAAACGGCTGTTGGAATCTGTCTTTGGGAGCCCGTTGCAGGTCCCCTTCACCCTGAGACATCCGGTTGGGGCCCATAGGGGTATCCAAGGGATCCCTCTTTCCAACCATGCACAATGTGGCAGGCACCATGGTGTGCCTGCCACAGGGTGCAAGGTTGGGTGCAAGGTTTTGCCCAATCACCCCTTTTTCAATGGGAACCTTTGTTCTCGTTCAGAACACAGGCTCCCATTGAAGTCAATACAAGTCCAACCGAACGATGTTGGGAAGCATCATGATTTGTCGTTCGGGCTCACTGAACCTGATTCGCTTGGAAATTATTCTGGGACTGATTGGGTCACAACAGTTTCTGAACAACATCCTAATCGGCCCCAAAGTTTATATCTACCAAGTTCAAGTGTAATGAGCTTACTGCACGACATGACTGTTATCGCCATAAAACACTTGCATGGTATTACTTTTTGGAAATGTGGCCCTCTGAGCATCCTGCAATAATAGTGTCACCTAAGAAAAAATAGGTTGCTTCCTTTGAAAAAGTTGAGAAGGGAAAAGGTCCACGAGTTCCTTTCAAGTATCTTTTTGTTTACTTCCAGGAAACTCTTGAACTGAGTAGTAACCTTACTCACCCATTTTGAATCCATGCAGGGATGAACATCAAAGTCCAATTGATCCCAAATGCATTCATGAGGAATAGCAATACCAGCTCTAAGACATGAGGTATACGGCAAGTACAGTTCTTTGAAAAGCAGAAAACAAGGAGTAAGTGTGATCATCTATAAATGTATGTATAGCTCATATGTCTAACGTGCACCACATTTGTGAATTAAAATAAAAACATATACTTCTCTAAAGAGTTTTGAATTGAATCCTTTCTGGCATTGTAGTAGCTGCTATTGCCATTTTAGTTGTTCAGGCAGTGCATTCTATTAGTTTCTTGGTTTGCGTGGGAATAATTTACCTCCCACTTTTTTCTAACAAGTTTGGGGAAAGAGCACTTTTTGCCCTCTGATCTCAGTGACCTAAAGGGGCAATATAGATTAAAGCTCAGCCTCAAATGCCCTTGTGCAGTAAAGCCATTCTTAACCTGAATTATGGCCACTAACAGCAGCGAGGCACATTTCAGGACTCCAGCAGCGGCCAGTGTAGATAAGCTCAGCGGGCTGGCGGGGCGAGAGGGATATCGACAGGCGACGAAATAGAATGTAAATATTTATTGTATTTGCCCTATTCCATCATCTGTCGACATCCTCCCACCCCGCCCCACCATGCTTACCTGCACTGGCCGCTCCTGCTGGGCCCCCAGAAGAGATGTTCGTTTGCTTTAGTAAATCAAAGACAGCCCATAGTGAAGCATTTTCCAGCACTTGCACTTAACAATGTGAACATTGTAATCATTTTTTGATTCAATCACTGCACCAACAGCAGTAGATCTATCTTGTTGCAATGTTAAATACCTGATCTTTACAAGCATCTATAGATGCTGGTTGGAGGATCTGATGATGTTATTCCCTTCAGCATCCATGGATAATCATTGATAAAATAGAGCCCTCAGGATTCCCAGACACTACTTAACTTGAAAATCTAAATAAAAAATTGGAACTTTTGACACAAGTAACTCTGGGATTTTGACTAGTGCTCCACCCCGCAATAAAAAAAAATCTATTTTTGGAGGAGTTAATCTCAGCCAATTTTTATTCATCCATCACCATAATTTTGGAGTCTGAACAACAAGTCTTCTAACAGTTATTTGTTGAACATGTCTGTTAAAGGAGGTGAAGACAGACAAGAGCCAAAGCGCTATGTACAATGACTGTGTTCAATATTCTGTCATTAGACAACTCTAGTTCTCTGGTCTGATGTAAAGGACTGTATCCACTTTAACACGGAACCCGATACCCTCCCCACCTTCTTCAACCTATCAACCTGGAACTTTAGAGTTAGGTGCTGTCAGGGGTGAGCATACTTCTATTACCCACCTTTCGAAATGTGTTTTGTGACCTTTGGTGAGTGAAATAATAATACTTCAATAATTTAAAACTATAGTAATACTGAGTAGTAAACTGATTGATTCTAGAGACCAATTACTGCCTTGATCCCTGGTGTGATTGCTCTTTTAATAATGTGGGGACTCTGGTGAAGCAACAAGAATACCTGGTCTGGAAGTAGTAGTAGATAAGCTTTATTCGATAAAAGATTTATCAAAAAGCACACCAAAAACATCCATTTTATGTCCATAATAACATTTGTCATTTAAAAACCATCATAGTATAAAATCGATTCTGAGCCATTAAAAAACTACAATATATACAAATTAAAAATAGAAGTTATATACAGTAGATAATGAAAAAGCACTGTGCATATAAGCAATAAGGAATAGGATAGCAGCTTTTGGATCGATAATCAAGGTCGACATTCAATTTACAGGTCTTTCTCTCAAAAAGTCCATTGAGTGTTGGGACCTGCTGCATTCTTGCCTGGAACTGTGTTCGCAACAACGAGGCGCAACCTAGAAATTTTGCTACTCCACATACTAATGTCATGGAGGAAGTATCAGTTTTCAGGATGCATAATGCAGCACGGTAATCTGTAAGGCCCAACATTTCACATACTGGTTTAAGCCACTTAGCTCTGGCCCATTCATAAACCGGGCATGCCAAAATAAAGTGGGCAATGGACTCAGTGTGGTGTGCACAGCATGGGCAAGGTGCAGGCACTAAACTAGGCCCCTTCCATGATGCTATCACATTGTTGAGTGGCAGGGTCCCTAATCTCATCTTCATATATAGGGCCCTGTCCCTGGGAACCTGTATGAAGTCAAGATAGGGTTCCAATCTAGAGATGTTTTTTACGTTCAAAGAACCCTTCAGTAAGTTTCCCAGTTTTTGGGTTGGATAGATCACGTGTCTGCACCCAGTCCCAGTAGGCACGCTTTAATACCTGCTTGGGAGGTGGGGTCTGACATACTAATGACTCTCCAAGACCAATATCAACCAAGAGCTGTCTAATATCCACTCTCCATTTTACTCTACTCCCTACATCAATGGATATCAACTCATCAAGGACAGCAGCATAATTGGACAGCTCAGTAGTTCTTCTTAAGCGTGCCCAAAAAAGCAAGGGGCGTAGGCGTGCAATATCTTGGATAGAACGCCTTCCCAAATCATAAAATAAGGGCTTCAGGGGAGTAGAGGTGGGGAGCGATGTGAGATCTCTTAGAAATGTGTTCTCAGACCTAGCCAATTCGCTGGTGTTCTCCCTGCCCCAGATTTCTGCCCCATAGAGGGCCGAAGGTAGTGCTTTACCAGCATAAATAGCGAGCGCCGGGGCGATTGGTCTGCTTACAGACCAATGTTGTTCTCTCACAATCACCCCAGAAACTCGCTTATGATTTAAAAGCATCTTGGCCAGATGGAAAGACCATTTCATGTTTTTTGAAACCCTGATTCCCAAGTAATCAAAGGAGTCCACCATATCCAAAGGGGCACCATTCAGAGTGATATTGTTTCTGAAGCGTTTCGAGGGGTTGATAGTCATTAATTGGGTTTTACTATTATTGACTATCAAACCTTGTTCGTTACAGAATGAGCTATATCTGTTTAAGAGCTTCTGGAGGCCACCAGGTGACTTGTAGATCAAGAGAGTATCGTCGGCGAATAGGAGGGTAGGTGTTTTCTCCCCCGCTTGGTCTGGAAGTGTCAACCATTAAGTTTCTATCACCATAAGGACACCTAGCGGATTGTTAACAATAGTGTCATGAATCTCATGTTTATGAGCAGGATGCACTGTGCATTGATTTGTTCAAATTTATTTTTGAGCAGCCATTTTTAGTGATTAGGGTCATGGGTCTATCTCCTCCTATTAGATAATCTTATTTCTGACCATCTCATAGTGATGTCCGAGTTATATTTGAAGGTGAGACCTGAAATATTCACTGCTCAGAATGTCTAGAGGCTGGAGGATGCCTTTATCCAAGTTAGCAAGTGCTGTTCTGCTAATCAACCGAGAGTTTGTTAGGTAAGACATTTTGCTCTGTTTCCAAGGTGTGTCAGACAGCATTAAAACAAACTAGAGATGGAATTAACATATGTCACGCTTATGAACCCCAGCATAACAGCCAGGAGACTTATACGTTTTCGTGACATTGATTATCCTTTGCATAAAGGAGCTTCATATCGAGATCTTCCAGATGAAGATATTTTGCCAGAACTTCCTTTTAATTTTACCAGGTAACTCCCTTCCTAAATGTGAAGCCCATATCATTCTTGAAAACTTGGGAAAACTTAGTTCTAAAGACAACAATCACATTTAGCCAGTCATTAATGAACAGCGTTGAATTGATATTTAACCGCATTGCTGCGGCGGTTATTTTTACGCTACGCTGCTTTTTTATAAAAGCCGCGTTAGATGACGAGCTCAGCTCGTCATCCGCACACGCCCCCCCGTGGCTGATGACGAGCTGAGCTCGTCATCAGCATCGAAGGGGTTGAAGCACCAAAGACCAGCATGATTCCCAAGCCTGAACAGAACTGAATAGATAAGGGCACAGACTTAAGTGTCTTTTGATGGGCTTGTTGCAGCACCACGGATGCTCACCATTGACTCTCCCTACCACACAAACATCAACTCACACAATTTAAAAACTTTATAAATAACAGTAAAAAGAGCATAGCATGAACATAAGAAAAAAAACAATAAGGTGTCAGAGTCGGTTTAGACCCGCGTCCACGAGCAGTGTGCAGTAGCCGTGCACGTATGAACCTGTCGCAGCTCCAATAATGTAAAAGTTATTTGCTGCATTTCATACTAATTTCAGACCATCTATTTCCAAATACATTGGTTGAAATACATCCGTTCTTAGAGGAAGGACACCATAAAAGTTCTTGCAACACTTTTAACTTTAAGGTCTACACCGATAATCTGGTGCATTGACAAACAATGATGCTTTTGTGACCACGAAGTGCTGACGAAGCACTAGGTGCACACTAGATAATTGGTTGAAGCACAGGTGAAAGAGTGCTTAAATGATAAACTATGACTTAGCTGTGCAAAGGCTGCTATAAATACTGTCCCAAAGGTTACAACAGTGCTTTAATACTGGTGCAGGAACTATAACACAGATTCGTTCTCCTGTGAAGAACCCATAAACAGTCTTAGGCCAGATATTCAACTGTCCTATTGGCTGATAGCACATGACACTCTGCTGGAGTCCTTAAGGGAGGACTGCCAATTTACATACATCTCTTAATCCTGCTGAAATAGCCCACGGTGCTGCTGTTAATATCATGGACCTGCTCAGTGGGCCAGGCTGCAAGCAATGTTGCTCAGAGAGAGACCAGATGCTTCCAGCGACACGATGACACTTATGAAAATTGTAGTTGGCCCATTCTGCCATCATTTCCTGTTGTCTCAATCGAAGTACGCAGATATTCCCAGTTTGCACAATCTCAATATTAAAGTTCTGTCAAAGGGGTGATCCATATCTCATCAGTAAATTATGGTATTCCTTTATATGGACACATGAGGCAATGGCCCTTGAGTGCTTTCACCTTACATTGTATACCAACTAATGGTGGCGCAGTGCTCCTCTCCGTCCATGGAGTGTGCGTAGTATTGCCTACTTCGCGATTCGCAAAGTAGGCGTAGTAGGCAACCCTACGCACACGCTGTGCCGGAGCAAAGTTGCCTGCCACCCGCCTCCCTCCCGCCCTCTTCTAAATGCCCAAAATAATGTTAAACATTGTAAAACTAATTAAAAAGGACTTACCTAGCCTCTACAGTTATTTTCTTATTTTTTGGTTGGTGGATTTTTTCCAAAAAACTAAAAACTAAAACCTGATTCCTCCTGTGATGTAATGTACGACACAACGTGATTGTTTGATTGCCGCCGGGCCCTAGGGTTGTCGGCTGAAGGGCTGTGTATTTATTCATCTTGGTATGTTTTTTGGAACTGTTGCCAACCGACCCAACATGGCTGTAAGATTGCTGTTGTATCTTCATGTTCCTCAATAAAGGTTTAAAAAAAAAGAAAAAAAGGACTTACCTGAGATGCGGCGTCCGGGGGCTCCCTCTTCCCGGTGTCGCGACGACTTCTTCCAGACAAATGCGCATGCAGGAAGGTGTCCCTTCTTGTACAAAAACAATCATCCCCACCCCACAGTCACCCTTGCAACATGAAACAACGGTGCCTGCTCTGGCACATGGCAGCCAATTGTGCACCAGTGAAGGGGAAAGCACAAGGATGCGTCATATTATTGTTAATACAATGCATTCCTGTGTTTTTAAGATGATGCAGCATGGTGCAGCAAAATGGCTTGCGGCACCATCGTTATTTTGTTTATAGATGAGGCCCATAGTATATACCCCTGGAAAGAATGAAGCAGTTGCCTTTTACGTGGCATTGATTTGTACAAATCATACATTTATAGCAATGTTTCATACATCATTTTTGCCTGTCTAAGCCCTGTAAATGTAAGGTTTTATTATTACCAAATTTCATGGTGTTTACTTTCCAATCTCAGAAGGATGAGAAGTTAAGTTGACTTTGCCGTTTTTCGAACCTATGACCAACACGTCATAACAGAAGCCTACAGCAAGCGCTCAACTGGCAGAACTATCTTCTTGGCGGATTTCGAAATCATCGAAGACTGAAAAGTCTTTTTTGAAGAAAGTTGATACATAAATGAACTGAAAAGTAAAGATTCAAGAATGTCTATATTTCTGGGGTTTGGGAGTGCACAGCATACAGATAGTCCTATCTGGCTTTCCTGACCACACGTACTGTGAATGTGATTAGCTGCTGGGAATAAAAAAAAAACAGACCATGAGTCTAGATTTGACAGTTTTGACTTTTCCTAGGAAAAAGTACATGCTCAGAATGGCTCTTGGCTGCTAAAGAGATGCTTACTGAAAAAGACAGCCTCTCAGTCCTCTGCTCATGAGAGGAACGCTCCCGCAGACTGCAAAGCACAGAGATGAGGAAAGGCAAGTCCATACATTTCGAAGCTGAAGTCATGCCCACACAACCGCCCTCAGATGAAGGAGAGGATATTTTTACTTGGACTGATTCTGAGAATGGCTTTTGTTGCGTTTGATGAGACAACAAAGCACATTCAGAGATGTCTTAGTTTAGACATGCCACATATGCAATGTGTAATGTACAAGTGTGTATTTTATTATAATTGGCTTATTTGCCATTGTGAATCTTGTATTGGAATGCATGCCCTAAAATCTGAATGCTGTATGAAATTAATAAATAGTGGTGAGAGAGCGCAATTTGAATAAAACGTATATCCGAGCCATATTTACAAGCATATCGTATAACGTAGGAAATGAAATGTATACTGTAACGTGAAGTTAACACCTATAGCATATAATTAACCGATGTTATCAAGGTAATATAGGAAATGTAACTGTATTTACTCTTGAACATGCATTAGATTTAGAAGGCCCGTATACGTAGTGGGCTGATGTAGAAATGTGTAGAAATGCTTACGAACTGAAGAACGTGCAAGGTAGAATTCATGTACGTGTGTAACTTTAAATGGAGAAACGGCGAGAAATGTAACATGGAGAGATGTGCAGAGAACATACATAACGATGTAACGAATGAGAATATAAAGTTATATTCTATGTAATTTGTATTCTATGTAATTTATATTCTATGTAGAATGTATTCACTTAAGCAAACGATTTACTAAATGCAATTATATTTAAATGTGTGTTAAAGGTTATACTGTGTAGAAGCTTCTTGTAAGAATGTTAGAAGGGTTTAGGTCATGTGTGATTTTAACCTAGCTCACCAAGGGTTCGCAGGAGTGTAGTCCGCTGTATGTAATTTAGTGGGCTCACAGGAGTCGTGAATAGCCTTGATGTGAACGTGCGAGCCAAGGAGTCTAGTTCTTGCTAGATTTAAGGTGACAATGCCGGACGAAGTTTATGGCCTAAACGTGATAAGAGACGCTTGGAATTTGAGTCTTGTTTTGAAATGACCATTCACAGGACCAACTAAGGTTACGAATACAGCCGTAAAGAACTAAAGGTCTGTTGAGGTGATAGACTTTGCTCCGAAAGTGTCAAATGTAATGTCAAATGAAGTCACCAGCAAGAAGACGAAGATGGCGCCTAAGGAGAAGGGTCAACTTAACGGACGACGGAAAGAGATGAAGCCATGGAAAGAGCAAAGAATGAGATCATGGGGAAAGTACGTGGTGGGCGTCAAAGGGGCGTTCCACCCATACTGAAATTGTGTATTTTAGGGACAGTACCCCGGGAAGAAGATAGCGCAGATGACTTGAGCAGATGTCCTGAGAAGTCAGAGAGAGAGAGAGATCAGAGCGCAAGAGAGCAGTAGGCCGAGGACCCTTAGAGAGCGGATGGGTAGGCAGAGAGGGTACTGCTTCTCGATAGAAATTACCATTAGGGGTTAAGAGAGTTTGTACTTCTTTGGAAGTCAAACTGCTGACACCTTTTTAGGTTAGGAACTTGCGAAGTAGGGATGTCACTTAGTATAGAGTAGGGACAGATTAACTTGATTATTTTTCTCTTTCTTTAGATGACGCAACGGAACCACATCATATCTATGCTTTTTAATTTGTTGATTCTCGAGCTGACTTTAATTGTATTCGTTTGTAGACTGAGGTTCTTTAGGGAATATATGTTCCTTCTAGTTCCTGTATATTTGATGAATCTTATCCTGAGAGGATTGTATTTGCAACTTTTCTTAATTTTATATTAAATCTTTTAACCCTTATCAGTTGTAAGTGGTTCTTCAGAGTTGCGTCAGTTTATGGGGTTTATCTAACCTATGCGGGGTTTGTCTTTTACTCAATGACAGAAAACAACCGATCCAAAATTGACGAATGAGATAAGTTATCAAATTGATCAAAAAAGGTATTAAAATCTCATTCCCCGCAGTGGTCACGTAAGCCATCGTTCCTAAGCTATCATGCGGGTAGTTTAAGCAGTTATCAAGTACTGGATACTAAAAAGGTCTGTAGAGTTTTCTTCTTAATTGACCAGAGAAAGGGCTATCCCCACCACTCCCCTTAGCCATGCTGCCACCCTGCACAGAGCAGTGTACATGAAAGGTTTCAAGTGTATCCTTGGAAGGGTGCCACTTCGAGAAAAAAACAGAAAGAAACACCCTCCATGGCAGTCAAGTAGCTCTTGATAGAGAAGATTAATAGTGAAATGATTAGCAAAACCCCAAACCCCTGCTATGACATCCCGGGGGAGAAAGATATAAGACTGAGAAGGCGGATCACTGTATGTGTTCCAACTGCTAGAAGCAAGAATTGAGGGATAAAAACAGTAGCAAAGGGTCAAAGAATGCAAACAGCAGCGGTCCCTGCAGGTAAGTGTGGCTGGCGGGGGTTATATTGACAGACAATGGAATAGGAATTATTTATTTATTTAATTTTCTCTATTCTGTCATCTGTCGACTTACCCCTGCCACCCACCCTGCCCCACCTCACCCTACTTCCCAACCGCTCTTACCTGCACGGACCACTACTGAATACAAAACAAGTCAGGGGTCTAATGCGGTGTGACACATTTTCCTCTCTTGATTGTCTCCTTCATATAGGATTCAAACAGCCCTTGATATCACAGGAAAAGACGCTACTTTATTTTGAATTTAGAACCTTGGATAATATCCTTTTGACAAATCCTCTTCATGGAAAGGGCTGTCTATAGGGTTTCTACGTGCCCCTTTTCTAGAAACCATGGGGTTGATTTAGAAAGAAAGAAGAAGCCCACGTTTGACATTCTTTATGCTGAGGTCTGCAGTCCTGCTAACTGCCCATTATGGTTGGCTTTGGAAGTAGCTTGTCAGAAACCGTGATGGGTGACATCCAACAAAGTCTTGTCAGGCAGCATGCTGTTAGCTCTTTCCTCTTCTGAATCCATGAGTCTCTGGTAAGCTCTCGGTACTGAGCTCAGCGTTGCGCTCAGCACAGATGCAACAAGAATATGTTGTGAATTGCAGGTTTAGGACACATGCTGAGTATACTGTTTCTTTCAAAGCACCATTCATGTCTTCTGGGGAGAAAAATAAATGAATACAAATGACACCCCTTCCTAGCTATAGCCTAAGAAATTGTACTGGATGGTGCATTTTTCACACTTTTTAAATTGACGACACACAGCTGATCCTCTCCCTCACCAAAGACCCAAACACCGCCAAAACCAACCTACACAAAGGGATGATAGAAGTAGCCGAGTGGACGAAGAACAGCCACCTAAAACTGAACTCAGACAAGACGGAAGTCCTCATCCTAGGATCATCCCCTTCCGCATGGGACGACTCATGGTGGCCACCAACCCTGGGCAGCGCACCCAAACCAACAGACCACGCTCGCAACCTGGGATTCATTCTAGACTACTCCCTCTCAATGACCAGACAAGTCAACGCCATCTCATCATCTTGCTTTAACATCTTACGTATGCTCAGAAAGATATTCCGATGGATCCCCACCGAAACAAGAAAGACGGTCACCCAAGCACTTATCACAAGCCGACTGGACTACGGAAAAACCCTCTACGCCGGAACCACAGCCAAATTACAGAAAAAACTCCAATGCATTCAGAATGCCTCCGCCCGTTTCATCCTAGACATACCCCGCCACAATCACATATCCGGTCACCTGAGAGACCTTCACTGGCTCCCCGTTAACAAGAGAATAACGTTCCGTCTCCTCACCCACGCACACAAAGCCCTCTACGACCTAGGACCCAAATACCTCAACTCGCGCCTGACCTTTTACATCCCCACACGCCAACTTCGATCATCTAATCAAGCCCTCGCCGCGATCCCACGGATCCGAAGAGCCACCATGGGTGGAAGATCATTCTCCTACCTAGCGGCCAAAACCTGGAACTATCTCCCAACCTACCTCCGCCTCACACAAAACCATCTCTCCTTCAGAAAACAACTCAAAACTTGGCTATTCGATCAGTAGCCAACGGCCCCCCCACACCCCCCTCAAGCGCCTTGAGACCCTCTGGGTGAGTAGTGTGCTATACAAATTTTCTGACTTGACTTGACTTGACTTGACAGTTCATGAGATTTTCTCATCAGCCTGCAGCATGTGTGGCAGGGTAGAGGAACCCTGTTTCTCTCCTTCAGCTATTGAGAAGAGGACACAGCTGCTGCCACCATCTTTGCACCAGTGGGCTACATCACCAACCTTCCTCAAAGCCTGCTTATGTTGACATCTGGCCAGTGACTAAAGAAGAAAAGGAGAGATGTAAAAAAGAATAGTTCTTTTTTTCTGATGCCAATTTTTCTGACAATGTCCAAGGCTTTTGAGAAATACAAAAGCCCAGGCGGAACCCGGGCCATCGCTAAACCCATGGTAGGTACAAATTATCGAAAAACAGTTTACTGCTGATAAGGGACATTTCTTATTTAAAGTGATCTAGCTATTCCTACATGACCACTACAATCCATGGTTTTGGCTGACAGTGGCACTACTAGGTGCTTCATGGATCAGAGGCTCCACAGCAAGAACCGCATACTTGTACAGAGTAAAGAATGGCTGGAGGCTATTGAAGACAAGGATAGGACATCATTAACATCAGCTTATGAACCATGCATGACGTTGGAAGTGATTATGGCCACTGAAGAAGGTTGTGCATAATCTGACATTTTTGACTGATTGATGTTCCTGCATTTACCATGATATTTAGCCGGACATAACTAAGTTTTATGGTCCTCAAATCTACTGGACGAATACAACCATTTCCTTCGCATCTGAATTTTCTCTTGATTATTTATTCCTTGTTGTGGACTCCACGCAACACAACCCTTAAGGTATGTTGATACGTCCAAGCAAAATTTAAAGAATTAGAGACCGGAAGCCTACTACCAATCTTTCAATGATATGTTCACGCAAAAAGTGACCAATGGACTACTTTTGCACTGGACATATGATTCCACAATTGATCTCATTCCTAAAACTGTGATTTCTCAAGGTAAGAAATACCCCCTCATGTTGAAGAAAGAACAAGCTCTGAAAGAGTATTTGGAAGAAAACCTAAAATGGGATTTAAAAGACATTTAAGCCTCGTCATCACAGGCTCCTAACTTTTTCATCTACAATCATGACGAAACATAAAAACCCTGCATCAACTACAGAGAATTGAAGCTTGTTACCATTAGGAACTGCAATCGGTTCAGTGACTAAGGGCCTGATTTCGATGCGGTTAGGAAAGCATTCCCACCTAGGGCCTGATTCTGAAGCGGTTAGGAAGTCCTCCTAATGGCATTTGCTCCTTCCAAATCGGATCGGGAACGTGTCTTGCCAACCCAGGGCCCAATTATGATGCGGTTAGGAACATATGCTCCCTTTGAAGTGAATGGGAGTCCTACCAAATCGTATCTGGAAGCATCCGGATCCATTGTACTCCATAGGTTGGACTCTCTCGATCCTAGTGGGTCAGAAACCATTTCCAAACCGATTCGGTCGGGAAGCTTTCCAAACCGCATCAGAATCGGGCCCTAAATATCGAGGGACATAATATAGAATGACCAAAATATCGACTCCAAGATATCGAAGTTCAGAATATAGAATCCCTATCTACAAACAGGTAAGTACTAAATGATCAAATCCAAAATATAGGCTGCTAAAATATAGTTAACTAAAATGTCAAATTTTTTAAATGTATTAAAAATAATATAAAAGTAAGTAAATATTAAAAACAATTAAATAAAACATACTTAAAATAATGTAAAAAAGCTTAAAATGTTAAAATAATAAATGTAATATAAAAAAGTAGAGATTTTGTTGTATAGTGAGAGTGTAAAAATTACTATTCCCACTCCAGTGAGTGTAACAGTAGGGAAAGCGTTGGATAACGTAGGGGTAACTATTACTATTCCCACTCCCGTGAGTGCAACAGTAGGGAAAACGTTGGATAGCGTAGAGGTAAAAATGATTATTTCCACTCCAAAGAGTGCAACAGTAGGGAAAGCGCTGTATAGCGCAAGGGTAAAAATTACTATTCCCACTCCAGTGAGTGCACCAGTAGGGAAAACCTTGGATAGCTTATGGGTTAAAATTACTATTCCTACTCCAGAGAGTGCAACAGTAGGGAAAGCATTGGATAGCGGGAGGGTAAAAGTTACTATTCCTACTCCAGTGAGTGCAATAGTAGGGAAAGGGTTGGATAGCGGGAGGGTAAAAATTACTATTCCCACTCCAGTGAGTGCAACAGTAGGGAAAACATTGGATAGCGTAGGGGTAAAAAATACTATTCCCACTCCTGAGAGTGCAAGAGTAGGGAAAGTATTGATTTAATATTAAAAGAAGATTAAATTAATTTTCAATACCAATAAAAAATGTATTACATATAATTACCAATTAATAAAAATGAATTACGAATTAAAAAAACTAATTACCAACTATTAATTAATTATCAATTATTTATCAATACATATAAATAACAATAAATATTTAATTTATTACAATTAAATTATTTCCCACCCTCTTCCCCTATAAACCCACATCCCGCTCCAAATAATAAATAATACAATTAACATGATTATCAATTAAGAAAAATGTATTACCAATTAGTAAAATAATTGCCAATTAATAAAAAAGTTTTACCAATTAATAAAAATGAATTACCAATTATTAATTAATTATCCAGCAATTAATTATCAATACATATATAAAAAAATATGAACTTTATTACAATTAAATTACTTCCCACCCTATTCCCCTATAAACCCACAACTCGCTCCAAATAAATAATACAATTAACATAATTATTAATTAATCAATTAATACAAATTAATTACCAATTAATAACAATGAATTACCAATTTCAATTAATTATCCATCAATTAACTATCAATACATATAAATAAAAATTAATATTTAATTTACTATAATTAAATTACTTCCCACCCTATACCCCTATAAACCAACAACCCGCTACGGAATTAAACTACACAAAATGAAATTACATAACATTCATTACTTTAAAAAAATTAAACATACATTACAAAATTAATACATAATTTTAATACATATAACATTTAAAAAAATCGATAATATGGAAATCGATATTTTAAATTTGATATTATGGAAATCGATATTTCCTACCCCAAATTCTATATTCTGACTAATTGTATTTTGGTAATTCGATATTCTGTCCTATCTATATTTTTGAGTCGATATTCTGTCCTGCCTATATTTTGGATTCTATATTTTGGTCATTCACCACTGTGATCCACAACCATTAATCTCAGTTTTGCTGGATCAATTTACGACAGCAAACGTTTTCACCATGCTCAACTTAAGCAGAGCTATAATCTGGTCTTTATCAAAGAGGGAGCTGAGAGGAGTAAAGTATTCAACACTACATATGATTAATGTGGGGTGGGGGATGCACTGCCTAATAATCTAATTGGTCTCTCTAATCTATTATTCAATGGTTTGTAACAAAGGGTGCGTACCCACTGCCTGACGTGACCCTGCAGGCTATAATCAATTTTATTACAACAGGAAAAAATCCCTGCTTGTGGGTAGCACTGTTCCTGTGGCAGCAATGCCAAAAGTATTATAACAAATATTCAATTCAATCTAAAGAACTTTATAACAAAATTATGAATAACAAATGTTTTTTACTTCTATCTGTGTTCACTTCACAGCATTAGAAATTATGTTCACACATGGAATTATAATGCAAACCGCGTGTAAACATTGTACTTTGGTAGATTACAACTCCACCCATTTTTTCAGAAAACCATTTACAATATGTGACATCTGTTGTAAACATAAAGATATAATTTGCAAATTTTAGCAGACATGTAGAAGATTAGCCCAATGCATTTCCGGACATGGGTGGTCCCTTCATCAGGGGCACATCTGTGAACAAACAGATGAATACACTTTTGTTATGTACATTTAAACATAGGAAACTACCTCAACAACAAAAAATAAATTTGTGCAACAGGGAATTATTTTTTAGTGGGGCCACATCCAACGTGTGACCTAAACATATTCATGTGCTCACACGACGTGAAAGACCATCAATGAAAACCTTACTACCAGTGCCTCACAAGAGAAATGCCGTGTTACACAAGGTGCAAATGTGAATCCGTGAAACGGTGTGCTGCTCATACTAATATCAAATGTGAAATATAGTGATGTTAACCTAAACAAGGTGCTGAGAGTTCTATTAGAATGGTGCAGCATCGTGGCTCACTTGCTGTTTAATGGAGCATTAGGCTCCGTCCTAATCGGGTCCAATTCTTAACTGGCTCGAGTGGTTATTCTGTAAATCAAAAAACTCTAATTTAAACTGTGTCTGTGCACCACAGTTATTTCCGATGGCAATTGACTGGTACATCGATGGGATTTTCGGGAACACGGGCGTACGCCAACATCTTTATGGCCAAATTTGAAAATGATAATATACTCCACAACCCAGATTGGACCATGGGTATTGCTCAGTATACACAATACATAGACAACATATTCTTACTCTGGACAAAACCACAACAACAACTAGAAAATCTCATCGATCAGCTTAACACCAGGGATCCTAGGATCAAGTTCACCCACACGATCAGTTATTCCCAGCTCAACCACTTGGATGTGCTAGTGAGAAGAGATATGGACCAGAAGGGTTTTCTAACTGAAGTCTACACCAAACCTAACTTCACCAGCTTTCATCCACGAAGTCTCATACACAACCTGCCATATTCCCAATTCATAAGAATCAAAAGAATTTGTTCAGATCCGGCAACTGCCACAGCTAAATCATTAGAATTCAAACAAAGGTTCATTGAAAGAGGCTACCCAGAAGAAATCGTCCAAAGGAACCTAGATAGTATGTCGCATAAAGATCGCATGTCATTATTCACAAAACCCTGACCGACTCAATCTAAAACTCTAACATATGTGTCAAGATATTCCACAAGCTTCAAACAGATACAACAAATCATAAGCAAGAGATGGGAGTGACTCGATGAGGAAGCCGATTTCAAGGAGGTATTTCATGATAAGCCAACTTTCGGATATACTCGAGGAAGAAACCTTCAGGAGTTGATTTCAACACCTAAAGTAATGTTTATAGAAAAATATAAAGGCACTGGCCGCTGTCAAAACTGCATCCACTGCAATAACATTAAAGTGAGCCAATATTTAGCTCATCCTCACTCAGGGAAAACATTAAACTTCATCATTCAGCTGACTGCAATACGTCAAACATAATCTACTCTTTAAAATGCCCGTGCGGCTTGGCTTAGGTCGGGAAAACAGAACTCAAGTTTAAGATAAGAATGACAGAGCACAAGCATACCATTCGCACTCACAATAAAACTTCCAGCATAGCCACACACTGGCATGACGCTAAGCACACCATTTCCCAAAAATGGAGTTAGGTAGTCGAGGTAGTAAAACTTTTAGATGGTGTTGACAACCACAAGAGATTATTGCAGAGGTAGGTCTATTGGATAGAATTCCTTGGTACATCATTTCCCAAAGGGTTAAATGATCGGGTTGATTACAGTTGCTTCTTGTAATGTTTTTCAGTAATGTAATTCCTTGAGGATTTCAGAGGTTTGCATTTATTTTATATGACATTTATTATTCTATGATACACAAGCTATTAAATTGTACTGTCACAGTTTAATGCAATGGGTCTTAACAGATATTGTGCAGTATGGGAATAACAGCTGACGTATGTTTACAGGATTATTTTGGTGATTTATATTCATGATTCACTGTTGCTCACTTTTCTCTCCCTTTTTAAAAATGTTTTGGTCCACATTCCATTGATTTGCACTGTCACAATATAGTTGGATGCGGTTACGGTTTTTTCACCATCGCACATTATTGACATACTTACTGTGCGAAACCACTCCGACCGAGTCGGATCCTGGGTGTTTTCCGACTCCTGCAGTCCGATCGAGCAAGTACGATGCGCCCGTATGCTGTCGGACTCGGTTCGGTCGGACTCCCATAGAAGTCAATGGGAGCCGATCGTACGACGCATACATGGGCTCCCAATGACTGAATGGGTACGTTGCGGACAAGTGCGCCCCCTACGGTGGGTTTGCGTTGGTGCCATCTGCACCGTTCATGCCTGTGTTGGGGAGACCAATGGGTCAAACTCTTAAACTTCACATATACATAGTACAATTTTGGCGGTTAGTTGTATGTATTTCATGAGCTTTCTGCTCCTTTTAAAGGAGTTTATAAGCGATGCTGGCTCACAAAAGAGTGGGATATCTACCCTTGGTAAGAGTTTCTACATATCACGGGTGCTTCAGAATTTTGGGAATGGACAGACACAGTTTCAGTTAGCGTTTTTGGATTTACAGAATAATCACTCGCGCCAGTTAGGAATTGGACCCGATTAGGACGGAGCCTAATGCTCCATTAAACAGCAGGTGAGCCACGATGCTGCACCATTCTAATAGAACTCTCGCACCTTGTTTAGGTTAACATCACTATATTTCACATTTGATATTAGTATGAGCAGCACACCATTTCACGGATTCACATTTGCTCCTTGTGTAACACAGCATTTCTCGTGTGAGGCACTGTTATTAGGGTTTTCCTTGATGGTCTTTCACGTCGTGTGAGCACATGAATATGATTAGGTCACACTTTGGATGTGGCACCACTAAAAAATAATTCCCTGTTGCACTAATTTATTTTTTGCTATTGAGGCAGTTTCCTCTGTTTAAATGTACATAATAAAAGTGTATTTATCTGTTTGTTCATAGATGTGCCCCTAACAAAGGGACCACCCAGGTCCCGAAATGCATTGGGCTAATTTTCTACATGTCTGCTCAAATTTGCAAATGATATCTTTATGGTTACAACAGATGTTGCATATTGTAAATGGTTTTCTGAAAAAATAGGTGGAGTTGTAATCCACTATAGTACAATGTTTACACACGGTTTGCATTATAATTCCATGTATGAACATAATTTCTAATGCTGTGAAGTGAACACATATAGAAGTAAAAACATTTGTTCGTCAAAATATTGTTATAAATTTCTTTAGATTGAATTGAATATTTGTTATAATACTTTTGGCATTGTTGCCACAGGAACAGTGCTACCCACAAGCAGGGATTTTTTCCTGTCGTAATACTATCAACACTACGTATGGCCATTTTAGGTACCTGATCATTAAGTTTTGCGATAGCAATTCAACAGCTGCATTCCAACACTGTGTGAATAATATTTTTTGCCGGATATTTCAGAGCACTTTCTTGTCAGATATTTAGATGACATTTTTTTTTTCATGATTCTCTATAAGAACACTTGCAACATGGGAAGGAGGCTTTACAATGGTTTAGAAACAATGCATTATATACCAACTGGAGAAATGTTGCTGTGACAATTCTGAAATCTCAGCACCTGGAGTTCAGGTGGTTCTGAAAAAAATTGAAAGCTGCATTTGAATGGCCTCATCCGCGGATTACAAAGAACATCTAAAAGGTCCTATGTTTTGTACATTTTTTGCATATATCAAATAACTTTTAACTGTTGTCCAGCTATCTAAGAAAGATAGCTGGACAGAGGGCAAGAAAAGGCCTTTAGATTTAATAAAGATGTTTTTACATGTGATCTCTTTCTCAGACATCCATATTGTGCTAGATAATTCATTGTGGAAACTGATACCCACTCATAGATGAATTACATTCCGTATCCTATTACTCAAGAACATTAAAACCTACAGGAGGAAATTCTACTATCTGAGGTTGTGAACTTTTGGCCATTAAAAAAGCCTGTATTCAGTAGAAGCACTGTCTGGGGTCTGTGCACAAATGATTGCTAAGCTCACCACTCATAACAAGCATTTTGAGAGTCAATGAAATGCTCGAATGCTGACATGATTAGTGGATATAAATCTGCTCTTGGCTTAGGAAATCACTTATCAACCAGCAAAAAGAAATGGAAATGCTGCTGCCTTATCACAGCATGTGAATGGAGGTGAGTGTCACATGTCTAATCGTTCAATATTGGCAATTCAATCTAGATAGAAGTATGATGCTAAAAGGTTATTGGAAAATATAGGAACAATAATCTAGGGTGAGTAGGGAAGAATGGTTAGAAGAGGACCCTCGGCACAAAGATCTTCGGGATGGAATTTTTACTACACAAAGACAGTACATTCACAGTACGTTCTACAACAGAGATTTCTCTCCATGTGCCCTGATACTCTTGTGAGGGTCTTCTTAGCCTTAGAAAGACTACAGAACTGGTAGAACACATGTTCTGATGGGCATTACAAAAATAATTGAGCAGTATATTTAGAAATGTATGGTGTGCTCAATTTAAAGCTTTTCATTGAAAACGAATGGGCTTGTTTCAGTCCCTCCCGGTTCTTGGCCATACAAAACTACAGTGCAAGTAGTGGAAGAAACTATTGCCCCACTGCAATTATAGGTAGGTGTTATGCTATGGAGTAATGCTCCAGGCTTTGAGGTGGAATTGCAGGTCTATATGTGCCATGGACAGCAGCAGAGCAGCATCCTATAAAGGTATCCTTTAGATGGAATGTATGTTTTCTATCTCAAGGCTCTGTGTGCCTGTCGGCTGGGGATCATCTATGTTGCTATCTGTGAGAAATGGGGTTGCTGCTTGAGGATGAGAATTCCTCTTCAAGCAGCAACCACAATACTTGTCAGGGTGAGGCACAAGCAGACCACAACTTATGCTGTGCTCAACCCTCTGGTAGCATGGTAAATGTAAATTGATACTTGTACACAACAGTCAAGCTTAACTTAGAGTCAATGTGTAAAGCAATTATGCAGCACTTCAAACGGTAATTAAGTAAAAACTTAACACAAGAAAAACACCAGTAGAACCAGAGATGCAGTTTTAAAGATTTAAGTGAAAACTGTACCAAAAAGCCCAAAACACCCCTCGCAGCCATCTGGTGTGCAAGACCGGGAGAAAGTCACAAGTTCAGGCAGACCACAATGGAGCATGGGTCGGATACAGATACTAGGTTAGTCCCGCTGAAAAATTACCTTTGCCGTGGAGGGGGCCATGAGGAGCAGAGGAGCGTCTTGGACTGTGGTTGTTATAACATGAAGATCCTGGTTGTGTCACGAGCTGGCAGGCCGGAGCTTTCTATTGGTGCTCCCGCAAGCGGTCAATGCGGTATCATGAAAGATTGGGTTGATGGAGCATCGCATTGCCGATCTATGTGAGCGACATTGTTTTGGTGCCAATGGGTCCGTTCACAAAGAGTAGAAGAACATCAATTCAGCCTCTCTGAGGCCACAGCAATGGTCCAGGAACTGGGAGCACCACATGGGGGTCAGGGGCTGGCTCCAGCTGGATCCGGGTTCTGGTTCAAGTCATTGCGAGCCTGCCAACACTGTGGCTTTAACAGGAGGCCAGCATAATAGCCCTTGGAGTCACTCAAGGGGTACTGGGTGATGGTGCAGGTCCAATGCCTTTGACTAAGGCAGGAGGGCTCCAGGCAGCAGTCCAGCAAGGCAGCAGTCCATCAAGGCAGTGGTCCAGCAGGGTAACATTGTAGCAGATTTGCAGTATTTTCAGCAGCACAGCAGTCCTTGTTCCTGGCAGTGTATCCACAGAACCAGAAGTATACTGAAAAGTTGGTGTCTGAGGACCAAAATCGATACCTGGGTCTTCCTGTGAAGTGGACGAACCTTCTAGAGGTTTCCCTTTGAAGTGCACAGGTTTCCTGCCTCACCTGGCGTGGCTCCAGACTAACTACAGGGGGTATATAGCCCTTCGTGTTGGGGCAGGACACAGACTATTCAAGTGTTAGTAGGACTATGGCCAGCTCCACCCTCCCTTCCTGTCAGTGATTACCCAACCAGGCACACCTCAGCTCTGTGTTTCTTTCTAGGAGGAATACCGAAAGCCCAACTGTCAGCTACACCAAGTCATGTGATCCAGAGACAGGCTGCAGGCACCAAATGACCAAGGCAGGAAAATGTCACCTATTTAAAATAGGCATTTTTCAAATTGTTATTTAAAATCCGACTTCGCCATAATAGAGGATTTTTCAGTACAATTCCAAGGACACAAAACATGAACTGGTTACCTGCTACCATTTGGAAGTTATCACTTATTAAATGTATTAAGGTAACTCCAATGTTATCCTGTGGGAGAAGCATGTCTTGCAGTAGGGAACACCGAATTTAAGAGTTTTTCACTACCAGGATGTGCAAAACTTAAAAGTACATGTCAAACCTTAAAAAAACAAAGCACCATGTTCTCAGGTCTCTCCAGGGCCTGCCTAGGGGTTACTTACATGCATCATAAAGGAAGGTCAGGCCTGAAAAAAGGTTTATTTTGCCAGGTTGAAATGAAATGCCAGTTTAAAACTGCACACACAGGCTGCAATGACAGAACTGAGACATGTTCAAAGGGCTGCTCAAGTAGGTGGCACAATAAGTGTGCCAGGCCCACTAGTAGCATTTAATTTAACAGCTCTGGGTGCATGTAGTACCTCTTTGCTAGGGATGTAAGAGTACATTAACATGCCAATTGGGTATAATCCAATTCTTTTATGGTTTATGGAGAGAGTGCAAACACTTTAGCACTGGTTAGCAGTGGTAAAGTGTGCAGAGTTCTAAGGCCAGAAAAAACAAAGTCAGCAAAATAGGAGGTTTGAAGGCAAAGGGTTAGGGGAAAACCACACCAAGGATGCCAGGTCCAACACTTACTCTTGTGTTTTCACACACTTTATCATGTGTTCTTACCTGCCCAACATTAAGGAGAGGGTCCCAGGATATACGATGCCAGTGAAGCTCAACCAGCGAGAAATACAGTAACCCAGACCAATCTTTACATGTGTTAATTCCAGTCTGAATGGGAACCTGGAAGTATTGTTGTGGAGTCTCAATCAAAGGGATCCCAGGAACTTTGCTAGTAAAGTTAGTTCCATCACTGTGGTCTAAGGGATGTCAGACTCTTCTTCCACATTATCGATTTTTCAACTAGGGCCTCATAGCGAGTTTGGTTATTTCACCAGGCTTAAAAACTCCAAAATACCCATTACAAGTTTGTTCAAGCCTGGAATTATCATATCAGAAAAACTTTGGACCCAATTTCTCCCTATACCAAAACACCGGGCCTTTGACTAATGCTGCAGGGTAGGAGCTGTGTACAGCAGCATTGTCTGGCTTCTGCCTGCCCCCTGGGGCAGTCTGGGGGGAGCAGACAATACTCCTTGCAGACAGGCTCAAACATGCACTTCACCCAGGCTCCAACCCGAAGTTCCGCAGATGCTTGCCCTCTGCTTAGAGCAGGTGAAAATGTTCTCCACTTCATTACCAAAATGATGACAAACTGCATGGTCAAATAACAATGTAAATTAGGGTCAGAGCAGTTATTCACTGTTTTGGTGTAAAACCAGTAATGATCAAACTTTGCTGCGTAATTTTAATTCTGGCCTTTTGGTATCTTTGCAGCCCACTCATAATGATGCCCTCAGTTGTATAGTCTGCCTGAATATTCCCCTTTTTAGAAGCTGCTAGATTTTGGTTTGCTTCACTTAATTCCCATAAGGTATAGTATTTTTTATTTTTGTTAAGGGGCATATAACATAGTTAGTTTTGTTTAGGACATTGCTTCTACTTTGCTTGTGGTCCTGTGCCAATCAACACAAGTCTTGGTTGTTCTCTTGTGCTTTCTAACACTTTTAGACTACTCTTGTGCCAATTAGCTGGAGTCCTCCTGATTGTTGTACTGTGCTATTTAAAATGAAACTCATTCCTTATATAGAAACTTGCTTTCCTGTATGATTCTTGCCGTAAGCAGAATGTTTTTTTCTGGTAGATTATGTTTTATTATTATGTTGTACAATATTTCTAGTATCAATACCTAGTTGTTCCTTATTTTATGTTACAGACACAGTCCTTAACACAGTAAAGTAGACATTTCCTTTTCTGATACCAAATAGCAGTCATCAAGATGGTGATGTCAGCATCGATGATATTCTAATGAATTGTTGACCTTTTCTTCATTTGGTATAGTTGCACAACCACAAACTAGAAGACTTTTACCATGCTCTCCAACTCTCACAATGATTTCCAGGTTCATCAATCTTGAGAAATACAAATGTCCAATGGGCACGGTGCTCCTGTCATGAAGCTTCTGCCAACAGAAGAAGATTCCTAATGTCAGCATGGTCCCCTGACAATAGGAAAGATTAAGGTACTCTGTCCTATTTTATTTTTCATGTTCCTGTAGGTGAGGGATATGCTGATCTAGTCTCCAAATTTTCAAGGCTTAAATTAGGCAAGTGAAGAGGTTTTTGGTAACAATACCATTGGGGTCATGATGCTTCACGTACAGGTAAGTTTATTCCCAAAACGAAAGTACAACCAGCAGGGCAGCCTAAGGCACATCAATTGCCCACATTCAAAACAATACATTCTAAATTCTACGTCCATATAACCACCCAGTGCTCCCCATTCCAACCCCCCCAACCACAGTCGGAATAGCTAATCCCAACACATCTTCCCCTTATATAAAATACAGAAAAACACTATGCTTCTAAGCAATTCTAACAAGAGGAAAGAAAGAGGAACCAAAAGAAATAAATATTTAAATACAAAAACAGATACAGTTAATAATTCATGATACATAGTCACACAGACACGCCAATGGTTTTCTCTCAGTAGAGATTCTGTTGTATGGTTTGGTTTGTCATTCTCCACAACAGTTTCTGTACCACAACTCCATGTATTTTTGAACCAGTGCCTGACTCCAGAAGTTTTGGAACTTTTAGAACCTGGACACCAATGTTTTCCTGGGATCACGGACATAATATCGATTACCAAAATATCCCCATACACAAATATCAATACAAAAATATCGATAGGCAAAATATCAACATCCTATCTTTATAATTTAAATGACTAAAATAGCCCAAAAAAATATCGATATTAAAAATATCAATGTACAAAATATCGTTTTTTTAATATACAATTTTTTTAATGAATGAAATAATAAAATTAACTCTAAAAAAATTACTTAGATGTAATGTACTTTTCAACAAATATAATAAATACATCTCATCATCAAAAGCTTTATTACGACAATTAAGTCTTAAAGCACATACATATAACAGCTTAAAAAACAGATACATTAAAAACCATGAATTACAAAACATTAAGTTATACAATATTAATATGGAGAAAAAAAGAAAGAAAAAAGACATAAAAACAATTTTGTTAAAAAGGTATTAAAAAGGATCTAATCATGATACAAAGATAATTGATTAGGACTGTTATTGTGGGCAAGAGAATTTAAATATTTATCAGCCTTGGGTTCCACCAAAATGACGCTTTTGTATGCTCCATGGCCCGCTTACAAATTTAGCCATTGCTATGGCAATAGGTGGTGCGGGGTCAGAGCAGAATACACTCATTGCCTCAACACAGTTTCTGAAGCCCAGTGATTTACTTATCGGTCTCAGCCATGCTAGCTGAGGAGTAATGTATGCAGGGCAAGCTGAAAAAACATGGACTACTGTTTCAATTTGATCTGGGCAGAAAGGGTATTTATCACACTCATCTTTACCCCACTTTGCAGTACAGGATCTAGTAGGCAAGGTACCTACCCTTAACTGGAAATAATAATTTCCGGTTGAAGGGTTTTGCTATAATATCCCAGTATTGCTCAAGACAGGGAAAAGATTTAAATTCCCCAAATTTGCCCGTTAATGATGAGTAGGAGTGGCTGCGGTATGTATTGCAGAACACCATTTCCCAATATTTTGCCTTTAGAGGGAAAGGACGCATTAGCAGGATCTGCCCATAGTACACTCATGCCCATCATTTCGAGAAGGGACTTTAGGCCTTATGCATCAAGGTATTTAGGAGTCGCAAACGGTGTGATTCAGTAAAATCGGCCGTTTGCGATTCCTAAATATCTTTTTAGTATGCATGAAACATTTTTGGAAAAATCGCTATATTTAGCGAATTCCAAGAATGCGATTGCTTTTAAGGAATCGCAAATTTGTGATTCCTTAAAAGCAATGCATGATTACTATTAAAATTGCGAATTGGCAAGTAGGGGGTGCAAATTACCACGAGGTTGAACCTCGTGGTAATTTGTGAAAATGTGTTAAAATGCTCAAAATTGCATTTTCACACACTGTCATGTTACAGATACACATGTCCTTAGGACATGTGTGTGTGAAACATGCACTTTAAAATACATTTCATGGGTGCAGGGGGGGTCTTTTGGACCCCCCCTGCACCCATGGAATGCATTAACATTTTGCGAATTCTAATTTGCGAATTCGCAATTCCCATTGATTCCTATGGGCCTTTTGGCCCATAGGAATCAATGGGAATTGCGAAATCCCAAATTGGAATTCGCATAATATTTGCGATTCGGTAAATGTTGCGATTTTTACCGAATCGCAAATTTTATGCAATTTCAATCATGCATCCCGTTTTGCGATTCCTTATTTGCGATTCCCTAAAAATCGCAAATAAGAAATCGCAAAAACGGACTTTAATGCATGTGACCCTTAATTTCCCGAAGCCATTTGATTCTATGTTGGCTATCTGTCAAAATTACGTCCATGAAGCCTGATGCATAATATTTTAGTTGCTTTGTGGACCAAAGCCTCCGCCAATATATAAGTGAGCGAAATCTAGCCAGGCCCACTACGGATTTCCTACCAAGGTCATACAACAAGGGGCCCGAGGGGGTACTTTGTGGAACGCCTATCATTTTTCCTAAAAACTTTGTTTCTGCAACAGAGATTGACCTAAGGTTTTCAAAGCCCCACAACTCGGCCTCATACAACGTGGAACTCAAAATTTTCGATTCATACATTTGTATGACCGGACCTATAGGTTTAGTGTATGACAACCTATGCTGGGTATAAACAGCCCCTGCATTTTGGCGAACCATGTCTTTTTGTATAGTTATGGCCAGATATACAAAAGACTTAACCTGTTCCAAGGGGAGGTTCTTCATTGTTATGCCGCTCCTAAATGATCTGTGCTGTTTGAAGGACATGCATTTAGTTTTGTTATTATTCACTTCCAGGCCCCGCGAAGTACAAAAGTCGTTAAAACACTTCAGGGCGCGTTGGAGGCCACTGGGGGTTTTGGATAAAATAAGCGTGTCATCCGCAAACAATAAAATGGGTGTGCGGATACCGGCCACCACTGGAGCATCAGTGGTTACGTGCATAAAGGAATCCACTACACCATTAATATAAAGGGAAAATAATGTTGGTGCTAGAACGCATCCCTGGTGGACTCCTCTGCCCACTGGGAATGAATCTGTGATGCTGCCCTGATCACCCCATCTGATGTGAGCAAAGTTGTCCTCATCTAAGCGTATAATTAGTGTTAATAATTTGTGTTAATAGATCTGCTGTCATCCCCAACTCAGATAGCACAGACCATAACTTGCTGCGAGGGACTAGGTCAAAAGCTGACCTAACGTCAACAAAAGCAATGTAAAGTGACCCTTTCCCCACGACCACGTTACGCCAATATAACGTTATAAATTGAAAAATCTGATCCAATGTGCTAGTTTTTGACCGAAAACCCGCCTGAAAGGGGGACAGAATTGCGTGCTCATCAATCGACACCTGGACAATATTCAGAACCATCCGGCCCAAGACTTTTTGCAAGCAATTTATCAGGCTTATAGGCCTGTAATTTTCTGGTCTCGACTTGTCCCCTTTTTTAAAAATGGGTACAATTTCAGCCCCTTTCCATGATGTTGGGACTGGTGCACCTGAGCAATGGTATTAGCCAGAATGGTAATATACTGGACCCAGTTAGGTTTGTCATTTAAAAATAGGTCTGCGGGAACTCCATCAATGCCTGGAGCTCTACCCTCCATTACTGCTCCCAAAGCTCTCTCTGTGTATGCCGGGACAAAGGGTGCATCTCTAAAAAATGTGTACTCACATTCCTCAAGTGCCCTCGCATTATCACCCTTACTGGCATACTGAGGTTTAAAGAAATCCACCAACTGATGTTTGTCAACATGGTTCTGTGGGCGTTCCGGATAGCCCCCATTGCCCCATTTCATTAAAAAACTGTATAAAAAGTAATACATAAATGTATTTTAAAACAATTATTAAACTAATTATTTTAATTTATTTTAAAATGTTATAAATAGATAAAAGAAATTACAAATATATATACATATATTTATATACATACACTGATAACATAACAACTAATAAAAACATTATATTATAAATTGAAACATTAAAATATTTTAAAAAATGTATGTTGCACTCCGTTGTCTGCAACAGTTGATAAAATGTTTGATAGCGTAGGGGTAAAAATTACTATTCCCACTCCAGTGAGTGCAACAGTAGGGAAAGCATTGGATAGCATAGGTGTAAAAATGTATATCCCCATTCCAATTACTGCAACATTAGGGAAAGTGTTGGATAGCGGAGGGGTTCAAAGCACTATTCCCACTCCAGTGAGTGCAACAATAGGGAAGGTGGTGGATAGAGGAGGGGAAACATGTACTATTCCCACGCCAGTGAGTGCAAAAGTAGGGAAAGTGCTGGATAGCGGAGGGGTCAAAATTACTATTCCTACTCCAGTGAGTGCAATAGCAGGGAAAGTGTTGGCTAGTGGAGAGGTAAAAGTTACTAGTCCCACTCCAGTGAGTTCAACAGTAGGGAAAGTGGTGGCTAGCGGGCGGGAAAGATTTACTATTCCCACTCCAGTGAGTGCAACAGTAGGGAAAGTGTTCGATAGCAGAGGGGTAAAAATGACTATTCCCACACCAGTGAGTGCAACAATAGAGAAAGTGTTGGATAGCACAAATGTAAAAATTACTATTCCCACTCCAGTGAGTGCAACAATAGAGAAAGTGTTGGATAACACAAATGTAAAAATTACTATTCCCACTCCAGTGAGTGCAACAGTAGGGAAAGTGTTGGATAGCAGAGGGGTAAAAATTACTCTTCCCTCTACAGCGAGTGCAACAGTAGGGAAAGTGTTTGATAGCAGAGGGGTACACATTACTATTCCCACTCTAGTGAGTGCAACAGTAGGGAAAGTGTTGGATAGCGAAGATGTAAAAATTACTATTCCCACTCCACTGAGTGCAACAGTAGGGAAATTGTTGGATAGCGGAGGGGTACAAATTACTATTCCCACTCAGTGAGTGCAACATTGGGGAAACTGTTGGATAGCACAAGTGTCAAAATGACTATTCCCACTCCAGTGAATGCAACAGTAGGGAAAGTGTTGGCTAGCAGAGGAGTAGAGATTACTATTCCCATTCCAGTGAATTCAAAAGTAGGGAAAATGTTGGATGGCGCAGGGGTACAAATTACTATTACCACTCCAGTGAGTGCAACAGTAGGGGAAGTGTTGGATAGCAGAGGGTTAACAATTAATATTTATTTTATATAAAAATTAAAAACTATATTTAATAGAAAGTAATTGTAATCAAAAGCATTAATTGTACAATAAAATTATTATTTTTCATTTCCTACCCTATAACACCACACAATTAACAATACACATCTACATTTCTAAAACAGTGTACCTCCATAATTAACATAATTAATTATCAAATAAAAAAATATTATTAATTAAAAAAACAAATTAAAACAGTTAAAAATTAATATACTCACCAAGCATTTCCCCTATAATACCAATATCCACACAAAAAGTAAAAGTAAACAATTCTCATAAATATTTATCAATTAATGAATGAATAATAATGAGCAACTAATTATTAATTATTAAAACCTTAAATACTTTCCAGCCTTCACTCCAATCAACACCACCACACACACCTAAAAATCATTACACAATTTCCATAACTAATTAAATTATTATCAAGTAACAACTTATTAATTAATTAACAATAATTTACTTCCCACCATTTACCACTATACACGCCACAACTCACATCTCAGATGAATTACCCAATTGCCATATTTAATTTTTAATTACTTAACTACCATTAACTAACAATTAATTATTAATTAATTTTAAATAAATTACTTCCCACCCTATAAACCCCACAAACCATTCCTAAATAATTACACAATTAATATAATTGATTACCAATTAATTAATAATATTAATTAACAACCGATAAATAATCATTAATAAATTAATTCCACCAATTAAAACTATAAATTATGAATTAAATAAATATTAATATATAAAAGTTATTATTAAATGTATTACAAATAAATTACTTCCCACCCTATTCCCCTCTAAAACCATAACCCACTCCTAAACAAAATAACAAAATTAACATAATTAACAAGTAATAAATAATACAATTTAACAACCAATTAATAATTATTTCATCATAAATAATTCGCACAATTGACACTATAAAATCTAAATTAAACAAATAATAATAGGTAATAAAATGTTATTAATTTATTATAATTAAATTACTTTAAATCAGTGTGCCAGGCCCACTATAAATCCACAACCCGCTACAGATCTATTTGCAAGATTTAATTAACATAAAATTAATCACTACTAAAAATGTAGGCCCACATGCATCAAGCACTTTTGCATTCGCAAACGGTGCGATTCCTTAAAATCGGCCGTTTGCGAATGCAAAAGTGCTTTTTCAGATGCATCATCATTTCTGAATGGAATTCGCTGATTTTGCGAATTTCCAGAATGCGAATGCATTTAAGGAATCGCAAATTTGCGATTCCTTAAATGCAATGCATCATTCAGAAATGAAACTGCGAGAACAAGGTTTGGAAGTGCAAATTACCACGAGGTTGAACCTCGTGGTAAATTGCGAAAAATGTTTAAAATGTACTAATTTACATTTTAAACGATGTCATGTTACAGACACACATGTCCTTAGGACATGTGTGTGTGAAACATCCATTTCAAATTACATTTCGGGGGTGCAGGGGGGGGTCCTTTGGACCCCCCCCTGCACCCATGAAATTTTCTAAGTGCCATTCGCAATTTCCATTGATTCCTATGGGCCTTTTGGCCCATAGGAATCAATGGGAATTGCGAATTCGCAATTTTGAAGTCACAAAATATTTGCGAGTCGGTAAAAATTGCGAATTTTACCGAATCGGAAATATTTTGCACTTTCCATGATGCATCCCGTTTTGCGAATCCATATTTGCGATTCGGTAAAATTCGCAAATTTGGAAACGCAAAACGGGAGTTTGATGCATGAGCCCCGTAATACATATATTAAAAATAAAAGCAATACTTATAAAAAAAATAGACCACATACTTTCGAAATACATACTAAAATACATAACAGCAATTTAAACATTGATATTTTAAACAATATTGCTGATATTCCTGTGTCACGATATTTCCAACTCGATATTTGTGTATGTAGATACTTAAAACTTGATCTACTGTCTGTGCACCGTTTCCCTGCTCACTTTACTCTGACACTTTTTAGAAAATGTTGAAAGCCCTTTGGCAACAATTCCAGGCAACTTGACACTGACCCAACCACCAACCTTGACCACCAACCGCTATCTTGGATTCTTGGCCACATATCTTCTTTGTGCAGCCTCATGCCTCTCCTTAACTTGTGCCCGTTTCTCATCTAACACCTCCAGCCTATTCATCCATGGATGCACCAATTTATGTTATGTTATGTTAAAGAATTTATACCGCGCACGTACACCGAGACGGTTTCTTGGCGTTTATAACAGACACAACAAACTGAGGCAGGGAGCATTACTCAAAGGCTAACTTGAAAAGGTGTGTTTTCAGGGTTTTTCGGAACAGTTCGTAGGTGGGGCAATGGCGAAAAGAAGAGGGGAGGGAATTCCAAAAAGTGGGATTTAGTTGCAGTCAACCTTCCCTTGAGCAAAGCAAAGGGTGAAATCCCAGGAACTGCATTTGGAGTGGTGCGTATTGCCCACAACAAATCTTCCATTTCCCTAATCCAATCCAAACTATTTGTTAAAGACAATTGAAAACTATCTTTAATGACTCTGTTGTACCTCTCCACAAACCCATTACTCCTGGGGTGATACAATAAAGTAGTCACATGCTTTACACCCCAATGACTCATGAACTTCCTAAAGTCATCTGATGTAACTTGTACTCCATTGTCAGTCACCTACTCAGTCAGCACACCTTCCCTCAAGAACAGCACATGCAAAAACTTTACAAACTCTGTTGTATTAACTGCAGTCACAAACTCCACTTCCGACCATCGTGAATAATAATCCATTAGCACAATTCCATACCTACTACTGTCCTTGAGCATGTTCATGGGACCAATGACATTCATGCTTAGCTTAATGTTATGTTAGGTTATCTGACATTTGTAGCGCACACGGATACTCGAGAGTGTCCCGGCACAAAAGCCAGTTAGAAGGAGACAGAAGGGCATGTGCCGAGGATGGATATTAATTAAAAAGCAAGGTTGGTAACTGCTTTTTGAACAGCCTAAGGTCTTGGGTGTTTGGCAGCTCGTAAGGAACGGCATTCCAGGCTTTGGCCACCTTGAATGAAAGGAAACTGTCCCCTGTTCTAGCAAGGCGGTAGCGAGGGACAACAGCGAGGCATTGCCCTGCAGAACTTAGGTGTCTGTTAGGTACATAGAAATCAAAACGTGTCCTGAGATACAGAGCCCCGGATCTGTATAGGGTGCCATGGGCAAGTCTAAGAGCCTTAAACAGGACACGCTGTCCGACCTGGAACCACTGCAAATCCCAGAGATGTTGCTTTGTACTCGACCTACCAGAGATGCCCAGCAGCACTCTTGCGGCCGCATTCTGGATGGTCTGTAGCTTTTTCAGCTGATAACCAGAAAGACCGATGTATAAGGCATTGGCATAGTCTAAGCGTGATAGAATGAGGGTGTGGGTCATCATTTCCTTTGCAGATCTCGGCAGCAATGGAAGCAATTTGAGTGTACCAAAGCACATGCCAGCCAGTTTTTTTATTTGCGGTGAGAATCTGAGGTCCTCACTACACCAGAACCCCAGATGCTTCACTGGACTCCCCATTGACATAGGCATGGGGTAACCCTCTTGCCAAAGGTCATCCCTGAAATGCAGAGGCAAGGACCCATAGAGGAGTACCTCAGACTTGTCCTCATTGCATTTGAGTTGGGACTTCGCTAGCCATTTAAAAACTTCTGCAAGACAGTGTTTGGCTAACTCAGGGCTCATATCGTTTTCCTTCCACGTAAAGAGGAACTGGTTATCATCAGCGTAAGCTATGATCTTTGCGCCCAGCTCCTCGGCCAGATAGATTAATGGTGTGACGTATACATTGAAGAGAAGGGGGATCAAAGATGAACCTAGGGGGACGCCTGTGGTCACTTTTCTTGGTGTTGAAGAGAATGGGGGTTGCCATACCTGCTGTGTTCTGTTCTCTAAAAAGGATTCAATCCAATCCCAAACAAAGCCAGAGATTCCAATATTGGAGAGACAGGCCAAGAGTTGGCGATGAGGCACCGTGTCGAAGGCGACAGAGAGGTCCACTAAAATCAGGGCCGCTCTTCCGCCTGACTCTAGGCAATCTCTAATAGCCTCCGACATCTTGACCATAGCCGTTTTCATGCTATAAGAGGCCCTGAATCCTGACTGGGCTGGGTGGAGGGTACCAGAAGTCTCAACAAACTTAGGGCCCCATAAGGATAGCGGGAGGAAAACCACCCCGACCGCCATGGAGGCGGGAAACAACCGCCCGCCTTTACCGTGGATAAACCGTTGGTCAAATTAGGATAATCCGCCAAAAAAGACCGACCGCGGAAGTAGCGGGATAACAAAAACCACTCGACGCGGGCGGAGACGTCTAAAAACCGACCGCCTAGGTAGGAAACGCAGCAGAAAACTCACAACCCGCCACAAGCAAAGCAGAGAAACTACACTGGAAATTAGTATATCCCCGATGGTCCCACGGTACGATTCGGTGTTTCCGACCGCCAAAGTCGCAAACAGGAGTGAATGGGAGAGACAGCAGAAGAACTGCAGCATAGCTACCGCAGTGGATCAAACATGAAAAACATGGCGGACAATGCCAAAACATCGCAAAGATGCCAAAACTGGCACAAAGTAGCAATGCCCCACAAAAACAAGAATTATATAACAACTAAAAAACAGATCCCAAAAAAATATTACAAATCTATGGACTACATCCACAACACACCTGACATCAAAATATCATTTAGACACACCCACACAGCTGAGCATAAAACCAGCCCCTTCACTAACCACAATCCTTTGCAACACTCCAGAAGAGAAGGCCATACACCACATCCGACAGGAGAGGCAAAAGAACACAGCACACACACCACACCCACCACTACAACCATCAAAACCACCAACACACCAGCACCTACAATCGTCCACCACACAACACAGCTCACACCTCTACACTACACCCACCACACACACCTCTGCATCCACAAACACTTCATACACCACACACCATGGCAGCACAGAAAATGCCAAAATTCACAGAGGGTGAGTTGACAGTCATGGTCGATGAGATAGTGAGAGTGGAACCACAACTGTTTGGTAGCCTGGTCCAACAGACACCATTAGCCAAAACAACACAAATGTGAGAAAGGATAATTCAAAGGGTCAATGCAGTAGGTACCACCCCGCGATCCATGAAGGAGATCATGAAGCGGTGGCATGATCTCAAGAGGGTTGTCAAAGAGAGGAGAAGCAAGAACCGGGAGCTGGCTGAGAGAACTGGCGGTGGCCCTCCCATTCCACCAAAAACATTTACAACATGGGAGGAGAAGGTGCTTGCCATACTGCATCTTGAGAGTCTTACAGGAGTAGCTGGGGGGATTGGAGGCTAGTAAGTACAAACCAATGTCAACCAACACACTGATAAGTACTGCCTTGCACAACCCAAACACCATTGCATTGTCCACCCTCACCTAACAGGTAGCTAGCCATCTTGTTTGGGGTGACTGTTTGGGGGAGGGAAGTCTGTACTACTACTCCCACCATGCCCCCTGGGTGACTGTTTGGGGGAGGGAAGTCTGTACTACTACTCCCACCATGCCCCCTGTCCCACACACCAGCAGCATGGAGGCCTCCCCCACCCAGAAGTGTGTGTCAGCCATTGCATTGTCCACCCTCACCTAACAGGTAGGTAGCCATCTTGCATGAGAGTTCTGTTTGCGGGAGGGAGGCCTGTACTACTACTCCCACCATGCCCACTGTCCCACACACCAGCAGCATGGAGGCCTCCCCACCCAGAAGCATGTGTCAGCCATTGCATTGTCTACCCTCACATAACAGGTAGCTAGCCATCTTGCATGAGAGTTCTGTTTGCGGGAGGGAGGCCTGTACTACTACTCCCACCATGCCCCCTGTCCCACAGCCTACCATGATGGAGCAACCCCCCACCCAGGAGCATGTGGCAGCCATTGCAGCACACCAAACAAACTAACAGGTAGGTATCCATCTTGCATGGGAGGTCTGTGTGGGGGAGGGAGGCCTGCACCAGTACTCCCACCATGCCCCCTGTACCACACACCAGCAGCAAGGAGGCCTCCCCCTCCCAGAAGTGTGTGTCAGCCATTGCATTGTCCACCCTCACCTAACAGGTAGGTATCCATCTTGTATGAGAGTTCTGTTTTGGGGAGGGAGGCCTGTACTACTACTCCCACAATGCCTCCTGTCCCACAGCCTACCAAGATGGAGCCTCCCACCCAGGCGCATGTGGCAGCCGTTGCAGCAAACCAAACAAACTAACAGGTAGGTATCCATCTTGCATGGGAGGTCTGTGTGGGGGAGGGAGGCCTGCACCAGTACTCCCACCATGCCCCCTGTCCCACAGCCTATCAAGATGGAGCCCTCCCCCACCCAGGAGCATGTGGCAGCCATTGCAGCACACCAAACAAACTAACAGGTAGGTATCCATCTTGCCTGGGAGGTCTGTGTGAGGGAGGGAGGCCTGTACCACAACCCACAGCAGCAGTTGCATGCAATGCATCAATACATTACATGTACCAGTTATTGATGTTCCTCTCCACCATGTAATTCCCGCCAGTAATGTCATTACTAATAATAGTGAAGATCTCTCAATTGTGTAGGGTACAGACAGTTGATTACATGCAGGTAACAGAATCCTTGCACAGAGACCAACACTGACCATTCACAACCTAATCCACAGGTGATGAAGAACTCACTGCTGATGACAACAACGACCAGCAGAGCCAGTCTCCACCCCCGGTACATGGACTCTCGGATGTTGACTCCCAGGATAGTTTGGACGATGAGCTCCAGGCCGGCCCACCTGGTGTGCCAAGGTCCAACAGGTCCCAGGACCCCATCCTCCCCACCACCACGTCTGCTGCACCAACAACTGCACAGCAGACCCCTACAGTCACGGCCTGTGCCTCCACCGCTGCCACTTCAGCCACTGCCACCACCAGCACCCTCCCTGTCCCAGGGGACAACCAGAACACAACACCAACTGTGGCGGGCAGGGAGAGTGTGCGAGGACCCACCGTGGTGAGGCAACAGGTCTGTGGCAGCAGGTCAGGAGGGAGGGCAAGGGACCCCCCAGACCTCAGGAGGTTGGCACACCATCCCTGGACCACTTCACCAGAGTCATCGGTGCATATGAACAGGTGCAGGGACTAAGTGGCCGGTCAGACGAACTTTTACGTGAGCTCATCCTGCTGATGAGGTCCATCGACAAACGCATTGGTCAAATGGTGGACCTCATGGCCCAGCAAGTGGCGTTGCTGAGGGACAGGCCAGCATCACAACCAACACCTCTGCCCCCTTCTGTTGTGCCGCAGGATGACAGTGCACCATCCTTCCCTGTGCCAACAGAGAGGGCGAGTCCTCAGACGCCGCTGGCCATTCAGCAGGCCCCCCACCGCCAAAAAGATCAAGGGGGCATCCAAAGAAGAGCCTGGGAGTCTCCAGAGGCAAAGCATCAGCCACACGCCAGTCACGGAGCCAGCCCTGATGGCAACCCTCTTTCCCACTGCATTAACTGTTTGGACTGTCCTTCCCCACACTGCCTTGGCAATGGCACTTGTCTGTTGGACTGGGTCACCACATCCATGTGGTGTCTACTCTTGCATCTCAACTACCATGACTGTCAAATCACTGCCCATTCACCACCTTCATGTAAATTTTCCCGCACCCGTTACATGTCCACTTTACAAATAAAAAACCTGACGCACCAGATCTTGTGCTGTATCGTTTTTAGTGCAATATTTACAGTTTTGAAAATGTCCATGATCTGTCCAAATGATGTACAGTCTGTAGGGCAGGATTATTCTGAAGCACCTAGGGAGACACAACAGAACAACAGTCACTGGTGCCATTGTGGCATCACAGACATAACACTACACAAAACACACACATGAGACTACAGGCATACAAAACTATGTGCAACAGGTGTTAGCAATTAGAGTCCAGCATACGTCCACATATGGTACGTCAATGCCACCTTTCCTACACACAGGTGACTCAACATGGGTCTGTCTGTACCATCCGCAGATAGCCCTGCACAACAACAACAACCACAACAGACAATTTTACAAGTCGTACATCTTTACACACCTTCAAGTGAAGTAGCGGTTAACTCTTCCTCCTCCCCACTGTCCTCATCACTGGACTCATGGCCCTGAACAGGTGGGGGTCTTGGGTCCTCATCATCGTCCAGGAGCAGGGGGATCCCCTTGTGAATGGCCAGGTTGTGCAGCATACAGCATGCCACAACGATCTTGCAGACCTTCCCAGGCGAGTATGCCAGTGCTCCTCCTGTCCTGTCAAAGCAGCGGAATCTTGACTTGAGTAAGCCAAAAGTCCGCTCAATGACACGTCAGGTCCTGCCAAGGGCCCCATTGTACCTGATGTCAGCCGGGGTTCTGCTTTTCCATAGTGGGTTTAGGAGCCATGGCCGACTGTGATACGCAGAGTCACCTAGGACAGACAAGCACACATTGCAATGTTGCACAGGCAGAGGGCAGCAGGTCACACACACAACACACCATACCACTAGGCATACTCACCCACAATCCAAGCACTCTCGGGTACCAGATTTGCCATCATACAGGGCACATTGCTGTTCCTCAGGATGTTAGAATCATGGGCAGAGCCGGGGAATCTTGCACACACATGTGATATGGTCCTGTCCGCAAGGCACACCACCTGCACATTGATCGAATGATAATGTTTTCGATTTCTGAAAATGTGCTCACTCGCCTGTGGTGGCACCAGACTTACATGGGTGCAATCAATGGCAGCAACAACATGTAGGATGTGCCCAAGGGGATAGAAGTAAAACTTCACACCAGCAAATTCTACTCCCCTAGGGAAATGTATGTATCTATCCTTAAATAACATCATGGCTGCAAGTACATCCCTCAGCACCAGGCTGAACATGGGTTGTGACATCCCTGCAGCCTGGCCACAGTCTCCTGGAAGGAACCAGTTGCAAAAAAGTGGAGGGCTGCCATCATTTTGTATGTGGGTGTGAATGCTGTTGGGTAGTGGCGATGAGGCTGCAGGTGGGGCTCCATCAGATCACAAAGTGGAAAGGGGCGACCAATCGGTCCCCCCGAACGTATGGTGGAGTACCCCGATCCCCCCGGGAAGCCATCTTGGGCGGGAGGCGAGTTCCGGCTGGTATGCCCGAAGCGGCGTAGCCGGGGCGCGCTTTTTCCCGCCCTAGAGTGGGTTGTCCTAGACACCGAAGCCGCCAGCCACGCCCCCGGAGGCGGGTGGAGGCGGGTTTACGCCCGCCCGAAGAGGGATAAAAGGAGCGACAAGCCAAGGTAGCATCCTCTTGTTCCTGTGCTCTGAAGCTGCACCTCCCCGCTGCACGTGAGCTCGAGACGGAATGAAGAGCCAATTTTGAGCGTTGTAATTTTGTCTTTGTTCTTTCAGACATCATCGTTGGAGAATGCCGGGCAAGAAGGCCGGAAAGCGGGTCGGTACCGATCAGATGCTCCGCATGCTCGTAAAAGACACGGCCACGATGAAGAAGCAGATGGCGGCAATGAACGGTGTGGGGGGCCCTAAGCGAGTCGTCGGACCAGCATTGCCGGGAGTAGTCCCCAGCGGGAGAGGCAAGAGGTCCAAGAGGGGGGCAACTGGGGGAGAGGCCCCGGTTCCTGAGGCGCCGCCGGCGCTCCCCGATACACCGACTGAAGCCCCGATCCCAGTCCCGAAGGAGGGGCAACCAATTCCCGTCGAAGTCACCCCTGTGAACGGGGAGGATATGCCTCCCGAGTTGGCTGCACAGCTGGCAGCGTGGTTGGGGAAAGATAGTGAGGGCACCACGGCAGATGACGCCAGGGCAGTAATGAGGCAGTTGCGGCAATCAAGAGAGGCTGCAAAGGCACCATGTTCTTCTGTTCCCCCACAGGCTCCAGTGGGTGAAACCGCAGCGGGCACGAGTTCGGCAGCGACTACGGTTACAGCTTCTAATTTAGGTAAGCGGTTACTGCCGATTGCGGGGGAGGGGTCTGTACCCTCACGAAGGGAGAAAGTGGCCCAGCATATTCCGATTGAAGTCAAGGAAAAGATTTGGGCTGATAAGTATGTAAACATGTTTTCTTTGCTAACTGATCATTACGAGATCGAGCATGTGAAGGGTCAAAAAGAGTTTCTGCATCCGGGTGTTTGGCGCGCCAAGATGGCCGCCTTTAAGGTCGATGAGAACATAGGTAACTGGGGCAGAGCGTTTGGCATATTCACTTCAATTATGGGGGAACGAAGGCCTGAACTGTTGGCCGAGTTGCCCGTGTACCAGACACGTATTATGGAGTACTCTCAGTCATATGAGGGCAATCAGTGGTTTTGTTATGATAATGTCTTTCGGAAGGCCAAGGAGTTCGACACATCTCTGACGTGGGATTGTTACGACTCCATTTCCTGGCAAAAGATGGAGAAATCAGGCATGTTAAAGGCACCATTGTCGGGGGGAACGGGGGTGAGTTTTCCCGCCATTCATCTGGGGTGCCCTTTCGGGCGGGTGCAAGTAACGAGCATCACTCAAGGTCGAGTGGCAACACAGGTAAAAAAGGGATCTGCTGGAATTTTAACAGGGGGAAATGTACAAGGCCCCAGGGGTCATGCAAGTTTAGACACGACTGTGGGGGGTGTGGGCAGTCCTCTCATCCTGAGTCCATGTGCAGAGCCAAAACGGGTGATAACGGTGGTAGGGGAAGCGCCAAACAGGTCTGAAATAGTCCGAGGGGCGCCTTTACCTACCCCGGTTGATACCATGGCAATGATTCCTTGGCTCAATGAATACCCGGATCAGGTCTCCGCTGGGGTGTTGCGAGACGGGTTTTCGTATGGTTTCCGCATCCCAGTGGGGAATTTTCAGGGTAAAGCACATTGTAGGAACCAACTGTCGGTCCTGCAGAATACGGCGGTGGTACAGGCAAAAATTGGGAAAGAGGTGACCCGGGGTCGGGTTGCCGGACCTTTTGACATGCCACCAGTTGCTAACTTTGTTTGTTCCCCCTTGGGAGTGGTCCCCAAGAAGGACCCGGGTGAGTTTAGATTAATACATAACTTGTCAGCCCCGAGAGGTCTTTCAGTGAATGATGCGATAGACCCGGAGGTGTGTTCGGTGCGGTACGCATCTTTTGATGAGGCCGTCGCCATGTTGAATCGCCTGGGGCCCGGAGCGCTGATGGCCAAATCAGACATCGAGTCAGCGTTCCGGTTGCTCCCGGTACACCCAGACGATCAGCGTCTCCTGGGTTTTATGTTTCAGGGTCGCTATTACATGGATAAATGTATGCCGATGGGATGCTCCATATCTTGTGCTTATTTTGAGAAATTCAGTTGTTTTCTGCAATAGGTTTTCACAAGAATGACGGGGTTTCAGCATGTTATGCATTATCTTGACGATTTTCTGTTCCTGGGGGCGGCTGGGGATCCGGAATGTGCACAGGCCTTAAAAGAATTTTGTAGTCTGATGAATCAGTTCGGTGTGCCATTGGCGCCAGGTAAGACTGTGGGGCCATCTACTTCGCTCGAGTTTCTTGGAATAGAGCTCGATTCCGAAGAGGGTTGCTTCCGGTTGCCCAAAGAAAAGGTAATGAAATTCAGGGCCTCGCTTGAAACATGTATTCGGGAGACCAAGGTGAACTTGCATCAGTTGCAGCAAACTGTGGGTCAGTTGAATTTTGCCCTTAGAGTTATGCCAATGGCCCGCCCTTTTTCCCGCTCGATTGCACAAGCCATGGTCGGTCTTAAAGAGGGACACCACCGCACGAGGCTCTCGGCAGAGATTCGCCAGGACATGCGCATTTGGTTGGCATTCCTGGCGGATTTCAATGGTCGGATTGTCTGGAACAAGCCGGCGGTGTCCTCCGAGGAGTTGGGGCTGTGGACGGATTCGGCGGGGAGTATAGGCTTTGGCGCCATATTCGGTAATCACTGGTCGGCTCAGAAGTGGCCGTCATGGTGGCACGAGTGTGGGCTGACGAGTAACATTGCTTTTCTTGAACTGTTCCCCATTCTGGTGGCCCTAAAAACATGGCCTGAGGGGTTCCGGGATCACTCTGTGGTGTTCTGGTCTGATAACATGACCGTGGTTGAGTGTATTAATAGTCAGGCAGCACGATGCAAATGGATTCTGAGATTGCTCAAGGAAATTGTGTTACTATGTATGCAATTGAACGTGCTCTTTAGGGCAAGGCATGTGCCCGGAGTACTTAATCAGGCCGCTGATGCGCTTTCTCGTTTCCGTATGCAGGCCTTCTGGGGTTTTCTGCCCACAGCGGACCCGGTGGCGGCACCATTTCCCGAAGCTCTCTGGTCTCTCGGTGCCCCGAACTACAAAACCTTGTGGGAGAGAATTTAGCACCCAGGACAAGGAAGGCATATGAAGGGGCGTTCCGTTCCTATTTGTCCTTTTTGGGTTCGGCTAGGGGGGAGCTTTGGGGCCAGGAAGAGTCTGTCGTAAAATTTTTGCTGTCTTTACATCAGGCAGGCAAATCGGTAGCCACGGCCCAGAGGCATAGGGCCGCCATTTCCTTCATGGCGCGGGCTCATGGTATCCAGGACCCGACAGCATCTTTCGTAGTACAGAAAGCGCTGCGTGGGTGGCAACGCCTTGAGGGTCGCAGAGTAGATGAAAGGCACCCGATAGGTCTGGAAAGGTTGGCCCTGTTATTGTCCGTACTCCCTGCGATATGTTCATCCCAGTCTGAAACAGTGTTATTCCGGGCCGCGTTTGCATTAGCATTCCATGGGGCTATGCGGGTAAGCGAACTGGTGGCAAGGAACAAGCAGGATACGGGGGGGGGGGACTGTGCCGGGAGCACGTTCAAGTTAAGGGGGACACGATGATTGTCTCGTTTGCCAGGTCCAAGACCGATCAGGGTGCGATCGGGGACAGTGTAGTAGTCCTTCGGATGCCCGGATCTCCCATGTGCCCCGTCGTATGCGTTGAGGAATATTTGGCGCAGAGGGCGGCATCATGGGGGGGGACTTTGTTGAGACTCACTGATGCCACCCCACTGACGAGGTTTCAGTTCCAGCGGGTGCTTGCAATGGCAATTTCGGCCGCGGGCTTGAACCCGGGCGATTTTGGGACCCATTCCTTCCGGATAGGGGCTGCTACAGAGGCTACAGCCAGGGGTCTGAGTGTGGACAAAGTGAAACAATTGGGGCGTTGGTCCTCGAATTGTTACAAAAGGTATGTGCGGTTGCACATGTTGTGAAGCTGTAATCATGTACTCACGCTTCTTGTTTTTGTTTGGTTTACAGTTTCGCAAGCTTACGAGGCGGGGCGGACAGTGCAGTCGACCCGACACCTGGGAACTAGCGGTCAAAGATCACCGGCTGAGGAAAAAGTGGTGTGGGTCGTGGGCCACTCATACGTGAGGCGTGCCGCGGACGTATTCAAAGCAGGTGACATGATTCACATGGCTGGGGAATACGGGTACAGGGTGACCTTCTACGGAAGGGGCGGGCTCTGTATTGACCAGTTTCAACCTTTTTTCGAGGGTTTGTTAGGGCGGACAAGGTCACCGCCATCTATAATCATAGTGCATCTTGGGGGCAATGATTTGGTGACCACTGGTAGACGACTACTTCTCGAGGCAATACTATCCACAGTAAGTTGGTTGGCGAGAAGGGTTCCAGGGTGCACGATTGCATGGTCCCATATGATTCCACGAAAGGTGTGGCGGGGGGCGAATTCTGTGTCTGCTATAAATCATTCAGTGAAGAAGGTAAATAACAAATTGGGTAGACTGTTTCGTTCAAGTTCATTGCATTCGATTCCTCATGGTTGTATTAGGGGGGACGGTATGTATCTAGAGGATGGGGTACATTTGTCTCGGGTGGGGAATTCTTTACTCATAGGAGACCTCGTAGCATGGCTAAAGAGTTTACGGCATGACCTTTAGGTAGGAGTTTTGTGGGGGGTCCGGATAGCCGGTCAACTATCCGGCCTGTGGCGGTAATGTCATGATCGGTGAGCAGTAATTGGAAGATCCCTATGGGGGGGGCGTCACCCATTACGGATGGGAGCGCCCGGGGGGAGGTGGCCATTGGCCCCTCAACGGGGAGGCGGTCCCTTCTAAGGATGGGATGCCGAAAGGAAAGGGAAGGCGGTCAAGGCCCCTCCCTGGATAGGAGGGGCTACGGGCCCCTCCTGGGAATTTCCCGGGGCCAGGACATCTGCGACGGCAGATGTGGTAAGTTGTGTGGGGTGGGGAGGGGGGTCCACGCTACCTTCTAGACACCTCACACGAGTCCTCGAACGATCAGCAAATGGCGTCGAGTTAATTGGGGCCCCCGTCAAGACAAGGGAAATTGGTATGTGCACATGAGGTACAGTCCTCTCTGTGGCCGCCCCTCACAAGTGAGGGGGTAGTTCTGGTTTAGGGATCTGACACCGGTTACGACCTTGCCGTTGGCCCTTAACGTTAGGATGTACAATTTCAATTTAAGAATGTATTTGTAGGATGTTAGTATCGGCTAGGAGAACCTTTGTATTAGAAATATGTTAAGGTCAGCCAAAACATCGTAATATGTAAATGAAATTGTACATGGTATGAAACTGTTATTTTAATGTTTTTAATTTTGTTTCATATTTTAATAAATACGGCCGGGAGGGTAACTCCCTCCCGCCTTCCAAAAGTTCAGAAACGTTTCCGTATTCCCATTCTTGGGGATTGTGTTGAGAGGGGGTGGCGGGTATCTCAGCCATATGGAAAGGGGAGACCAATCGGTCCCCCCGAACGTATGGTGGAGTACCCCGATCCCCCCGGGAAGCCATCTTGGGCGGGAGGCGAGTCCCGGCTGGTATGCCCGAAGCGGCGTAGCCGGGGCGCACTTTTTCCCGCCCTAGAGTGGGTTGTCCTAGACACCGAAGCCGCCAGCCACGCCCCCGGAGGCGGGCGGAGGCGGGTTTACGCCCGCCCGAAGAGGGATAAAAGGAGCGACAAGCCAAGGTAGCATCCTCTTGTTCCTGTGCTCTGAAGCTGCACCTCCCCGCTGCACGTGAGCTCGAGACGGAACGAAGAGCCAATTTTGACCCACCCACCAGCCCCTGAGGACAGCAAGTGGTTTGAGTAAAAGTTTTGATGTGGTAACTCAATTTTCTTGCAGGTTACTTGGATTAAAAGTTGTGATTCATTATGCAATAAAGTGGTAACTCAATTTTCTTACTGGTTACTTTGATTAAAAGTGGTGATTCAATATGCAATAAAGTGGATAATTTCTGACAGTAATTTTTATCGAATAAAGTATTTGCACCAGTAGTGATCAGTGATGTTTCGACAGTTCATATATTGAGCATCTTTTGTTTTTTTAGGGAGTAGTCCTTTTTAGTTTAATGTCGTATTTATTTTCGGTCGGGCGGTAAGGTCATGATCGGTGAGCAGTAATTGGAAGATCCCTATGGGGGGGGCGTCACCCATTACGGATGGGGGCGCCCGGGGGGAGGTGGCCATTGGCCCCTCAACGGGGAGGCGGTCCCTTCTAAGGATGGGACGCCGAAAGGAAAGGGAAGGCGGTCAAGGCCCCTCCCTGGATAGGAGGGGCTACGGGCCCCTCCTGGGAATTTCCCGGGGTCAGGACATCTGCGACGGCAGATGTGGTAAGTTGTGTGGGGTGGGGAGGGGGGTCCACGCTACCTTCTAGACACCTCACACGAGTCCTCGAACGATCAGCAAATGGCGTCGAGTTAATTGGGGCCCCCGTCAAGACAAGGGAAATTGGTATGTGCACATGAGGTACAGTCCTCTGTGTGGCCGCCCCTCACAAGTGAGGGGGTAGTTCTGGTTTAGGGATCTGACACCGGTTACGACCTTGCCGTTGGCCCTTAACGTTAGGATGTACAATTTCAATTTAAGAATGTATTTGTAGGATGTTAGTATCGGCTAGGAGAACCTTTGTATTAGAAATATGTTAAGGTCAGCCAAAACATCGTAATATGTAAATGAAATTGTACATGATATGAAACTGTTATTTTAATGTTTTTAATTTTGTTTCATATTTTAATAAATACGGCCGGGAGGGTAACTCCCTCCCGCCTTCCAAAAGTTCAGAAACGTTTCCGTATTCCCATTCTTGGGGATTGTGTTGAGAGGGGGTGGCGGGTATCTCAGCCATATGTCTTCAGTGTCGGTCTGTCGAGGCAAAATTTGCGAATGATCACCATACCCTCCATGTCCTCCAGCACTGTCAGGTGACGTATGAGATTAGGCCTCCTGCTAGTTGAGATGTAAATGGACAAATGTCAGTGACAGCCATCCTGAGATGGAAACTGCACATACATGTAAGGATGTGATGGTAAAGCAAAGACTGCCATGAGATATGCATGGCACACCATGTCACATGGGTGGACATATAAGACACACCGAGGGCACACCTATCCATTAGCAATGCACAAGTGCCACAAACAACATATTGGTCAATGTGAATGCACACATACAGAAACACACATTACACATTAGTACGCCTTGTACTGTACCATCCAACAACGTGTGTAAAATGATCATGACTGTCTCATTCCCATCTGCTGTACCTGTCACGCATCAATACATCTATGTAACTTGGCACACATCCAAAACACAATGATCACAGTAGCTGTAAAAATGTCCCTAGTGTGCATGAGCTGAAATGAAAGCACAAGTAAGTGACAACACCCAGGATATGGAACGCCATCCTTCCCCACATCAGAATGACCTCCCACTTCCCAAAATTCAAGACTTTACTCAAAGCACTCTTCCTGGAGGCCACCTGAATTGTAAGGGGATGCTCATAGTTCCCCTAACCCTTGTAATCATTTTGATCTGTATGTTCTTTTTTTTTCTTTTTTGTTATCCTCTTGAGCTGTCCAGTTATCAATCGTACATCGCCGTTAAGGCACATTGCTATACCTGATGTGAAGCGCTCTGATACCCTCGGGTCCAGCTAGCGCTATACAAAACTTATAATAAATAAATAAATAAATAAATAGTAGGACAAGCATTGCCAAGGCCAGCACTGACACACAACGCATTGATTCCTAACACATTATTCACACCAGCTTAAAACTGCGTAGCATCAGCAACCATCAAATGCCTAAGTAACATGGGAGGGACCACAGACGAATGTGCCTCACACATAACGTGCGTCCACCTGTGTATCATATGTGATAATGCCATTGTGTGCCCTATCATGTGCCCTTACCAGGTTGCTGCTGTCTACTGATGCAATGTTCACGATGGACATTGCCATTGCATGTGCCTCAAATCGCAGTAGCTACCGCCTGGCCCCGGCGGTGCGACACCAGCACCACCCCTTTCACAAGTGTGGTAGCCATTGGCATATGGACTTGTGTAGATGGTGGTGGGCATGCTCCGCCGCCCAAATCGCTGTAGCTACTGTCTGGCCCCAGCGGTGCGACACCAGCACCACCCCTTTCACAAGTGCGGTAGCCATTGGCATATGGACATGTGTAGATGGCGGTGGGCATGCTCTGCAGCCCAAATTGCGGTAGCTACCACCTGGCCCAGGCGGTGCGACACCAGCACCACCCCTTTCACAAGTGCGGTAGCCATTGGCATATGGACATGTATAGATGGCGGTGGGCATGCTCGGCCGCCCAAATCGCGGTAGCTACTGCCTGGCCCCGGCGGTGTGACACCAGCACCACCCCTTTCACAAATGCGGTAGCCATTGCCATATGGACATGTGGCGGTGGGCATGCTCCGCCGCCCAATTCGCGGTAGCTACCGCATTGCCCCGGCGGTTCATCACCGCCATGGAGCATTGCCTACAGCCAATGGGAGCGACGATCGCGGTGGCATGATGCAGTTTTGAAAATCGCGGTATGCGTGCTCCGCCACAGCGGAGGCGGTCATTGAATGATTTTGAATGAGGCAGAACTACACAACTTGTTGCAGATTTGCACCTTACAAACGACCCCAGGGGGCTATAAATCTGTGGGTGTGAGCCTCACATTTCCACTGCTCACAGAGTCTGCTGCCTGGGACCCTCTCCTGCTGCTGCCTGAAGTGCCTGCTGCCTGGGACCCTCTCCTGCTGCTGCCTGAACTGCCTGCTGCCTGGGACCCTCTCCTGCTGCTGCTGCCTGAAGTGCCTGCTGCCTGGGACCCTCTCCTGCTTTTGCCTGGGACCCTCTCCTGCTGCTGCCTGGGACCCTCACCTGCTGCTGCCTGGGACCCTCTCCTGTTGCTGCGTTGGACCCCTCACCACTTTCTTCCACCACAGGTGTTCCATGGCCACAGGGATGGCAAGGACAGAGATGATCCGTGCAAGTCCATTCACAAGCGAGAAGCTGGAGGTCCTGGTGGACGAGGTGCTGCCACAGTACCCAAGGCTGTGTGGTGGCCCCAATGTAGTGGTAAGTCATTGTCGAGGTAGCTGTAGGGCAGGTGGGGTGTCAGACATTTACTTGTGCTGCTGCATGATATGCCTGAGTGTGTGGGGTTGTGTCATACACTGACAAACAAGCTGTCTCCAGGGTGAGGGAGTGTGTGTGTCCCAATGTCACTGTTTTACCTGCCTGCAGTTCTATGTGTGAGTGGTGTGTGTTACATTATCAGCCATCAAGGGCCACAGGATGTTGGACATGTAGGTGCCAGGACAGGAATTGCTTGGGAGATTGTTTCTGTGTGCCACTGTTGGCTGAATCAGTGTGAACACAGAGACTAGGCCCAGTGCCTGCACACAGTGCTTCAAAACACACACCGGTATAAATGTGATGTATGTAGTGTGTAGGTAATCAAAAAGGTCCACCTCCAAGAAGGTTAGTGTGTATCCTGTTGTTGTTGGAATACACCAGATGTGTTAAAATACCCCTCACACACCAAAAGGGCCCTTGGTGTCATGCTTCATCATCGGGGTCTTCCCGCTCGGCTGCCGGACGGGGCAGTGCTGCAACAAGTGACTACGCCGGAGCACCTTTTCAATGTGGGTGCTATGTGAGTGAGTGGGAGTGAGTGTCAGTAGGGTCAGGGGTGATAGAGTTAGTGATGTTAAAAAATACCTGGCCTAGTGGAAGAAAAAATTATAATAGGCACTGGCTGGTATTGTTAAAAATAGTGATGTCCTAAAGATTAAGCTAGTTAGTGGGCTCACTTTCCTGTACAGGAAAGTGAGCCCACTAACTAGCTTAATCTTCAGTCCATTTAGACACTGATACTTGTGTTATCTGTGTTGCATCTTTTGCCTGTCATGCTATTCCCTTTGTAGTGGTTTGCTATTGTTGGCTACATTGTTGCCATGTCAGCTAGGGGTACAGTGCCCCAAGCTGACATGGGTGTGATGGTGTGCACATGTTTGCAGGCTGGGCAAGCTCATGATGTATGTGTGTTATTCCTGTATCTGTGCCCAGCTGTGTATGTGTATGGTCATTGTGTGTTGGCCCTCAGTCATGGTCCCCTGGACTAAATGTGATGTGTGCTCTTGGGTTGTGATGAGGTGTGTAGTGTGAAGGTTGTGACTTTGTGGTGGTTGTGGATGTGTGTGTGCCCCTGGATTGTGATGGCCACACATGTCTCACCCAGGAGGTGTGTGCCTGTTGTTTGTATTGTCCTGCCCTGTGTAAATGATTGTATGCAGTTGTGTGAATTGTCTGGAGTGCACTGTGCAGTGTGTCGGTGTGTCCATGCAGTTCTGTGTTATTCTTCCTTGTCGTTTTTGTCAATTATGGGTGTAAAATGTGTGTGACTTGCACTTCAGTTTTGTGTTTGTTTGATGATCAACGTGTCTTGAGTGTGTTTGTGTAGACTGTGTTGCCCTGCTGCTCCTCACTGGCATTGTTTTTGTGTTAGTCATGTATTGCAGGCACATGGTGCCTTTTATCCTCCTGCATGGCATGGTGTGTGTGGTGCACTGCCATCACCTATGTGTGCCACTTGTGCCTGGCCATTGTAGGTCTGCACTACCTCTATTTGTGTAGGGTACAACACTTACATGTCTACTACTGACATGCTAGTCAGTTGACTTGAATGTCAGCTATCCCCTTAGTTTGCATGTGTATGTGCCTCCACTTCACTTGTTTGTGGGATGGTGCCATGTGGTGTAGTTCTTGGGCCTGGAGTGTTGTTCACATTGGACCTTGCCCAACTGGTTTATGTGTGATGTTTTTCTGCTATTTGTCTAGTGAGGATTGTTCATGTGCACTACAGCTATGTGTGCTGCCCAGAGATCTGGTGAAGATGGTTGTGCTGGGAGGTGCTGGCAGCCTTCAGTGTGATTGGCACTGGTGTTGTGTGTTCCTTGTCAGCCACTCCTGCAGTGGCTGTCTCCCTGGTTGTTTGTTGTATGGTGCAGGGTGTGTATTGTGCTTGCTTGTTTCTGTGCTTGTTGCTTGTTGTGCATGGGGTGCACAGGATGGACACCTGGTCTGTGACCTTATGGGGTGTGTTGCTGTGCGGTTGGGGGTATTGTGTCCCTGTGGTCTTTGTCCCTGCCCATGCCTTGGAGTCGCCCTGCCTTCTGCTTTGTGCGTATGTGTTGACCAAGGCATTGATGTGAGCTGGAACGGAATGTTGCTGCTAGTTGGCGGTCGATGTGTGTCCCGGATGCAGAGTGGTGACTTTGTGCCAGGTGGGTAATGTGTGGGTGCTCTTGTGGATGTGTTGTGACCCCCAGCAGGGTGTTTGTAGTGAAATTGTACCCTGTGTCGGCCTGTGTGTAGTGTTTGTGTAGTTGCGTACCTGCGGCGACGTCCGCGGCGGCCCATTTGATGATAGTAGTATAGCAGGTACTTCAACGGATGCATATGTAGGGCTGGGTCCATGGTGTTCATGACCGCTGCTCTGCTATCGCGCTCCGCTGTCGAGTTTCCGCTGTGTCAGATTAGGCGGCGTCTCCGCTGCGGTGCGTCTGCTTCTTTTGCCCATCCTGATTTGTAGAGTGGGGCGGACGTCAATCCGCACGGCGGTAAGTCTCCATTGGCTCCCTCCGCCGTGGTGCCGGGCTCACTTTGATGGCGGTGCGCGTGGCTCCGCGGCGGACGGGAAATGACCTATGTTTTACTATACTAATATGGTGGACGAGAGTTCCGCTGCTTGCGGGCAGAAAAAGGCATTTTCCGCCCTGCCAGCACCGCCCGACATCCTAATGGACCCTTTAGAGAGCATTTTGTGAACTGTCTTCTCACACATCTTCGCCACAGCCGGGAGAAGTGACATAGGTCGGTAACTGGCTAATGAAGCGGGGTTTAAGGAAGGCTTTTTTAGCAAGAGGAGTAGTTTCGCCTGTTTCCACTCCGGTGGAACCGTAGCGGTTTGAAGCAATAAATTGATGTTATTATTCACTTCAGGGTTAACTACCTCCGCCACCACTGCTAAAAGCCTAGCTAAGCAAATATCGGCTGGGGAACCTGATTTAAGGGATTTAAGTATGGCCAGTGTGTCCAACAGAGGAATGGGTGAGAAAGCTGTCAGGAAAGTCTGGAGCAGTCCGGAGAGGTCGTTCCACCTGCACTTAGATACCAGACCCAAAGCTGTCCTGGATTGTTTGGATCTTGTCTATAAAGAAACTGGACAGCTTCTGGCACCAAGAAGTAGAGGCAATAATGGCCATCTGTTCTGCGCAAAAGGCGTGGAGAGCGGACGCGGATTTGAAACGCGGAAGCTAGAGAACAAGGTGATTTATTTTGACCGGGCAGATACATAGAAAGCACTATCCCTTGGACAGTCGTAACGAATAGGGGAACGAAGACTAATTCTTCAGGACCCCCTTCGTCCATTGTTCTGTATTATAAACAAAGACCGACAGATTCACTTTCCGGTGCAGTCGCTGTCTATCAATTCAGTAGAGTATATACTACTTTTGTGCTGGTTGATCTACATAAACCTTTAGGTTGGACAATTCAAGAGATGGTTCCTAAAAAGCCTTAATCCTGATGAGGCCCATAATTGTTCGGGCTGAAACGCGTCAGCATTTGAAATGAAGACACCATAAAAAATTTAAAGATTGCTAAAATTGTTTATAATGAGTTCTTAAAGAAAAGAGGTTTAAATATATATCCTCTCCCCCCCCCCCCCCCCCAGCTCCTATCTATTTTGTGGTTGATCTTGTATGATAGGAATGCTTCCTATATAATTTTCAAAGCATCCTTTTGTTAAAAAATAAGGGCTACGATATATCTAGGTCCAAAATATATGTTTAGTTTGTCAATGTAAATAGTGTGTATATATTTTTGTCTTTGGTATTTTATATTGAATCAATATGTGGTCTGTGTATTTATGTAATTGTGATGTGTATATATACATGTTTATTGAGAAAGGAAAGAAAATACTTTTTTCTTCAGTGCGAAAAAATAGAAAGACAACAAATAAAAACAATATAGACATTATATTGTGTGATACGTTTGATCACAGAAGAATACAAATACACAGATTGGTTTGTTTTCATTAATTTGAGATAGGAAGGGATCATTTATTTTCTCTTGCCTTTAATAGATAGATGCTTATCTTTTCCTAGGCATCATTTTTTGTACTTAGTTTATTTCGCCCAGATGCCATAGGGTTACTTGGGTTGCCCCCTGTAAAATATAAGTTGTTGATGAGACACGGTGTCAAAAGCAGCAGAGAGATCTAAAAGCACTAACACTGCTCTGCTGCTAGCATCCAGACCCTCTCTAATAGCCTCCGCCATCTCAACCAAGGCCGTCTCGGTGCTGTGGGAGGCCCTGAAACCCAATTGGGCAGGGTGGAGGGCACCAGATGTCTCAACAAACTCCGATAGCTGCTTAAAGGCGACCTTCTCACACACCTTCGCCACAGCTGGGAGGAGTGAGATTGGCCGGTAGCTAGTCGGGGTGGTAAGATTAAGTGTGGGCCTTTTTCAGCAAGGGGAGGAGTTTTGCCTGTTTCCACTCCGGTGGAATCGTAGCAGTCAGGAGGGACATATTAACAATTTTGTTAACTTCTGAGTTGCCTAAATCCACAACTGCAGCCAGTAGCCTTGCGCGGCAGTGGTCAGTAGGCGAGACTGATTTTAACGATTTAAGAGTAGTCAGGGTGTTGGGGTGTCAGACAGTGGAACGGAAAAGAATGTAGTCAGAGAAGGGTGCACTGAGCCCGGTGCACCGGCTATATGATGGAAATTAAGGTGGCTGGATAGTTCAAGAAAATTGGATTAAAAAATGGTCGGACCAGGTAGTTCCTGAACAACTAGAGGAAAGTTGGAGCAGACTACATCTAAACTATGCCCCCTTCTATGTGATGGGGAGTTAACCCATTGGGTCAGTTGAGCAAGATCCAAGGAGTCGCTCAGTTCCCTTGCCTCCACACAATCCAAATGGATATTGAGGTCCCCTAAAAGTAAGAAAATCGAATATTGCAGAGCTGAAATTGAGCAGTAAACCATGAGCAATTACCAGAGACTACTGTTTATTCTATTTTAGGGAATAATGCAGTTTTTAATTTTTTCTTAAAGGTGAGGTAACAATTGTTTGAGTATGGTCATAATGTTTTTATACCTAAACAAAAATTATGAATCTTGAATAAATTGTTTTGTATTTTTCTAAACACTAGTGTCACTATTTTTTTTTTTACATGTTCTGATATTTTCATTCTTTTGAAGTTGCCCTGGATAATTTACAATATACATGCACCATGTAATTCTTTCAAACAATGGGTTGTAAATGTAAACCAATCTATTTCACATACACACCAGTTCATCACAGAAAGAAGGAAACATTATGTCAGCCAGTACATTGTACATCTTACCAATGTGGTACTTATGCAACCAGGGTTGTTATGCCTATGAACCAGTACATCATGCATACAAACCAGCAAGTAATGCTTTAAAAAATATGTTGTACATTACAACCAATATGAGACATGTGCAAGCCAATTCCCATAGAAGAGTTAATCAATATATAATTATCCAAACCATGCAATTATATGTGTTTACAAGTATGTTGCGAATACAAACCAATTTGCAAATCTTTCAAATCAATAAGTAGCATATTTCAACGACTATTTTATCCACACAAACCAGTACATTATGAAAGTTAGCCACTATAGTATATACATGAACCTGCACATTAAAGATTTGCACCCATGCTCTACTCTTGCAAAGCAATATGATATGCATGTGAATCAGTGTATTTTGCACACAACCAGTGAGGGAAACTAAAACGTTGTGCTTTTCACAGCTGTCTGGGTCAATGTATTATGCATGCACAGCAGTAGGGTATGTATTGAAACCACAATAGTAGCATTTGTACCAATTTATTATATGAGAAAACCGATAAATTAGTTGTAGAATTTGGATTATTGGTTGAAGGAGGTGAGAACCTACTACAAATAATCACAATCCTTGTCTGAGTGAACTGTAGAAGTCACTAAATAAAACAAGTGCTTAACCATATGGTAGTTTGGCACAAGAGCAGTCAAGTTTAACTTAGAAGAAAACTATAACGTATTCTTACCACACTCAAACAATAATTAAGTAAAACACAAACAAGAAAAATACCAAACCTACTTAGAAATATAGAGTACATTTTAATAAATAAAATGACACCAAAGCATCAAAACTCCATCAGCTGAACTCGAGTTTTTAGATAAAATTAGTACCAAAAGGAGCGAAGCGCCAACGGTGGACTGGAATAAAGTGATAAATTCAGGCTGATTGCGAGCGAGTATGGGCTGGATACAGGATCAGGTTCATCCAGCTTGACCTTTTACCTTGTGACTTTGATGTTAGGACTGTGCAGCGCGGATCTGCGGGGCTCAGCGTCACTCTACATTGCTCCCTATTGGATTCAGTGAGACTTTCTGTTGAGAGCTGCACTAGTCTGAGAGCATCGTATTCAGTGGAGCTTTTTCTGAGGAACTGTGTGGTACATTTTCACAGGGCTCTGCATCACTCTGTGATGGGTCTGATGATGCTTTCACTCAGGAGTGGCGCGGCTTGGCGGGTTCTATGTCGCTTGGTGTTGGATCTGGTGTCACCTTTGGTGTGCAGTGGTGATCTCTGCGTTGCACTGCGTAGGAACCGGTGAAACCTTCAGTTAGGCAGGGAGAAGTGCACTCTGACCCGAGAGAGGGTCTTGGACCTTGAGGACAGCAATTGGGGGGTGAGGACTCACAGAAGCCAGCAGATGGGACCAGGTCAGGTTCAGTTGGGTTGTCGTGTTTATATCTAGGACCCTAGTTCGATATTCCCGATTTATGCCCTTGTGAGGTTATAATCAATAATATCCTGATAAAGGCACAAGAATCAGATCCATATTCAGTAATAGCCCATGCAGTCCAAAGCACAGCACGGCTACTCCCATCGACTCCTAGAAAGCACAACGCATTCTTTAAACAAACCAAGCCTCCAGCAGCCCGGGAAATACCCCCCTGCTTTTGTTTTGATTTGAACAAGAACTCCTGAAATCCAGAAAGAACTGTTAGTTCTTAGTGACGTCTTATGTCCAACCTTACGTCAAACCCGGCACCTTCCAGGTATAAAATACCAACAGTTGCCTTAAGCATAGACACAGTGGTTTGGAGCAGAGCGGCCATCTACTTGCCCAAGAGCCCAGCTGATGCGAGAGCCCACGGAAGCCGCCCCTCCCGTTTAACGCACTCAGAGAGACGCTGTCTTTTTCTCCAGCCGAGAAAATCCAGCTCCGGTGTTTCCAGCCTACTCTTGCGGGATGCTGGGATATCGAGTCCTGAGGAAAGAGATACCAGACCTCCCACATTCTATTTCCAAGGTACGGAGCTGACTAAACCCTTAAGAGAATTCTTGATGCATTTTCTTGGCAAGATAATCTTAACCAACTTAACTTAAACAGCTACTTACTCATCCATTCCCAAATATTAGGCTTAGGTCAGGTACACCGGAGTAGGCTTAGTTAGAAGCACGAGTTGAGTACGTTAGTCAATGTATATATGTATGTATATATTTTATCCATTTTAAAGTATCATATGGCTAAGAAACCATATCAATGCTTTTACAGTATTATTTCCTAATACTACTTTTACTGTACGCACTTTACTTTACTTTAAGTATTGCAATTGTGGCAATTAATTTCTCTTGCATGAGAAAGAAGACTGCTCAATAAATAACTCCTTTTATTGAAAACGCCCGTCTCTCTATTTCTCTGCATTCTGGTGAAACTAAGTATGCACTGCTGACTGAGTGAAATAGCTGTCTATTGTTTTCACACGACTCTAGAGATACACTCTTATTCTGGGGGAGCAAAGTTGTCATGTTTATGCGGTTGTCGGAAACTGAATCCCTTCTTGTCTGAGCCAGGGAAGCTTAACACTCCCTATTCATTCAAGAAAGTTTCCAGTGACCTCTGAGCTAGCTGGCGCAAACCTAAATTAAGTTTAACATAGTCAGTAGAGACCTAGATGACCTCAGTCCTACGTCTACACTGCTGTTTATGTTATTCCAATGCACAGAGCCTATTGGGAAAATAGGAACTACACTACATAACGCCCAACGTTTGGTAAGGCGATAATCTAACGCAAGACACTAGAGTAACTCAGTCGAGCTTTTTCACACAGACCCCTTTTTCCCGTAAAAACTCCAATAGACGTCTGGAGTGGGTGAAAGGTTAAAAGCCGCCTGAACTTAGTAGCATGAGAATCCTATGTATTAGCTTTTGGTTTGATCAACGTTGAAGGATACAGTGTTCCAAAATATTGTGCACCTAATCTTTGTTTCCTTGAAACTCGATCTGCAACAGAAAACTTTCAGTCAGTAAAATGTCAGAAAGTGACGAAGAGAGAGAAAGAGAGCCTTAACAGCTCGACTCTTAGAGGAAGACACAACCATCCAAGAAAATGACCCAAGTGTTATAATCATTCCGGTCAATATAAGAAGAACTATAACTCTTAAACTTATAGAAAATGGACTGACACCACGAGGTGGTACAGTCATATTCGTGGTAGAGGCACATGAATATCGGCAGACAGAGGTATTCTATTCAGGGATACATTTTTCACCAGTACACGCTGTGACAAAAGACTTCCACTATTACAAAATAGAGGAACCTCCGGATGAATACACTCCTTTCGAGGACGTTGAAATCCCACTAAATTACCAAGAGCACCTGCTCTGGTTTAATGGCGCCCTAAAACATAATAATCCCATCACCAGGCTCGGTCCACTAGGTAGACCAGGAGCAACGTGTCCGGTTCTAGCCAGCTACACACCACATCCAGACATTGATAAAATGTCATTTCCTTAACTTTTAGCTCAGCTAAAACTCTTAATTAAAATACATAGACAATTGGTCCAATATGTCATGCGGACTGCAATAGTCCAACCGACAATTAATATTCCACAGCAGACCCCTCACCAGGGGAAAACAAACAAAATCACACCACAGAACATACAATCATGTCTTGGTAAAAAACGGGAACAAATTCCATTCTGGTTAGCACAAAAAATTACTCAAATAGAGGCAGTATTTCCAGATACTACTCCTACTGAGAAACACAGAATTCTGACTATCTGCCTCCCAATGGGGATCGCACCACATGTGGAGAACTGTGACACTTGGGGCACATTCTTTGCTTCCATCTACACAAAAACACATGGTGTCCCGTCTATGGCGGTCATACCAGATGTACTAAGACAGATTCAAAATGAATACGGTCCAAAACCTGCTTTAACTCTGGGTATGAAATTACTGAAAGATTTCAAGCTGGTCTCGGCTATATTATTAACCAACATAAAAGGTGAAGCAGCATCTGTGGCGATCCGCCAGAAATTGAAGGAAACAGATATAGCAGAACAACCATTTGAACTTGCCAGAATCATAGAAAAATCCTATCAAGAGCTAGGAAGTGATAGTTTGGGTGGGAAACCGGTAAAACCCCAACTAACTGAAAAGCCTGAAAAAACATGTATTAAAAATAATTTAAAAACTCCAAAAAAGAGTTGGGATGGTAATAGACAATCCACTCCCAGGGAAAAGCATTTCCAGTCCATAGGAAGGTCTCCTCAGTGTATAGAGAGATCTCCAGTCCGAGAAGACAAGTCTCCCCAAAGGGAGCCCTCTGAAAAATGATACAACCTTAGAGATAGGGATAAAATAAGAAAACCAGACAGATATCAAGATGTTGATGCACGTCCCTCTCGATCCTTCTCACTCAATCTTTCTCGATCTTCCTCACAGAAATCGGAAAGAAGAGGACGGTCAGAACACAGAGAAGAGCACGTCAAGTCCAAAGACAAGGAACCTGCTCATCAAAGTAAAAAATTACAATTTCCCAGAAAGAAGGTAGCAAGTATTAAGATTAAACATGCCGAGAATTCTGAGGACACAACTGAAAAACGGAGAGTGGACACAGACAATGCTAGACAGCGCAGCAGAAGTGACCATAGCTCGCAAGATCCTGATGAATCTTCTGGAGACAGTGGACACAAATGAGTACATTCAGGTGGAAACTGCAGACACACGAGTTAGTGTGCTCCATAAACTATATGAAATAACATTACGTTCAGAGGGAGATAAAACTAGGAAAATAAAAGGTCTCTTTTGGGAAAAACGTTCAAAAGACTATGACATTCTGTTAGCTGAGAAAGACTGGCCACCAGAGTTTGTCAGGGAGTGCCCTCATGGCGAAGAAATGATTATGCCTGCCTTCTCGAATCATATCCCGATTCATAGAAAATACACATTGGCAAGAAAATGGGCAGTGGCCCAAGCTCCTGCCTTATATAAAAATCATGTAGGATGGGATGAGAATTCACCTCACCACAAAATCCAGGTAAAAGATCAGCCCACTGCACAAAGGCAGTACCCAGTTAAACAAGAAGCTAAAAAGCAAGTCAGGAGATCTTAGATCAACTTGAATATCAAGGGGTGATTGAAACATGCACCTCACAAATGAACAATCCTTTGTTTCCTGTCTCCAAACCAGACGATTCATATCGTCTAGTTTTGGACTACAGCCACCTTAACTCCTGTTGTAAAACATTTTCAGTACAAAACTCACATAGTGCAGCACTAATGAATAACATGTGCGCAAAAAATATAAAACGACATTAGACATCTCTAATGGATTCTTTTGTCAAAACATTGCACCTAAAAGCAGGTATTTGACCGCTTTCTCAATAATGGGGTCACAAAAACACTTCTGTCGACTCCCACAGGGATTCAAGAATACCCCAGGATTATTCTCAGCAAGGGTAACAGAGTTACTACAAATATATGACGATGAGACATTATCCTATGTCGATGACATCTATCTCACAGATGATGACCTGGAGACTCACTTGAAAAGAGTGAACACCATAATACTTGGGTTCGCTTCAACTTTAAAAAGTCACAAATTGCCCTTCTAACTGTCCTACTTTTAGGATATGAATTATCAAGTGGAGGCAAAAGCCTGGCCGACAAGTTCTTAGGGAAATGTGCTGTACTCCAAGCACCAAAAATGCTGAAGAATTTACAATCAATACTAGGTTTCCTGAATTTCGGAAGAACATACATTCTAAATTATGCCGAGAGGGTTAAACCTCTCTATGAATTAATAAGACCAGATTTCAAACAAACAAATTGGACTCAGAAACACACAGAGATTTTGAGATCATTGCAAACAGACATGTTAACTAAAACAAAATTACAAACTCGCAAAAACATACACAATCTTATAATCCAAGTCATCCCAGGAAGATACGGATTCACATACCTGACCTCTAATGAGGGAGGAACTGTACCTATAGCTTACAAATCTCATTTGTACACTGAAGCTGAAATGAAATTCAGCTCTACAGAAAAAATTCTGACTGAGGTTCAAACTGCTGTAGCAAAAGAAAGAGCCCTAGCCCAAGGCAGAAGAATAGCTGTTTTCTCATCAGAACCAGCCCTTGAGGAGTTAACAAGTCCATGTAATCTGATTAAAATGGTCTTAGATCCAAAATGGATAGAATGGGAAAATTATTTTGCTACAGAAGACTTGAAATATTATTTTGACCCAAAACTGAAAAAACTAGATGATCTAGTATATGAACAAGAATATCCTCTGCCAGCTGAAATTCTGCCTCTAAAACAATATACCTGCGTAATCTATATGGACAGATTCGCACAACACTACAATGAAAAAAAAAATCCTACGATGCAGCGTGCACGATTGTTAAAGGTCGCTGATACTCTGGTAAATTCAAACCAATGATTACAAAAACTGAATCACTCAGGAAATGTTCAGCTCAGCGAGCTGAAATAAGAACTTTAAAGATGGCGCTTGAAAATGCCGATCGCGAATTCCCCACACTAATAGTGTGCGATTCGTATTTCTGCGTCAAATCATACAACAGTGACATGCAGACATGGATAAAAAACGGTTACAAAGATGACACAGGTGCCACAATAAAGCAAAACGCTTTGGGAACAAGTAGTTCTTGTAAAGAAATAACTACGAAAGACTCACGTGATACACGCACTGAGTCATCGACGTGATGGCGTTCATGTTGCAGGGAATTCATTGGCTAACACAGCCACAGCGGAAGCGGTTCAACCGGCTTCCGTAGCCCCCTTGTCTGACTCTAAAGCTGGTTAGTGTCAATTCCTGCCGCTCCTCTAGGTTTGGCCCCAGACTGGCTAGTGAAACAAAGGGCAGGCGAGCCCTGGTGTGATCTGCATCTGTATCATTGCTCAGTATGAACTATTGAATAAGTTACCAAAAAGGCAATAAAAAAATAATCTAGTTGAAATATGATTTACATCTGGAATATTTCACGGTGGCAGTGGAAAGTAAGGCATGCACAAGTGGACTGCACAGCTTCAGCTAGCTTCCCGTAAGAGATTGACTTGTGCAGTATATTTAAAATAGTGGCATTTTAAGGGTAAAAATTGACACAATTCGTGACTGATGTGCGACCAGGATAGAGGGAAAAATGATATTGGTGTCCCTTTTAAGACATTAAGAACCTGGATAGTTCTTCTAGGGTGTTGACCCATACTTGTGTAATGAGCTGGGTGGTTCAGGAATTAAATGCTCCTTGCAAGCTTACAATGAAAGTTGTAGTCAATTTATACTAAATAACATTTCATTGAGACCGATCTTAGCAGTAGGTGAATGCAGTCACAGTGTGTCAAATGAGGATTTAGCAAAGGAAAATAGTTTATAGGTTTGAGGCTTAGCTATTTATTTCTCAAAATGCAACATTGTCAGACACAAAACTCAGACATAGATGGAATTGCCAGATCACTGTCAGCCAGATTCATCAATGTCCCGATTTGCGAGTTCTTATAGCGATTATTAAGGAATCGCTATTAATGACTCGCAAAACGGGATTCATGTAGAAATCGCAATATTATTTGCGATTTCTACTGCTTCCTTATTTGCGATTAGCAAATTGCTAATCACAAATAAGGAATGACTCCTCATGCATTCCTATGGGCCTAGAGGCCCATAGGAATGAATGGGGAGTCATTCCTTATTTGCGATTAGCAATCTGCTAATCGCAAATAAGGATGCGATTTCAAGGGTGCCATGGGTGTCCAAAGGACACCCTGTAGCACCCCTGAAATGTAAATGTAGACTGATGTTGCGCACACACATGTCCAAAGGACATGTGTGTGTGTAACATACAACTTTGAAAAATGCACTAAAGTGCATTTTTCAAAGTTTTCGCTATTTACCACGAAGTCAGACTTCGCGGTAAATAGCGGCCAAAAATAGCGATTTTGAAATTCAAAAATGGTTCATGAATTGCATTTAAGTAATCTCAAATAGAGATTCCTTAAATGCAATACCTCGCAATTTAGCGATTTCGCAATTTGCGATTTTTGCATTTGGGATGATGAATCCCAAATGCAAAAATTGCGCTTGTAAATCTGGCCCTATGCGAGCCGATTTTACAATAATGAATCTGGCTGTTGGTCTTTCCAACACACTTATTTTTAGTGCTGGGCTTCATTTGTTGGATTATGGGAATTGTACTCTTGGCTTGCTTCAATTGAACTTATGAACCTCCCTTCTTTCTTACAGTGCAAGAAACATAAAATGGTAAAACTACCATTTTATGGTTCTGCTTCTCGCACTGTGAGAAAGCAGAAAGGTTTGTTTTGGACAGTTTATCTGGTCTAGGGTAGGGGGGAGTGGCTTCCCCACTGCAGATAGCGCTGACTGTTTGGTCGGCCCTCTGTGGCCGACCAAACCAGTCATGCGCTCTCTGCCTTTTCTCCATGTAAGCTGCATGCAGCCTACATGGAGAAAATGGCCTCCCCTTAGGCGCCTAGCTGGTCTGCATCCTGGCCACTCACAACACTGCAATGGCAGCATTGTGATTGCCTTAGGGAAGGGGAAGGAGACTACCTGCTTTCTGTTCCTGCCAGAGGCAGGAAAGCAGGAAAATGCGGGACCCGGCGAAAGGTTTTTTATTTTAATGTATTAACACCCCCTCTCTGCGCGACCCTCCTGTGTGACCCCCACCCACGATTGCCTCTGTGTAATACGCACTAAACAAGTGCAAAATGCATGTAGTGTGGCCTCATTAGCCTGTTGCATTTGTTTGTGTTCTAGTTCTGTGATTCCGTTTTAGAGATTGTGGGAAACTGAGCCCTTTGTGTATCTAAGCACTGTAGATGTTGACCTCCATGTTGGGGCTGTTCAATAATCATGGACTTCTTGGTACTCCATCCTTTGCACTATGTCCGAGTTCAACCACAGGTGGGCTATTTCTCTCCTCAATTACCACTTCTGACACCCATCGCTTTCGTTACGGTGACACATAGGCTAAGATCAATGGTCACATGAGCCACTCAGAAATCCCAACTGGTCAAGCCATGGGCCTCATTTATGAGGCCTTGCGTCAGTTTTGCGCTGCTGATGCGTCACTTTTTGTGACGCATTGGCAGCGTAAAGCATGAGCCTTTTTGCACCATATTTAAAAAGTGACGCATCTAGGTAGATGCGTCACTTTTTAAACCCCTGCGCCACATTATACCTGCGTCAGGTATAATGTATGCAGAGGGGGCGTTCACCCGCAAAAAGCCTCGTAATAGTGACGCAGTGAAATCTATGAGATTTCACTGCGTCACTTTTAGGACGCTGTTGCGTCAAAATCTTGCGCCTGCCTCACAGCAGGCGTAAAACTGACGCAAGCCCTTTCACATGGGGCTTTCCCCATGTGAAAGGACGCATTGCTGGAGTTGCGTCACTTTTGTGACACACTCCAGCAATGCGTCACTTTTGCGCTTACAGATACGTCAGAAATACTGACGTATCTGTAACTCCTTGCGACATGATGCGTCATACATTAAATATGACGCATCATTGGTGTCGCAAGGAGTGCGCAGTGAAAAGTGACGCATCGCTGTTTTCACGCAGCGATGCGTCACTTTTCATAAATAAGGCCCCATGTACTCTACTTAATATATCACACTAAGGGTCGTAACACAGGGAAGAGAGAGTCAAGGCGTTTTCTTGTGGCATCTTCAAGGATCAGGAAGGGCCTTGGGCCAGAACCTCTGCCTTATGCACTGCTTTCCGTTTCCCCTTACCCCTTCACTTCACCCCTCATCTTAAAGCTTACTACTTCCACACAAAGGATAACATCAATTTTTCAACTACACATTTACAGGATTTTTCTAATCACTAGTAACCGAACTTGAGAGAAGGCAACCAAAAAAGTTAGGGAATTTACACGAATTTGAGGAAGAGTGAATGAATGTTTTAGAGAGTTTGTCAGAGTGAGCAAGACAGAGTGAGAAAGTGTAGAGGAAAATGAAAAATATTGAGGGAATGAGAGACAGAATAAAAGGTTGTGTGAAAATAAAGGTGCGTGTAACTCTGTTGGAGCTTGAATGACGGTGTGAATGCGAACAAGGATAGACAAGTAACGGGATGAGGAAGAGGGTAACCTGAAAGAGTGAGAAACTGAGTCTTGGGAGAAGGAAAAGGTATTTAAACATAGGCATACAGAGGGATGGCAGATGCTGCAGACAGGAGGGAGGGGAAAAGGTGTGAAACTGAAAGGAAAAAGGGATGCAATAAATTACAAAGATGCAGGCAAACCATTGGAATCCCTGTGGCACAATACATGATATGTATGGCTCTGTAAATAAAGGACGAATGTTCAATAGCAAGCACTCAAAGGCTCGCCAATGGATAATATTCTGTGGCACAGTACCTGATAGGGATCAGAAACAGATGGGCAGGGATTTCTTAGAACACTACCTGAAAGGTGAAAAGTCAGTTATAGCCCAGCACAGTAAATTTAGGCACAGTATCTCTGATTGCCGTCCCCATTACATTATTTGATACTTTATCAGTGAATAGTTCACTGCAATCCTGTCTGACATCATTAACAGAAACACAAAAGTTCAGATTTCATTATATTGTGCCAAAGTAGCTGATGGGACAGAAAAGTACATGATGTGAACAGTTTTCTGTGTAGTTTCTTTGAACAACAGAGTACTAGCACAGGATATCCAATTCACAAGTTCTCTGCCCTGATAATTCTGAAGGAAATATGGTCCTGTCACATGCCCCCTGAAAGGTAAATTGCAACACGTGGTAAATGTAATGACCACTGTATCTCCTGTCAGAGGATAAAACATGGATCTTATTTCTATTGCCAAATGGGTACTAATGATAAATATTAGCATTGTCATTCGTCAGATAAATATTGACTCACTGGTGCCACAAACCTGTTCTGATGTGCCTCTGAGGAGTGTATTAGTCTGAGCCGCATACTGCTCTAATGCATAGCAGGGTATGTAAAATCCAGAATGTAGGAAATGGAATATGCATTTATTCTGAGCTACAGATAATTAATACTTGATTACAGGAGCAGAGCAAGAATTATATTATCATGATCTGTAATTCAGAACTTTTTCTAAAAGATGTGAAGTTTTAGCCACTCTAGTAGGCCTCAATGGTTAAAATGAATATATTAAATCATTTTTTTAAATATTTTTATCTTTCATTTTTATGCATAAAACAAAGAAGGCAATACAGTCATGCAGAACATGAACCATTGTCCACATTTTTCTGTTGATAGTAAACAATGTTGCATTAAATTGTATAGTGCAAGCCTTAACCCTTTAAGTGCTGATGACGGAAACGCTCCGTCATCAGCTGCGGTGGCCCTGTGCTGATGACGGAGCGGTTCGTCATGGCCCTGCCGCTGCTCATGCGCGGCACGAATTCCGCGCCTGCGCTGAGCGTTCTATTGAGCGGGCGGGGCCATGACAGAACCGCACCGTCATAAGCACAGCGCAACCGACGCTGGTGACTGAACGGTTCCGTCACCAGCACGGCCCCACCACGCGGCCGCCCCGCTCCCTTAGCACGGCGGCGGAATAGCCACCGCAGTGAAGGGGTTAAGATACACAGACACATTGTCAATAAAGAATGGTAGACATAAAGCATGGCAATGCATTCCTTGTACAGATTGAGTCTATATTAAATCTTTTTTGAATGAATTATGGAGGGTTCCTGATAAAGGGTCCAAATCTTCCAGTATTTTCCAAGAGTAGCTTTATTAAACACAACCATCAACAAGGTCTGCAGTTCAACTGAATCCACACCAATTGGAATGCTACACCACAATCTGTGATGTCATGCACTCCATGTTCTATAAGCAGACAGCTAATTATAACACATCCCCCTTACATAGTAAATGATAAAAACAAATAACAAAACATAAATTCAATAACTTAAAGAAAAATGTAAGGTGAACTAACCAATAAAGAAACATCAATACAAGACATAATCCTTGAGCTTTCCTGGTAATTGTTTGTGCCGTTTGCTCACAAGACCAGTGTTCAAGTTTACGTTTGGATAAGTAACTGCGGAACCACTTCTAGGTCCTGTGAATTTTGTCAACCAGGACATGTTCCAGGTACAACCGGTGTCCAAAGTTACATCATTTTCTTAATTGCAACAATGATGAAAGGACCACAGAAATTAGAGGCACCTTTGTGACCATGTTTAGGTTTCTTCACAAATATACGATCACCCAAGTTCCACTTTCTCATCTTGACTGCCATCCTGACATCATATCTCTGTTTATACTTTTGTTGATATTTAGCTAACACATCCCTTCTCTTCAAATCACCAGTCACACCATCATCACTATTGCTCACTGGAAGCCAAACTGGGTTGAGTTTAGAATTCGCCACTCTACCCCTCAAGGCCTGAAAATGAGACTTCTGCATGATAGTATTGGGAACAGTGCGATGTGCCCACCAAGTCTCCCTCAACACACTACTAAATGCACTTTTAGATTCCAATGCACGTTGAGCACAACTCTTCACAACCCTGTTAATTCTCTCTATAAGACCATTGGCCTGAGTGGTTGTCAAGTGTCAAGAATGACAAGGTTTTCTCAGCACTCAAAACAGTAATTTCCAGAGGTTGGCCTGTTTATGAAGATCTTGATTGTGATCTGAAATTGTACTGGGCAGTAAAAGATGATCTTACTTTTTGGCAAGATAATTTGATGAGAGGTGACAGGATAGTTCCACCCAATGAATTAAGAAGTAGAGTTGGCAATTTGGCTCATGAGGGATATTTGGGAAGAAGCCTTACCAAAGCACGAGTCAGGGAGAAGTATTGGTGGCCTGGCATGGACTGGATGGTGGAGTCTGCAGTTAAGGATTGCCATTTGTGTGCTGCCAATGATAAATCTCGCACCACTAACCATTCTCCCCTTTCACCTGTGGAAGTTCCCGCTACAGTTTGGACTAAAGTAGGGCTAGATATAGCTGGTCCTTTTGAATTGATGACTTCTCATGAGAGATTTGTTTTACTTTTGGTTGATTACACTTCAAAATGGGTAGTCTCGAAGTGCTTGAGTGTGGTCAATTCTAGGTCTATTATTGAGTTTTTGAAGGACGTGTTTGTTTCAGAAGGGATTCCCAAGTACTTAGTCCCGGACAACGGGGTACAATTTACCTCTAATACAGTTCCCTTCCAAGTCCACCAAATAGCTGCAGCATGCTTATCCAAATGAATCAGTTGTCACGACCCCGATGCTTCCCCTGTGCATGACTGTGTGACCCTTACGGACAAACAGACTAGAAGTAGAATTGACCTCAGAGACACAGCTTTTCCTGACCCCGACGGAGAGCTGTGGGTGGACGGCTCTTGCATCAAACTCCCCGATGGCACCACTTCAGCTGCCTATGCAGTCACCACGGCTCGAACTGTAGTCGAGACAGCCCGTATCACGCAACGATCTGCCCAGGCAGCGGAACTGATTGCCCTGACACGAGCCTGCATTCTAGCAGCAGGAACCACAGCGAATATTTACACCGACAGCCAGTACGCCTTCGGGGTGGTTCACCATTTTGGGCTCCTTTGGAGGGAAAGGGGATTCTTGACCTCACACGGCACCCCCATCTTGCATGGAGATCTAGTCTCCGCCTTGACGAAGCTGTCCTTCTCCCCAAGAGGCTTGCGGTCATCAAATGCCAGGCACACAAGAAAGTGACAGACATCATTGGACAGGGAAATGCACTAGCCGACATCACTGCTCGAACGACAGCTGAAAATAGGACGACAACACGTATGTACGTGACCAGGTCACAAGCAGAAAAATGGACCGACGCTAGGGACACTATTAGAGACATTCAAATGGCTAGCACACAACACGAATTGACTGAATGGACACGGGTGGGATTAAAGGACGATGAAGGCTGCTGGCGGACAAAAGACACAAACAAATGGTTGCTACCTGATTCCCATACTGACTATGGCACTCCCCTGCCCACATAGGATCAGCCCCCATGATTGAACTTGTCTCCAGAGTTTGGCACAATGATAAAATCACAGACTCCGCCAAACGTCTGGTCCAACAATGCTTGATATGCCTGCAACACAACCCCGGGAAAGGAACTGTAGTACCCCGGGGAGGGTTTGGGGTCCCAAATCACCCGTTTGAAGTCCTGCAGATGGACTACATCCAGCTAGACAGATGCCAAGGCCTGAAATATGTACTTGTAGTGCTATGTGCATTTAGCAAGTGGGTGGAAGCATACCCAACCCGTGACAACACTGCTATGGCCACTGCAAAAGTACTGTTAAAGGAATTTTTCCCTCGCTACGGCCTTTGTCGAATTTTATGGAGCGACAACGGCCCCCACTTCATAGCCGAAGTCATCCAGCTCATCATAAAGGGGCTGGGCATCAAGCAGAAGTTCCACGCAGTTTTCCACCCCCAGTCTGCGGGACTTGTTGAGCGACACAATGCCACCCTAAAGCTTAAACTGGCCAAGATAGTGGCTACCACGGGTCTGAAATGGCCAGACGCCCTCCCACTGGCATTGCTATTGATGCGTTCCACCCCCACCAAACATCATTTGACACCTTACGAGGTTGTTTTCGGTCGACCCATGAGTGTCTGGTCTGCACCGAAACCAACTTCCATTCATGACGTCCCGGACGTCCTAATGTCTGATTATCTGTATAAATTGACTGAAACTCTGTCTGTCATTCATCAGCAGGTGCAGCAGGCCATCCCCGATGCTTCCAGGGGTCCGGGTCACGCCATCCAACCTGGAGATTTCTTGCTGATCCGAAATTTTCAGCAAGCGAAAAGTCTGGAACCCCGGTGGACGGGCCCCTGGCAAGTACTGCTCACCACCCGGGCGGCTCTTCGTGTGGAGGGGAAACGGCACTGGCTGCACGCACACCACTGCAAGAAGGTCTCCTCGACCTTGACCACAACAGAAAGCATCGACAACCAAGAAGAGCTCCTGAACAAGGACCGACCACCACTAGCCTGCTATCCTGATACCAAAGCCCTTGAACTTGCAAAATTCTCTGATCCTACTGTGCCATCCAGAGAAGGGTATTTCCTGCGACGAAAGGAGGGATCTTCGGCTAAGTAGACCACGGACTAAGTTAAATCTCAGAACGGTGACCTAAACACCACCAAGGGTCACCCGGAGAGAAGCTAAACGAAGTCTGTGGTTCTGCCCGCTACCGAGCACCTTGAAGATGATGGAAGCGCCAGACAAGAAGATGATGGAAGCGCCAGACAAGAAGATGATGGAAGCAACAGGAAATACCCACTACAGAAACCCGAAAGCAGACAAACTCCACAGCTCAAAGACAATTGCACTTTTCATCACGATCCTTTTCTGCTTTCTCCTCATGACCACGCTCTGGATTGTGGAAGAAAATGCACCTGCTCACGAAACATTCCTGACCACTGCTCAGCCTACCACCATGAAGGAACATTATCTGATTTCGCTCTCTCCTCAACTCAGAGAGAGGCGAAAGGAGTTTTGGAATAACTCCTTTGTACAGTTGCTGCACCAGCACAATCTTGCCACTAAGCATGAGCGGATTTTGCGGATTGGCAATCCGCGAATTTGCGGATTTGCAAACTCGCAATCCGCAAAATCCGCGAATTCCCGCGAATTTGCGGATTTTTTTTTTTTTTTGTGTTCGCCCGTGTTTCTGCCAGTTCGCGAGGGTTTTTACAATTTCGCAATTTGCGAACTTACCTGTCGGGTCGCAAGTTTTGCGAACTTGTTGTTTCTACGTGTCCAACCTGTTTGGGACACTCTTCTTCATCACTGCCACTCTCTGTCACCACTGCCACTCTCTGACTACTCATGCCACCCTCTGGCCCACCCATGCCACCCTCTGTTTCATCACCACACCCTCTGGTTGTCCAGTGTACATTATTTTTGGCAAAGCAAAGCACACCTTCCCTGCCTCAAGTGACCTGAATTAATTTGGGGCTGATTAATGTGTCACAGAATATTTTTTTAGCTGGCACCTGCTTCCTTAGTGCGCCCTGATTAGTGATCTTTTGCACTTGCTAAGTGCTTTCATTGTTGCAAAATTAGTTACAACACCTGCCCTGCCCCAACTGACAATAATGAATTAGGGGCTGATTAATGGATTTTAACTTCCAGCCTGGCTCCTGCTTGTCTCCCTTAGCTGTAATTCAGGACCTTTGTGGCATATGTGTAACTATTCTGAGGTTCAGAGCAGGGTCACATAATAGTTGCAACTGGCAACTGAACTCTGGAGGGGCCCCTCAGGAAGCACTACAGGAAATGGCTACTAATGATGAGCCTGAACTTTTGAACCTGGTAAGTAGTTACTTTCAGTTTTGCTAAAATCGTATTTCTGCAATTTCGCACTTATTCGCGGGGCGCGAACTCACGCGAACAGTGCGAGCAGTGCGAGCAAAATCCGCTGCTCGCGGATTTGCGGATTTTTCAGGAAATTCGCAAATCTCGCGGATTGCGGATTTCCCGAAAATCCGCAAAATCCGCGAGCGGAACGGATTTTCCGCCCATGCCTACTTGCCACCAACGCCACCAACTGTTGGATCTGTGGGTTGCTACCCCACGCCACTGGACATTCAATACCTTTCATCCCTTCGCCCTTCTCAATTCACGGCTCCTGCCTTGCTTGGCTGATCCTCCTGCAAGAAAGCTATAAGGACAATGCCACCTCCAGCAAAACCATAACGCATTTCTTCCACGAGGTCTGGCGAAACAAAACCAAGACTCACTTCTGTCCGCAGACCTCCAACGACTCTATCCACATGGACATCCCTGCTAAAGAACGAATTGAAATGCAGGTGTTCAACAATCCAACCAGACCCACCTTCTCCTACCTGCGGAAACGAACGGCTGCCACTCTGACTGTGGCTCTATCTGTCATCAACGTCACAGGCCACATGTGCATAGAAGGGCTTGGGACACAGCTGGTAGGCCGCAGTGCTTGCCGTTTTACCAGAACTTTGGACTCCACTGATCCACCTTCCTTTGTGTCGTCCCCAAACATGTACTTCGTCTGCGGCACAAAGGCTTACACCTGGCTCCCCAAAGGCTGGGGGGGCACTTGTTTCATCTCCTTCATCCTTCCTCCGACTTATGTGGCTCCAGCGAATCATCATAGACAAAAACGAGCCAAGGACATTGAACAAGCCGACTCAACAGGAGCACAGTTCCTCGATGCTATGAAGGGACTTGTTCCGCTCTGGGGCCCGATGGCAAACAGCCATGCCATCCGACATCTGACTCAGGCAGTTGAGACAACAATGAACATCACAGCTGGTATCCTTGCTAACAACACCGCCGAACTTCAAGCGGTCCGCTTGGTGGCACTCCAGAACCGCCTTGTCCTAGATGTGGTTCTTGCGGACCGTGGTGGAGCATGCCGAATTATTGGGTCCAGCTGCTGTACATTCATACCGGAAAATTCACCCTCAGTGTACAAAGCCATCGAACATCTCCACAGACTTTCTTCAGAAGTCCACCAGGAACAGGAAGAATGGTCACTTGGTGGATGGTTCTGGAGTACTGTTAAGAACTGGGGCTGGAGACTGTTTACCATTATCCTGATTCCTGTAGTTGTGATATGTGGTCTATGCTTAGGAATTCAATGTCTGCCACCTCTGTGTTCACTATGCACAAATTGTATTTGCCCTAAGACTGTGGACTTTAGAAATGAACGCATGGGAGCGTTGTATGATGCCGAGGTCAGGGATTTAATGAAGATCGATATCGAGTAGGCAAGCTGGCTAGATATGTTGAAAAGGGAGGACTGTTAAACCTTAGGTCGCAGCATCAACATTATCGGCGCCATCTTGCCCCTTTTCGAGCCCATTCATGTGCGTAAGCGGCAGCCATTTTGAGTACCATGGCCTCTCTGCCCATCGTTGATAGCCAGCGCGTCTCTCTCTCTCCCCTGACCTCGCAAAGCATCCCCCCGCACGCTGACAGCCCCCGCTCTCACATGCCTTGGATCGTAAACCCCTCTCCCACGCAGCTCTGCCTCGGAACCTCATCCTGTTCCCAGCGCGACACCTCCCACCATTCCTTTCATGGTACCCGTTTGTCTTCCTCGTTCCCAGGCCGCCACCTGGCCCTGCGGATACTGTTATTGCCCCCCTCTCCTGTACAGTAGGAAGTTTCCCCCATCAAAGGATTCAAGAGTTGATCAAAGCTCCCACCCCATGAGATACGATCAACCTCACACATTCCGTGAATCGGCAGAATGTCCAGCTGCGCGACAATCATCACCTGTTGTGACCGGGGAGGGGACTTCAACTGTAAATGTGTGTGGGAACGGGCCTGAAGCGGGGATTCCGAGGATGTCTTTCCTTACATCAAAGTAAATGACAGAGATGTGTTTAACGTAATAAAACAATAAACTTGTGTATAAGAGGCCAGGCCTCAGAGATGCGGTTAGAGCACCTCGAGAAGATACCCTGTTGTCTGATTTGATGTGTTCTGCTCCGTCGGAATAAAACTTCTGTTTCCTGCCTTCCAGTCTCCAGCGCCTGCCTCTTTGTTTGGTAACTTGAGTGGGTATAGAGGCGGCTAACGCCGGGCAACTTCGGAAAAGGTCTTCTGCCTGTACCTTTTTTTACAGGGTGAGGCCTGATCCTCCATACTTTTGAGGTAAGATGGAGCCTTGCCCTAATTAATGGGCTCACATGATGGTATATGAGAGTTAGCCCACACGTGTTGATGGTAATATTGATCCATTTCTCTCTTCTAAGAATCATATGTGGTATGTGCTTTTTCTTTTTGTCTATTTCAGAAATCTGCTGAGACAAGGAGAGATACTGGATTTGTGAGAGCTCTATCTCACACTATATCCTTTACGATTATTTGTTAGTGATAAGAGCACTTTTGTTTTTTCCTTAGAGGTCTTGACGAAAGACTTGGCCTTACTTCGGGCCACATGTGCTGAAACATGTTGACCACTAGTATCTAGGACAGCTATTAGTTAAAACTGTTCCTAGTATTCACAGTTCTTAACTTTTGATCGTGACAGACACTAATAAAATTCACAGTCTGTTCACGCACCAATTTTAGCCTTTGCACTTCACCTTTTTGCACTGCACATATATTTGTTCCCATACACTTCACTCTGCTCATTTTGGTTTCTATACCTTTGTGACATTTGCAAGCTCTGATTTCTATAGAGCATTATTATCACCTGCATACACAAAGGATACCCAAATGATGAAGCCGATCACCGTTTCTGGTGTATGATGGGAATCCGCACTCACGATATATTTGGTGTATCTCTTTCCACCTCACTTTGATTCTGGATGAGTTGTTTGTTTCTTTTGGCTCCATTACTTTCTAGACGCTAGAACATATTTTGTATTTATTTATAAATCACACACCTTACCATATGATTTCTGAAGTAAATCAGTGTGCTTGAGTTGTGTACCAATAGTATACCTATTCATTAACATAGCAACACAACGTTACTGTACACTAACCATTGTAGTCCATGCAAACTGATTTAACTTGTGTGAACCAGTGCAGGATGCAAAATAACACATTCAATATGTTTCATACTTAAATCAATGTACTTGATGTGCAATTCACTATCATTGATATAAACCAATACACATGTGAGGTAATTGAATGTTGCATCTCATAAATAAAGGTAGTGAGGAGAACAGAGATAGAATCAAACCAACAGGAAAATTAGGAGCTGGTGATTGAGACAGAAACAAAGGCGGCGGGCACGTTGATTGAGATATTGGCTGCCAGTGGGAGACATGGAGGGGATTTGAAAACACAGGGCCTGATGAGGAGTTTTCCATACAGGGTACTCTGCCACCTTGGGAGTTGCTTCTGTAAATCATAAGAGTTTGCTGAGCGGCTGCATTAAACATGGCGGCAGCTAGGCAAACATTCAATGCCTCCAGAGAAGCAGCCATGGAGCAGCTCCTCTGAAGGCAGAACGATACAGCAGGCTGCAGCTCACCCGGGACAAGGAGGGAATTACCTCTACTGCCCTTGTGGACAGTGAGTGCCTGCCAGTCCAAAACTCTGGACCAGAGTCTGCACATTAAAGGGTAGGAGATGAACTGAACAGACCCGTTTCTGCCTGTACTGTTCACATCCAACAGCTGAACATTACAGGCAGGTGCCTATCATAAAAGGCATGCATGTGAGCCAAACACTTTCATGGGCTCTTTTCCGGAATGAGCCGTTTCCTGTTTCAGGCTCCCTTGACTGCACTGGGTCTTCAGAGGCCCGGCTGCTGTAATAGACAGAGGCAGGCAGGGGCACGCGAGGCCAGGCCGCTTCCATCTTGGAAGACTGCGCTCATGCATAATTCAGCGTGCATGCCAACTGTCTTCAGTACGTTTCATTGCTGCAGTCTGGCATGAATGGCTGGAGTGATGCTCAGCTATGCGTGCAGAGCAGGGTTGGGCCCCAGCAGTCCGAGGCAGAAATAAAAGAATGCAGCTGCACGACTGGAGATGTTACAAAAAACCTCGTGGTTTATGTCTTCGCCTCAGTCTGGGTCTCCTTTGTCCCCTTATATCACGTTCCATTTCATAATATCTTGATTTCCTGTAATGAAAGGTAAATATGTTTTATTTATTTTTCTTTAAGAGAGGTGCCTAGTGTTTGTTCGCATTGCCGTAGCTCTGGCTATTTTGTGTGGCATTCTCCGAATGTGATTGCGTTCGGACATGGGCACAAGAGTGGGAGTGTTGCCAATCTGATACTGTCACTGCTGTTGTTAAATAACACTCTGAAAATCCTGAGGTGGCAATCCACTTCCTACCATAGGCCACGGTGCCACCAGAGCTTTGAGGGGGGTGAGAAAATGATGGGGTCTTTAAAAGGTCCAAAGAACTAGAAATACTTTTCAAGCGGCTTTTCCTAGACAATTATGAGCCTGGCCGAAAATATCCAAAGTGGAATTCTATGCTTGATACAGTGTGCCAGCTGACCAGGGCACGGGTTCAATCTATTCTGTTAGTGCATTCAAAAATATAAGTCAACAATGACCACATACACCTAAAACAAAGCAGATCTGTTGGCTTTGCCTATGCTTGTTTTCACTGATATTTTTTTTTGTTTCAGATAAACTCCCTTTGTTCCACCCACATTACTTTCCTGTTCTGTCTCTTTCTCTGCATTAGTCATGTAGGCCCACCTCCCCCCCCCCCATATGTCTCTTTCTGTTGCTGTCTTGTCACTCTCTAGCTCTACCTGTGCGTCCTTTCATCTTCTCCACTCCACCTACTCCTCTCACTTTCTCATTCACCGTCTCTCATGCTCTCGCTCTCTCTCACACACACCCACAAACACACAGATGCACACGCTTTGTATTTTCTTTTCAGTCGGCACTGGCAATATTTCGACAGCTGTGTACCTCCTTCACAACTTCATATGTAATTGCACTTACAGTTGGCCCTTGTGTGACCATTGCTCTGTGTGCTTTGTTCAAAGGCCAAAGTCTGAGTGGACATGCAGTCTGAACCCCTTTATGATACAGTGGCAGTTACTGTGAGAAAGTGCACTGCTTACAGTCTCAACTCTAGAACTCTCAATTGTGACCCATAATGAACATCCGTTCCCACCATAAACTCAATCAAACACAAAGACGTGATTCAGTTTGTAATACAGGGTGTATAAAACCCATACACTGCATGAAACACAAATCCACAGAAATATCTGGGGAAACTAAATACTCCAACCAAACACAGACACAATTATCAGGAAACATGAAGCTAAACATGTTAACAGGCACTGTACCCCTGATTTTAATTACCTTAACGGTTCTTGCATACATTCTCAAAAAAGAAACAGCTTATTTGCAAGTAAAGTTAAAGACATGATCATAGATTCCGATGAGACCCATTTTAATGTCTGTCTGTTTTTAATTACTGCCAGCACTGAGCACTGGTAGGACCCACCTCACTTAAAGCCCTGGGTACAACCACAGTATGACCTTCCAGCTAGATATTTAATGTATATACTTTTAAGTCCTTCGATTTGCGTCTACCTGCTCATTGTTATAGAATCTGACCCAGACACATTTTGTATTAAATTGATTTTATTTATTGTAATTATATTTATATAGCGCTTCTACCCTTAATGAGGCGTCGAAGGGCTTTTATGGTCTGCCTTCAACATGGTAGAGAGCTTTATAGTATAAATGGTGTGGTATGTGTTAAATAAAACTCCAAAATAAATAAATACACTTGTATTTGAATTTGTGGCTTCCTGAAATTGGTTGTAAACAAGCGGGCCCCTCAGGCTCCTGGGTCCCACTATCACTGCACCTGCCGCATAATTGATAGCTACACCTAGGCCACTGCTTGCAATCATTTAGGTCCAGATGTAGGTCGCCAATTACCAGTCGGTAACAGACGATTTCAGCCGTTACCGACCGGTAATTGGTTTTTGAGATGTAGGGGGCCCGAATTTTACCGGATCTGTAAATTTACCGATTCTGTACATTTACAGATTCGGTAAAATACCGACTCTGATTATTTACCGAATCAGTAATTCGAGATGTAGGTGGCACTTAAAATAGTGCCACAGGCCCTTAAGAATTCTTTATTTACCATGAAATACTATCTCATGGTAAATAACACCTGTGCCATGTGGCACACATACATGCCCTAAGGGTATGTATGTGTGTCACATTGCACACAAGCCAGAATCAGGGGTGCAACAGGGTGTCAAAGTGACACCCTGTCCTCCTTGTAAATTCGGTAATTTTACCGAATCGGTAACTACCGATTTGGTAATTACCGAATCTTACCGATTCGGTAATTGATTCGGTAAATATACCTACATCCCGATTGCCAGTTCTTAAATACCGAATCGGTATGATTCGGTATTTAAGAATCGGTAATCGGTGATTACCTACATCTGGCCCTTAGTGATTATGAATGATAAGTAGTGTATATCTCCAGCAGCGACGGCTCGTGGAGGGAGTTACGGTGGGGCAGGAGGGTGGGGAGGGGGAGGGGCAGGGTGGAGGTTGCTAAAAACCGGCATATGGATAATTGCAGGTAAGTAAACAATTTAATTAATAAAACGAATTTCGTAGTGCGCCTTGCATCGCAAAATGCAATGCAGTGCGAGCTACGAAATTCGTTTTATTAATTAAATTGTTTACTTACCTGCAATTATCCATATGCCGGTTTTTAGCAACCTCCACCCTGCCCCTCCCCCTCCCCACCCTCCTGCCCCACCGTAACTCCCTCCACGAGCCGTCGCTGATCTCCAGCCACCCACATTTATCAATGTGTAGTGCTGCATTGCCGTTTTTGTTTTGTATTGTGATTTGTGTGCTTTTCACTGATTGACTTTAATTTCTGCTGGAAATATAGTTGCATATTTTGAGATATATTACAGTGTTGTACGGATACACAAAATCACAACTCTAGTTTAACATTCAAATCTTTGCCACTATGAGGACAGTGTTGTATTTTCTTTGGGGCCCGATTTAAGAGTTGGTGGTATGTCATAGGGACACCATAAGCAGGCACCTCTCTCGCGGTTCCCCCTCTCAATTTAGAGGTGTAGATGGCTAGGTTACCATCAACAGAACCTCCCCTGGCTCTACCATTTGTAACAACAGACCCAGCCGCCCACCAGCCCCAGGGCTGCTGGCTCAAAGTGATGGCTACTTGACCCTACTGAGGGAGCGGTATCTGTCACAGATTTTTCCTTCTTAAAATAGCCATGCAGGACATGGTGAACAAGAGAAGGAAAATGCCAAATAACATCGGTGCAGGGAAAACTCCCTGCTCGACATTTATTTGTGTTTAAAGAAAACAGATTCCCACCAAGGGGGTTTATTGTCTCTAAAATAACAAAATGTTTGCTCGTCAGTATGGCAAGCCTTCAGTTCTCTGAAAGAAGCTGCCACAGTAGTGGCTTCCACCACCAAGCAGACAAGAATCTAAAAATAGAGCAGCCCAATGATTGTTGCTAGATTCTATATGCCCTTGTCAGTCTCAACTAGGGCTGGACAAAAGTTTGACTATTTTCCATACATAATACAATATCTATTTACAAAATACTGATAATTTAGGCAAAGTTCAATAATGGGCAGTAATTTGAATAAAACTGAATGTATTTAGGGCTTAATGCTTTTTTTACTGGTCATCCTTCGATGAGTGCACTGTAATGCAAAACCTGCAAAATTTCACTGAACCACTTTCACCTGCCACAGAACAAAGAAAGGCAGGTGGCAGCCAATAAACTGCCCCAAAGAAGTAAACTTCCTGCATCATAGGTGGTTCTGCACAGAATCAGTTTTGTTGCAGAAGCGGCCCATCATTAAGAGCGGAGGAGCTCTGCCCCTTCACATTTTTCTGACTCATGAAGAATGTGTGTCAAGCTGAGCAAAGGTCCGCCTGACAGGCACCCACCATGTTGGGGTCAGTCATCAACGCACTGTACATGTGCTATATTTGAAGGACCATGACCACCGGAGCTGAAATTTGCCAGGCTGAAGATTTCACAGCCTGGTGGGCATGGCCTCCTCAGCCCTGCAAAGTCTTCTATGAGCCTCACCCTCTCCCCTCATGACGAGGGCTAGTGTCACAAACATGGGTGCTTCAGTTTTAAGCCCTGAAGTGCCCAAGGCAGAGTGTCCGTCAGTGACACTCATCAGAGAGGTTGTGGGGTTTACAACTCTCACTGATCCCATTCTGTGATGAGTTAATGAAGGTCCTCCTGTCATTGGCAGGTTGGCCAACGAGAGGAGGCGGTGAAATCATCCTTCAGTCCCTTCCTTCAGGAAACAAGAGACTTCCCTCCTCTCACCCACGATACAGCCCAAAACGTTTTGGTTTTTTTGTAATGTTGGGTGCGCGTGTGTATGTATGAACGTTTGTGTGTTTGTGCATGCATGCATGCATACCGTGAATGGGTGTGTGTGTGTGTGTGTGTGCCTGGGCTGGGGATGAGTGCGTGTGTGTGTGTGTGGGTGTGTGCGTGGGTGTGCGCGTGTGTGCGTCAGCTTCACACCTATGGGGGGAAAAACACACAAACAGCATACAATCCATTTAAAAAAGTTTGTTTCCTTTGCATGCCAGAGGAATTTTTTGGGACAGTTTTTATTGCCAATTTTGTGCTGAATACAGATTGAGAAACGGGCAAATTGAGCCCATGTATACAAATTTGCTATTTCATGTGCCTATGGCACCTTTTCATGTTCACACTGCCTACGAGGCATTTTTTGCCTTCTCCTGGAGGTAAAATTGCGTGGAAGAAGCATAAATAGAAGAAACACATAAATTACAAAAATGCAATAATTTCTTAACTGAGTGGAACCTTATTCATCTGGAAGTGCCCGGGTCCAGAGCACGCGTGCGGTGAGAAAGGGTTAACGTTTCATGTGGAGCCCTGGAGAAGCCGTGCAGAACTGCTTCAGCCTCCTCTCGTGGGTATTCTGCTGCACACTCTGCCAGAACTAATTTCACGCTTTTAAAGGCACTTGTACTACAAAAGGAATATGTAATGAGCCGCCGTGAGATACGATTGTTTGCCGCTTGCGCGGAAAGACCTGTAGCTCTTCAGCACTTATTAAAAATCATTTCTCAATTAGGCCCACCACCGATGCCTTAAAGGAGACACCCAGACTGCACCGCTCTCACGCACGTCTTGTTAGTTGAGAGCTTTTGGCGCATGTCTAGCATTCGATCTTCGCCTCATTAAAATGAAAGTCGAAATCACTAAAATTCCAAGGGTAGCGGAAGTGACGTCATGCACCATTTGACCTCTCAGCGACAAAATCGATGTTACCCATGTCCTACCTATAGATTCCTAACCAATGGATTCTTATTTCGTTGTAATGGGCTAAAAACATTGCACGGATAAGAAAAGAAAGAATGAAAGGAATCGTGTTTACCTTCTGTTCCTGCAAGGCCCTCATGTTTACTGAGACTAGTGGTACTGGGTGCAGTACCAGGGGTGCCAAAGACATGCCCACTGTACAAACCGCCACCCCTAATCGAGATCCAAGCTTCATAACTTCACTGCGTTCCCCCTCCATTTTAGGAAGCTGGCGTGGCTTGAGGAAAAGAAAAAAACACTGAAAAGATTCCTGGCACATACATACCCACCCCTAGCACATGTCAGAGCTTGTGTAGGTATGGCTGCTGTCAGAGGTTCTACCTGACAGGGGGGAGGCTGCAGCACTGGAGCTGTCAGGGCAGTCCGTACTCTGAGAGACACATTCTATTCCGTCAGCCTGTATGGCAGTAAACACACCAATCCACAGGTAATGTCGAAAGCAAGCAATGACAGACCCACTTCAACATTCACAGGCTGCTCCTACCCTGGACAGTGGCAGTGCTCATTACAGGAGGGTCAGAGACAGCACTGAGGGATTTTTAGGGCATCGTGGGTGGGAATTAGCAGAGGGATATTTAGGGCATCGTGGGTGGGAATTAGCAGTTTAATTTAAAGAAGTTTCTCAGTACATTGACAGAGAAAAGGTGCAGGTTTTGGTATTCTTAATCTAGGGTGACATTAAACTCTCCCTAATATAACATGTTATTTTACCACGGCTTCTATTCTCCAAAGATCATGTTTTTCTGACATTATTAGAATCATTGGACTGATTGTTAATTTTGAATTCGGACTGAATTTGATCATATAGAGGAAAAAAAACATACTATCCGATATGATAAAAATTGATCATTACATTGGTATAGTTGTATGGATGTGAGGCTGTCTGTAGTTTTAAATGTTGCCCTTCATTTTATGTAGTTTTGCGTCTTTATTTTAGTATTTCGTGGATAAGGTTTTAAAGAAGTTATGCACATAATACAATATATTGATTTTTTATTTAGTAGTCTGGCTGGCCGATTAATAGTAATCATGTACTTTATACATATGTTTAGTTGTTTAAAGGTGTTGTCTATACATTATAGAGAAATGTGTACAAAAGAAGCTTGTATGATGTCCTGAGTGATGTAATTTGAAATGTCATCAGTGATGTCATAAATGATGTCATAGAACATGTCATGAGTTATGTAATATTTGAGGGCAGAAGCAGTGCATGACATGGGTGCAAGTTAGAGTTAGCTCTGTTAACTATAACTGGTGAATTTGTGGGGTTTTTTGTGCAAAGAAAATTATGTTGTCGTGGACCTCGTCACCTAAATATAATGCTACTTTAACCTTTGTTTTTTTCAGTGAATTTCTAAGGTTTTTACAAAAAAACAGATCTTTTTATCACACCTAACCATAGGCTACTTTAACCTTTGTTTTTTTCCCAGTGAATTTCTAGGTATTTTTTATGCAAAGTAATATTTTATTACCATAAGTAAAGTGAACCTCCTCTCCCCCTGCCGCACACAGCCTTTGGCCCTGCATGGCAGGGAGTTTTCTGCAGTACCTACCTGCATGCCAGGCCCTGAGGCAAACACCCCACAGGCAGCCAAGCCCACACTGTACAACGCCCATGCCCATGCACAGCAGAAGGTGGTAGCAGGTGTCTGGCATGTGGCAAGGCCCTGAGGTTCACCCACCCAGAGGGAGCCAACCCCCCTGCTGGCACGGCCTTTCTTCACATGTGTTGTGGGGTTGGCTGCAGGGCCTGGCTTCAGCTAGGCCTTGAATCCATCTCCCCACAGACAGAGGCATCCAACCTCACCCCACGCATGGCCTTTGCTTGTATTTGGCATGTGGTTAGCCGAGGGCCTGTGTGACAGCCAAGAAGAGCCCCATGCTGTGCACAGCCTTTGACCATGTGCAGCGTGCGGTTGGTAACAGGACTTGGCCTGCCACCAGGCCCTGTGGCCAATCCCCCAGCAGGCTGTCAACCCGACACTGCACGCATCCTTTGGCGAATGCAGCATAGGGCTGGCCTTTAATTTGCCACAGGGACTTCCTCACCTGGGGCCTAATGCAATTAAACAGGAGAGGCAGGTGTGCAGCCCCCCTATTATTCACATTTGGCTTTCTGAAAACAAAATTCTGGATGTCCCAGTCCTACCCGGGACGCGGAACCCCAGTACCTGGGCGCCATAATATAGGGGGAGGGGGCCATACAGATTCCCTCCCAGAGCCTTACTTGGCCCTAGGGACCCCTTCTCCAATTGCCAAACCAATTAAAAACAGGAGGGGGCCCTCCCAACCCTTCATAGGCCCTCAGGACCTCATCCTCCGGTGGTGTTTTATATTGAAAAGGGATTGGGGGCTGAACGCCCCCCCAATCCCCTCCTATCGGGATCCTAAAGGGAATCCTATAGGATTGTGTCCTCTCCTATCAGGGAGGGGACACAATCCCTTTGGCCAAAGTAAATTTGTGTTTGCTCCCAGCAGGCTAAAGATTTGAAAATGCTGCAGCCAGATGGAAGCAAACACATTTTTCCCTGACCACAACTGTACAGGCGGGGAACACACAGTGTCCCGGGGATGGGCTCCCCAGAGCACAGCAAATGAGCCGCCCCCGTGGATGGGGTCCCCAGGTCATTAAATGCTCAGGGAAGGGGACCATGTGCCTCCTCCTTTTTTTTAAGTCACAGCCCTGGGGGATGGGGTCCCTCAGGCCTTTTAAAGGCTGGGGCTGGAGATCGTGGTGAGTGGGCTGCCGCCTGACATCACCATTTACTGCATTTTTAAAACGGCGATTGTTACGATTGTTGCACAGTTTTATAAATTTTAAGCCAAACCCGTATTTATTTTTAATTTGCCCGTTTTTAACTTTCTTTGAATTTGCCTATTTACACTTGCCTATTTGCACAGCGTCACCACTGTCTCCCGCCTTGGTTCACCCCAGCTACTCGCTGATTGAGTGGAGGGCGTGGCTGACAGCACACAGGTTACTGGCAGGGCACTTCCGGTCGTGGAGGGGGCGGAGTAGTCTTTCCTCTCACCCTCCTACTTCAGATTGATGTGCCAGCGTGCGCATAGCAGATCGTGGTGAGTGGGCTGCCACCTGACATCACCATTTACTGCATTTTTTAAACGGAAATTGTTGCACAGTTTTATAACTTTTAATCCTAGCCCGCATTTATTTTTAACTTGCCCGTTTTTAACTTTCTTTGAATTTGCCTATTTGCACTTCCGGAAGAGGAGGGGGCGGAGTAGTCCTTCCGCTCGCTCTCCTACTTCAGACTGATGTGCCAGCATGCGCACCCCTGGCGCGCCAAACGCACGGTTAGGGCAAGCCCGTCTGTGTCCGGCCGTGCCCAGCCGTGCCCGGCCGGGACCAGGGGCCAGAACACCTGGTCCCTCTATCATACTCAAAGAACTCACTTCTGGTGTTAGCCAGATATGCTCCCTGCAAGGAAAAATCGTGCATAGTAGCGTCCCCAGAACACACAGCAGGCCCTTCTCCTGCGCTACCTGCAAATGGTGTAGTCTAGCATGGGCCGAGAGGTCGCATATTGAAGTAGACGACCGGGTGAAAATTAACTACATCTACTTCAATGCTAGCTCAGTCCCTAAACACTCTTGCGAGATATGGGAAACCATTAAGGAGGCAGAACCTGACCTGGTCTTCATTACCGAAACATGGTTGGATGAGAATAACTGCCCGACATCGCAAACGCCTTACACCCGGATTATAAAATATTAAGGCAAGGGAGAAAGGGTGGGGGCCTAGTTATTCTTTTTAAAGATTGCCTCAATTGTCTCCCCATTACAGTATAAGCATGGGCGGAAAATCCGTTTCGCTCGCGGATTTTGCGGATTTTCGGTAAATTCGCAATCCGCGAGATTCGCGAATCTCCCGCAAAATCCGCGAGCAGCGGATTTTGCTCGCACTGCTCGCACTGTTCGCGTGAGTTCGCGGCTTCCCAGTACAACTTCGCGCCCCGCGAATAAGTGCAAAATTGCAGAAATACGATCTTAGCAAAACTGAAACTGCTTACCAGGTTCAAAAGTTCAGGCTCATCATTAGTAGCCATTTCCTGTAGTGCTTCCTGAGGGGCCCCTCCAGAGTTCAGTTGCCAGTTGCAACTATTATGTGACCCTGCTCTGAACCTCAGAATAGTTACACATATGCCACAAAGGTCCTGAATTACAGCTAAGGGAGACAAGCAGGAGCCAGGCTGGAGGTTCAAATCCATTAATCAGCCCCTAATTCATTATTGTCAGTTGGGGCAGGGCAGGTGTTGTAACTAATTTTGCAACAATGAAAGCACTTAGCAAGTTCAAAAGATCACTAATCAGGAAGCACTAAGGAAGCAGGTGCCAGCTAAAAAAATATTCTGTGACACATTAATCAGCCCCAAATTAATTCAGGTCACTTGAGGCAGGGAAGGTGTGCTTGCGTTGCCACAATAATGTACACTGACTGGACAGCCAGAGGGTGCTGTGATGAAACAGAGGGTGGCATGGGTGGGCCAGAGGGTGGCATGAGTAGTCAGAGAGTGGCAGTGGTGACAGAGAGTGGCAGTGATGAAGAAGAGTGTCCCAAACAGGCTGGACATGTAGAAACAACAGGTTCGCGAAACTTGCGACCCGACAGGTAAGTTCGCAATTTGCGACATTGTACAAAACCCTCGCGAACTGGCAGAAACGAGCGCAAACACACAAAAAAAAAATCCGCAAATTCGCGAGAATTCGCGGATTTTGCGGATTGCGAGTTCGCAAATCCGCAAAATTCGCGAACGCGAGATTCGCAAAATTCGCCCATGCTTATTACAGTAGCCCTGCTGGGAGAACATGAGCTTTTACCATTCCAAGTGGCTAAAAGGAACCACATCATCCTGGGTGGGGCTGTGATATATAATCCCCCTGTGTACCATCCAGAATTTAGCACTTAGCTACTTACACAGTTACTTCCCATTTGCCTAAACTACAAAGATTTCATGGTGATTGGGGACTTTAATGTCCACTTTGAAAAATGCAATGATAAGATGGCAACCCACATGGATAACGATATGCAGATCCTCTAACTCAAACAATGGGTCAAGGCGCCCACACACAATGCGGGGCATACACTGGATCTACTATTCACTAACATTGATTCTACCACGGTTGAAGAGAATAAACCCGTCACATGGACCGATCACTCAGTAATTACCTTCTCATTTGCCCAATCTGTGACGTCAGTAAAGGCCTCCAAACCTATGCACGTGGTATACAGAGTCTAGAAATCAGTCACCCCCAAAACATTTCTGTTCCATTTCACATCTAACAATTTAGAGGCTTTGGGAACTCTCCCCACCAACAGGGGTGTAATGAACCTCGAATTAGAGATTACCAACACACTAGACCAATGTGCACCCAAATTTAAGCATAAATCCACAAAAAGAAATGTGTCTGAAAAGTGGCACACTTCCGAACTTAAGGCACTGAAAAAAAAGTGCAAAATATGGGAGCACAAATGGAGAATGTCCATATCAGACACTGACAAATCAACATCCAAAGCAATCGAGAAGGAAAACAGGACATATTTTGTGCAACGAATAAATGAGAACAGCA